>NC_051312.1:41126114-42333614 GCF_015220235.1 Choloepus didactylus | reverse complement strand
TATATGATTAAATGAATTAATATGCATCAAGTACTGATCTCAGTGCTTGACACACAGTAGGGTTTCTTTCATACCTCTCTCTCTGTATGAAAATGAATTAGGTGCATCAGATGCTGAAATTTTAAATCAAGAGAAACAAAAATCCTATTAACCTGAAGAAGGAAAACATAACTCTCTAGTCTCAGGAGTGTATCTTGTGAGTCTGTCATGCTCCAGAGTTGACACCGTGAATCACACATGCAAATGTGCATGGCTGATGTCAGGAAAAGAGGCAGGGGCATCCCCTGAGCTCAACCATGATACGTGTCTGTCAATTAGGGTTGCCACAGTCTATGTCAGCACAGGAACAACAACCAGGAGAAGCCTTTCATCCTCACTTGGCCTCTTTCAACACATTTGTTGTAGGAAAAATTTCTCCTCCCTCTCCACCATTGAACTGAAGTTTTCTTACTTGATTTAACTCCTCTAACTCACATTTCCATAATGTTGGATTACAACAACCACATAAAAACATTTTGATATACAGCCATATATATACAGTAATCTCATTGAGTGACATTTGTACTGCAGCCCAGCACTGCTATTGATAAATAATACATTGCATTACATTTCATACATTGAGGTAGAGGAATTAGAAATGGGGAAATAAAGAACTCTAGACAGTTATTTCCATTCCAATCATTGCTTCCTATCATGTGCTGCTGAGTGCTGCATATGTTTTAATATGAATACTCAAAACATAGGGAATTCTGTATCTCTTTCAGATTATTGTACAAAATGTATTCATAAAAATGCCAAGATAGACTTATGATATAACTTGATACATTGATGTAGGACAACATAATGATGGTAATACTTACCGGTCAGCACATTTCTTTATCCTTTTACATGAATGGAATATACATAACATAAGTGTCATCACTTTTCATTCCAGCACTGAGGGCAGACATCACTAATTGACCGTGTCATGCTTTTAGACCAAGTCCAGGGGACGATGTAGCTGAAGACTGTTTCCTCAACACAGTGCCTGAAAAGCTCCTACCAAATGCCATTTGCAAAGTTAAACTTCTTTTCTATCTCTAATCATAAAGGTGGAAGATATGGAGGAATACAGGGTGCTGAAGGGGTGACTAAGGTCATGCAGCAAAAGGTCCATGCATAAATTCTCTCCATGCCAGAAGAGGAGAAAGACATTTACAATCCAACAAATTAATATTCATATCTTTTCACTCTGGCACATTGTGATCAATTTCCATATGATTCCACCATATATCAACTAATTAAGTTAAAAACTTTCTTGAGTGCCTACAATATTAGGTATGTCAGCCGTACACCTGGCATGCCCAACCCTCCTTCCAAGCCAACAAATTCCATTTATTTATGTATTAAATTATCCAGTGGGAATAGTTTCTTTCTTTTTGGGATGCCACACTAAATCTCTCAAGTCACTGGATCCTATTGTGTTGGTACATTGACCCAAATTTGTATCAAAATAAATAATTATGGACTTAATTAAATTATTGCAAATTATTATTGCATTAGCTCATGCCCTAGAGTCCAGAAAGAATTAAATATGCACTTGTTTGGGGTAAGGGGTGGCAAGAGGGTGATAAGAGAGAAACAAAGATTGGAATCAATACTTGAGAAAACAAAATCATTTTAGACCTTGCACTAAAAACTTCACATATATACACTCAGACAAAGGAAGAACAAGGCTTTACAGATCCCATCTTGAAGAAAATGAAATAAAATTACAAATACACATTTGAGGTGTGGAGCCTTGGAAGAGGCCCGTCCAAGTAAAAAGAGCTGAAGCTTAAGCATCATTAACTTCATGGTAAATCTACCTCTTATTCTAGCAAGATGGAGGCAAAAATAGTAACTTGCAAATACATGAGTGATAGAAAAAGAATGGGATCTTTTACTTGTCCTGGAGTTTGTTTACCCTCTCACCCCCCAAATTGAGTATATGGGTGAGAGTGTTCTGGCATGTTAACAAGAAGGGTTAGGCACATTTCCATAGGGCTAAATTAAAGGAGAGGAAATTCACCCCAGTGGAAAATATTCATCTTCTGCATATGTAAGAGTATATTAGAGGAACCTTATAGGGACATTTCCTTGCAAAGAATACATAAAAAAATTGGGATACTGTGCACTTCCCTCTCTGATCCTATTAATGTAGAGTGTTTTCCCTTCTCTTGGTCCAAGTGATTATGCCTGAAAGCAAAACATTAATAGAGAGATGGGATTGTCTGCAACAGGGGAACTAGAAACTCATGCAATGGCTGGATGCTTGAAGAGCTACAAAACTTAAGTTTACTTCATGCTTTTACTAGAGATAAGTGGAAGAAAACTCTTGAGGTTCCCCAGAAGAATGCATCCTCCTTGCTTGAAAATGTCTAAATGTGAGAACTTAGCTGATACATCTGATGATGGCAGAGTAGGGGAGAGAAGGTAGCAGTGGAAGTGGCTTGCCCTTTCAGATTTTAGCAAGATACGGATGTGTATGTGTGTATGTGTGTGTGTATTCTATAGGCTCAGTAGATGGTATTGAGTCATGATGAAAGGATCCTGGGAGAGAGACTAGAAATTTGAATGAAAGCTGCCGTATAGTATGTCCCCATGTTCCAGAAGTGTAGAGTGAAGGCTTCTATGACTAGTCTCCATAAATCCTCCAATGCATCTGTAGGAAAGAGCCAGCATTTACATTTCTAACTCAGAAGTCATAACAACTAAATGCGGCGTTAACTAAGTAAAAATACTTTGCTTTTTCCTTCTCATCTCTTTCCCCCCTTTCTCACACTGCATAACACAGAGTTGGGTGAAGGGAGACAGTAACAAAATCCCCCTCTCTCTATGCTGGTTCCTAAGCATTTGGTCAATCCTGAACTGAGGTAAGGGAAACAGGTTTGAATTGTATGAGGGATTAAAGTTTCCATTCAGATTATACCAGACTTCTTAATCCTGAGATATGACACTTCCAGAAGTGAGCAGTAAAGCAATTTATCTATCAAAGATGAAGGGAATGGAGATCACACAGAGCCTATTTGAAGAAGAAAGAATTAAATCATTTTCTGCCTGTATCCAACCAAGTATGCATATTTACTAAACCTCTTAGACATTCTTGATTTATTTTTATAAAAGGATTTTGCCACATGGCATTCAATTGCATGCAGTTTTCTTCTCTAGTGGAGCAATGCTCTGTTGTTATGCTGTTATGATGAAACCTCGTTACATAAATATAGCCCTATGACAGCTACTATTGAAAGTAAAATATATGAACTTTTAGAGAGTTTTTTCACTGTGCACAGCAAACCTTCTAAAAAGCGCTCCGTTAAGGAATTGAAGAACTTTTGTCCTTTACATTTTAAGAAAGGCTAAATTTGCTTATGATACCATGTTCCATTCCCTTTCCTCACTTTTGCTAGTTTAAAGTTTGCCCTTTCACTGGAACTGTATTGCTGTGAGCCCCCAGATAGTACCAGCATCCCATAGGATTGGATATTCTTATTCTTCATAGGTGATTGCATGAGAAGGTGATATGTGAACAACAGTATAATCTGTTCCATGATAAAGATGAATAAAAATGGCATTTACTATTTTTTATTGCTTTTGTATGTGAGAAACACTGTAGAAATGTGGTCTTTTATCAGTTGATATCTCTGATTCTTCAAGGTCATTCATGACTCAACATTTTCCTTTTCTATTTTACTCATCATTCATTTTTTTTAATGTAAAAAATAAAATGGTATTTATTTTAGCACATACATAGGAAATGATAGGTTTATAAAATGATTAACTACAAAGAAGTTAGAAAAGGCAGAAGAGAAAGCCAAAAACAGGTTATATTACTGCAAGACACATAGCAAGATAGTTTAATTAATCCAGTCTATATAAATGGTTAGGTTAAATGCAAGTGGACTAAACATTTCAATTAAGGGTAGAGATGTTCAGACTGGATGAAAAAAGATACCCAATTATTTTGCTGTCTTGAGAATCAGCACTTTAAATACAAAGACACAATAAGTTGCATGTAAAAGAATGGAAATATTTACTAATCAAACAGAAATCAAAAGAAATCTGGTATGGTGATATTAATATTATAACATAACAAGACCAAAACATAATACTCAGTAAATTTAAAGAGATGCAATATTATATGGTACATTCCCCAAGCCAAACAGAATTTATTTGGTAAAATAAAGCAAAGAAACGTATACTTTTCCCCCAAGCCTGTATATTAAACAATATACTTTCAAATAACTGCTGGATGAAAAAAGATACCACAATGGAAATTAGAAAAATTTGAAATTCAATTATAATTTAAATATAACATATCAAAACTTGTGTGGTACGGCATAAGGAATTCCTACAGGGAATTTATGCCTTTAAATGCTTATATTAAAAAGATAAAATATTATAAAATAATCTAATTTTCAACTTTAAGAAGCTAGAAAAGGAAAAGCCAATTGCACCCAGAGTAAATAGGAGGAAAGAAATAAAAAGGTTAAGGTAAGAAATCAATGAAATGTAAAGCATAAAAAGGGTGAGAAACTTTTTTTTTTTTTTAACTTATTATACTGATGAACTTCTAGCAAGACTGATCAAGGAAAACAAAGGAAAATTCAAATTTCCAGCATCTAGGATTAGATAGAAGATATCACTGCAGGTCACAGATATCAAAAAAGATAATAGTCAATGTAAAATAAAATCTTTATGGCAGTAAGTTTTACAACTTGGATGAAATGGACAAATTCATCAAAATGTAAAAAAGGAAGTGAGTGACGACTAAGTGGAGTTTATCTTAGGAATTTAGGTTCAGTTTAAAATCAATCATTGGCATTCCAGTCACCAAGATGGTGGCATAGGATGCTCCAGTGTGCCATTTCCCCACATGTTTTTTGAACAACTAGCAAAAACTGCTAGAGCCATCTTCCATAAACATCTGGGAAAGAGTTAAAGGGTTGCAGTAACTGGATAAGTACCAAATCAAGAAAACTTGGCTTTCAAAATGATAGGAGAAGCTTGTGGTGCTGCTGCTGACCCCCCAGTTGCCTCCACTCTCATTATGGGTTCCTGGCCCTGGTCAGATGGGAGCAGAGTAACCCCTGTGGGCGTACTGAGATGCCTGTATCTTGGTGCCGATCTATTGACTGGCAGTCTGAAAGGCTGGACTAGGACACTCCTCTCTCACTTCCAGAATTTGCCCTGTGGGTAGGAACAGCTGTCTGACAGCTAAAGCAGTGAAAGAAACAATTAAATAGAAGCAGCCTGGACCCACAGAAATGAAAATAATTGTAAGAAGATACTATGAACAACTATACACCAACAAATTAGATAACATAGATGAAATGTAAAAATGCCTAGAAACACACAAACTACCTACACTGATTCAAGAAGAAACAGATTTCAACAGACCAATAGCTACAAAAGATGTTGAATCAGTAATCAAAAACCTCCTTTTCTGAAAAAGAAAAGCCCAGGACCAGATGATTTCACTGGTAAATTTTACCAAACATTCCAAGAAGATTTAACAACAATCCTACTCAAATTCTTCCAAATTATTAAGGAAGAGGAAGCACTCCTTAGCTAATTTTATGAGACCAACATCACACCAATACCAAAGCCAGACACAGATACCACAAGAAAAGAAAATTACAGACCAATATCCCTTATGAATATGGAAGCAAAAATCCTCAGCAAAATTCTAGCAAATTAAATCCAACAGCCCATTAAAAAATTATACATCATGATCAAATGGGATTTATCCTAAGTATGCAAAGGTTGTTCAACATAAGAGAATCAATTAATGCAATACACAACATTAAAGAATGAGGGGAAAAAAGGGAATCATCTCAGTTGGCACAGAAAAGGCATTTGACAAAATTCAGTACTCCTTCTTGATTTAAAACAAACAAAACAAAACAAAACAAAACAAAACAAAAACTTAGAAAACTAGAAACAAAAGGAAACTTCCACAACATGATAAAGGATATATGTGAAAAAATGACTGTTAATATCATACCCAATGGTGAAAGATTGAGAGCTTTTCCTCTAAGATGAAGAACAAGTCAAGGTTGCCCACTGTCACTACTGTTATTCAGCATTGTACTAGAAGTTCTAGCCAGAACTATTATTCAAGAAAAAGAAATAAAACCCTGAAATTGAGAAAGAAGTGAAATTTTTCATATTTGCAGATATGATCCCATATAAAGAAAGTCCTGAAATATCCACAAGGAAGTTACTAGAACCAATAAACTAATTCAGCAAAGTAGTGTGATACAATATCAATGTGCAAAAATCATTAGTGTAGGCTCTCAGGAAAACTGTGGGGGGGTGGGTTGTGGGTGCCCCACTTACTTCCTGAAATATGGGGTGGACTTGAGGTGGCCTGCGGCTGCCAAGTTTCCTGCGAGAATGTTTCCGAGTGGGGCCAGGAAGGACCACGAATGGCCATGGCCAATTGGGATCCGGTACTTATTACTTTTGAGGATGTTGCCATTTATTTCACGGAGAAGGAATGGCAGAATCTAGAGACATGGCAGAAGGAGCTTTACCAGCATGTAATGAGAACCAATTATGAGACTCTTGTTTCTCTAGCTCTTCCTGGTATCCTTCAGTGGTCTTTCCCTGGTCTTCTGAACCTTATAACTGCTGCTTTGGACCATTTCTGCCTGTTCTCTAGGTGTTCTTGCAGCACTACCTAATTCATTGTATGAACCATCACCCTAATACCAAAGCCTGATAAAGATACTAAAGGAAAGATAACTACAGTCAAAATTTTCTAATGAATATAGATGCCAAAATCCTCAATAAAGAACTTGCAATTTAATCCAACAATAGCACATTAAAAGAATTATACACCATGACTAAGTGAGAAATCTTCTAGGTATGCAAGGGTGGTTCAGCAGAAGGAATTAAATTAATGTAATAACCATACTAACAAATTGAATGGAAAAACCACATGATCATCTTCTTTGGAGCAGAAAAGGTATTTGACAAAAATCCATTATTTTTTGATAAAAACATTTTCAAAAGTAGGCATCGAATGAAGCTTCCTCAACATGATAAAGGGTGTGTGCTGGTTTGAATCTGTTATGTACCCCATAAAAGACTATGTTCTTTTAATCCAAACTTGTGGGATCAAACCTATTATTGGATGGGATCTTTTGATTAGGTTGTTTCCATGGAGATGTGACCAGCCCAATTGTGGGTGGAACCTTTTGATTAGATTATGTCCATGGAGATTTGACCCCACCCATTCAAGGTAAGTCTTAATTAGTTCACTGAAGGTCTTAAAAGAGCTGGCATAGACCCAGATGCTGAGACAAAAATGCCTTGGCAGAAACAAGCAGGACACAGAGAAGCTAAGAGAGTCCAGAGACATTTTGGGGAAAGCCATTTTGAAACTGGAGTCAGGGAGAGAAGGACCAGCGGATGTCACTATGTGCCTTCCCTTGTGACAGATGAAACCCAGATGCCAATCAGCCTTTCTTCAGTGAAGGTATCCTCTTATTGATGCCTTATTTGGACACTTTTATGGCCTTAGAACCATAAATCTGTAACCTCATAAACCCCCTTTATAAAAGCCAATCCATTTCTGGTATTTTGCATTCTGACAGCTTTAGCAAGCCGGAACAGGGCATATATGAAAAACCCACAGCTAACATAATAGCCTTCCCTCTAAAGTAGGGAAATAAGACAAGGATGTCCATTGTCACCACTGTTATTCAGTGTTATGCTGGAAGTTCTCGCTACAGTAACTGGCAATTAAAAGAAATAAAAGGCACCCAAATCAGAAAGGAAGAAGTAAAACTTTTCACTATTTGAAGATTACATAACCATACAATTAGAAAGCCCTGAAAAATCTACAACAAAGCAGCTAGAGCTAATAAATGAGGTCAGCAAAGTGGCAGAATACAAGATCAACATGGAAAAATCAGTAGTGTTTTTATACACTAGTATTAAGCTACCTGAGCAGGTAATCAAGAAGAAAATTCCATTCACAATAGCAACTAAAAGAATCAAATATCTAGGAATAAACTTAACCAAGGACAGTGTTCCGTCTAATACCAGGAACAAGACAGAGATGCCCACCATCACCACTGCTATTCAGTAGCATGCTAGAAATTCTAGCCATGGTAACCGGCAAGAAAAAGAAATAAAAGGCATCCAAATAATAAAGGAAGAAGTCTAACTTTCACTATTTGCAGATGACAAGATTGTATATTTAGAAAGACCTGAAAAAACTATGACAAAAATACTAGAGCTAATAAACAAGGTCCACAAAGTGGTATAATACAAGATAACATGCAAAATCAGTAGTGTTTTTATACAGTAGAAATAACCTATGTGAGGAGGTAATACAGATTCAATGCTATTCCAACAGCCTACTTTGCTGAAATGGAAAAGGTAATTATCAAATTTCTGTGCAAGGGAAAGGGGCCTCAAATATCTAAAAACAACTTGAAATAGAAGAATAAAGTGGGATATATTACACTTTCTAACTTTAAAAAAGATTGACATTGATCAATAGAATTGAATTGAGAGTTCAGATAGACTCTAAAATCTATGGCCAATTGATTTTTGACAAGGAGGCCACGTCCACTCAACTGGGACAGAACAGTCTTTTCAATAAGGGTGCTGGGAGAAATGGATATCCATAGTCAAAGGAATGAAAGAAGAACCCTAACTCAGTTCCTATACAGAAATTAACTCAAATGGATCAAAGGCCTAAATATAACAGATACTACCATTAAACTCATAGACGAAAATATAGGGATACATCTTTAAGAACTAGTGACAGACAGCAGTTTCATAGACCTTACCCCCAAAACACAAGCAACAAAAGAAAAAGTAGGTAAATGGGGCCTTCTCAAATTTGAGTATCTCTGTGCTTCAGAAGACTTTGTCAAAAAGGGTGAAAAGGCAGCTGGCTTTATGTGAGAAAATATTTGGAAACCACATATCTGATAAGGGTTTGATATCCAGAATAGTAAAAGAAATCCTACAATTCAGTAATAAAAAGACAACTCAATTTAAAATTGAGCAAAGCCATGAACAGACATTTTCCAAAGAGGAAATACAAATGGGTAAAAAACACATGAAAAGATGCTCACTAATATTAGGGAAATGCAAATCAAAACCAGAGTGAGGTAAGACTCAGACAAGATGGCGGCATAGAGAGGAGTGGAAGCTAAGTAGTCCCCCTGGAACAACTACAAAAAACCAGAAACAGCTAGTAAATAACCCAGAATAACTGCGGGGAGACAAACGAGACCATCCATTCATCATACACCAACCTGAATTGGGAGGAATGCCCGAGAACACAGCATAAAATCTGTAAGTAAAACCTGCAGAACCAGGTCGGGAGACCCCCTCCCCCATAGCCCGAGCTGCAAACCTCGTGGTGCCACAGAGAAGCTCTCCCCCAGCAAGTGAATATAGCTCAGCTAAGCTCCAACTGGGGTTTTAAGTAGTGAGTGTGAACTGCTCACTACAGGTACACAGCCCCAAAAAACAGACAGAGGCTTTGGGTGACGACTGACCTAGGAGAGCCAGAGGGTTGCCTTGGACTGGGTCTGAAGGGGACTATCTGTTTCTTTTTCGGCTCAGTGGAGAAAGCCCCAGCCATTTTCAGTTTCCAGGGCTGTGACTCTGGGAAGGGTGGAGACACCACAAGCAGAGAGTGAGACCATTGAAATGCTAATGACCTCCACCTGGGGGGTCTGTCTTCTCTAGGAGGAAAGGGGTGGGGCCCTTTCCATTCAGAACCAGACCCCAGAGCCTGGGGGAACACGGCCATACCTCCTCATACCAGTCAAGAATTATAGGCTAACAGGCGTCACCTGCTGGGCAGAAAAGCACAGTGACCCGAGGCATCAAAGAGTGGAGCAATTTTCTAAGACACACCAGCAGGGAAACCAGATACTGAATATTTCTTCCCTCTGGGACCTGAGCCTGTTCTGGTCTGGGAAAACCTGATTTGGATAACCAAGGAAACCATGCCTAGACAACAGAAAATTACAACCTACACTAAGAAAAACAAAGTTACGGCCCAGTCAAAGGAACAAACGTACACTTCAACTGAGACACAGGAATTTAAACAACTAATGCTAAATCAATTCAAAAAGTTTAGAGAAGATATTGCAAAAGAGATAGAGGTTGTAAAGGAAACACTGGACATGTATACGGCAGAAATCAAAAGTTCAAAAAACCTACTAGTAGAATCTATGGAAATGACAGGCACAACACAAGAGATGAAAGACATAATGGAAGCATACAACAGCAGATCTCAAGAGGCAGAAGAAAACATTCAGGAACTGGAGAACAAAACACCTGAAAGCCTACACGCAAAGGAGCAGATGGAGAAAAGAATGAAAAAATATGAGCAACGTCTCCGGGAACTCAAAGATGAAACAAAGTACAATAATGTATATATCATTGGTGTCCCAGAAGGAGAAGAGAAGGGAAAGGGGGCAGAAGCAATAATAGAGGAAATAATTAATGAAAATTCCCCATCTCTTATGAAAGACATAAAATTACAGATCCAAGAAGCGCAGCGTACTCCAAACAGAAGAGATATGAATAGGCCTACGCCAAGACACTTAATAATCAGATTATCAAATGTCAAAGACAAAGAGAGAATCCTGAAAGCAGCAAGAGAAAAGCAATCCGTTACATACAAAGGCAGCTTAATAAGACTATGTGTGGATCTCTCAGCAGAAACCATGGAGGCAAGAAGGAAGTGGTGTGATATATTTAAGATACTGAAAGAGAAAAACCACCAACCAAGAATCCTGTATCCAGCAAAGCTGTCCTTCAAATATGAGGGAGAACTCAAAATATTTTCTGACAAGCAGACAATGAGAGACTTTGTGAACAAGACACCTGCCCTACAGGAAATACTAAAGGGAGCACTACAGGGTGATAGAAGACAGGAGTGCGTGGTTTGGAACACAATTTTGGGAGATGGTAGCACAACAATGGAAGTACACTGAACAAAGGTAACTATAAATACGGTTGAGAGAGGAAGATGGGGAGCATGTGAGACACCACAAGAAAGGAGGAAAGATAACGACTGGGACTGTGTAACTTGGTGAAATCTAGAGTATTCAACAATTGTGATAAAATGTACAAATATGTTCTTTTATGAGGGAGAACAAGCAAATGTCAACCTTGCAAGGTGTTAAAAATGGGGAGGCATTGGGGGAGGGATGCAATCAGCATAAACTAGAGACTGTAACTAATAGAATCATTGTATTATGCTTCCTTTAATGTAACAAAGGTGATATACCAAGGTGAATGCAGATAAGAGGGGGGGATAGGGGAGGCATGTTGGACACTTGACATTGGTGGTATTGTCTGATTCTTTATTCTACTTTGATTTAAGGTTATTTTTCCTTTTGCTGCTTCCTAGGTGTCATTTTTTTGTTTCCTCTTTCTTTTGCCTCTGTACCCTCTTTGACTCTCCCTCCTGCCTTGTGGAAGAAATGTAGATGCTCTTGCTTAGTATGAGCAGAATGTTCAATTAGGATGAACTTAAATGTTTGGAAATGAACAGGGGTGTTGGTAGCAAGATGTGAGAATAACTAACAGCACCGAATGGTGTGTGAATGAGGTGGAAAGGGGAAGCTCATAGTCATATATGTCACCAGAAGGAAAGTTGGAGGTCAAAAGATGGAAATGTATAAAACTGAATCCTATGGTGGGCAATGTCCATGATCAACTGTATAAATACTAGAAATCACTTCATGAACCAGAACAAATGTATGACAATACAATTAGAAGTTAATAATAGAGGGGCCTATAGGGAAGAACTATATACCTATTACAAACTATATACTACAGTTAGTAGTATTTCAACATTTTTTCATAAACAGTAACAAGCGTACTATATCAATAGTAGGAATCAACAATTGAGGGGGGTTGGTTAGGAATAGGGGAAGTTTAGAGTTTCCTTTTCTTTTTTTCTTTTTTCATCTTTCACTTTATTTCTTGTCTGGAGTAATGAAAAGTTTCTAAAAATTGAACGAAAATTAAGTGTGATGGATGCACAGCTGTATGAGGGTACCCAGGGGCAAGTGATTGTACACTTTGGATCTTTGGATAATTGTATGGTATCTGAACAATCTCAATAAAAATGAAAAAAAAAAAAAAAAAAAGAAAACCAGAGTGAGGTATCACTTCACAACCACTAGAATGGCCACTATTAAACAAACAGGAAACTACAAGTGTTGGAGACCATCAAGAGAAATAGTAACACTTATTCACTGCTTGTGGGAATATAGAATGGTACAGCTGCTGTGGAAGATACTTTGTCAGTTCCTCAGAAAGCTAAGTCTAGATTTTACCCTATGATCTGGCAATCCTGCTACTTGGTATACCCAGCACAACTGAAAGCAGGGATGCAAACAGACATTTGCACACTTTTAGCAGCATTATTCACAATTGTTAAAAGATGGAAACTATCCAAGTGTCCATCAACTGAAGAATCGATAAACAAAATGTGGTAAATACATATGATGGAATGTTATTCAACAAGAAGAAATGAAGTCCTGAATCATGTGATAACATGGATGAACCTTGAGGATATTATGTTGAGTGAAATTTGTGAGACACAAAGGACAAATAATGTATCATATTACTAATAGGGACTAATTATACTATGTAAACTCATAGGTATAGAAATCTAGAATAGAGGTTAACAGGAGATAAAATGAGGCTAGAGAATGGGAAGCAGTTGCTTAAGATGTGTAGAATTTATAACTAGGTTGAATTTAAATGAGTGGAAATGGATAGAGGTGATAGTGGCACATTATTGTGAATCCAGTCAACAGTGCTGAATGGTCTGTGAATGTGGTTGATAGGAGAAGTTTAGAATCAAATGTCACCGGAAGGAAAGCCAGAGGTTAAAATATGGGAGGACTGTATAACTCAGTAAGTCTTGTGGTGGACAATGACTGTGATTAACAGTACAAATGTAAAAAAAAAAATTCTTGCATGAGCTAGAACAAATGTATGAAATTATTACATTATTACAGGGAATTAGTAATAGAGTGGTATTTGGGAAAAAAAGGCATCTGTTGTAAATCATGGACCATAGTTAACAGTAATATCTTATTTTTCCTTCATCAACAGTAACCAATGTATCACACCAATGCTAGGGATCAATGTTGGGGGGGGTGGTTATGGAACATTTGGGTTTTCTCTTTTTTTGTTTTTTTTTTTCTTGGAGTACTGAAAATGTTCTAAATTGATCATGGTGGTGAATGCATGGCCGTGTGGTGATACTGTGAGCCACTAACTGTATACTTCAATGGGTTCTATGTTGTGTGAATATATCTCAATAAAATTGCATATAAATAAATAAATAAATAGTGTTTCTATACACTAGAATTGAATAATCTGAAGAAAAAAATTAAAAAATTCCATTTATAATATGAACTAATATAATTGAATATCTAGGAATAAATCTAACTAAAGAAAAAAAGGACTTGTACACAAAATAAACTAAAAAAATTTTTGCTAAAAGAAATCAAAGAAGGAAAGACATATGGAAGGACATTCTGTATTCATGGATTGAAAGACTATTGTTAAGATATCAGTTCCACCCAAAGTTATTTATAGATTCAACAAAATGCCAATTAAAGTTCCAGCAATCTTCTTTGCAGAAATGAAGCTAATCATCAAATTTATATGGAAAAGTTAGAGACCCTTAATAACCAAGGCCATCTTGAAAGAGATGAACAAAGTTCCTGAGCTCAAAACTTATTACAAGGACACAGTAATTGAAACAGCATAATACTGGCACAAGGACAGACATATAAACCAATGGAATTGTACTGAGAGTTCAGAAAAAAACCCTCACATCTATGACCAGCTGATTTTTCACAAGAGTGACAAATTCACTCCTTTGAAAATGAATAGTCTCTTCAACAAATGGTACTGGGAAAACTGAAGGTCCATATGCAAAAGATGAAGGTGATCCCCTACCTGATACCGTGCACAAAAATCCACTCCAAATGTACCAAACACTTAAGTATAACAACCAGAAGTATAAAATTCCTAGAAGAAAACATAGGAGCGCATCTTCAGAAATTTGCATTAGGCAGTGGTTTCTTAGATTATACCCAAAGCATAAGCAATAAAAGAAAAACATAGATAAATGGGAACCCATCAAAATTAAAAACTTTTTTTGCATGAAAGAACTTCATCATGAAAGTAAAATTATCACATATCTGATAAAGGTTTAATACCCAGAATATATAAATATATTCTGCAATTCAACAAAAGAAAAACAACCGAATTAAAAAAAGAAATGGGCTAAAGACTTGAATAGACATTTCTCTAGAGAATGTACAAACAGTCAAAAAGCACGTGAAAATATGCTCAACATCATTAGCCACCAGGTAGATGAAATCAAAACTACGAGATATCATTTCACACCCATTAGAATGTCTACTGTTTAAAAAATAGAAAATAACAAATGTTAGAGAGGATGTAGAGAAATAGCAACAGTCCTTCACTGCAGAAGGGAATGTAAAATTGTGCAGCCACTGTGGAAAGCAGTTCTGGTGTTCCTCAGAGTGTTAATTATAGAATAACCATATGAATTTGCCATTCCCATAAAATTGAAAGCAAGGTCTCAAACAGGTGTTTTATGCCATTGTTCATGGTGGCTTGATTAACAATTGCCAAAATATGGAAGCAAACCAATTGTTGATCAACAGATGAATGGATAAACAAATTGTGGTATATACATTAGAATGGAATATTATTTAGTCATATAAAGGAATGAAGTTATGGTATACAAGGCAAAGATGAACCTTGAAGATATCTTATTGAGTGAAATAAGTCAGATACAGAAGGACAAATATTGTATGATCTCACTGGTATGAAATAATCAGAATAAGTAAATTCATAGATTCAGAAATTAGAATGCAGTTTGTCCAGTGATGGGTAGAGAATGGGGAGTTGATGTTCAATTGGTACAGAGTTTCTGTTAGGGTTGACAGAAAAATTTTGGTAATGGGTGGTGGAGATGGTAGCACAGCATTTTGAATGTAATTAACACCATATATAATTAAAGTGGTTAAGAAGGGAAATTTTAGTTTGTACTATGCTTCTAGAATAAACCTTTAAAAAAAACCCACATAGATAGGACTCTACAGCACAGTGAACCCTAATGTAAACTATGGACTATAGTTAATAGTATATTATAATAATATTGCTTCATCAATTGTATTAAAGTTACCATACAAATGCAAGTGTTAAAAATATGGAAATTTCAGTGTGTGAGTGGCATATATGGAAACTCTGCATTTTCTGCATGAATTTTCTGTAAATCTACTATTTCTTCAATAAAAAAATCAAATAACACATTAGAGCATAAAAGGAGAAAAATAATTTCCTAAATAGATATTGAGGAAGCATTTGGCAAAATTCTGCATTCATTCATGATAAAACCTTGTATCAAACTAGGAAGAGAAGAAAACAATATGATAAAGAGCATTTACAAAAATCTACTTCTAACATCAAACTTTGTGGTGAAATATTAAATGTTTTCTGTTAAGACTGGGTACAAAACAAGGATGGTTACTTCACCTCTTCTATTCAACGTTGTAGTAGAGCACCTAGCCATGCAATAAGACAAGAAAAAATAAAAGTTGTATAAATTACAAAGGAGAAAATAAATTGTCTTTTTTCCCTGACAAGACCTTTTATATAGAAAATCTAAGGAATCTAATAAAAACTTCTAAGAGAAATAATAAGTGAATTCACATAAAATACATTGTATTGCCATATATCAGCTGCAAAAATGGAAATAATATTAAAAACAATCTATTTTTATAACATTTACAACAAAATAATTAGGAATAAGTTTTCAAAAAAAGATGTGCAATATCGCTGCATTGAAACCTAACAAAAGCCATTCTGAGATAAGTTGTAAAAGAGAAAAGTAAATGAAGGGAGAAACTCTGAACATAGGTTGAAAGACTCAATTGTTTAGCTTGCTGTGGTACAAACAGGGGTTTACCATCCAGATAGTTCTTCATGACTGAGATGCTAAGGGTGTTGATTTCTGAGATTTCACAGCTGAGATTCTCTCCAGATATTGCCATTGAGCAAAGAAAAGTTGTTTTGATAGAGGATAGGACTCCTCCCTGGGGGCAGATTGTAATAACTCTTGGAGGCCCCAGAGCCCACTTTCCTTAATAGGTCAACTCTGAAGAGCACCCATGAGATTAGCTGTGGCCTGTGTTTCAACAGCATCACAGATCAATCCTTTCCTTCCTCTCACTGAAGTGTTGTGCCTAAGAGCATTTCCCAATAGACCTTCTGACAATACATCTTTGAGTTTCAGAGTTTTTCTTAGGGAACCAGACCTAAGGAGTCTGGATTTGGTATTGGAAATGGTCCTAGGTAGCAAACTCTAAAATGGGATTTAATACTGTATCATCCCTGCCAGGTGGCAATGAGGACTCTATTACAAGTGGTGGATGATTCACTGACAGGTATTGGCATAAAGTTGCAATGCAACTGTTAATACTGTGGAAAACTTGAATGTCAATACTCACATTAGTGGAAAGGAATTCACTAGACAGTGCAATATATAAGGCATTTGAGAGTTTTGAGATAAATGAAAATTTTATAGTATAATGTAATTAATGGCGGTCCCTGGGAAACTTTAATGAACTGAAGAAAGACAATGAAATGCTGAGAACGATGAATCACCAATAAGGCAAACTATGGAAGCCAGAGTCCCTTGTAAATCTACTCTTTCTCCAATAAAAAAATCAAATAACACATTAGAGCATGAAAGGAGAAAAATAATTTCCTAAACAGATATTGAGGAAGCGTTTGGCAAAATTCTGTATTCATTCATGATAAAACCTTGTATCCTAAAGAGAGGCTCTTATCACCTGCTGGCAGAGGATAGGAAAACCTAAAGTTCAGGCCCAGGATTTAGTAGTAAGAGTATAGATCTCCAAAGAACAGTAAGTGCTCCATCCAATCAGTTGTGTTATGCCAAAGTCAAAGCCTGATTTGAAAGGTGAAAGTTCCTGAGACTTGGGAATAGAACAAGTCTAATGGGTGGAAGCACTTGAAGGTCTAGAATGTCTAGATTTCCCTGCAGGTGTAGCCCATTCCTCCCTGTTCAAGTCTAGCTGTCCACTCTTTCACAAAGACAATGCAGACTTTTCTGCCTTTCAAGACAACATGCATGTCTTTCTCCACCTAAGTATCACTTCCTGTCATCTCCCCTGTTAGCCGCCAGACCAATAATAAGAATCAAGGCATAAGGTAACCTGGCCAGGGAAGTCCTGGGCCTTCTAAGGGAAAAATGGAACAATTAAACCAACATATACCAGCAGGATCCTGGAGAGTGTGTGTGAAACAACATCTATATGTGGGTGTTGCATCAAGGGGGCTAAGACTGAAAAGCGGATAAGGGAGAGTTTATCAATTATAAAGCAATCACCCATGACACAGAAATAAATGTACTGTAAAGATCCCAAGAGACAATGCTAATATGTTGGTACGTTGGCTCTTAGAAGCTTGGAGAAAAGAATGGCCCACATCAAATGATGTTTAAATGCCAGAACTGCTATGAAAACTGCTGGGGGAAATGATCAAAAGCCTCAGAGAATTAGGCATTCTAGAATAGGTATATGATATGAGGTCAGATAAACCATAAGCTGGACGTGTTTCATAGGAGGGCACAAAGGACACTGTGTTTACCCAAACGACAAGGAATACACCGGTAAGAGGGAACAAACACCTTTAAGAGGCACAGTGGTGTTTCTTCCCTGTAGGTCATGGGCTGTGCGTAGAGGCTGCTGTTCCTGAACTGGGTTAGCTGATGGCAATGGGGATGATAGAAATAGTAAAGGCCAGTTGGGGGCACTTAATTCTCAGAAGCAAATTGTGTGAAAATATTGTAATAAGCAAAAAGATCAGAGAAACAGCCAGGTGAACCTGCCCTCAACAAAACTATGGAGATAGTTAACCTCAAAACTTTGTACCTACATAAGTGTCCACTCTTCTAATTTTTAAAGAGAGATAGTTAACCTTAAAACTTTGTACCTACATAAGTGTCCACTCTTCTTATTTTTAAAGAGTTGAATTCTTTCCTAACTTGAAGACTATGCAGAGGCCCCTGTCTTTTAAGATAACACATGCTGCGTAAGAATTTATTCTTTCTTCTGGCTTCTAGACCAATAACTATGGCCATATCACAACTGACCTCGCCAGAGACATACTGGGATTGCTAGGAAGGAATGGTACTATATACCAGAGTTGCTGCAGGACCCAGTCAACAAGTACCTACAGGAGCTGGGAGAGTAAATGAGAGACTGGCTCCTGATGGTGCTTAATCAAGGAGGACCAGCAGCAGCTCACCTTCACTTGGACAGCATAAGCCTGTGGGGCTACAAAAAGGAACTTGTATTTCATACTCAGATTGAAGGAGTGACATATTTAGATCTGAAATTTTTCAAGTTCCTTCAGGCTGCATGTAGAGATCCCTGAGGCCAGTATATTTGCCAATCTGTATCCTGGCCAACAGGAAAAAATAATATTTTAGTCCCAAAATTATGTTAACTGTCTTTTTTTTCTGTCAAAATACAGTCAGAAGGAATATGGCCTACCTGGACATTTCCATGAACATCATATTAGTCCATTGTATCAACATATCAGGTCAGTCAGATTGAATGAGAAAAAATCAGCAAGTGTGCTGGAGGCTTTGATAAGACAAGGACAGTCCTTAGGGGCTTACCACATTAGTGAATGAATTTTTGGAGGACAGTAGCACAGAGCTGAGATAGCCTCTCCAAAGTAAAGGTGTTACTTGCATCTGCCATTATTAAGAAGGAAGTACAAATCCTGGAAGAAATATTCAGATTCTGGAGGCAGAACATTCTGGTCTTGGGAACACCCCAGTGTTCCATTTACTGAGCGACAAAGGAGGATGCCAGCTTTGAATGGGGAACAGCGAAGGAAAGGGCTCTGTAGAAGGAAAATCAGCCCTACCACTTGGCTATGAGACCCTACAGATCCTAAGGTGTCTGTTGGTAAAATATACCATATGGTCTTTACGGAAAATCCAAATAGGAAAATCGCAATGTAGACACCTAGAGTACTAAAGGAAGGAAGGCCATGTTGTCTGCAGCAGAGAATTATACCCCAGTATAAAAGCAGTCCTCACATACTATTGTGTTGTAGTAGGGAAAAAGCACATCAAGTGACCATGTGGCCAGCATGGCTCATCATGTGCCAGGTACTGTCACACCATGAAGTCATAATGTTGGGTAGGCCCAGCAGCAATCCATTGTGATATATAAGTTGTACATATGGGATCAAGCACAAGCAGGGCCAGAGGTCACAAGTAAGCCATATGAACAGATGGCCCAGAAGCCCATGTCATCCACCACTTTTACACCACTTTTACATGATCATTTCTCCCTCAGCTCACACTATAGCCACATGTGAGGGTCTTTTGAAACCAAATAATGGAGGAAGAAAAAAAATGTTGATTATTTTTTCATTGATGGATTGTCATAGTGTGTGGATTTAAGCCAAAAATGGACTGCTGGCCATTGTGGCCTCACTTAGGGCTGATCTTGAAAGACAGTGGTGAAGAGAAATCCTCCCAATGAGCAGAGCTTCAGGTAAGTGCACTTGGTCATCCAGTTTGGTTGAAAAGACAAGTTGCCTGAGATAGGAATATATACTCATATACGATTGCAAATGGTTTGGCTAATTGTCAGGAGATTTTGGGTCTAAGAGTGGAGGACTAGGTGAAAGAAGATATGAGGAAGATAAATATGGATGGATCTACACAAGTGGCAGAAAGTGTGAAGATCTTTGTTTTGCATGCACACTGCAGAGAACATCAAACCTGGGATAAAAATTAAATTCACAAGTAAGCAAATGACCTGGCCAGTTGATATCAGTCAGGCTCTTCTATTGGTCATCTCCATGCTGGCACAATGGACACATGAAAGGAGTAGCCACGATGGCAGGAATGGAGGCTATGCATAGGTCCAATCCATGGGATCTTGAAAATGACAACTGCCAGCAACAGAAACCTACACTGAGTTCCCAGTATGACACCATCATTTAACATAGGGTAAGTTGATTGCTTTGGAAAGGGTAGCAATTCATCTTGATTAGAATTGATACATATTTTGAGACTGGGTTTTCTTTCCTGCTTACAGGGCCTTAGTTAGCATCATTCTATAAGGATGTAAGGAATATTTGGTTCACCTACTTAGATGACACATAAAATTTGATCAGATAAGGACCACTTTCTAACTATATTAGTTATCTATTGCTGCATAAGAATGCTCCCAAAGATAATGGCTTAAAACAACAATCATTTATTTTCTTACACAGTTCATTTGGTTCAGGAATCTGGGAATGGTGTCACTAGATTGTTCTGGCAATTAGGGTTGTTTTCAACATGTCAGCCAGGTCTGCACTCCTCAGAAGGACTGATTGGGTCTGGAAGATCTATTTGCAAGGTGTCTCACTTGAATTCCTGACAAGTCAGTGCTGGTTCTTCATAGGAGGCCCCAATTCTTTGCCATATGGACCTCTCTGTAGAGGTATTGAGCTTCCTGAGGACTTGGTGGCTGTCTTTCTTTAGAGCAAGTGATTCAATTGGTAGCAATGTGGAAAAATATATTGTGTGCAGCAACCTTAGAATGCACACACCTTCATTTCTACAATATCTTATTTGTTATACACATTAGCCCTATTTATAGTCAGAGGAAACTACACAAGGCCATGAATACATATAAATGATGGTTTTTGGAGGCAAAAACCAAGATGATGAGACACTGAGAATATGACTATGGGATCCACTAGTCTTATGTCTTAGAATATTCTACTGATAGAAAGCATAGCTGAGATTCCCCCACTGGATATCTTATTTTTCAGGAATGGTGCTCCATCTACCAACATGCATTGAACATGCTAATTCAATGGCATACTCTATTTCAGTGGCCGTTGTATTAGTTTCTCAACTGCTAAAACAAATGCCATAAAATGGGTTGGCTTAAGAATAATTTATTGGCTCAGTTTTGAGACTTGGAGCAGCCCCAAATCCAGGCATCAAGGCAATACTTTCTCCCTGAAGACTGTGGCATTCTGTGACTGGCTGCCTGCAAACCTTGCCCTTGGCTTTTCCTTCACATGGTAATGTACATAGTGGCATCTTCTTTCTCATCCAGACCCTGTTGACTTCCAGCTTCTGTCTTCTTCCCATGGCTTTCCCTCTGTGTCAAATTTCCTTTGTTTGTATCAACTTCAGTCATATTAGCTTAAGCCCCACACTCTTTCAGTTTGGGCATACCTTAACTAATAACATCTTCAGAGATCCAGGCTACAAATGGGTTGATACCTGTGATGGTTAGGTTCATGTGTCAATTTGGCCAGGTATCTGGTCAAGCAAGCACTGGCCTAACCATTAATGCAAGGACATTTGTGGCTGCTTAATAAACCAGAAGGCTGGTTTGTTAAATCATCAGTCAATTGGCTGCAGCTGTGACTGATGACGTCAATGAAGGGCATGTCTTCCACAATGAGAGAATGCAGTCAGCTGGACTGAATCCAATCAGTTGAATACTTTTAAGTGAGCAGATAGAGGACCTTCACTTCTTCTTTTGCTAACCATTGAAGCATTTCCTGGGGAGTTCATCAAAGTTGCCAGTTTGTTTCCTGAGGAGTTCATTGAACACATTCATTGAAGTTGCTAGTTCGCTGCCTGAGGAGTTCATCAAACATCTTCACTGGAGTTGCCAGTTTGCTGCCTGCCCTATGGAATTTGGACTCTTGCATACCCACAGGTGCATGAGACACTTTTATAAATCTTATATTTGTAGATATCTCTTGTTGATTCTGTTTCCCTAGAGAACCCTAACTAATACAAAACCACAGGATCAGGGATTGGGACCTGAACATGCCTTTTGTGGGGAACATAATTCAATCCCCAGTAACTGTCTTCTGGACCCTCAAAAGGCATATGCTTCCGACATGCAAAATAAATTCATTGCATCGCATCATTCCAAAAGAATTACACCATTTTAGAACAATGCTATGTACAAAGGCTCATTGTGGTATGGATTGTCCTGGGCAAAATTCCTCTCTTGATGGACCTGTGAAGCCTAGAAAAGAGGTTATCTGCTTCGAAAATACAATAGTCTGGCAGGCATGGGACAGACATTCCTATTCCAAATGCGAGAAATTGGAAGCAAAACATAGGTCAAGAGTCCCAGACAAGTCTGAAAACCAGAAGGGTGAACTCCATTAGATTTCAAGGTCTGAGAGTCAACTATGGATCAAAGTTTTGTCCTCTGGGACTAATGGAGAAGCAGCCCCAACTCTTCAAAGCACTTGCACAGCAGCCATGATCTGTGAATACAGGGACACAGGTCCCACCTTCTCAGCATTGGGATGGTGGCACTCTCTCTGAGCAATGGCTTGCAAGGCCCACTCCCCTCCAAATGCCTGGCTAAATGGCCTGGACCCTCCAAACACAAGGGTGGACCTGCTCTTTCTACACAAGGGTGGACCTACCCTTTTTACACATATGGGTGGGCCCACTATCATGGCCTGAGGTGTTCTTCTCAGTCCAAAACATTGCTTCTATGGTTCTGCCCTTGAAGTCATTCACCCTTCAATTCATCCCTTCTCTGTTCCTTTCAATCCAGGCTGGCAGTAGTTCTACTAAAATGAATTTTGTGAAAACCTTGTCAGCTTTGTGTGCTGTTCAAGTGGGTCTGAACCATCAAACAATAGAACCTTCCACAGATCCTTTCTGGATAACTGCATTTCTAATCCTTACTTCCACTGAAATGGCTGACTGGATCCATGTTCAGCCACACCTTATTTTAGCAAAGGTTGTTTAGTTAACCCCTCACATGAAGCCCTGTTCTCTGGGGAGTTACTTCCCAAAAGCTAGGGGTAGTCTCTGACAGAGCTACTTCTGGCCCTTTTCCCAGAGCACACTATCTGGATAGGTTGAGTGTTTTCAAAATCATCAATTACTGGTCCCTTTGAGCTTAAGGGTTTAAGTTTTAGCTGATCAATTTCCTATCACATTTTACTCTAAGCTGCCAAGAGAAACCAGGCTGTACTTTCCACAATTAGCTTGGAAATCTCCCCAGCTAAACACTTAAATTCATCGCTTCCAAGCTCTGCCTTCCATCCAACATCAGAACACAATTTCACAAAGTTTTCTTTTACCAAGGATCAACTTTTCTCCAGTTTCCAATAATGCACTCATCATTTTCTTCTAATCCCTCAACAAAAGTACCTTTAACATCCATATTTCTACTGTCTCTTCAAAGCAATATAGGCTTTTTCTATCAGGGCACCTCACAATTCTTCCAGCCTCTAACCATTACCCAATTCCAAAGCTATTTCCGTATTTTTAGGTATTTGTCATAACAGCACCCAAATACCATACAATGAGTTGGATGAGGAATGGGAATTTACTGGCTCAGGGTTTCAGAGGCTAGAACGTTTGCTACCTCCTGGGGTCAGTATCTTCTAGCTGGTTAGAGTCCTTGGGTCCTTGGACTTTCTGTCACATGGTAATGCTCGTGGCATTGTCTTTCCCTTTCTCTTCTGGGTTCTATTGACTTCCAGCTGCTTCCTGTGGCTTCTTTTTCTGTGTCCAATTTCCTTTGCTTGTAAGGACTTCAGCCATCTAGGATTAAGGGCTCTCTTTATTCAGTTTGAGCAAATCTTAACAAATATCTTCAAAAGTCCTATTTCACAAGTGGGGTTCACATCCCCAAGACTGGGTGTTTGGACCTAAACATGCCTTTTGTGGCACACATGATTCAAACCCCAACAACCACAATATGGTATCACTTTCTAAATAGATAGGATACATGCATTTGGCAACCAAAGAGTGGAAGTACTATAGCCCCACTTATCATCACCCCAGTGATTCATGTAGGGAATTTATATTTCATGTTCTCACAAATCTAGCCTCTATGGGTCAGTACTCCTTGTTGTTCCCTTCCCTTTGAACTGCCTTGGTGCCTTTGTCAAAAATCAATTCATTATATGTGTGGTATTATTTCTGGACTCTCAATTTTGTTCAATTGATCTACTTGTCTATCCTTCCACCAATACCACCATGTCTTGATTACTGTAGCTTATAGAGTAAAATTTGAAATCAGGTAGTTATAAGTTTTCCAATATTTTCATTCCAAAAGTCTTATGTGTTTTCATACAAATTTAGAATCAACTTGTCTTGGTTTTCCAAGACTGTTATGACAAATACTGTACAATGTTGTGGCTTAAACAATGGGAATTTATTGTTTCATGGTTTCAGAGGCTAGAAGACTTGCTTCCTCCCAGGATCAGTGGTGTTCTGGCTGGCCAGGGATCCTTGGGTTCCTTAGCTTTCCCATCAAATGACAATATCTTGTCTTCTCTTCCAGGTTCATTGACTTATGGCTTTTGGCTCTTCTCTGTAGCTTTTTCTCACTGTATATGAAATTCTTCTGCTTATAAAGGACTCCAGTAGTCTGGATTAAGGCCCAACCTTATTCAGTTGGGCCACAACTTAACTAAAAATAACGTCTTCAAGAGGTCCTGCTTAAAATGAGTTCACACCCACAGGAATGTGGATTAAGACCAAGATGATGGGTAAATTTGAGGAACATAACTCAAGCCACCATACAACTTGTCAATTTCAATGAAACTTATCTTTTTGGATTTTACTAGGATTGCATTAAATCTACAAATTAACTTGGGAAGAATGGTCATCTTTCTTAGGTTATGCAATCTAAAATCTATGATAAAGACCCTGGGACTCTGAGATTTGCTTTTACAAAGTTTATTGGTAAGTGCTCTCAAGAACAACAAGTCTTCAAGGAGAAGAAAAGCAGGTCTGGGCAAAGAAATAAGTTGACCTGTAATATAATTGCAGTAGAGGCCTCAGTCAATTGTATGGGGAGCTTTGGAGCAGGGATGATTTTTCAGAATTTGCCTGATACTCACTACATCATACTAGTTCACTTTGTTGCCAAACAAACATTGATGAAATCGTCAGACTGAAACACAAAATGAAATAATATCTATTAGAACTGATAAAGACTGAGTAGATATTTGTAAGCATTTTTTTAATTCTTTGCTTCTCTAGTGGTGACTATTGGGGAATAAGCATCATTGAACTGAGCTTGTGATGCATGTCTTTTTCAAACTTCTGTTTTATTCTATTTTCAGGCATCAGTCCTCCTATTAGTAAATTAAGAACTGAATAGTGACTAGGTGTACAGCTGTTTGTTAGAACTTATATCTTTATTTCCAGTATAAATTTTTTCATTCCATTTCTCCAAAGACTCCAGGAAAATCAAACATACCGTTGCTGTTCAAAGCTGGATAAAAATGTGTCAAGATCAAAAGGTTTAGAAGGGATTTATTGGGGAGATGATTATACAGTGTGTTTTATGATTTGCTGTAAATTCTGTGATCACAATATATCAGGGCAATGTGGTTACTCAGCATTATTAAAAGTTTGGCATTGCCGCTTTGCCCGTTATTATAGAATCTGGTGGATAGAATGGGTATTTCCCCTGAGAGCAATCCATCCTAAGGACTACATTGCTGGTTTATTTCTACTTCCAGTGGTGTTGGTTGTGGCTAGAGTTTGCTTGTTTCCATTTATTACAGTTCTAGGGGGAGCATTCTCTCTGCTCCCTGTAACTGGAAAATATTCTGCCACTCTGCATATCCAGTCTCCCATCCTAAATTACTGAGGTCAGGTTTCTCATCCTTCATGAAGCTGTCACTTTCCTCTTCTTCTCCAGTCTTTCTTTTGAATTCCAGTATACTTCTTTGTAGATCACTTTATTCCACATAAACTAATTGTAGGCAACATAGCCAGGAACTTTGGTTTCCTAAGTTTCATCCTCTGTTGTGCCTAGCAAAATACCAGATAGATAGATAGTGTTCTGGTTTGCCAAAGATGCTGGAATGTAATACACCAGAAATGAATTGGCTTTTAGAATGAGGGTTTATTAATTCACAAATTTACAGTCCTAAGGCCATGAAAATGTGCCAGTTAAGGCATCAAACGGCATCTTCATTTCTAAAGAAAGGCATCTGGGGTTCCTCTGTCACATGGGAAGGCACATGGCTGGAGTCTGCTGGTCCTCTTCCAGGTTTAGCTTCTGGTTTCTGTGCCTTTCTCCAAAATGTCTCTGGGCTTCTATCTTAGCTTCTCTTGTGTGTCCTTCTTGCTTCACCTGGGGTATTTTCTTTCCAGATATCTCTGAGCTCTCTTCAAATTTTCTCTGCCTTTTATTCTTTCATAGAGGGCTCCAGGAAGGGAATTAAGACCCACCTTGAATGGATGGGGTCACATCTCCATGGAAACAACCTAATCAAAATATTCCACCCACAATAGGTCAGCCCTCACAAGATTGGATTAAAAGAGCATACGCTTTTCTGGGTTACATAATAGATACAAACCAGGATAGGTAGGTAGGCAGGTAGGTAGGTAGGTAGATAGATAGATAGATAGATAGATAGATAGATAGATAGATATGAGTGGCTCTGAATTAGTTTTATCTTCAACAGGCAAATGATAAACCAGAAGAAAAATAAATATAAACTAGATTAATAGAGTATATTTTTATTTTTCTTTCCAAAAATGTGGTTAATATTTTTAAAAGAAGTCAATTAAGGTAGTAAAATTGGCAGTAAAATATATGGTATAGGTGCCAGAGAATTGTGGTAATTGAAGAAAATAAAACAAAAAATTGGTATTTATGAATAATAAATACTGGATATATTTTAAGGCAGATAATAGTAAAGTGAATGTATATTTTCCACAATATGTTCAAATGAACTTTAATCAAATGAAGTAAACCACTGGGTTGAAATGTTTTCAAATACCTCAAAATGCAGTGCCAGCTACTTTTCACAGGAAAAGATCTTATCTATAGCCATTTTGTTAATTGCATAAGAATTGTTAAATATTCTCTGTCTGCAAACACTTTTTCTATAAGGGAAATTTCTAGCAGTAGCTGTGTTCCTACATGAGAGCAACTTCTGGTCCCTGACCCTCCTCCACAGCCTCAGGGCTCACGGAATTCAAATCTATTTCATATACTTGCCCCTTCAGGCCTCAGAATAAAAGCAGCTTTTCACTGCTGCCCACCAGGCCTTTTGTGCTTTCTTAATCCTTCCTACCCCTTTGTAATATTCTTTAAGTTAATGTCTCTTCAATGGATCCGTACGTTTCCTTCTGGGAGCCTGAATCAGAAACAATGTCCCCTCATATTCATAGTGTATATATCCTGTCAAAGAACTTTCTGCACCATGGAGGGTCTATTTCCACATTCTGTGTTACCATTTTTTCTAACATTTCCTCCTCTGAATAGATCAACCTGGTAGCCATCTTTTATCCAATTGCATGTCTTATGTAAAGAGCCATAAGGACGAGAATTTCAATCAAAAACTCATTTAGTTTCAGGAGTTGTAGATTCACCACAAACTCCAAATTGTAGATATGCCACATATATTAAAAATTAAAATTGCATTTACATATATGCAATTATGTGTATGACTATGCTGAAATAAAAATTGCAGTTATGTGTGAAGAAATTCTGAGTAGGTTAAAGCTCAGAGAAACTCCAGGATATGACAATGTCTAAATCTTTGCAGACATTGCCAGTCTGTGTGTAAACACTGTTCTCTCTCCTTCAGTTATCAGTTATTTATTACTCTCATTGCTTATTTATGAAATATAATTTTTCAGTGAAATAACCCTTTGTTAAGAATGGACTTTTGGGATGGATTAAATATGGTGTCTCCCCTCAAAAAGTGTGTTTTGAATGGGAAGTCAGATCTTCTCCCTCTGCCTACCACATAAGCACCTGAAAACCTACACGCCCCCCAACGCTAACTATACCATGGTGACCATCCTTTGAAATCCATAGTTAACCTACTTAGTTGCTAAATTGACTCAAATTTTTTTCCCTTGTCCTTCTGTATTTGTTTTTAATGCTACTCCTTCTTTATCATGACACTATTTCCTTCCTTAGTTCCTATGAATTTGTTAATCTAAATTCTGTAATTTTCAATGACCTCCTCTTATACATGTCGCGTTGGCTTGAACCATTCTCTACCTCTACTGCATAGGTCTGGCTATTTCCAAAGTTACATTTTCTACTGCTACTTCAGCTTTAGCTTTAACTTAATGAAGCTGGCTGCCAAATAAATATTTACCATTACTAACTCCTACCTTGAACTCTGGTTCTGCATTTCTATCTGCTGAGTATTCATTTTGATGCCATAAAATCACCACAAACTACATTTTTAAAGTTAAGCTGTCATACTCCAGCATCTCATCGCTTAAATAAAAATTTCACCCCCTTACTGACAGAATAAGAAAATTATGGTTCATTGCTAAATCCAGCCTGTCACCTGTTTTTATAAGGTGTGCAAGAAAAGAATGTTTGCTGGATATTTAATGCAATTTTATTGGAATATATTGACATACTAGATACTCATCCAAAGTGTACAATCAGTGGTGCGTGGCATCATCACATAGTTGTGCATTCATCACCACAATCAATTTTTGAACATTTTCATTACTACAAAAAATAAAAAATAAAAGTAAAAAAGAACACCCAAAACCTTTATCACCCTAGTATTTATTTACTTTTTCTCTGTTATATAATCATCTTCAAGAATCAAGGCTACTGGATTACAGTTCAACAGTTTCAGGTATTTCCTTCTAGCTATTCTAATACACTAAAAACTAAGGGATATCTATATAATGCATAAGAATAACCTCCAGAATGACCTCTTGACTATTTGAAATCCCTCAGCCATTGAAACTCTATTTTGTTTCAATTCTCTTCACCCTTTTTGTTCTGAGAAGGCTTTCTCAAGCCCATGATACCAGGGACAGCTCATCCCTGGGAATCATGCCCCATGTTGCCAGGGAGATTTACACCCCTGGGAGGCATGTCCCACATAGAGGGGATGGCAGTGAGTTTACCTGTAGAGTTGGCTTAAAGAGACAGGCCACATCTGAGCAAAAACAGAGGTTCTCTGGGGATGACTCTTAGGCAAAATTATAAGTAAAGGCTTAACTTCTCCTTTTCAGGAATATGTTTCATAAAGGCAAGTCCCAAGATCAAGAGCTTGTACTATTAATAGTTCTCAATGCTTGTGAGAATATCAGGAACTCCCCAGGTGGGGAAGTTTAATATTTCCACATTTTTCCAGTCCCTCAGTGGGACATTCCAAATAATTTTTTTTTTCTCTCTGCCCAAATTACTTTGGGATGAATTGGAGCATCACACTAACCTGTACCAACCAACAAGATCTTACTCCCTATTCAAGGTTCATGTAGTAATTTTGTTTGATTAAACTGACCATATAAATTAAATTAGATAGTTTTTTACAAAAGATACACATTTCACACCAAACAAACATCTCTTGCTTTGGCCTCACACAGAAGTTGAAGTTTTTTTGTTTATTTATTTATTTATTTTTTTGAATTTATACCTTTTATTGTACATTACACCTTGATTTTTAAAAAGTTAATTTTTAATTTAAAAGAGAAAAAGAGAGACTAGATGGGCAATCTCTCACCTTCAAAAAGTTGAAGTTTTAAAACACTGTCAATATTGTCCTTTATCATTTAGTCTGATTTGTCTTAGTCTTAACCAGATCAGCTTCAATCATATCTTTAATTGAAGTCTGATCTCTTTTTCAGCTTTTTAAACAGTTGCTGTATGACTTTCATGGCTGCAGTACTCTGGCTCTGAGTCTCAGGTTTCACACAGATACCCAAAGTTCCAGGGGGTGACTGACTTGTATACAAAATTGCCTGGCATCTCAGAATTTAGAAATAACCATTACAACTCTCAGGAATAGAGTTGACTTTTGTAAGAGCTTGTAATATGCCTTCCCCTGATAACCTGTGCTCTCTAATTCAATTCTAAGAATTTGCACGTTATATTTGGACCATATTAGTGAGGCATTATAATATTAGTCTTTTGGTTTCTGGCTTATTTCACTCAATGTACTGTCCTCAAGTTTCATTCATCTACTTGCATGCCTCACAACTTAATTCCTTCTTTGCAGTCACTCAATATTCCATTGTATGCATTTGCCACAGTTCATCCTTCCATTCATCAGTTGATGTATCCTTAAGCCACCCCCATCCATTGCAAATCATGTATGCTGCCGCCATAAATACCAGTGTGCAAATGTCCATCCATGTCCCTGTTTTCAGTTCTTCCAATATTTACCTAATAATAGGGTTGTAGGACCATATGGCAACCCTATACTTAGCTTCCTGTGGAACTACCATGCTGCTCTCCAGATGGGCTGCACCATTCTACTTCTCCACCAGCAGTAAATAGGTACAACCCTCTCTCCACATTTTCTCCAACACTTGTATCTTTGTTTTTTTTTAATTTAAACAGTTTTATTCATACATCATACAATCCATCCTAACTAAACAATCAGTGGTTCCTGGTATAATCACATAGTTATGCATTCACCACCACAATCTATGTGGGGACTTTTCCATTTCTTCCACAAAGAAAGAAGGGGGAAAAATGAAGATTAACAATAAAAAATAAAAAATAAAAAATAAAATAAAGGAGAAACAACAAACATAACACCAAGAATCTCATACTCCTCCCTTATATCCTCATCTTATTGATATTTACCTTTTGTATATTGCCTTTGTTACATTTCGTGCAATATTACACATTAGTGTTAGCGATAGACTCTAACATTGATTGTATTTTTCCATATATCATCCCATTTTTAACACCTTGCAATGTTAACATTCATTTGTTCTCCTTCATGTAAAAACATTCTTATTTAATCACCATCACTGTCCACTCCAGGACTCAATAATTTATACAGCCTCAGTCCTTATATTCCATCTTTCCTTCTGGTATCATACATACATGCCCCTAATCTTCGTCTTCCAACTCTACTCACACCCAGCTTTGTTCAGGGTACTTACAATATTGTGCTACCATCTACCATTTTGTCTTTTGGATTTTATATGTCCTATCTTAATTTATTTTTATTTTTTTCACTCTCTCTTTTTACCCTTACTGATAGTTTTCATTTCTATACTCTTCTCCAAATCTTGCTCTTCTGACTTTTCCTATCTGCCGTAGTGTTGCCTTTAGTGTTTCTTATAGAACAGGTCTCTTGTTCACAAATTCTCTCAGTGTCTGTCTGTCTGAAAATACTTTAAACTCTTCTTTATTTTTGAAGGACAGGTTTGCCAGATATAGAATTCTTGGCTGGCAGTTTTTGTCTTTCAATATATTAAATATGTAATACCACTGCCTCTTCACCTCCAATGGTTTCCGCTGAGAAATCCAGACATAGTCTTATTGAGCTAGCCTTGTGTGTGATGGATTGATTTTCTCTTGCTGCTTTCAGAATTCTTTCTTTGTCTTTAACATTTGACAATCTAATAAGTAAGTATCTTGGTTTAGGTTTATTTGGGTCTATTCTGTTTGGGGTATGCTGTGTTCTTGGATCTGTAATTTTATGACTTTCATAAGAGATGGGAAATTTTCAGTGATTATTTCCACCATCATTCTTTTCGTCATCTTTCCCATCTCTTCTCCTTCTGGGACATTCATCATATGCATATTTGTGCACTTCATGTTGTCATTCAGTTCCCTGAGAGCCCACTCTTATGTTCCCATTCTTTTCCCTATCTTTTCATTTGTGGGTAGGAGTTCATATATCCTGTCCTCTAGCTCACTAAACCTTTCTTCTGCCTCTTAAAATCTGCTATTGTAAGTCTCCATTGTGTTTTTTATCTCTTCTATTATACCTTTGATTCCCATAAGTTCTGCCATTTGCTTTTTCAAACTTTTGAGTTCTTCCTTATGTTTGCACAATACATTCTTTATATCCTTCATCTCTTTTGCCATATCTTCCCTGAAATCATTGATTTGATTTTTGAATTGATTTAGCATGTTTGTTTGAACATCTTTTTTTTCAACTCCTGTATCTCATTTGAACTATTAGTTTGTTCCTTTGGCTGATCATATCTTCGTTTTTCCTATTGTAACCAGACAGGCCCAGGCTCAGGAGGAGGGTACAATCAGTATCAAGTTTCCCTGAGGATGAGACCCAGCAGGTTGTCAGAGTTTCCTGTGAGGCCTGTAGACCCTGTGCTTTTCCTATCCTGCCTGGCAGTTGGTTCTTGTTAGCCCACAGCTCCCCCTGGCAAAAAGAGATGCAGGGCCTTTAATTCTCAGCAGACCCTGTCCCTGCCAGCAGTATGGTTAAGGCAAGCTTGAACTATTTCTGTTTTTTTTTCCCCCCAGCCCCTGGGGTCTGAATTCTCTGAAGGAGGGTCACCACTTGAGCTGGGTCCCACCCTCCTTTTCTGGGGAAGACAGGCCCTTTAAGGAATTATCTCCTTCACTTGCCTCCTTACTTTGTCTCTCAGACCTATGTTAACTCCACCCTTGCCTGGGTTAGGGTGACAATTGAAAATGCCTGAGGCTCTTTCAAATGAGCTACCTAGAATGGTTTTAAAAAAGAGAGAAGAAAAAAGTCTCTTTTTCAGAACCAGGCCCCATATCGCAGTTCTGCCAGTCAAGAATTAGAGTGGTCTATATGTCCATTTTCTTGGGACACAGCCCTTTATCAGGACTGAACTGACTCTATATGCCTCTGTTTTTATTCAATTTTTTTTTTTCCATCAGCCCTTCCTCCCCTCTGCCAAGAGAGTCCTCAATGTTCCTTGCCTACTTGCCTCAGGTTTATCTGTGCTGATAGCTTTTGTTCAGTAGTCCAAATTTGTTAATTAAAACCATGATTGGAGCCTGGTTGAGCTACCTTCCCTTGCTCCACATAGAGACTGCTTCTTTTTTCCCATAGGAGAGTGTTCCAGCTCAGACTGCTGTGCCTGAGGGTGAGGGGTACCAGCTCCACACTTCTGGAGGGGGAGTGGACTTTATTTACATCTCTACATTGTGGTCTCATCCCTTTCACCCTCTCCAGACTGGTGTATGATGTGTGTCCAATCACAGATGTCCCCCAAACAGTTATTTCAGTCCATTTACTGGTTGTTCCTATTGTTTACTAGCTGCTCTAGAGGACTAACTAAATTCCATACCTCCCTATGCCACTACCTTGCCCTGTGTTGCAGTTTTAAATGGTTGAAAAATGGTTGAGGGAAGAAGAATATTTCATGATGTGAAAATTTTATGAAATTCAAATTGTGTCCCTAAATAAAGTTTTATTGGAACACAGCCATGATCATTTATTTACATACTGTCTGTGGCTTCTTTTGCCTGAAAATAGCAGAGTTGAGTGGTTGTGACAGAGAATACATGGGCTGCAAAGCTTAAAGTGTTTTTCATATGGCCCTTTATAGAAAAAAGTTTGCTGATTCCTGGTTTAGTAGATGAAGCATGAAGTTAAAAGTAGATGGATGAAGGTTAATATAAATCCTCATCAAAAGGAATTTCAGGGAAAGCTACTTAGCTTTAATTAGCTTCAGTTTTCTCATCTGTACAATAGGAAATCCAATAGCCAATTCCTTCTCAGAGCATTATTTCACTTCAAGTCAAACTATTACTATGAGCTATCGATAACTTTCTGTTTCTTCCTTCTAATCAGTCTTATGCAACAATCACAGACAAAATGATGCTGTGTGGCTAGTCATTCAAATTTTCCCTTCCCTTTTTCATGTTTATATTAGGTTTTTATCTTATTATTGTGGAATTAAAACACCTCCTTGTACATTCAGCAATAATGTTTGCTATAGACATTGCATATAGCATCTCCTACCTGTTAAATTTTCTATGTTGCCCATCTTTGAACATAAAAATATTTTTAGTGTGGTCAAATATTCAAGCTTTCATCTTGAAAAATTTGTGGTTTTGTTAGTCATGATCAAAAATACAGCCTCACCCTAAGGTCTTAAAGTTATTTTCTTACAATTTCATTTATATATGACTTTATATTTTTACTGTTTATATTTAGGTCTTTAATCCATTAATCTATTTTAGATTTTTAAATATAATATGAAATTTAAAAAGCTTTTTTTCCCCATACAATATTCAAACCTTAAAATTGTGAGGCCATACACCCAAGCAACAATGTGTGAGTCTGTGTAAAGTTTATTTATTCTCTTCTTTCTTCCTGATTCTTCATGTTATTGTCATATTCATCCCAGCAAGCGTTGATTGAGGATTGAGGTCATTTAAGCGTAATGCATCTTCTACAAACAGTAAATTGTTTGTAAAATGAAATTGTTTGACAGATCCCTGTATTACCAAAGTCCTTATAAGGACCAATATAAGATAAAGATTAAGAAAAAACTCACTGTGTATTTTGGCACATGCAATAGTTTTTAGGAAGTGGATTAGAAGAACATAAATTAAATTCATATAAATGGCTGCATACAGAATTGGGTATCAGAAATAAAGGCTACCATTAGTATGTTATTAAAGGAGGAATCTGATAAAATAGATTCCCTGCATATGAGGTCCGTAAAATAGAAAGGAAAGGAAATAATTGATCTTTCTTAGCACAAAATCCACCAAGATGGACAGTTATTTGGGAGCAAAGATTCTGCTGACCCACCAAGGACATTTCATTGTAGGTCCCTCAGAAATCTGAGTCCTATGCTTCTGCCTAATGTTTCCTTCAGGCCTCAGGTCCACCAGCTCTAATTCTGAAGGAAGACTAGAAACCAATGAAAAATAATTTGTATGAAAAATGTTTATGTTTTCCAATTATGTTTCTATACACCCATATGTACATACAGGAATTTGCTTGTTCTCTTATTCTCCTTAAATTATAAGAATTATGTTCAACACTAGTAGTGTTAGTATAGTTTGATCAATTCTAAGATTTTTCTAGAATGTATACTGATAATCAGAGACTGTTGGTAATTTGGTATAACACTCATCTTTTACATGCCATGTAAATTTTATATGTGGTGAAAACCTTGACTCTATTGGTATTAAGCATTAAAATGCTTGAATTTCCTATTGCGTGGGATTTTGCAAGTTTTTTTTTTTTTTTTTACTATTTTATTAAACTAATATTTACAGAGTATTGACAATGTTTACTATGTATCAGTTGGTATATATGGATCAGTAATTCATTCTCTTGGTCCTCAGAGAATTCACACTCAAACAAGGAAAATGGAATTAAAAACCAAACTGAAAATAGTAACTGTATCTATCATTTGTACAATCATATATAGTAATACGATGATATCAGTAGGCTCTATCTGTGGGTACTATGGTATCAAAACCAAAAGATGGTTTCCTTTATCTGTTTTGTAAAAGAAAAAATACATCAACTGTATAGTTCAAATTAGGTTGATAGTATTACTCTATCATTTTCTCAATGTAAATTCTAGCAAGTGCTGTGGTATTTATGCACAGAGGAAGCAGAATTAATAGGAAATTTTAACAATATGATGAAATTTCAAAGAAAGAATATTGCATCTTTATCTTGTCTTAAATTGGATATTTATCTATTTATAGATAACTTAGGATTTCTTTATATTAATGAGATTTTCTTTCTCCCTTTAATTTCTTCACTTATGACATAACCACCCTGCCCCTTACCCCCTCCCTCCAGAAAGCTATTTCCACTTCAGGTCCATTTTTAATTAAATACATTATTAACTTAACCTACACTCTTTGGTGTGACTGGAAATTGTATTTTATTCATTAATTACCAAGGGAATGATTTAGGGATGCAGATTTTACTATGTGGGTAAGAGTGTTTTACAGAAATGGGAGCAATCTTTGTATTCTTAGGCTCATTTCATTATAGTTAGATTCAGGAGCTGTTCTTTAAATGAAGTTGAAAGAGAATTTACTCACTGGTTGGCAATCACAGACTGAGCATACGGACTTCTTGTTGTTTGATCTGGTATATTATTTGAATAGAAGGCATCAAGTGAAATATAAGGAAATATAAGATAAATAAAATTTGGCAAACACAATGAAACATGATACAAGGATAATGTCTGGAACATTCACTTTCTCAAAGCCTATCATGCTCCTGACATAGGATAAACATATTGATGAATACGTTCAGAGCATTTATTAGCATACAAATAATTTAGTAAATAGAATAATAGCAATATTACCCTCTAAGGTGCTCTAGCTAAGTTCCTAAAAGGAAATTTCAACACTGATAAATATGGAACTTTTAATAATAGAATAATGTTTCAACTGTATATCTTTGGCTTATGTACATTTACTTGATGCATATAACCAGTGGTTTTCTACGCATTTTGAAGCAAGCACTGGGGGTGGGTAATTGTATTAAAATCCCTTTACATTTCATAAAGTGCTGTTATGTACATTTATCAAAAATTCTGTGTCTGGAGAGGTATTATTAGTCTTCTGACTCTCAGTTAAATTTCTTGTGTACATGAGACTATGATTCTTCAGTTTTCAAAAATGTAACCAAATAAAATTGGAATCATCAAAGTAATCAAATAACTTGCAAATATAGGCCTATATGACCTCCTAGTTTGTGATTAAATATACTTCAAAGGTAAAACAGAACAAATTATGCTACTCATAATCTGTTTATTGAGAGGAACAGGATATGCAGATTGCTTAAGTGAACATTTCTGATATTAGCATCGTTGTTGATTATAAAAGATCTGAGGAGAAAAACAAGTGTCATCATATTTCAAGATGTCATATGGAAGGAGCGCTTGCTATGTAGATGTTTCCACCAGGAGTCTTCCTTGATACCAAGCAGGAAAAGAAAGAGGAGAAGAGACAATATTAGTGGCTTTTTCAAAGTTGATACATAAAAGCTGGAATAAATTCTTCTTCAGAGATAAAATTGGAGGGTTCCCAGAAAGTGCAGCAAGTAACTTTAAAGAGGTCAAAGAGGCAAGATGATGTCAATGGTGATAGGGAGGAGCTGGAAGATACTGGAATTTTGCTTGAGGACATCTTTAGGTATCTACAAAATCTCATTCTTTAAAAATCCAAATATTATTAGAGCAGTAACTTTGGAGTCAGGTTGACCTGGGTTTAAATCCTAGACCTACCACTTCCTAGCAATGTGAATATAACAACAGACCAATTTTAAAACCAATCCAAACCAAGCAAATGAAATATCAAATCCAAAATCTTCCAGCAGTTGTTTTCAAATTCTACATTTGTACATATACATTTGAATTAAATGTACAATTTGGCATTTCCAATTTAATTAAAGTACGTACCTTAACCATCCACTCCTCTAAGCTTTATCCCAAAATTACAGTGTGAATTCCTAATGCACATACCCAACCGTCTACCAGATAACTAATTTTGGATGCCTGAAGAGTATCTCAAGCTCCATATATCTAAAACTATACACATTTCCCTTCCCTCCAAATCTGTTCCTTCTTCAGTGCACTCTGTTGCAATGGTCAAATCTAGAATACTAGGAATTATCTTTAATATTTTCCTCTATGAGCATCTCTACATTCTATTTCACCCTTCACATCCAATCAGTTTAAATCCTCTATTTTATACCCTAAATGCAATTCCCATATCCATCCATTTCTCTATACTAACTGCCACTATCCTTGTCATCCACACTTTTATAACAGGATGCTAACTCATCAACTTCTTTTCAGAAATTCAACTCCATCCCCTTACTCCTTACTTAAAACTATTCACTAATTTACAAAGTCTTTATGAGGTATATCTTGACAGATTCATTACCCCCCATCTAATCTTCTTCTTACATACTTCTATCAACAATTATGAACATCTTTTAGTTTCTGGAAAAGGTCTCCAGAATTTTGAGCACGCTGCTTTCTCCACTTGAAACACTCTTTGCTTTCCTTTTCATTTGTTGAACCTTGAATTTCTGCTAAAGAGACACTTTGTCAGGGAGAACTTCCTTGATTTTCAGAGTAGGCTAGGACTGATATTCAGCTAGCAGGCCCTAGAATGTCCAAACTGATTACTTGTGACTGATATTCTCCCATTCTGATTGGTTTGTGTCTGTGTATGTTGAATATTACTCTGGCCTAAGTCCTGCCAGTGTAAAGTCCCCTAGCATATTGTTCTTCTAATATAAGTCCTGTCAAACTTTCATATAATTATTTATGTCTTTCCCTCTAGACAGTAAGCTCTATAAGGACAAAGGCTATTCTTAGCATCTAACATAAAGAATACCAGACCCTCTGTAGGCAGGTGCTCAATACATAGTTGTACAATAACTGCCATATATTCAGAAATTAAAGTATTTGTTGAATATTTTCCTTATCTTCATTTAGAGACTGATCAATGAGGGAAATTATTGGAGCCCTATCTTAATAAGTTAATAGTGAGTTATTCATCAAAAAATTTGAAATAATACTGCCTTCCATGAGAAATATTCATGCAATGGATGGGATTAGTCATTTTCTGGAGAAAACAAAAGACTATCTGACATTCTAGGACAAGCAATTTGGAACCCTCAGTACTCTGATCCAAATGATCTGTGTCTAAATGTATGAAGCGTATAGAAAATGGGAACTTAGCTAATGGTACTGTGTCTTTGATAGAGAAATATTGTGTAAATATTGTCAGCCTAGAGACTAGTAAAGGAAATTTCACAAGCTGTATTTTTGTCAATGGGTATTGTTCTCATTTGCTAATGTTGCCAGAATGTAAAATACCAGAGATGGATTGGCTTTTATAAAGGGGGTTTATTTTGTTACAAAGTTACAGTCTTAAGGCCATAAAGTGTCCAAGATAAGGCGTCAACAGTCGGGTACCTTCACTGGAGGATGGCCTGTGGCATCTGGAAAACCTCTGCTAGCTGGGAAGGCAAATGGCTAGTGTCTACTCCAGAGTTCTGGTTTCAAAATGGCTTTCTCCCAGGATGTTCCTCTCTAGGCTGCAGGTCCTCAAAAATGTCACTCTTAGTTGTTCTTGGGGCATTTGCCTCTCTTAGCTTCTCCTGAGCAAAGTCTGCTTTCAAAGGCCATCTCCAAGATGTCTCTATAAGCTGCAGCTCCTCTCTCAGCTCCTTTGAGTTCTTTAAAGTGTCCCTCTTGGCTGTAGCAAGCTCACTCCTTCTGTCTGAGCTTATATAGGGCTCCAGTAAACTAATCAAGGCCCACACTGAATGGGCAGGGCCACACCTCCATGGAAATTATCCAATCATAATTATCACCTACAGTTGGGTGGGTCGCATCTCCATGGAAACACTTGATCAAAGAATTACAATCTAATCAACATTAAAAATCTGCCCACACAAGACTGCATCAAAGATAATGGTGTTTTGGGGGACATAATACATTCAAACTGGCACAGGTATTAATTACCCAGAGTAATCCTTGAGGAAAATGTCTTCATTGCACAGGTGTATGTATCACGAGAGCAAATCCTATTGCCATTAAATACCAGGGGTGCGTAACTGACACACATTTTCTGATGCCATGTTTCCCCATCAACCACAGGATTGTAAGCTGACTTCCCATGCCTAAATGCATATAAAAAGATAGTGTACTAGCAATTCTTTGCATAAGAATCACAGTTATTATTGAAAGTCAACCAACTGACATTCAGATTTACAGATCAATCTTTCACAGACTTTAGTTAACATGAATCCATCCCTAAGACACAGAAACTAATATTACTATAATATCAAAATAGGATTCCTAGACCTGGAACTTGAGATTGTCAGTACCTAAAGGTACTGACGAAAATAAAGATGAAGGTGAGGAGGAGAGTAATTACAATGAAAAAAATTAGCATTTATTGTTTGCTTATGATAGGAAAGACATTATGTTTAATCTGTATTGTCTAATTTGCTCTTTAAAGTATATGTGATGAGTTACATAACCCCATCTTCTCAGATGGAAAGGCACTCAGGAAACTTAACGAACTGCACAAAATCACATAAACAGTTAGTGGTTAATTCAAGATTCAGTTGTAAGTCTGTTGAAATCAGAGTACATTATCTCACAGAGCCACTTTCATAGTCAGAGATCTCTCTGTGCTTGCTGATGCATCAGTCATGTAATGTCCTTTCCATTTAACTGACAAAATGTATTTTTTTAGAATATACACATGCATAAAAGAATATGGTCCTTGTGTCATTTGAATCATAATTTTTAAGTCAAATCCACTGTCTTCATTTTTCAGGGCTTCTGTAAAAAATATCACACATTGGTTGGCTTGAATAACAGGAATTTATTGTCTCTCAGTTTAGGAAGCTCCAAGATTGAAATCAAGATTTTAGCAGGCCATACTTTGTCTGGAGTCTGTAGCATGGTGGTGGCCTGCCAGTGATCCACAACTCAATCTCTGCTTCCTCCACAGGGCCATCTCTCTCCTTCTGTCCCTCCCCTCCTTCTGCTCTGACTAGATTTCCTCTCCTTATGAGGACTCTGGTCATATTGGAGTAAGGCCCACCTTGATTCTATTTGGCCTCATCAAAATAGCATGTTTGAAGATCCTGTTCACAAATGAGTCCACATCCACAGGCCCAGATTTTAGGACTTGAAATGCCTTAGTGGGGGACATGGGTCAATCTATCACAATATCACATAAGACTTACAGTTTTCAATCTACTATGTACCTTGCTAGATAGTAAATATATGTTAATAAGTTATTAACCAATTATTATTTCACCAGTGTAACCTCACTCAAGACTCTCATTTGCTGCAAAATACTTTTGATAGCTTATATAGTTAAAAAATAGGAGTTTCTGCTTGGTGGGTATAGAATGTTTGCAAATAAGAGTTAATTTTTTTTTTAAATAGAAATAATTGATTTAGGTTTTAAGGCAAATCCATTTATAAACCTTAACGAAACTATTTGCTTGGTCCCACTGTTGGGCCATTGGTCAGGCTCACACACATTTGTTTTAATGCTGTTTACTAAAGATGCTTGACATAGAGGAGGAAAAGGAAACCCAAACATTTACACACATTTAGAAACATAAAGGTGGTGATCAGTTCCTGAACAGATAAGGAGGAATTGCCTGAAATTCATTTTTGTGTTTTTAGTAACCAACATGAGTTATCTGGGAGTGATAGATGATTTCATCTAGAGTAAGTGAATTTTAGAGCAAGAAGTGATCCTAGAAGACAAGTTCATTCCTCATACTGGAAACATAGGAAAAGTGGGAATTTGTTTCTTGACTTTATGTTTTGATCATTCTCCTTTTCTGTGCTACAGTGTACTTTATTGTTATTCTTGTATGGCCCATGCTTCTTTATTCCTCAATGTGGGATACTCAATCTGGGGATCTGCCACATCTCCTAATACTTTATTTAGACCACTATCAAGAGCATTTTACCACCTTTGTGAGTTTTTGTCTTGGTGCCTTTCTATCTCAGTTTGATGAAGATGAAATTACTAGTGGGAAGTAAAATGACAAACATATAGGCAAAGTTAATTTATTTAACTTCTCCACCAACTATAATATAATCTCCAAATACGTTTTATTTAAATTAAAAATATTTAAGCAAAACTCTCTTATAATCAAATTCAGACATAGTTAAGTTGATGATTGTCTCCCATCCTCCCTTTCTAAAAAGGTACTTAAGGGTGGAGGGAGAGTCGTGGGAACAGGGAGAAGGAGGAGCAGTCAGGGTCAGGTGGGAACACAGAAGTAACCCCATCTAGGAGAACACAATGGCAGAAGCTGGGTCTTAAGGGCATCTTTATTATCCCATCTAATTCTCCTGGTATGGGGTTAGTAATACCATTTGTTTTTTTTCAGAAGATTTTCTGGAATCAGACATAAAAGCAATCCATCTAGTCATGGGTGCAAGAAATATCACCATGGGTATTTAAGCCATGAACCCTCTCTAAATGGCTCCAAAAGTGACCTGGGTCTTAGAAGGATTCAAATTCTGTGGCTAAAACCAGAATCTCTACAAACCAGGAGTTAATTTCCCAGTTACCTCATTTACCTTGCATTCATGCTCCTGAGGCATTTTATAAGATTGCATTTTTTGGCTTATGCTTATTGTTTTATGGAAGAGTTTTACTGTAGTTATAAAGCAAATATGAAATGTTATAGAAATTCAGTTTGCAAACCATTACATGGTATAATAAGGCAATTTATGAGGAAAGAGATTAATAGCTATGGGATGACTGGGTCTGCAAAGGATTTCCAGGAAGCTATGATTAATTGTTTGTAGGGATAAATTCCTATTCTCTAATGAAATTCATATTATGTGCAGAGATCTTAAAATATCCATGAGACTCCCTAAGAGAGATAAACTATATTGAGCTTAGTACTGAAACAGAACCAGAAAGAGTAATAAATCAATAATGAATTTATATAGAAAAATATGGAATTTATTTTCCATTCAATTTTCATAGAAATGATTGTATTATCTATAAACATGTTATCTGATTTGAATGGGAAGTATTTTTTTGTTTTGTTTTGTTTTGATTTTTAAATGACCATTTAGATATCTGAGGATTTTGATTTAGCCGCTTGATTTTGATTAGGAGATTAATTGCAATGCTATGTTCATTAACCAATGGTGAGTGAAATCACCTGAGGGCTTGTTCACTTATAATGATATTTAAATGCATTGAGAGGTCATTGTTGATCATTCATTCATTTACTAAATAAATATTTATGGAGAGACTACTATGTGCCTTGCACTGTTGTAAGTCTTGGGTAAACAGTGGTGAAATAAACAGACAAAAGACCTTTCATTTTGCTTAAATTCTAAAAGGGACAATAAACATAAGAAGATTGATAAATTAATATATAATATTCAGGTAGGAAGAATAATATAATTTAAGTTATCATAGAGTGACAGCTTGTTACATTAGATAGAGTTCTCAGGGAAGGTTTTCCTGAGAAGACACTATCTGAATACAGGCTTGAATGAAGTGAGGGAAAAGTTATTTGATTTTCTAGGGAAAGACTATCCCAGAAAGGTAAGCAAGAGGGGCAAGTACTATAAGATGTGCATTTGTGCTCTGAGTGTGAGGCTCTGAAAAGTCAAGTTGATTCAGTGACTGAAGGTAAGATTGGTAAGAAAGAGGAGAGAGAGCCAATGGGAAGCCAGATCATTGAGGCACTTGAAGGAGACCAGTGAAGGATTTTAGAGAAAGGAAGAGAGATGATCCAATTTACATTTTAGAAATAGCTTCTGCTCTGGAAACAATAGGCTGTAAGAAGACAAATGTGGAAGCAGGGAGACCAATTCAAAAATTACTTTAGTTTTATAAAAGAGAATGATGCTGTTACGGACTTGGGAGATTCCAGGGGAAGCAGTGAGAAATGGTCATATTTTGGATATATTTTCAATTGCCAAAACCTATGCTAAGTTCTTTATATGTAATGACTCATTTAGTCCTCAAAACAACTGTATAAGGAAGTAATTATTATTACCTCCATTTACAGAAGAGGAACCTGAGGCTGAAAGATTTTAAGTAACATTCTCAGTGTCACTGCACTAGTAAATGGTAAAATAAAAATGATTAAAATTGAGCCTGGCTGTCTCCATTACTTGAGTGTTTGCCTACAAAGTGTTTGCCTTTTATTTAACCTAATCTACACAGTGACCACTGATAAGACATGACTAATCTAATCAGGTTGTACAACACAAATTTAATGTTTTTGTGATGGCCTGGAATGTCAGGCATTTTTGAAAATGCAATGGAATACTTCTTTTCTGTTGAAATTGTCACTTTGTTGCTCATTGTCAAAAAAGGGATTTCCTACACCATTTCTGAATAAAAGCTTTAATCCCAATAGTGGATGAGGGAATGTTCTAGGAACTCAGGAAGTGAGCCTTTAGGTAGTTTTAAAAGAATATCACCAAAAACCTTGTGGCTCACACTCCCTTTATTCAGTGTGTGGATGGATGAGTAAATAAATGGGGACAAAGACTAAATGAAAAACAGGGTGGGATGAGGGGGATGATTTGGGTGTTCTTTTTCCTCCTGGTATAAGGAAAATGTTCAAAAATAGATTGGGGTGATGAATGCACAACTAGATGATGGTATTATGAACAGTTGATTGTACACCATGGATGACTGTATGGTATGTGAATATAGCTCAGTAAAACTGAATTAAATATATATATATATCACAGGCTTCCAGTTGACCAAGAATCTGGCATAAGACAGAGTCTTCGAACAACTAACCAAAAACTGGCACAGCCATCTTTCTTTAAACTCTGAAAAAGAGTTAAAGGGTTGCTGTAACTGGACAACTGTGGAATCAAGAAAACACAGATTTAAAAAGAGTAGGAGAACTTCCTGGTGTCCTTTCTGGCTATTCCCTAACCCTTTCCTGTTTCAGTGTGAAGGAAGCCTGCACACCCTTTGGAATTCTTTTGCCTTGTTGCAAAGGGAGCAGAGTAACCCCTATGGACATAATGGGGTGCCTGCCTGCCAAATGCAGTAAGCCCCTTTTTTTCTGCTGCAGAGCAGTTGTTAGTCCTCATAGTTTGACCTACTCTGACAGAACCATTATGCCAAACTGGGGCTGGTTTGGGTGGGGAGGAGAGGATGGAAATGTCCTTAGGCCACATTGCCATAGATACCCACTGTCCTTATTCAGCATTCAGCAGTTAAACATAAACATCTAAAGACTGTTCTGTCTTTAATTGATTTTCTAAACACTGAAATTGTATTTCCTTTTCTTTTTCCTTTTTTTCTAGTTGTTCCACTTTGTATTTACTTTTTGGAAAGATAACTTGTTGATCTCCTCAGTCAGTGATAGCCATAATTCCTGAGGCTGTTTGTTTTTTAAAAAAAAATAACATCTTTATTTTGACCCTTGAATGAACTGGGTTAGGATATAGGTCTGTGGGTCATAAACATGGCCTCCAGAGCACACACCCCACTGCTTTCCCATTTGGACATTCTGAGATGAAAAGTTGCCTTCTCCCTCAATTATTTGTTTAAATACAATGCAAAACTTGTTTGAAATATCAAAAAGTCAAAGTTTGCACCACTTACTGTGGAAGAATAGTTTCTGTGAAAATTTTCCATCAGGCAGATTTATTTTATTCATCTTTGAAGCACATTAGTTCAAAAAGTTTATTGTTATTTAGTTTTTGTTTTTTTTTTCCTTCCATCTACTGCAAGAAAAGAGGTTCGTGCCAGGCCAAATTGCACCGTCAGCTGCTCAAAACTTTGCTCTGCTTTCCTGCCTCCCCATCAGGGGATATCATTAGCTAAAGCAATTCAATTATCATGCTCTCTACTCAAACCCTGCCAGAACTCAGAAGTGGGTTAAATTGGGAAATTTGATGAAAGAACAATATCTTAGAGATAATCATCTCACTTCAACAAAATGCCTCTTTATTTTAATGGGGCGGGATAAAAACTAACATGCATTTTAAATGCCCTCACCTGTGTCACTAATTGCATCATAAGTTGCTTAAATGAAAGCAGTGCAACATTTCTGGTTGACTCAAGTATTTCACTAAACTTGGCTGAGCCTCCTTTTCTGACTAGAATATTATGATTCTAAAGCAGTAACAAAAAAGCTTTCCTTTTTTGCCTGAAAATTTATTAGGTCTAAATAAAAAATATTGCCAATAAGGAATTATTTTTTAAAATATTTATATTTATAGGTTTCATTTTTATTTAATAATGAGGTCACTTACACAGCTTGTTATGACTGACACTGCTATTTTTATCCCAATATCCACTCTCCTCCCACTAGGTTCAGTAATGGTATCCCTTGAGTTTTAGCTAGAATTATACCTGCCCAGGTAGATGTTATATTTTCCTACCTACTTTGGAAGTAGATGTGGCCATGACACTGAGCTTCAGAGAAATTAGCTAACTTGCCAAATTTTACACAGTTATTTTTAGTAGAACTGGGATGTGGATCCACGTTTTCTACCTCTAATGAAATGTTACTTTTGATGCTAAAATAATTTTCTAAGCCATCCTCCTAGAGTTAGGTCACACTCAAAATTAGATACAGTTTCCTTTTTATGTGGCTTTTAATTTTTAAGTTCACTGACCCTATAATCCACATAAAGTATATATATTTTTTTCATTTGGTTGGTTATGAGCAAAATACAACTATTCTCAGTGATGAAGCTTTATTCATAAACATTTTAAACTCAACACTCCCTAACGATGTAATAAAAAGATTTGCAAATACCCAAGAGGATCCACTATTCAAAAGGTCATAGAATTTCCATCAATCATAAGATAAAATAGCAGATAACAAAGGTACAACTGCAGAATAATAGAACATTCTTAATGCATGCAGCAGATCAACAGACCATTAGTTCAGTTTTATGGACTCGTGAAAAGAAGAAAATCAACAGATCAAATTCTCCTAGTCAACTCTGAAAGAGAAGATGTGGACTTCAGGCTACATATGTCGCATTTAACATAATCCAGTATTAGGGCTAAGTATGTAAAACATTTTCATTTGAAAGTAATTTGGCATTTTTGTTATTGTTATTGTGAGCTTTGGTTTCTCCACATTCTTTATAATGGAAGCAGATGTCTCAGTGGAAGAAGATATGGAAGAGGGGGCTACCAGGTTGGCTGTTAAATAGTTGTGTCACTCAGTGAAGTAGTTGAGTCCTTTTACTAAACGTGGTTGGATTTCCGTACCTGCAAATGGGAATAAATCAATATTTCATCAGTTCTAAGACTCACATTTTTCCACATATTAGCCTCTTTTAAATTGGGGTATGTCTAACAACATATAACACCTTATAATTATAATTGGCAGCACGTTTTATACTTAGTTTTATGTAAAATTACGTATCTCTTAGTTGATGGTATCAGTGAATTGATAAAATTACCTGGAGTCCATAGATAAAATGTAGAAAAAGTTAAAATTGCGATGCCATTGTAAGACATTATCTTAAATATTTAGTAATAGGGAAATTACATCATTGTTTTAAAATATATTTAAGTGAGTGTTTAGAAACAAAAATTACCAGGGTCATCTGGTTAAAAATAATAGAAATATTTTCCTGAAATAAAATTTGAATCTCTCTCTTAAATGATGCATAATCTCTTGGTGAATGGGGTGGAAATAAAACTGAAAGGAAAAAATCAAGACAACTTCTGGGATACTGATCTTCAAGGAAAAAGAAATTCAATTTGTCCAGGCAGACAATGTAAGTCATCTACTGTCTTAGTTTGCCAGGGCTGCTATGACAAATACCGCACAATGGTTGACTTAAACCACAGGAATTTATTGTCAGCATTAAGGTGTTGACAGGGCTTACTTTCTCTAAGGTCTGTAGCATTCTGATGACAGCAATCCTCTATTGCGAGGTGATCTCTCTCTCTCCTTGGGTCTCCTCCTCTAGATTCTGCCAATTCCTGGCTTCTACTTTGATGTTGAGTTTCCTTTGTTTATAAGGAATTCAGCCATATTGAGTTAAGGTGCACCCTATCTGAATTTGGCCTCATCTAAATAGGATCTTTCAAGAACCTATTCACAATAAAGTCTACAACTTAACTAATAATATCTTCAAAGGTTTTATGTAAAACCAGCTTCTCACCCACAGAACTGGAGGTTACGACTTGTACATGTCTTTTGTAGGCGACATGATTCAATCCTCAATGCCTGTGAAGAAGAAAATTTAAGGTAATTTACCTTCAGCATTTACCTTCAGAAAACTGTGGAGCAAGGCACATCCTCTTTCAAATGAAACCCAGTATCCAAACAGTATATACCCAGCCAAACTGTGCTTCTTAATTAAATGAGGCCAAGAGACAGGCGTTCTCAAACTGGCAAGAATTCAAATGTATCACACATCCATTTTTCTTGGAGGAAAAAAATATTGATAATGAAATCTAGCCCACATGGAATGCATTCAAAATTAAGAACATAGAACTGAACACGTGAAAATGACTAGTAGTGAGCATTTAATTAATTTCACATCTATTTAAAATAATGATTAATATAACAATGCAGACAGAGCAAGAGAGAGAACACGGTTTAAAATTTTACTATAATCAAGGAATTTAGGAGGGGGTTCGAACCCCTGCTCATCTTAAATAGCAAAGAGTCAATTGATACATTTTAAGCTTGATTAAACATATAATGTGTAGTTAAAATAATCATTTCCATCTCAATAATTCTAATGGCATTAAATTAAATTGTATTGAAGTATTTCAGCAATACTTTTTAATGTTAAGAAACATTTCTTTAAATTTAGCCTCTTCAGTTTAATTCAGTCAACTTTTTTATTAATGTTAATTTTAAATAAAACTAATCTCAATATTTTATTATTAAAAGTGTGGATAATATAAGTCCATGTCAATTAATGTCTTTATAAGTAGTAATCTTGTAAATCCTTTCATATAGTTTATATTTGTGGAAATGAAGTGTACTGAATGTGGCAATTCTTATGTATAGATGGCTGGATTTGGGGTGTTTTGACACTTTCTCTATACTTTTGTTACTTTAAAAAAATAAGAGTACAGAAATGAAACATAACTATCAGATAGATGCACTTTAATTTGTCAATCTTAGAGTGAAAGACCAGGCAGGGCCTTTTCTGTGAACACGGGTTGTTTTAATGGACTTCAGTATAATCTTTTTGGCAAAGACCACATTCATAAAGCCTACTCTGCAACTCTCATTTTCAGGTCCTTTGAAATAGAACAGGAAATTAAAAATATCTTTGTAAATCTTTTAATTTTTTTTCACATTTTTACACTTGTCTTTCTACGCCTACTTTTTAAACTTTTTATTCCAAAAGGAGGAAACTTAATTTTCATAGAAATAATAACTATTTTTTGTTCTCAGAATCCACCAATTTAAATATTTAAATCTAGTATATGATTACAGCAAGTGAAACTGCAATAAACAGTTTGGGAACAAAACACATTAGCATTTTAAATCTCTTTGAAGGCTTACAATAAATCTATTTTCAGGCGAAATGTTTGTGAGTATGTGTGTGTCTATGTTTAAATATAATAGGCTAATTTCAACCTACTTCATCATAGGGTATTTTTTTTTGGACAGAATAATTATTAACATCTCAGAACACAGTTTGAAGAATGATGGTTTGATGATATATCTAGTTAGAGAATGGTAATTCTTACTTTCTCCCTTTACTCCAGTTTAATTAGGGTAGCATTAATCAGGAATCTTTTCTTTAAGTGCTAGAAACTCAACTGGATTACCTTAATATCAAAGGGGAATTAACTGGCTTCTATACCTGGGAAATTCTATAATGGGTTTAGCTTTAGTAAAACTACGCTATATGCTCACACAATGCTATTGGGTCTTTCTTTCTCTGGCTTTCAACTTTGCTTCTTTCTTTGTGATACCTTGGTTCATTCATATTGGATGGATTCTTATGTTGTTGAGCAAAATCTGTGTGGCTAAGCAAAAATGGCTCCAGGCTCACATACTCCCAATTTGGATACCATAGTAAAAAGTCAGTTTCACTCTCTCACTCTACTTACATAAACGTGCAGAAGGACTCTGATAGGCCCTGCTTGCTCTACTCCTCGATTAATTACAATTTCTATGTATATAGAAATACTATGATTAGCTGAACCTTGGTTTTTCTGTCCACCATGGTGACCAGGGAGCTAAGAAACTAGAATTGGCAACCCTACCAAACCCACATGGGATAGGGCTGTTTCTTAAAGGAAACAAGGCTTCTAGACAGCCATAAACACCAACTAAAAAGAGTTCTCTGTTGTTTACCTAGTACGTTTATCCACCTAATTCCAAATCAGAGTTTCCTTCTTTCCTATCTCTGGTGGGGAATTAAAATTTCATGAAAATCAAGAAGCAATTATATCTGAGGTTAGGACTTAGGAAACCAACAGTGACAGAGGTGGAGAACCATGTAGAGACATAATAAAATATAGAAATTGTCTGCTAATCTGTGCCATTCTTATCACTTAAAAGATTAACATTTCAAGACCAAACTTTCAATGATGATTACAGGAACTAAAGCAATGTCAAAGCTGAATAGCCTCCTAACTAACGATTCCAGATTCAAGCTTCTTTGGCACTACAGTTTTATTTTCTTGGAGCTTAGTTAATCATATATCCTGCCTCCTGTGATGTCCCAAAGTCCTGGCCATCTGAATTACTAACACTCAACTCAGATGAAGTAACATTTATACCTGCATAACCACTGCCTACATCCCCACTAATCTGCTTATATCTTTTGCAGACCCATTCTTTCTGAAATCTGCTGATCATAGTTGGATTTTGTGGTTAGCCTTTAATCAGTTTTGGGGAAGTCTCACACCAAGAAGAGGGCAACTGCCTTGCAATCTTCTATTAAGTACCCTTAAAGAACAAAGGAAAATGCCTTAAAAAAAAAAAAAATCAGCATTAGCTTATCACCTGGAAAGTCAGTTTGCATAGTTGTTATGATCATGTCCTCTGAGATCATCTACCTCTTCTGAGTCAATTACTGCACCACCAAATACAAAGGATGTGACCTTGAGCAAGCTACCTAACTTTCCTTGACTCATTTTTATTTTTTATATTTACTTTATGAAAGTATCTGGCTCACAGGGTGTTTGCGAAGATTGCATTATATAACATTTGCAAAGCACTTAGCATAGTGACACACACATAAAGCTTAATCACACAAATAATCAATTGCCACTGTATAAATTCTGCAAAGAAAATTTAAAGGATGTTATGGTATCACAGAACAGAAGGTTCTAGCCTAATCAGGAGGGTCAGCAATGTGCATAGTACTCTGCAAATCACCAATACCAGCATCTCCACAATTTATCTAGTGTGGGAGGAAACCCATGTGAAGGTCTGATGATGATAGTGTGGAAAAAGGATTTCAGAAGCTACATTAGAAATCTCTTCTCTGTTTTTTGTTTTTTATGTTTGTTTTTGTTATGTTTTGTTTTGTTTTGTTTTAAGTAAGGCAATATCCATTCAGTGTTGTGTGTGAATTTGTGGAAATCATTTGCCTGAGAGTAGCTCAGTAGGTAATGAGAGGTCAAGGAATTTTGCTTATATTATAAACCTATGATAATTTTAAGCTTAAAAAACTATTCCCCCTGTCTTATTTAATTTTTTTTAGGAAGTGAAGCAATTTGAAAGGAACTTAAATATATACTGAAGAGTGGAAACCACTGCTCAAAGAAAAAAGATAACCAAAATAAAACAAAACAGAAGTTATTGAATTTCTAAGCTATAAATCCTGATGGCTTTTCAGGAGTCAGTCAGTTTCATTGTTCTGACCCAGACACCTGCATTTAATAACTTTCTAAACCATGCCTAATATACAGCTGCAAACCTTTCACCTACTGACACATCACAAAACACTGATAGTTAGGTTGATGGCACCCAATGGCCTCCTGCTCTGCCCCAGGATTAACATGCCTACTGGTCCTTCTTGCTGGAAAATCTCTCTGCTCTGCCTGGGCCATTGCGGATTCAAGGGGGATTTGAGAGGCTGTGCAGCTACCTTCCTGGAAGGCTATCTGGGTATGGTTGCTAAAATGGAAATTGTAAACAGAATAACTCTACCTAGGCATTCATGCTTTAAGATGATTATCTCAAGCACCAGGCCTTGGAAAGCTACAGTGATAAACCACTGACTTAACAAGTGGGGAAAGGTAGTCAAGTGAACACAGGAGGAAATTGGTACTTAATTCAAAAACATCTATGGATCTTCTCCACCAAAGCACCAATAAATAAATCTTCAGGGCACACAGAAATGCTCCAGCACTTTCTCATACACTCCCAAAGCTATATTTTGTTTTGTTTTATTTTATTTTGTCTTGTCTTCAAAGCTTTCAGTAATCATAATTTGCACATAACTTCCCTGATAGACACATATTGGGGTAAAGTGAGGGGCCAGATCAGTCGCTGCTCAGAGAGCCCACCTCTAATAAGTGAGGAAAGCAACTGTGGACATAGGATGCTATGTACCTCTCGCAGAATCCCTTTCCCTACACAGATTTGTAGGTATGGCAACTGAGTACACATATTGGAAGGCTTTCAAAACTTGGCTGAAGAATCTATCTTATAAATATGTTGAAAAAGCAAAAAAAACCATTGAAATTCAGTTTATATCTACCCCCAACCTGCCCCAGATGAGACAATTGCAGTAATTGCTTCTCTTGCAAAACATTTTCTAAGTGCCAAATTATGTAGGGAATGAAGCGTTACCTAGCAATATGGCCAACTTTCAATTATCCATGGTAATGGGAGACAGGGATATGAGAGAGAATTAAAATTCACAGGCTGTTCCCAAACTTGAGTTTAATCATCTATATCACTCTCCTCTTGCACTAAGCCTGTTGGAAGTGCTACCTTGAGATGAAGTCCTCTGATTCAAGTTTCATTTCTTTTCATATTCCTTGTCTTCCAAATAGGGGAAAATACAGGAAGCTTTATTCCATTCTTCAAACTTTAAAAACTTATAAAAGACTTGGATCATAGAAGATGCTCAAAAAATACTGAACTATTAGAAGATGGGTGTTTTGAGATGGTCAAAGTTTGGTATTGTGGAGAGAAGGAGCTACATAATTTGTGAGCTGGGAGCTAGATATTATTCTAACTTATTTTTGCAGGTGAGGCTAGCCTATGGTTATCAAGAAATTCAGTTTCTATTGAATTTCTTCCTATATCCCATATGTGTGAAAATGGTTTGTGGAACAGAGACAAGTCAAGACCCGGGTTTTAAGATTAAGGATATCCATTTTTGAGGCTCATGTAATATGGATCTAAATTTCTGAAAGTGATTGCTATTTATCAAGTTCAATTTATCTCATCATAAAAATTGTATAGGCTGAAACATTATCAGTAATTTTCTAGGAGCTGCTCCTTCCTATGAGCCTAGATAACAAAAGGCAGGTTCCTGCTACCACCCTTGGGCCTGTCTCCTCCCAACTGATGATTTACTCACCACTGGTAGATTCAGTATGGTGGTGTTGACTTTTTGCATTCTACCCAATTTGAAGAATAATTGACATATAATAAACTGCACATATATAAAGAATATGTCTTAATAAGTTTTAGCATGTATATGCAACTCTGAAACCATCACCACAATCAAGTTAATGAAAAGGTCCCCCAAATTTCCTCATGCCCCTTTGTAATTCCTCCTCCCAGCACCCTCCCATCAGGCAACCACTGATCTGCCTCTCATCACTACAGACTTCGCATTTTCTTGAATTTTGTATAAATGGAATCATACGGTAGGTACTCTTTTATTGCCTGATTTCTTTTTTTTTATTTTATTGATAAATTCACATACCATACAGTCACCCACAGCGTACAATCAATTGTTCACAGTATCATCATATAGTTGTGCATTCATCTCCACAATCAATTTTTGAACATTTTCATTACTCCAAAAAAAAAAAAAATAAAATAAAATAAAATAAGAACAAAAATAAAAGGAAAAAAAGAACACCCCAAACATGCCATTCCCCCATCCCCAGTACTATTCATTTAGTTTTCGTCCCCATTTTTCTGCTCATCTGTCCTTACACTGGATAAAGGGAGTGTGATCCACAAGGTTTTCACAATCACAGAGTCACACCATGTAAGCTACATAGTTATACAATCATCTTCAAGAATAAAGGCTACTGGGTTGCAGTTCAACAGTTTCAGGTACTTCCTTCTAGCTATTCCAATACACTAAAAACTAAAAAGGGATATAACACATAAGAATAACCTCCAGAATGACCTCTTGACTCCATTTGAAATCTCTCAGTATCTGAGACTTTATTTTGTTTCATTTCTCTTCCCCCTTTTGGTCAAGAAGACCTTCTCAATCCCATGATGCCGAGTCCAGGCTCATCCCCGGGAGTCATGTCCCATGTAGTGGGGAGTTGCCTAATTTATTTTACTCAACATAATTATTTTGATATTTCTCAAGGTTGCTTAATGTATCAACAGCTCATTCATTTTATATTATTATGATATAATTCACATACCGTGAAATTCACCCTTTTAAAGTATACAATTCAGTGTTGTTTAGTATATTCATAAAGTTGCATAACCATCGCCACTAATTCCAGAATACTTTCATCTCCCCAAAATGAAATCCTGTACCCGACAATATAATCCACTTTCTGTCTCTATGGATTTGCCTATTCTGGACATTTCATATAAATTCAATATACAATACGCAGTCTTTTGTATAAGGTTCTTTCACTTAGCATGATTTTTTTTTCAAGTTTCCTCCATGTTGTAGCATATATTAGTGCTTTATTCCTTTTTTTTAATTACAGAATAACATTCCATTGTATGGTTATACTACACCTTGTTTATCTATTCATCAGTTGATAAACACTTGCATTGTCTCCATTTGGGCACTATTATTCATACGCTGCTATGACCATTCCTCTACAAGGGTTACATGAATATATATTTTCAATTCTCTAGGGTATATACCTAGGAATAGAATTGTTGGGTGATATGGTAATTCTATGTTTCATTTTTTGAGGAAATGCCAAACAGTTTTCTAAAGCAGCTGCTTTAGACTTTCACATTTCCGCAAGCAATACGTGTGGGTTCCAATTTATCTACATCCTCACCAACACTTGTCATTATCTATCTATTTTATTATCGTGATCCTAGAGAGTGTGAAGTGGTATTTCATTGTAGTTTTGATTTTCATTCCCTACTAACAATGTAGAGCATCTTTTCATGTGCTTGTTGGTCTTTTGCATGTTTTCTTTGGAGAAATGCCTGTTCAAATCCTTTGCCCATTTTTAAGCTGGGTTATTTTCCTTTCATTGCTGACCTGAAAGTGGTTGTTATATATTTTGGATACATTATCAGATATATTATTTGCAAATATTTTCTTCCATTCTGTCGGTTGTCCTATCACTTTCTTGGTAGTGTCCACTGAAGCATAAAATTTTAAATTTTGATTATGTCCAATTTTTCTATTTTTCCTTTGGTTGCTTGTACTTTAGCTGCTATGTCTAGGAAACCATTGCTTAGCCCTAAGTCATAAACACTTACACCTCTGTTTCTTCTAATTGTTTTGAAATGTTCTCTCATACATTTAGGTCTCTGATACATCTTGAGTTAATATTTCTATATCTTGTGAAGTAAAGGTCCAACTTCATTCTTTTGCATATGAATTTCCAGTTGTCCCAGGACCATTTATTGAAAAAACTATTTCTCCATTGAATGGTCTTCTCACTCTTGTTGAAAATGAATTGACCATAACTGCATGGGGTTTTTTCTGTATTCTCTGTTCTATTTCATTGATCTATCTGTCTATCCTTATTCCAGTATCATGGTCTTTACTACTGTCGCTTTCTGGGAAGTTTGGAAGTCAGAAAATGTGATGACTCTAACCTCATTCTTCTTTTTCAAGATTATTTTGGCTACTCTGGGAATTCATTCATTTTTATTGCTGGGTAGTATTCCATTGTATGGATACCCTGAAAATGCTTTATCAGTTCACCTATTGATAGACATTTGGTTAGTTTTCAGTTTGTAGCTATAATAAATAAAACTTTTGTGAATGTTTGTGTATATATCTTTGTATAGAAATATGTTTTTTTCTGTGAATACCAAAGCCTTAAATTACAACAGATCACCTAGATATTAAATGTCTGTGGGCCAGGTCATTATCAGGTGTATATGGAAAATAAACATGGACTTAAGACCAATTGATTGGTACATAAACAAAACAAATGGAATGGAGTTAGTCAGAAAACACTCTGCTTTGAAAAAATAAAAGTAGATCTTTGGTTGAGAGTTAGAAAAGGAAAAAGTAGGAGAAAGTGTTTGAGCTCTGATTTTATTTACAATTTTATTTTAGTATATTATTTCACTTGTTGATATCTAAGTGCAAGATTCTTCAAAAATAGACATGTCAGATATCAAGCCCACTTATGCACCCTTAACTGGACCAGGGATCATAGGTTAAACGCCTATCAATCTGATGGGCAAGCTCAGAGATATGCTTGCGATTGGAACTAATCAGCTCTTCAGACATAATGAGTCATAGTTCATTTCCATATCCCACAAATCAATATAAAATGATGATGGAGAAACACTGATTTGTTTACAGTAGCACTCTTCTTGGGAGGATGTGGCAGGGGGTGGCAGGAAGCAGCAGCATCTGAATTTTTGTGCATGCTCTCTTGAACTATTTTGTTCTTGATTTTTGAAATAGAGAATGATAATTAAGGTCATGGGAGCTGGCTGAGATCGGGCAGCTAATTCACAGGTGTGGGAAACATCTGAGTCAACCCCTTCCAGTGGTGAAGTTGCCAAGACGAGCACCTGGCTGTGCATAGGAGTTGCTTTGTCTGCCAAAATCATTGCTGTGAAAATGATCGGCAGAATGAACAACCATGCAAAGACTGAGCAGAACTGAGCACTGAATGGAAAGAGGACCCTGAGGATAGAAAATCCAAGGTGGAGAACTAAACGTTGGAGCAAATGCGCTGCTTTAAATGCAGCAAGCAAAATAACTTTTTGATTGCTGTTGTTAAAGATTTTTAGCATTGTTAGCAGTGGAGAATCACTGTCACTTTATTTAAACAACGGTCCAAACCATGTGATAACACATGCTTTGTGTATAATATTAGTATGGCAAGAAATCTTAAAACTCATTTGTATTAAATGGCTTGTCTGAGATTTTAATACCCCACAGCAGGGAATTAAGCTAGTGTTGACCCACAGAGAGCCAATGGTGTAGATAAACTATATAACACATTTCTGATGAATTACAACGATAAACGTGTTACAATCACATGCATTTTTATAAAGGCCAAACATAGGAAGCAGAGAGAAATCAGAGAGAAGGAAATGCCAAGTGTGGCTTTGCAGAGAAAGATTTCATTTGTGAAGGATAGAGACTTCAGGTAGAAGGCAGAGAGGTATAGACTAGCATTTCATGTTCATGCAACTGTATGGAGATATGCCATTCACGGGCATTTCAACTTTATTTATATTTTAAAATGCCTACTTCTCTTCTAGTGGTTCTTTGCATATGCCCTGAATAGGGCCAAATTTCAAGAATTTTCATTGTGCAGCCATATTGAGATCATTCCCTATTATTATAGTGCTCACTTTGTAGAATTCCACTTAGTGACTGTGCCAGTTTGAATGTATTGTATCCCCTAAATGCCATTATCATTGATGTAGTCTTGTGGGGCAGATGTTTTGGTGCTGATTAGATTTGCTTGGAATGTGCCCCACCCAGCTGTGGGTGATAACTCTGATGAGATGTTCCCATGGAGGCGTGGCCCCACCCACTCAGGGTGGGCCTTGATCAGTGGAGCCATATAAATGAGCTGACTCAAAGAGAAGGAACTCAGTGCAGCTGTGAGTGACGTTTTGAAGAGGAGCAAGCTTGCTAGAGAGGAACGTCCTGGGAGAAAGCCGTTTGAGGCCGGAGCTTTGGAGCAGAAGCCAGCCACGTTCCTTCTCAGCTAACAGAGGTTTTCTGGATGCCATTGGCCATCCTCCAGTGAAAGTACCCGATTACTGATGTGTTACCTTGGACACTTTATGGCCTTAAGACTGTAACTGTAAACCCCCTTTTTATAAAGGCCAATCCATCTCTGGTGTTTTGCATTCTGCAGCATTAGCAAACTAGAACAGTGACTATAGTAGATTGTTTCATTTATTCAAAACAGTTTCTTTCCCCTCTGTCTTCACAATGATTTGCTCTGAATGAAATATACTTTTCCACCCCATTTATGTTGGCCTTGACTTGCACTGATGAATGAGTGGGAAAAAATGATAGGGGACCAGTTCTGAGCCATGTCCTTAAGACACAGATTACCTCTCATCTTTCTCAAGCTCCTTGATCCATAACTAGATCAGCAGATCTGCCAACCTATGAGTGTGAAATAAAATGTTTGTTGTCATAAGCCACTGAGATTTGGGGATTGATTTTTATACAGCATTATTGTAGCAAAAGCTAATAGAAAAACTGTGCTCATTATTATGAACTACTGCAAACTAATTATTGGGGCTTCAAATGCGATTGAGTTTTTGAAGCATCCTAAAACTGTAGTTGTTAAGCATATTTATGGGACTAAAAATGAAAATGTTTACCAGGTGGAATAACTGCTACAAAATAAGATTTCTATGGTCATGTGGGATAGACTCTTTCAATGACAATGTGAGGGGAATGTAGAAGAATACAATTAAAAAGGCTCTAAGTAACATTAACAGGATGAGAGATCCACATTATTTTGGGCTTTGTAACAAATGTTTGTGATATGTGACAGACGTCTAAGGTGAACTACTTTTCCAGGCTACCCTATATAAAATTTGAATTCCTCTTTATCCCTGAAAGTACTCATTTTCTACTCTGCTTTATTTTCTTATCATTATCTAACACACTTTAAATAACCACTTGTGTATCGTGTTCATTATGTATATCCAGAGAATGCGAGCTCTATGAAGTCAGGATTGTGATCTATTTTGTTTGTGGCATATTTCCATTTTCTAGAATAGTGGCCTGGCAAATCATAGTCACTGAATAAATATTTATTGAAAAATAAAGGAATAAACAGCTAGAGCAGAAAGGAAATTGCTTACTTGCTTTATTGGGGAGGATAATGGGGGGTAGTTCACCTAATCAAATCAATAATTGTAGGGATCAGGTCCTCAGTGACTGGAATTGCACCATTAATGCCTCTAGAACTCTCTTTCTCTCTCTCTGTCCATTTTTCAGCCTGTTTGTCTCTGCTTTACTCCCACTGTAGATGTCTTCCTCCATGGAACTAGGAAATATGGCCACTGGCAGCTCCAGAAATACAGCATCTCAGTAAAACAACGTGGAAGGGAAAGACAATGCGTTTTCTTCCTGAGACCCCACAGCAATTCCCAGAAAGGACGATGCTTGGGTCATTTTCTCACTCTTTGTAAGAATTACTAGAGTTGGGGAGGACAGATAATATGACTGGTAAGCCTTGAACACATTCTCATTCACAGATTGGTGGGGGATGGTGGATCGGTGTTTTTAGTAGTTTACGGTTTGAAGCTTGATCCAAATGAAAGAAGGTGAGGTGGTTCTGTAAATATAAGGAAGCTTGGTAGAAAATATATCACATGAGCAGTATGGGTTCAATGCCACTTGTAGACAATGGGTAATTCCACATCTTATATCAGGGTAAGCTATTTTTAATAAATAAATACACTCTTTCCTACTGAATCTGGGTGTGGCCTTGAATCTATCTCACTGAGTCGATATGATTTTATAGTCCTTCTCTGTATAGACCTCAATACATCTCTATAAATTGATTGATATAGGCCCTCAGGGAAGCCAGGAATCCAGAGAGTAGACAAGGATTTGAAAGCTCAATAGGATATTGAGTAGACTTTCACAAATTTTCTCTGACAAATTCTGATTTGTCTTTTAGAAGCTGCAACTCAGAGTGTGTTCCTGGAGAGACAACTGAGTCAGACATAGACCGTCCTCCTCTTCAACTCTCCAAACTCTCAACAAATATATCATTTGTTTGATGGATTTTATTCAGATGATTATGTTTCTGAATGGCAGATAAGGCCACAGCCACTATTGCACCCCAAATACTGTTATTACTGTTTGATACCTATTAATCACTTGCTCATTTTCCCTGGGAGCTCTTTCCACAATCTGTTTTCCAGCATCCCAATTTGAAAAACTTTAATATGAAGTCAGTTTTCATTCAGTGATATTAAATATTTTCTTCCTTCTTTGTAAAATTGAGAACTTATGTTTTCCAAGTTGTAAACTTAACTGAACATAATTTGGACAAAAATAATTGTCCTAAAGAGCTTTCAGGATGTACTGTGATCTATGTTAGTAGAAATGTTTCATCTATTGAAATTAACTGAACTATTTCAAAACATCAGTTTGTGGGACTCTTGTTAGCCATACTCATTTATGTTTCCTGTTAAACACTATGTAATAGATGTTGGTGATTGGGCTCTAAAACATTTACATGCATCAGTTAGTTACTGCACTTTTATGGGAAGAGTCATTAATTTCTTCAAAAAGATGTCTTCCCCCTCCACCCCCAACCCCCCCTCCCACTAGAATACCCAAGGCTGCTTCTCTTTTTGCCATTTCTACAGCGGGGGATATCTGTGTTAAACATTTTTCTCTGGCACTGAGTGTAGACTGTCTAAAAACCGAGTTACGAGTCCTGTGCTGAGGGAAGTAACTAATCTAGATTTTGTGGTCATTTGAGAGAAGGCTCTCCCTGGCCAGTTCAGTGTGAGGGTTGTGAGGGTTGTGGGCTGCAGATAATTATGCTAATTATTTTTTACCATCACTTGACTGTATAAAGCTAGGCCTGTTTTCTCTACCAGTTCACTGAATGTGGTGATATGCCCTACCCTTATATTAATGTGTGATAGGATTTCTGTCAGTGTTCTTTCCAAATCCAAACTTTCTAGAGAAATTTGGCAACGACATTTGCCATTATTCCCGTATGATTTTCTCCAGGAATCTGGTATCTAGGCTGTCGGGATCCTCGTTAGTAGTTTCTACTTTTTTTTCTTTAAATTTGCAAGAAGTGTAATTTATATATATCAAGGAATTCAAACCTTTTGTTAAAAGTTTGGTTTCAGGGCAGCATTCACCCTTCTTCTGTTTCACAGTTCTAGGTGATATAAGTATGTTACAAAGAAGTAAATGTATTGGGACAAAATATGAGCTTGGTTACTGGTTAGGCTGAAGAGGAGAACATGGGAAGATTTACACCTCTCTTGCCAAATCCAGATCTTGAGATGCATAATTTTGTTCTTTTATTTACCCAATCAATTGCAGCAGGGGACTCTGGAAGTGCTAGAACCTAGACGGTTCTGGATTTACAGAGGCAGGCCACGCTTAACATCCCTGGAAACTGGACGGATAAGCGTCCAGTGTGCCCAGGGACAGACAGGCCTGCGAGGGCCAGAAACAAAGGGTGATCCTAACAGGACTTAACCCACTGGGAATATGGAACTATTAGATCAGCCACTAGTCCTCTGATAAGGAAAAGTCAGAAAGGGGGATAAATTAAAGGACCAATATTTTTTTACCCCCATGTTTTCCCATTACAGGAGATAAAAGAAAGTATCCTGAAATTTTCAGGATAATATCTCTGCTGTGTTGAATCTTTCTATTTACATATAGGTAAGACTTGTTCAAAAACTTAGAATAGCAAGGTAACAATGATTTAGAGATTACATGACTTAAAATCAAGGTGTGCTGTCCCTGTCTAGAAGTAAGATTCATAATATTGGGCATTAATATTTTGAACAGTTGCATTGATTTTTGAGCCAGAAAAGACAATACTCTTGCATTGTTCACATAATTTATTATAAAATATATGTGTGTGCAACAACTCTTTAGAATCTTTTGCCAAACTTGGTATTTCTGGCTGTTTGTCCAGAATAAATCCCCAGAAAGGGTATTTTCACATGAGTTTGACTTTTTTGGTCAATACTATTACTGAAATCTGAAGAAATTAAGGGGTTGCACCCAACACCATACTCCACTGTCTCTCCAAGAATTCTCAGTTTTCAGTTGAGATGCATTTTCACATTTGAGATATAGCTCAAGGAAAACATACTCAAATGCAATAGCTTACCAGTATGTGAATTAGTTGAATGGTTGTTGCAGTGAAAAGAATTTAATAATTTTCCTATGAATATTAACTATTTAACATACCCAGTATTTGCTTGTCTTCCTTCTTCTATGTAATATATTTTGGAAAACAGAAAGAGAAAGAGTTAGAATCTGGAATAAATGTGTTACAAAGATTGCATAGATTTAAGGCTGGGATAGATGATGTCCAAAGACATTTAAGGTTACTGCTTTACATAGTTTGATATCCTGTACCAGCAACTTATTGTGGGCATTTAGGGATATTGCAACAATGAAGAACTATCTGGTTAAAGATTTCCTTGTTTCTTATGTGGCTTTCACTGATAACCAATATAATAAGGGATCCCTAAATTATCATGTAATATTTAGAAAGCTACATTTCTATATATATGTATATATATGTCTGCCTGTGTATTTATAATAACCTGCAGAGTATTCAAAATCTCCCTATGGGGTTGGGATATAATTACTCATTCCCAGAGATCAAGGTATTTTTAAAGTTCTGCTCTATGACAGCAAGGAAGTACTTTACTGGCTGTTCTTCTCAAAGGCTTATCAAAACATGAAATGCCTATGAAAGGATATGCAGCATGCCAATTTCATATATTGCCTCTACTTTGCAGAGATGAGCTCACAGCTTCTCTCATTTACATCTTTCCTAAACAAAACCTTCCAAAACTTAATCTGAAAATGGTTGCAAGGAAGTATGGCTGTAATGAGGCTGAGCCACACGTAGGAGCCTCTCCTTTACTAACCTTTCACAAGCCATCCGTGGCTTCATCTGGTGCATATGGCTAAGGGGAAGATTATTTCAGGAAGTTGCACTAAGGCTGGATTCATCCCTGCAGAAATCAAGGCAACCACATTCTCTATTTTTATCTGAGACATTTTCTCATGGGGTTAACTGTGTTGCACTGAGCTGGTCCCAAAATCAAACTGATTTAAATTTGAGGAATAAGTCCTTAGTTCTGATCCCAACTGTCCATACTTCACACTTTCCTTCAGCATATATCTTCCCAGAGTGGAGGAGCCACTTGCAACTCAATTCTCTCTCCACCTGCCTTTGAATTCAAGGCCCAAGCCTGAAAAAATTTCTGGATCAAAAGGTATAATTCCATAAAAGTATTTAGCATTTATTGAGCTCCACTTAAATGCTAGGATCTGCATGAAGCATTTTAAATATGTGCTCTTATTTAATCTTTAACATACCTACAAAGAAAGTCTACATACAAAGTCTGTTTGTACAAAGAAACAAAGAAAGTATTTTATAGATGAGAAAACTGAATTCCAAAAGGCAACGTATTTTTTTCTAAGGTTACACAGATAATTAGTGGCAGGGCCAGAATGTGAACTCAAGTTTTCAGGTTTCATTCCTCAAAGTCAACGCTCAGAGGACATAGCTTCAAGGCAACAGCTCTCAAGGCAACTACTTCTGTTATTTGGCCATCGGCCTCATTCCTGAGACAAAATCAACATATTTCACCCTAGTCTTGATAAACCAAGGGCTTAAGCCTTTCTCTCAGCAATATAGTCTGATTTTTAAATATCTGTCCTTGTTCCTAGAATTTTCTTCCTCATGTACTTATTGTGACACGTACTGTCTACTTGCATTCTGGCAGGCATAGATCTCTTAATAGTGTTCAATCTTAAGCTCTCTATTGCTAGGACTCCAAGTTATCACTTGCTGGACATTCCCAAGTTCAAAAATTAACCTGGATCACTACTTACTCTCAGCCATAGAATTCTGTGGCATTACAGAGTTCCCAGTTATCTGATTATGCCAATGTGCATCCAGGTTATAGAGATTTCTTATTTATACCAAATGGAATAATGTAGGGGGTGAACAGGAGAATATGGAAAACCTTCGTACTCCTTTCAGTTTTAGAGCCTGAATATTAAGTCTAAATGTCTGGCCTTTTTCTTATACATTTTCCTTCTCCTTCTTTGTTTTCGCAGACTTTTAAAAAGCTCTCTAATTACAAAAGTGGTCTTGGTTTCTCTGGAACTTTAAAAGAACCACACTTTCTTGGGTGAGTTTGAGTACAATAATGGGCTAGTATTTCTATGGTAGTATTCAGTAAACATTTGTTAAATTAAATATTGCATACTCAAGAAGGGCAATAGATTACATCTTGCACTCTAACACATACAAATTGATAATGGCTGCCTGTGTCACTGGGTGGAAGAGAATTGAAGCCTCTTCAAACTTCATTTGAGAAACAAAGGGTCATGCTGTTAAGTGATGTCTTCCATGACAATGGAAGGGGGAGGGATGATAATATCATATGATTTTGAATTTTCTTAATCAGCACTATGTTTTACTTGCTTTATTGGATGTCTCCCTACTGCTTAGTGTACACTTTCTTCTCTCCCCTAGTACACTGACCTGGTTACAGATTCTAGACTCTTTGTTCATTCCTGTCTTACTGCATTTTAATCCTTATATGTTGTGCCAGTTTGGATCTATTATGGATCCAGAAAAGCAATGTTCTTTAATGCAATCTTGTGGGGGCAAATATATTATGCTTTTCATTAGGGTGGGATCTTTTGATTAGGCTGTTTCTATGGAGATGTGATTCACCCAACTGTGGGTGAGACCTTTTGATTGAATATTTCTGTAGAGATTTGGCCTCACCCATTCAGGGTGCATCTTAATTAGATCAATGGAGTCCTTTAAGAGGTTCAGGAAGAGAGACAGGAGCAGGAGCTGACAAAGATGATTAGAGACGCTTGAAAATGCTGACAGAAGGATGTTTGGTGATGCTAAGCTAAGACAGAAGCCCAGAGACATTGTGGAGAAAGCCATTTGAAACACAACTGGGAGGCAAAGGACCAGCAGACCCCAGCCAAGTGCTTTACCAGCTGACAAAAGTGTTCCGGACAGTATCGGCCTTTCCTCAGTGAAGGTATCCTCTTGCTGATGCCTTAGTTTGGAGACTTTTATGGACTTAGGACTGTAAATATGTAACCAAATAAACCCCTTTATGAAAGCCAATCTATTTCTGGTGTTTTACATAACAACAGCTTTAGCAAACTGGAACATATTTCTACTGAGTAATGAGTTACGCAGCCAACTTAGGAATTCTGGGATGTATTTTGGTTAAACTGAAAGAAACTCTATGGCTATCTTTATCACATTCAAACATCAGACAAGTCATTTAGTATTTGATTATGGGAACCAGCAGAAATGGCAAAGAACCAGAGGAGCTCACAGCAGAGATAACATGCATTTGATTTTGATTGTCTAACAAAGTCCATATGCCTTGAGCAAGGCCCTTTGTGTTCCAAATCTAAACTATAGTTCCAGTTTTATCTCCGTAATTCCTTGAGCATACCTTAAATATTAAAAAAAAATAAAAGAAAATTCTTCTTCCAAACTTTTTTTAAAATAATTATTATCAGGACCTTTTTATGGGCTAGTCCTTAACTTGGGTCCAAATCAGTATTTTTGGTTTGTGCCTATGCTGGACCAATCTCACAGTCAAGTGCCTTGTATTTCTAATGTGACCTCTGTTGGCTCTTTGCCACCATTGGTCTTTAGACTTGGATTATTATTATTTTTTTTTTGCTATAATCATAGTTCTACTATTACTATATGCTAGTTATATAACTTCTCTGAGACTTGATTAAATTATTTGAAAAATGGCTATAATACCAAAAATAGCTACCATACAGATTTACTATAAGTAATAACTGAGCTTATGCATGCAAAACAATTAACACATAGTTAGTTCTCCTAAAGTTGGTGAATTCATTAGTGAATCAATTGAGTCTGTGGGTGATACTGAGATTGCTTTAGTGCAGCTCATTATAAGACCCAAAATAGATAAATTCAGTTGTATATGGTGACATATTTTATACAATTTATTTATTCCATGTCTTTAACTTTTTGCAAATTTTATTAATAAAGCCAGGATAGTCAAATTCTGGGTCTGTTTATAAATAATTCTTGAAAAGTTGTTATTTTCCCTGCCTTATGTTACATTTAGTTGTTAAAGATGCTTGTACTGGTTTCTAGGTCTCGATCCAACATTTGAAAAATTACCGTTTCTTCTGCACCTACTCTCTGTTGGGTACCCTGTTAAACCCACAATATTTGTCAACTCTATTTCTCCTAACAACTTTATGAGCATTTTATTATGTTTGCTTTGCAGATGAGGGAAATGAGTTATTAAGAGTTATTAAGGTCAATATCATATAGTTGAAAAATGAGTTCAGATTGATTTAGTTTCGGCTCGAAGTCCTGCATCACTTCCCTACACATTAAACTAGAGCCCCTTGCATAAGACAGTTCTGTCCAGTTTGTCATTCATTAGTAATACTGGTACCCATAGGATCTTTAAGAGAAAATCATTTTGAAGAACAGCAAGTTTATATATTAATATATTGATTCCCTTATCAAATTTTCATTAGCACTAACTAATATTATGATTGTTGTTAAGTCCATCAAGACACATTGTAGGAGATAAATTCAGATCGTGGCTGTGCAACAAGCAAGTGACTGGACTGAGCTCTGAATAATTAAGTCATTTGCTTTAACAAGTTCTCAATTAGCTTAAATAAAACAAACAGAGGCAAGTAACTCTCCCCCAAAATATATACATAACAATATGGACAAAGGGACCAAACTACCCTCAACAATAAAAATAAGCAAAAATTAAATGACTATAGTGCTTTGGGAAACAAATTTAAATTGTAGTGTGCGGGTTGATATTATCCCTGTTTCATAGGCAGAAGACATAGTAGTGTTTAAACATTGCAAACCAAGGTTTTCTATTCAGTTAAATATATTTTAAGTTAAATATATGTTATATGTCATTGGTGTGTATACTCATCCACACACATAGCGACTTACTTTCTGTCTTGAAATTCTCTGTTTTATGGTGAAGCAATAGCCTCATTTGATTATCTCCAATTAATTTTTGAAAGAATTAATCCATGACTGGAGAACAATAATCATAATTACTCAAACAGCTTTGAACAACCCATGCAATGAAATTGGAAACTGACAAAGTAAAAAGGAGCTGTATTAATTTTAATTAGAAGGAAGGAATGGTATCAGCATATGCTGCACTAACGGAATTCAAACCAGTCCAATTATTGGTGGCATATTACACCTGTAAGCAAATTGCAGAGCTTGTTGCAAGGAATTTGGAAAGCTGCTCATAGTAAATCCGTTATTCATTTGGCTTTTCTACGAAGAACATCAGGCTGGTGAAGCTGATGCTGCCAAGTATGGAAGATACTTTCTTGCCAGTTAAAGATAATCTCTCATAACTGAAATAGAATTAATAACTCATCTTAGCCAGGTGTTGGGTTATTTAAGTAGTTGCTGTAAAGAGAAACTGCTTTGATATCCGAGGCACTGTCTAATTAAACACGTTGTTCATGTCCACATATCAGCTGTTTCTTTTTTTTCACTTTCAGTGGGTTTTAACAAATAAAATGAAATAAGTATGTTCTACTACATTTCCACAGTCTTGAATTTAAAAAAGTAATTAACCAAATAACTGTTAATTATTATTATTATCCTTAATCACTTTAGTCTGTAAAATATTACTTTAGATTTAGAGAAGTAGCTAATGATAAATCTGCCTTGGACCCAATTAATGACAATAATTGGGAACCTGGTAATCTAAATTAATGATAATATTTAAAAATCCATTAGTTTTTAAAACTTTGCATGTATTACCTCATTTAATCTTCACAATCCTGTGATATAGGTACTTTATTAACATTACTTTAAACATAAAGAAACTGAAGCTTAGAGAAGTCAGGAACTAACTTAAAATTATATTAAATTTTAATTCAATTTAATAACTAAAGTGTCTAATGGATGTCTATGGATGCAGAAGGCATTCTAGATGCAGAGGACAAGAGGCATGTGCATTTGGAAATCATACATAAGTTAATACAGCAAAGAGGAAGCCTGGAGTATGACTGAAGTTAAAGCTAGACAATTGACTAAGGAATGTTGGGAAGTACTTTTAATGACAAACCAAGTTACTAGCTTCTCCAAAGGCATTGAAGCCTGGCAGTGACATGTTGAAATGTTACAGTATTATCACCTTAGCACATGAAACAAGAATACAAGATTGGGGAGAGGGAGTGGTTATGGGGTGAATATGCCAAAGAACCAGGGTAAAGATAATTAAAGCATATATTAGAATAGTGACAGTAGAAATAGTGCGAATGGGTGAAACTAAATATTGTCAAGGTAGAAATGACACTACTTATAACTGATGGTTTGTATGTGTGTACCCACGTCTGTGTGTTGCGTTGTATCTGTGAGTTGGGGAGAGGAGAGAATAGAATCCTGAATATGATTTGGAGATTACTAGCACAGATAATAAATAGATGATAATGACAGAGGCTGTATGTAGGGCAATCAGTTTTGAGAGAATGCGTCAGTTAGGTTTGCATTAATGCTGCATAACAATCATCTGATAACTCAGTGTCTTAAAACACCCATTTATCATTGCTCATGAGTTCCCATGTTGACTGGGGCATTAGCTGGACATTTCTTAGGGTCATGTATTGATGATACTACTTAGGGACACTTGTCTGGTAGTTAGATAACTTTTGTCTGATTTCAAATGTTCTCATCTTGGTTGACTGGTTCCGTCATATCACATATCTCTAGCTGGCAATGATAATTAATATATTATCATTGTAAGCCAAGGGAAGAGGAAGTATACACATACAAGCACTTTATAAAAGTCTCTGTTTATGACAAGTTTGCTACTGTCCTATTGACAAAAGCAAGCCATTTGTTCAAACCCAAAGTCAATATAGAAAGGTCCCACTAAGGGAATGAATAGAGAGAGACATAAAAACTCAGGGCTATAATGCAAGCACTATACCGCCATCTTCCCTTCAACTGCAATTATTAGTGTCCCTCCCACATGCAAAATACACTTTGCTACTATCTAATTCTTCATCAATGATCTATGAAATCATTGCATCAGGTCCAAGATCTCATGCTGTATCTCAGTTCCAGATACAGCTTCTCTTGATCCCAAGATTGATCCTTAGTGATTGAATCATGCCCCTCACACAAACCATGTTGAGGTCCCAACCCCTGGTCCTATGTGTGTGAGCCCACTGTAAATAATATCTCTTCAAGTTGTTACTTCAGTGAATGTGTAGCCCAACGAGATCCAGATGGACTTTTAATTTAGATTACTGGGGTCATTTATAAGCAGATCGAAAATAAGATGGAGAGAGAAGCCACTGGAAGCACTAGAAGCCAAAGTCAATGGAACCTGGAGAAGAAAGATAAAGATATCAGCATGTCCATTGCCATGTGACAGAAAAGCCAGGAACCCCAAAATTTGCTGGTCACACAGAAGATACTGGCTCCAGGAAGAAGCAAGCCTTCAAGCCTCTGAAAGTGTGAGTGGTAATTTCCTGTTGTTGAGCCAACCCATTGTATGATATGTATTTTTAGCAGCTAGGAAACTAAAACACCTATAAACTAAAAAGACAAGTTATCTACTGCCACCCCCCAAAACACACACAATAACAACATAATATGAGACAAGGGCAGGATAACTGCATTAGACTATCTCTTTTTTTTAAAAAATGTGGAAGAATAGAAGACACATAGACGTAGCTGCTCCATAAAGATTAGGAAATCCAGCCAGGAAAAGCTACCAATCCCCTGGCCCCAGGATTGGTAGGAAATCTTTGTTCATAGCTCATGGCTCTGTACTTTGGGATGTTTCTCCTTCTCCATTGTCCTCATTTTTCACTTCTGAAGAGACCACTGGAAAATATAGAATTAAGGCTATTTTCTCAACTTGCTTCTTGAACATATAAAAACAGGCATCTTAAACCACTTGCCTTTCTAAATCCTACCAAAGTAGTAAAAACCAAAATTCGCTTTCCTGGAAAATGTTGCCCAATTCCAAAATTTTATTGGATGCATTTTACGTGTTTCAATTTACTGTAGGTAATGGTTTGCCCAATTGTTTTGCTACTATATGAACATTTTTAAGCCTGCTAGAACTGCTTCCTCAGTCTTTTTTCTAGTCTTTGCTCAAAATTCCCAAAGGCAATGCAGCCTATCATTGCTGTGGTAGAGCCCTACCATTTTCGGTATGTTCTCTCTTACTGCAGTAATTCTTCATCACAAACCACTGTAAGACTCAGAGACTTAATTATTTATTAACCCTCTTGACTACAGATTTGATGCTGGTATGGCTTGTTTGCCATTTCCTCTGGTCTCAGCTTGGCACCCCCTCACATTTCTGGTAGTTAGCTTGATGTTGGCTGATGAAGGATGACTGTGGTCAGGGCAAACGTTGCTGATACATGCATATTAGCCTCCGGCAGGTAGGTCTAAGCATATACTAAGAGGTCCAAAAAATGGAAGCAGAAATGTGCAAGCACTTTTTAAAGCCTCTGCTGGCATCATTCTTGCCACTTCCATTGGCCAAAGCAAGATACATGGCTAAGAACATCAGAGTGGGAGAGCATCACCAAATGCATGGGTACAGAGAACTGTGGAAAAGTAGGGATATCAATGAAGTCAATCTACCACAGAAAGCATATAATGAACTGAGTTTTAGACAGGAGAGGGGAGAATCAAAAGAAGCCAAGACCATATTACTAAGGGCCTTGTATGTTGGCCTAGAAAGTTTGTATCTATACTGAAACAATGAGGAAAAAGTGGGACTTAAAGCAGAAGTTCCATATAAGAATTTTTGTTCTGTATTTTTTTTTCAGATAGCTCACCCTGCAGCACTGCACAGGGATTAAAGAGATTAAGGCTTGGAAGCAGAGGGACCAGTTAGAAGAATATTGTCTTAATTCAGGTGATAAATCATGAGTGCCTGATAAATTAATAACAGCAGGCACAGAGGAAACACTGCAGGGTGCCCTAGTTGGGGGGAAGAATTAAAAATTGAAATCAGTATATTTTCTCACTATTTCCGGAGAAGTGAAGAGGTAAAATAATTATACCACTAGCCCAAAGACAGTGTTGAAATTTTTCATTAAAAAAAATCCCCAAGTGCTTTTGTTAAACTTATCATTCATATTTCAGAAGGAGATTTGAGACTCCATAGTCACAGAAAAATAAGCTTCAGATTATTTAGTATAAGAAATTTGTTGACATCCTCAAGTGATAGCTAACACTGAGCTTTAAATATATGAAGCTTGTTGCATTTTAGGTGTTCTTTCATGCAAGAGTTCTTTGAAACTTTGATTATTAATTTCTGTTTTTTCAGAACTTATGGATAGCATAGTTAAATGATTACTTAGTTTTGCTCAGGGTGTCAGGGACACACTTATATAACAGCTGATAGAACCACAGAGTGTTGACATCTAATCTGGAGGTTAATTTGCTAATATATTTCAAAAGCCATTGAAATAACTACTTTAGCCAGGCAATTTCTCCCTCTAGGAATGTATCGTCAGTATAAAATTAAGTGTCTACAATGGAATGTAGCTTGAAAATTTATTTATCAAAATGTTATTTCTAATAACCAAACAGTGAATTTAATTGTTTTACAATGAACAGGTTAAATGAAGTAAGATGCATGTATAAAATGGGTTTGCTTTAAATATCTAAATATTAAAATTAGTATTGCATTTGGATATTAAAATGCTTATATTCTCTTAAATAAAAAACGCATTACAAAGCTGTAGTCTTTGAATCAGCCCATGTTTGTGAAAATAAAAAGCTATATATAGAAAATCATGATGTGCTTGTATTAGTTATTACTGAAAGTTTTATAACAAGGAAGGGGACAGCAGTTTCATTTGTAAATTTTTTTTTTTTTTAATATTTTCTGTGGTCCCCTTTTTGGTATATAGGGATATGTTCCTAGGATGACCACTCAAATATTTAAGATACTTTTGGTTTTAGACAAGAGAAAACAACTCAAATTGGTATAAACATTAAGGGGAGGAGGTTATCCATTCAATATAAAAGTAAAGAGGAAAGTGAAATTTGATCAAACTTCAGGCTTCATTTTCACATAGAGAGTAATATATATATATTACTCTCTATGCGATTTTTCACTTAAGCAATTATTAAACATTCTGGGATTATGATAGAACCACTCTCAGTCATTACCTTGAATCAATTGCTGCAGGAAGAGAAATGCTATGACCCAGAAGCGTGAGTCCTTGGTCTGCTCTGCACTATCTCATGGTTCATCCTGTTCTGTGTTCTAGAACCTGTTTCTTCCAACACCCCATTCTTGGTATCAAATTTTCCAGCAGAAACTATGCATTTACTGGTAAGTTCTAGAATAGTCAACTCAAGCAGGCTTAGAAATACAGTTTCACATAACTAAAACATCCATGGGAAAGTTAAGCATTAGTCACAGTGTGACCCAGAATAATTTTTATTCTGAAATTCTTTCAAATATGTCTCTTTAAGGTAAGCAGTGGCCTCCTCCTCTGGTGGGTTATTCATCAGGGAGTTGGGGGTGGGGGCTGATGGAGCATAGGCTTCACATATCCAGAAAAATCCTGGGTGTTAATTACACCTACTTGGGTCATGGGTCCATCCTTGAGTCTATCACGGTGACCAAGAAAATTCTAAGTATGTCAATTTTCCTAGGCAAATCAGGGACCCCACTCCTGGAGCTCAAGATAGAGGCAACGCAACTAGATTGCAAGGGTAGTTTCCAGAATGACAGGGTGGAAGGGAGGCTGTGACATCAGTCAACAGTCCACTCCCAAAATGTAGAGCTTTTGTAGAAGCGGAAAATGCTCTCTTACCAAAAGAAACAAGCAAGCAAGCAAGCAAACAAAGAACCTAATCATATATAGTGTTGTATGCTATGGTGGAAAAGCTGGGAATTTGTTTTTTTTTATATTTGCAGAATCATTTAATTGAAGGATTTGTTTAATAAAACAATGAATGAATAAATATTAAAAATCCAAAAGTAAGCATTTAAAAGAGTGAATGACTTTTGCTCACAATATTTTCTCTGCTGCTATTTAAAGAGTGCACCATTCCCATGCTAAACTTAGAAAAGGGATCACCAAACTAGAGCCTGTAGACCTAGCCACTCAATACAAAGTTACTATTGAGAATTGGGAGCTTTACAAATACAGGATCTAAAATTATTGAAATTTGTTTATGTAATGCCTATAACTGCTTGCACACTACAATGGCAGAGTTAATTAGTTGCAACAGAGACCATCTGGCTTATACAGCCTAAAACATTTACATTTGGCCCTTTACAGAAAAAAGTTGGCCAACTCTGACTTACAACAGAGATGTTATTTATTTTATTTGCCAATTGCAGTACCTTAATTGTGACTATCAAGAGTACTGTGTTGACAAAGAATCTGAGGCTGTGTCCAGGTTGAGTGAAAAGATGATCAATTAACTATGTTTGTCCTTGGGAGCAGTTCTATCAGTTGTACATACTTTTCATCCCTTGTTAAGGTCAAGGTGGTCATAGAGTTGATTAGTTCAGCAAAAAGTAATCAACACACCTGAAATCAGGTGATATAAATTTTGACTTTGTCAAATGAATTATTGGTTCTATATAATTCTAATAATAGTCCTAATAATCTAAAGTAGACATAGAATGGGAAGCACATTCTTTTAGTAGAACATGTTGCAGGTGTTAGACAAAATGGTCATTTATCTCACTGAGGTTGAGCTGACAAGCTTGAGTGGTTTTCTCATCAATGATGAGGCTCTAACTGGATGTTTGCCAATTTGCAATGAAAGAATATTTCAAAGAAAGAAGAATATCAGGTATGGTGGTTTGAAGCTGTTATGTACCCCAGAAAAGGCCATTTCTTTTAATCCATTCCTGTGGGTGCAGACCTACTGTAGATGGGACCTTTTGATTGGGTTGTTTCAGCTGAGATGTGACCCATCCCATTCAAGGTGGGTCTTGATCCCCTTACTGGAGTACTTTATAAGAGGATAAAGGACACACAGAAAAGCTGAGAAACTCAGAGAAGCCCCAATGAAGCTAAATGAAATTGAGATGGGTATAGAGAAAAGCCCTGGAGAAGTTGAGAGGACTTTATTTGTCAGGGTTCTGTAGGGAAACAGAACCAAAAGGAGATATCTGTAAATACGTGATTTTCTATAAGTGTCTCATGCAACTATGGGGATGCATGAGTCCAAATTCTGTAGGGCAAGACGTACAAGTCCAAATTTCGTAGGGCAAGCCGCGAGCTGGCAACTCCGATGAAGGTCTTTGATGAATTCCCCAGGAGATGCTGGCTGGCTGAAGAAGAAATAAAATTCTCTCTTCTCTCTTAAAAGTCTTCAGCAGATTGAATTAATCCCAGATGATTGGGTTCTCTTATTGTGGAAGACACTCCCTTAGTTCATTGGGGATGTAATCAGCTACAGATGCAATCAATTGACTGAGAATCTAATAAACCAGCCTCCTGGTTTATTAGCCAGCCACAAAATGTCTTTGCAGTAATGGTTAGGCCACTGCTTGCTTAACCAGACAACTGGGCACCATCACCTGGCCAAGTTGACATATGAACCTAATTATTCTAGTTTGCTAATGCTGCCAGAAAGCAAAACACCAGAAATGGATCGGCTTTTATAAACGGGGTTTATTTGGTTACACAGTTACAGTCTTAAGGCCATAAAGGGTCCAAGGTAATGCATCAACAATTGGGTACCTTCACTGAAGGATGGCCAATGGTGTCTGGAAAACCTCTGTTAGCTGGGAAGGCACATGGCTGGTGTCTACTCCAGAGTTCTGGTTTCAAAATGGCTTTCTCCCAGGACGTTCCTCTCTAGGCTGCAGTTCCTCAAAAATGTCACTCTTAGTCAGTCTTGAGGCTTTTTTCCTTTCTTAGCTTCTCTGGAGCAAGTCTGCTTTTGAAGGCCATCTCCAAAATGTCTCTGTAAGCTGAAGCTCCACTCTCAGTTCAAGTGCATTCTTCAAAGTGTCCCTCTTGGCTGTAGCTCCTCTTCAAAATGTCACTCACAGCTGCACTGAGTTCCTTCTGTTGGTCAGCTCATTTATATGGCTCCAGTGATTTAATTTAGACCCACCCTGAATGGGTGGGGTAACACCTCTAAGGAAATTATCCAATCAGAGTCATCACCCACAGCTGGGTGGGGCACATCTCCACAGAAACACTCAAAGAATTACAATCTAATCAACATTGATATGTCTGCCCACACAAGATTACATCAAAGATAATGGTGTTTTGGGGGACAGAATACATTCAAACCAGCACACTAACCATCACAAGGACCCACAGAAGCCCAGAGAGGAAGCCACTGGAACCAGAACCTGAAAGCAATGAAACTCCGGGAGCAAAGGACCAGCAGACACGGGCCATGTGCCTTCCCATGTGACAGAGGTGTTCTGGATGCCAGCAGCCTGTCTTCAGAGTCCCGGTACTGTCCTGTTGATGCTTTGAGTTGGACATTTTCATGGCCTAAGAATTGTGAATTGCCAGATAATAAATCCCCATTGTAAAAGCCAACCCATTTATGGTATATTGCATTCCAGCAGCTTCAACAACAAAAACATGAAATATTTTTTCTATGAAGTCGTTTAGGTAAGAGAAATACATATGCAGACACATGCATAAGTTTCCTCTTTTTTTATTAGGAAGTTTATCTACTCTTTACTAACTTTATTAGGAAACTGTTGAGGTTGGGGATAAAAAAAAAACTGAACAGATTTGAACATGATTTTGGTAGCAAAATAGTTCAAGGAAAAGGAAAACTTCCTGAATGTTAATATATTGAATGATGGCCATTTTAAAACTAAGTCAGAAACAGCAGATTTTCCAATTAGGCAAAGATGGGTCTTTTTAAAATATTATAAGGAGAAACTCATCGTCGATAGCTCATGAACATGCCGCAGGCTGCCAGTTGTCTTTTACAGGCTTTATAGGCCTGTTTGTAGAATCTTTGCTATAGCCTTAGTTCAGATGGTACCTCTGTATCCACTACTGGATACTGTGAGTTTAGATGCACCCATATAAAAACACTTTTAGGAAAATCCTCCCCCCCTAACATAATAGATGACCTTTACTTTTGTGCTTAATGAAAAGACAGCTATTCAAATAATAAACTAATTGACCAAGTTAAATCAATAGCATTAACAACAAAGTATTTATTAGATATAATTACCAGCATCCGTTAATCCTTTTTGCATCCATTTTTGGATGCAGGAACTGGCAGAGCAAGGCAGTAGTATCTTTGCTGGACATTCTCCAAGGAGAGAGGAGCAAGGGGCACTGGTGGAGATTGCTTCTCTTGTTAGATGCCTCTTTGTTTCCCAGGTGTTTGCCCTTGTATCATAAGCCTTGGAAAACTAAGTTTCTGAATCCCAGAAAAGCACACTTCTCTTCAATTTTATTTCAGGGCTGTGCAAGGTTCGACACTTGTGCCTATTCCTGAGGTGCCAAACCACAAGAGGAGCTAAAGCTCCACTAGAAATGTGATGAGATAAAGACGCTTTATTTGTGACCTTTCTTCCTGGGAGAGTACATTGGTAAACCATTCTTTAAGGGGCATGCTACCTGGTCTCTGAACTGCTTCTTATTGAGAGCTGCAGAAATCACTGTTAGGAAAGTGGGTGTGTGCAAGGCAGGAACTGCTTCAGGAAAAGACAGGCTTAACACTCATAGGGCCCCACTGATGGCTTTTTTCTCTGTCATTCCTCTTCATAACTCAAATATTTAAATTCTATCATTTATTCTTTTGAAGGGGCACCAAATGACCGATCTGCCTGGACATCAACATACCCTGGCCTGACAAGGCTGGCTGATGGCTTATAGGGTTCAGTTTTCTTAGCATGTGCAGTGTCTTAAAGAATCAGACAACTTGATAAACATCTGCTGAATCATAACCACTTGCCATAAGACCAGGGCTTTAGATCCTCTTGGGAACCCCTTTACCCCACGGGTTTTCATCAATAGCACTATGACATTTTGGGCTGGATAATTCTTTTGTTGTTGGTGTTGTCCCGCGCTGGTTGTCCTTGGTCTCTATCCTTTAGATAACAATAGCCCACTCTCCCACCTCTGGGTGACAATCAAATAAGTCTCCAGACATTGCCAGCCATCCCCTTGGAGGGAGACAAAGTCACTCCACTTCAGCTTAAGGTTGTTTGGGAAGAACTCCCTTTCTGTGAGGAAGCCTCTGTTCTGTGATAAGAAGTCACAAATTCATAAAATTTCAGCCCTACTTCAGAGATCAAGGAACTGAGGAAAAGTGACATGAGTTGACTTTGGGGGTGGGGATGGAATACATAACCCCACTCAGTCCTAAGCAATGCTTGGACATCATGTTCATTAAGAAAGAGGGAAGGAAGAAGGTGCTGTTGAAATTCTTCCTTGACTGACCAACTATGCTGTCAGAGGACCAACTATGTAAATCAGAGGACAGAGAAGAGGATGACTGGGAGGCTGGGGAGGGTATGTCCATGGAAGCAGGGCTTGTGAGGAAGAAGGGCCTTCCCTCCGTCCAGTTCTTCTCTTCCAAGACCGATCCACCCGTGATCTGCTAGGGAGAAATGATGCTTGAGTGCTATGGACTGTTTGATTTCTACACATAAAAATAGCACATTCATTTTCACTTCCTGACCATACTTCTCAGGTAGGGACTTCTCAATCTCCTTAACCCATAATAATCTATTTCCCTTTCCTGTGGCTCATCTTCTATCTCATTTTACAGGTGTGAGGGTGTGGATGTTGGTGTGTTAGAACCTGGAGTGATATCTTGATGGTAAGAAGTGACATTATAATGAGGGAGTGGATAAACAATGGATTTCTATCCTGCCCCAGTGAACTGAAAGTTCCCTGCAGAGATATTAAGAGATATCCTCAACATATCAAGGTAAAGGAAATCAAAGTTGCATGTAATTCTAGCTTATTTTTTTTTTCCTCTAAATTCTGATACACAGCTTTGGTAAACCAGTCAAAACCCTGAGCCAGGAGATATGAAGAAAGGACCTCTTATTTGTCTCAAAGCCTTTTCATTTTTGCTATTGATATAATATGGTAAAATAGAGAAGGAAATTATTATATAAGGAAAATAGCAGAACATGGTGAGAGGTATATTCATATAACATAATTTACTATTATATTTAGCTAAAACCTTGTTAAAATGGAGGCGTAGCTGCATGCACATAGCTACTGAGATTTTAAGAGTTGTGCTGAAATTGTCTTGGCAAGCAAGATAAGGACAAAGAATTTATGTGATTGGCTGACATAAATGAAACAAAATAGACAACTTACGTCTGAAGATAAACTAATGACATCAATGAATTTGGGCCAAATTTGGCTAAATGGGAGAAAGTTCTCCAAAAGATTAAATTGAATGTGTGCTGCACCAAGTTACCTGTCCATGCGGTTCCTCACCCCTCACCTTGATAATGACATTTTAATGTGAAAAACCTTATCAGTGGAGTAGAACAGCCTGTTCTCTAGCTAATTCCACTGTGGGCAGAAAATGTGGAGAGGTGTTTGTGAGGACTTTGAGGCATTGCAAGGAGATATTTTGGCATGTATAGCAACAGGATGTATACTGAAAGTATATGATTAGGAATTTCTTAAGTAATGCAGACTGGTGGTGTTTACCACTGATATGTCAGTCAGGATCAGCAAACTACAAGTTTCGTGCATTAGTGATGCTTTGCTATCTAATCTGGTTGTCTCAGTGCATAACTATGGACTTGGCACACATTAGAGCATATGCAAATGCATATGTGAATTCATTTGGCGTAAACTGGCAATTATGGCTCTCAGTTGCCTTGATTGTTCTCCTGGCCCATGCTGCCTCTAAGGAAAAATGAGTTCATCTAAATGGAATAAATTAGGTAATAGTAACTAACATTTATTAATTCTGCTCTACATGAATTAACTTATTTAAAACTCACAGCATCATCCTGAGAAGTAAGTATTATTTCCTCCATATTACAGATAATGAAACAGAACCATAAACAGTTAAGTAACCTGACTAGCATCACTGCAGTCAGATCTAGCAGTCAAATGCAGGAAGATCCAAATGCGAACTCTTAGCCACCATACTAAACTGCCTTTCATAGGTACATAGACAGCAAGTTTCTAGCCTGATTCATTGAGGAATGAAGGTTTAAAAAAAAAAAAAATAAAATAAAAACAAAGTGGGATAGTCCAAAGAGGTCTGGCTATCATACCACATTTTAAAATCACAGATGAAAATGAAAGAAGATAATGCCAGAGACGGTGAATTAGAAATAAATCCTTTCATTAAGGAGTGAATGGTGAAATAAAAGTGGCCACGGATTCTTTGCAGCTCCTCCAGTCAGGACTTAGAGTCTTTTTCCGTATCACTTGAGTCTAGATCAACCTTATGTCTTGCTTTGACCAACAGACTGAAGCAGAAGGTTGTTCCTAAGAAAATTCTAAACCAAGGCCTCCAGGGGACTTCAGCTATCATTCTCCTGAAAGGCTGCTTCCATGTAAGAACACCCAGGTGGGGCTGTCACAGAAACATGGCCCAACTCACAGTCCACACCAGCCTCCAGACATGAGATTGAGGCTATAGTAGACATTCATCCCCAATTAAACTACGCGGTGGCTAAAGTCACATCATGAGTGACCCGGAGCAAGACCCTGGGCAAGACCAAATTGTTGACCTGCAGGATAGATGAGCAGATAAAAATGGTTGTTTTTTAAGCCACTAAATTCATGAATAGTTTTTATACAGCAGTAGGTAACTGATAAATATGAGCTTTAACCCTTTAACCTTTAGTTCTATGGAAGAAATAAGAGGAAGCTGCATCTTTGTGCATGAACTTTTAATGAATTAGCATTATTCAGCAGGAACCATGGGCCAATTAGTGTCCCCACATACAACTATTCTAAACAACTATGCCTTTCTGGGGTCATCACGGGGGGAAGGTAAGAAGAAGAAGGTCAGAAAAGGGATGCACCTTCTTCCACGGCTTCCACAGACAGGTTTTCCCTCCTTCTGTTCCTGAATGACAGCTCCTCAAGGATGGAACATTTCCTTATTAATTTGTACATTTTCTATGTCTATCCCCATGAACTGCATGTAATAGACCCTTAACCTAATTATTGGGTTAATTTTATTTTCAATCAATCTTAAAGCACTGAATTGCACGGATTGGCACTCATTTGGTTTAAATTCATGTTGAAGAGATGTGAACTGACCAAGGTTATAACTAATTATTGGCATAGCCAAAACTCTAATAAAGGCTTTTTTGATTTCTTGCCTAATGTTATACATTAACACATTATATGTCAACCATCTAAATTTGAGTCTGAAATAATGCACAGCATTATCATTTAGTGATTTAAACTAATGCAGTCTGTATGAGGACTTTCTGTCAAATTGTCAGTTTAAGAGGCTAACACTGTAACAATAAATGGAACTAGATCTAGAGTCAATATATATTTCAGTGCAAATCACAGTTCTGCCTATTATATGCTGTGTGATTTTTGAAAAAGATTACCTTTGTGAGCCTTGGTTTATACATTTACATATATTGGGGAAAATAATGAGATAAAGTATGCAGCATGCAACGTGTTCCACACAAAGGGCTTAAGCATGTAACTGATGTTTGCTGGTTACCAAACACAGCACAAGCACTTTACATATATTAGCCCACATATTCTTCACAGGAACCACAAGTGGTAAGTTCTATTGCTATCATTCCCATTTCACAGATGAGGAAACTGAAGCACAGAGATAGGGTGAGTAACTTGTCTGAGATCACACTAGCCTCCTCCTCATTTTTTGCATGGCCCAGGGCAAGAATATAAATGGTAGCCTGCATATCCTGTGTCTCTATATTTAAAATATATAAGTGAAACTGTTCCCACTGTCTGTTCCACATTCTTATCCAGTGATTAGCAGCGACCTTCCTTGGGATTGTTGCCCTTGCAACCCAAAGGCTGAAGATAAGTTTTCTCCTGATGTCCGCAGCCTGAATGGAATCAAAAAGCCACTGTGACTGGCAGGGTGGGAGCTGGGTCCTGGCTGGGCCTCCAGGATGCAACATGATCTGCCTGTGCCAGGCAGGGGTATTAAATGGGTCAAGCTCTTGGTGAGCAGGCTCCCCTAGCCAGTAGTCCTCTTTTTATCATAGGATTTCCAGGTGGTTCTATGTACTGTTCAAATCTACATCGCAGAGAGAGGGAGGTGCTGTAGTTTCCTGGAGAATGTGGTTGCTTAGATCCCACTTTGGGTGATTTGGGACATTCATCTTTAAATGAGTTTCATCTGGTTTAAAGGAAAGCTCCTTGCCTCCACCTCCCCTCACTCATATTGCCTCTCAGCCTTGAATTGTTTGGTCTGTGGGATCCTCAGTCAGAGTCTGAATTTGCAAAGTATGTTTTTATGAGGCCAAAAATGGAAACAAAGTCTTAGCTTTGCGGTGTGTGCTATGTGAGAACACCTCTAAACAAGGGACTCAGGGTAGAAGCCCTTCCTAATGGGTGTAAGGGAGATACAGGATCACAACTGAATCAGGATAGAATTAGCCTCTATACTCATGTGATCCTGAGTCTATGTTCTTAACTACTAACACCGTACTGCCTTTCAGCAAGGTTACCAAAAAATATTGGTGAAATCTGTCTCCATCTTTAACGCCTTTGAGAATGGCCTTCTGAGACCTTCTAGCCAATATAGGACACAGCTGTCTTATACTATAGTCATGCTGCATATAAGAATAAATTAGAGAGACTCTTTTCATTAAATCTCTGGTGTGATTGCATTCCTACCTAAATTGCAATCTGAAAATGAAAAAAAAAAAAATTTAATTTTTTTTTAGTCATTAAAATTGCACCAAAAACTGATATAGAAAAGGGATCACGATATGATGAAGAGCAACAGAAGCGTAATTGAGTAATTACTTAATGTTTGGTTTCAAGTCTAAACTCTCTCTCTCTCTCTCTCTCTCTCTCTCTCTCTCTCTTAGGCTTCCTGGAATATACTGGAGTGGACCTGTTAATCAATTACATCTTTAGAAAAAACTTTGCACCACTCATTCTTTTCTACAAATAATTCTATAAATAATTCATAGCCATAGTACAATTGACATCCCCTAGTGATGGCTAGTAGTGTGTACTTATGGGGGAATGTAATAGAGCTCTAAAAATAATGAAAGTGTGCCATAAAAGTAAATTAACAGAACCTATATTGTGGTTCTGGATTCTTGATTGACTTTTATTGTCTTCGTTTATTCACGCACCACAGGAAGAAAAGCCTGCTGTCACCACGTAATTAATGATGTTCAACCCTATTTAATAAAACTTAAAGAACTATGAATTCTGATTGTTACACTAACACCATTTCATGACTAAAACCTTATAAACAATTTCTTTTGAACTATTTTATAATAATCTCAAATCTGATTAAACAATCATTTGATGTGAGTGAGAGTTTTTAATTTTTCACATACTTTGCTTTTTGGCTTCTAGACTCTAAGATTATAAAAATGTAACTGTAGTCTTTTTGATTCTACAATTTAGAACTTATTACAGTTCAGGATTAAATAATTATTTTCATGTTTTTATTAAGTGTGGGTAGAAAGAAGAAAGACAAGCAATGTTTCTGTCATTGAATTCTAGCCCCAGCTATGTATAAATCTGTTGGAGAAGATATTGTCAGCAAAATTTCTTGTTGCTCCAAAATCATGTAATGATGACATAGAGCTTTTGAGGATGAATAAGGGGTCCAAGCATAATAGTTCTAGCTTTGAATAGATGAAAAAATGTAATACCAACAGTTTTTCTGTGCTTGCTGTGTGCCAGGCACTGTTCACAGCACTTTTCAGACATTATCACCCACTCTAGGTATTGATGAGTATTGGAATCCCACCCTGGACTTCCCAGGAGTGTACTTACAGTCCCAAAGGAAGAGGGAGAGTGGTTTGGCTGTAATGGCCCTTAAATTTATTTACAAACAATGGCAAGACAAAACAAAACAAAACAAAACAAAAACTACTCTTTTCCTGCCCTTCAGGCTTTACAGAGAAACCTACAGGGAGCAGAGGTGACAGGTTGCTAAGGGGAAAATGCAAACCTGTGACACCCGATATGTTCCCATACATGGATGCTTGGATTTAAACATGGTATGTCTTTGCCTCCATTCTTTCTTTGTATTTTATTTAGTAACTTTCTTAAAGACGAATGCAGTTAAAGAATGGTTATAATAACTCTTACTCTAATTATGGAATTAAGAAGTGAGAAATGATTTATAAATGTAAGAATTATTAAATACATGATGCTATACGCAATGACAGAACTATTAGCTGTGAAGACTGCTCACAGTGCAAAAGCATATTTACTATTACTATTAAGGGGAAAGACTAAAATGTAAACTGAATATGAATATTGAACTATTTGAAATTGCTTTTGGAGGACAAAAAATGGGGAGGTAACATAAAAACTTTCTTGTCTTTTTTGTTAAGTACTGGACTTTGGGTACATTTCTTTCTTTGAGAATTTTCTCATATTCATAAAAGTAAAAATGTGAAGGAAGAGTTTTTTCAAAACTTAGCCATGGAATTTTGTTCATCTATTTCCTAATCTCTAGGTCTACTGAAAAAAAGCACATGGTTTCTAAAGAAAATGTACTTTTGAGTAAACAACACATAGCAGTTTTATTAATTTAAATCTAAAATCTAATTTTTTAAGCTGTCAGCTGTCATAGTTCATCAGTTAAAACATTTTTAGAGATCTCTCAGTGAGTAGCACTGTGTGGAGCACAAAACTATTTCCTTAGAATATATTTAGCTGAAATTGAAATTTTCAATAACCAAAGTACAATATAATCCAGAACATATTTCCTAGTAAAAGTTCCTGCTCAGTTAGAATTGCCCCAGATACAGGAGGCGATTTCCTTAATCAGTCCAGTACTTCTTGTTTACTTGTAGTGCTCTGTGGTTTGCCCTACAATTGTGTATTTATATAACCTTAAAAGTTATATATGTTTTGTGAGAAAGTTTGGTACCCCTCTAGAAAAACAAACTATGACAAATATCCAGTATTCTGGCAGAACTATGAGGCAAAGAATAATTTCTTTAAAAATATTAGTTTTTTAAAATCATTTAAATCTGCTGCTCTAACATCACCTTAGGGAGTGGCTTAAACAAGGAGTAAACAGCTTGTGTCTCTAGTACTTCACATACTGTAATTTTAGCACATTGGAAAGCAATAAAGAGATCTTAAAGAGCCAAGGGCACACAGTTGCAAAAATGCTGCCAAGATATTTGAGCTGTTAGCAAATTCCCTCTTCCCTCCACAAGGTGGGGTTGTTTCAATATGAAACAAAAGGGTAAGAGGTACAAACTGAAACATGTTGTTACCCCATTTCTAGAATAATACATATTATTATTATTTGGCTATTAAAAAGGAGTATGAGACAGAATTTTGTGAATGTATGAGAGCAAAGTTCTTGGTATGGATTCAAGTGGTGCAATTTATTTTATTTGTTCTTTTAAACACTTTATCCAAACATAAGTCTAAAGGGAAGATGATTCTATTGTGTATTTAATAATTAAGTTACATGACAATTAAATAATTTGTTAACTCAAGAAATATTCATTGATTATATCATATATGCCAGGTAGTGTTCCAGGGCCTGAACATAGAGAATTGAACAAATCAGTAAAACAAACAAATTCCCCACCCTCACCCCAAATAAAAACTACTCATGGAGCTTATATTCTATTGGTCTGTGAAAGGGCTACTGAGTTGAAGATAGAACACACAAACAAAATGCACAAGTTAATCATACAGCATAGTAAACAATGATACACTCTAGGTAGAAATATAAAGAAGAAAAAGAATGGAGATTGCCCAGACCTGGGAGTGAAGTAGTATTACAATTTAATAATTCAGTTTGTGAAGACTTTCCTGAAAAGGTGACACAGCTTGCTAATGAATTGAATATGGGAGTAAAAGAAATAAACTAGAAATGCTTCCAGAAAGCATGACTTATTTTATTGTCAGGTTTTTCTCAGTCCATGAAAAATGTTCCTGGAAGATATTTAAGTTTCTACCCTTCTACATCTGGTTTGGGGCCATTATTGACTACCCAACATAGCCTGTGTATACTTGTAGTTAGGATCTTTGAATCTAGTCTCATTTTTAACAGTATTTAGCTGAGTGACTTTGAGCAAGTTGCTTCTCCAGAAAGTGATGGATTGAACTGGGTGTCCATGGTGGCAGTGAATGTTAGTGCAGATCAGATGTCACATGCTTCCCGGCTTTTCCCATCCTGCTTTTCTGTTAGCCTGTGGCTTTTACTGAGTGATGGCCAGTTGGACAGAGGAAAATAGATATAAGTCTCTTTTGATTTAAGAGGTTTTTAATACATATAGATAACAATTATTGGCAATAATAAAGTACCATCATAGATTAATTAGCAGAATATTTTTCCTCTTAAATACATAAAATAATTCCTATAATAAATGGTCTCCTAGATTCTGTAAAATCCAGGAAATATTGTCCTGAATGTCTGACAGTCCTTAACTTATTCCCATAGAAAATGTGCCTTTGTGTTTTTACAAGGGCAAAAAATTCTTAACAATATAAAGGTAGAACAAACTGTATTTCTTTACATGGAGACAAATTTCATTATCTTTATTGTGAAGATTTTCAAACAAAGACAGGAAGGAAGTACAATTTTATTGAATAATTCTGTCAAATACTGGGCTTAGTGTTTTTAATTAATCATCTGATTTAATATCTGTTTTAGTCTCCTAGCTGCTAAAACAAATACCATCAATAGATGGCTTAAACAGTGGAAATTTATTGGGTCGCCATTTCAAGGCAAGAAGTTCAAAATCAAGGTGTCAGCAGGATATTTCCTCCTTCCTGAAGATTATGACATTCTGGAGCTGGCTACTGGAGATTTTTGGTCCTTGACTTTTCTGTCACATGGCAATTAGCATAGCAGCAACTTCTTTCTTTCTTTCTTTCTTTCTTTTCTTTTTTTTTTTTAGGGAGCTCTGCATATTTTTTCCCTTGGTTTTTTTTCTTAACTTTTTTTTTTTTAAATCAACTGTATGAAAAATAAAAAACATTAAAAACTTTAAAAAAACATGCAATAAAAGAACATTTCAAAGAGACCATAACTAGGGAGCAAGAAAAAGACAACTAACCTAACTACTTTACTTCCAACGTGTTCCTACTCTACCCTAAGAAAGTAACCTAATATAGCAGCATTTCTGTGAACTTATTCCTACTATATCCATCAGAAATTAACAGACCATAGTTGTTCCTGGGCATTCCCAGAACGTTAAATTTACCCACAATAGCTTATCTGTTCTTATTGGATTATTGTTCCCCTTTCCTTAATTGCTCTCTATTGCTAGTTCCCCTACATTCTACATTATAAACCATTTGTTTTACATTTTTCAAAGTTCACATTAGTGGTAGCATATAATATTTCTCTTTTTGTGCCTGGCTTATTTCACTCAGCATTATGTCTTCAAGGTTCATCCATGTTGTCATGTTTCACGACATCGTTCCTTCTTACTGCCGTGTAGTATTCCATCGTGTGTATATACCACATTTTATTTATCCACTCATCTGTTGAAGGACATTTGGGTTGTTTCCATCTCTTGGCAATTGTGAATAATGCTGCTATGAACATTGGCGTGCAGATATCTGTTCGTGTCACTGCTTTCTGATCTTCCGGGTATATACCGAGAAGTGCAATCGCTGGATTGAACGGTAACTCTATATCTAGTTTTCTAAGGAACTGCCAGACTGACTTCCAGAGTGGCTGAACCATTATACAGTCCCACCAACAATGAATAAGAGTTCCAATTTCTCCACATCCCCTCCAGTATTTGTAGTTTCCTGTTTGTTTAATGGCAGCCATGCTAATTGGTGTGAGATGGTATCTCATTGTGGTCTTAATTTGCATCTCTCTAATAGCTAGTGAAGCTGAACATCTTTTCATGTGTTTTTTGGCCATTTGTATTTCCTCTTCAGAGAACTGTCTTTTCATATCTTTTGCCCATTTTATAATGGGCTGTCTGAACTATCGTCATTGAGTTGTAGGATTTCTTTATATATGCAAGATATCAGTCTTTTGTCAGATACATGGTTTCCAAAAATTTTTTCCCATTGAGTTGGCTGCCTCTTTACCTTTTTGAGAAATTCCTTTGAGGTACAGAAACTTCTAAGCTTGAGGAGATCCCATTTATCTGTTTTTTCTTTTGTTGCTTATGCTTTGGGTGAAAAGTCTAGGAAGTGGCCACCTAATACAAGGTCTTGAAGATGCTTCCCTACATTATCTTCTAGGAGCTTTAAGGTACTTTCTTTTATATTGAGATCTTTGGTCCATTTTGAGTTAATTTTTGTGTAGGGTGTGAGGTAGGGGTCCTCTTTCATTCTTTTGGATATGGATATCCAACTCTCCCAGCCCCATTTGTTGAAAAGACCATTATGACCCAGTTCAGTGACTTTGGGGGCCTTATCAAAGATCAGTTGACCATAGATCTGGGGGTCTATCTCTGAATTCTCAATTCAATTCCATTGATCTATATGTTTATCTTTGGCAGCAACTTTTTTCAATTCCAGTTTCATTGACTTCCAGCTTCTTACTCCTCCCAAGTCTGCTCTTTCTGTGTCTAATTTCCTTCATTTATAGGACTTCAGCCATATTGGATTAAGGGCCATCGTCACTCAGTTTGCGCAAATCTTAATAACATCTTCAAAGATTCCATTTAAAAATAGATTCACACTCAAAGCAGGGATTTTGTGGGGGACATGATTCAAACCACAACAGTCCACCTTCTGGACCCCCAAAGACATGTTATGCCCATATGCAATATGTATTCATCTCTCACAACATCCTTAAAGCCTTAAGTCATTTCAGTAGCAATGCTAACTACAAGGTCTCATCAAAATCAGTTATGAGTGTGGTCTGTCTTAGGGCAAAAATCCTCTCTCCGATGGACCTGTGAAACATAGAAACTAAGTTATTTGCTTCTAAAATACAATGATGGGACAGGCATGAGATAAACACTCCCATTCCATAAATGAAAAATTGGAAGGAAAACAGGGGTCATAGTTCCCAAACAAGTCTGCAACCTAGCAGGACAAACTTCATTAGATCTCAAGGTCTAAGAGTCACCTGTGGTTTGACTATTTGTCCTCTGGGCATGATGGAGAGACAGCCCCACCTCTTCCAAGCTCTTGCCCTATTGCCAATGCTCTCTCTCTGAACACTGGGAATGGTGTCCAGGCTCTCTGTAAACACCAGGACAAATGCTCCAACATCTTTGTATGTTTGGGTAACAGCATTCTTCCTGAATGATGGACACAAGGCCTGCTCACTCCAAGCACTGACACGGATGATCTGCCCCCTCCAAGTGAAGGAGAGGACCTGCCTTTCCACACACATGGGTGTGTTTACTCTCTTGGCCTGGGGACTTCTTTTCAGTCCAGACCTTTGCTTCCGTGGTTTTGCCCTTGAAGCCATTCTTTCATTTAGTCCCTTCTATGTCCATTTCAGACATTGCTACTGTTCATACAGATTTTGCAAAAACCTTGCTGACTTTGTGTGCAGTTCAAGCAGGTCCAAACCATCAGACAATAAACTGAAATACTGACTGGATCCATATTCAGCTACACCCTCTTTAGCAAAATGTTGTTCAGTTAAACCCTCACGTGGAGGCCTGTCTTCTGGGGACTCATGTCTGAAAGTTCAGGGAAATCCTGGTAGAGCTGCTTCTCTCCCTAGTCTTAGAGCACACTACCTGGATAGGCTTTGAATTTTCCAAACCATCAATTGCTCCTTTTTTTGTGCTTAACAGTTGAATCCTCAGTTTATCTCCTTCTTCTCTCATTTCACTAAAAGCTTCAAGGAAAACCAGCCTGTATCTTCCACACTTAGCTGGGAAATCTCCTCAGCTAAATATGCAAGTTCATCACTTTCAAGTTTTGCCTTCCATCCAACATAAGAACTTAATTTTGCCAAGTTCTTTGCGACTTTATAGCAAGGATCACTATTCCTCCAGTTCCCCAAAACACATCCATCATTTCCTTCTAAGGCATCATCAGAAGTACTTTTAACAAGCATATTTCTACCAACACGCTCTACAAATCAATCCTGGCTTTTCCACTGGAGTGCCTCACAATACTTCTAGCCTCTAGCCATTACTCAATTTCAAAGCTACTTCCACATTTTTAGGTATTTGTCATAGCAGCAACTCCCTCTCGGTAATAAAATCTGTATCAGTCTGGGTTCTCCAGAAAAACAGAACTGACAGAATATATACATAAATATTAACAAAGTTTTTTTTACCATAAAAATTGGCTCATGGGACCATGGAGATCAGCAAGTCAGTATCCAATAGGGCAGGCAAGTTGGGAATTCCAATGAATACTTCCATGCATTCTCCCGGAGAAGCTGGTGGACTGAAGCAGAAATAGAATTATTCTTTCTCACTGCTGAAATCCTCAATTCTCCCTTTAAGGCCTTCAACTGATTGGATGAGACTCTCTCATTGCTGAAGGCAATCTCCTTTGTTGATTGTAGATGTAATCAGCAATAAATGAAATGGACTGAATAATGATTTAACTTCACCAAATACACACAGTAACAATCAGGCCAGTGCTTGCCTGACCAAACAACTGGGCACGATAAGCTAGCCAAGTCGAGACACATGAACTTAACCATCACAACATTCACAATGATCTTGAAACAGTTAGTAGCTATCATTTTGTCCTTTTTGCATTCAGAGACTAGGATTTAGGAGCAAATACCTGACTCTGGACATTTGTCTCCAATCTCATGCCTTTTGCATGTTCCGGAAATAATAAATAAAGGAAAATAAGTTGTAAAAAACACACTCTGTTAAAGAACACAGAACTGGGAGCCATAGTACCTCTACTTGGTAATTTTGTGACATTAGACAACTTTCCTGATTAACCTGTGCATTGATTTCCCCATCTGTAAAATCTGGATAATAATGGTATTTAGCACATGAGGATGTTGTAAGGATTAAATGAATTCATATACATAAAATGCTTAGACCAGTGCTTGGCACAGCATTAATCTCCATATAATTATATTCTGTTACTACTACTACCACTACTACTATTAATTCCATTCTTCAAGAGCAGAATACACAATCGTATTTTTTCAATCTGTTCTAAAATCTGTTTTTCTAATTACTCTATGATAGAAGAATCCCCAGAGCAATCAAATTTCAAATAAAAAGAAAGAAAATATTTCAGTGTAGACTGCATCTCCACAGCTGGGAACAAGTTGAAAAGTGAATGTTAAAAAAAAAAACAAAAAACAAAAAACAAATTAGTGGGATGAGTAATTTTGCCTGTTTGTTTGTCAATCAAACTGTTGTTTCTCTTCCTTTCTTGAATGGGACAGACAGAGATTCCCATGAGGCCTGATCTTTTGGGTGATTATTCAGCATCTTTCAGAACTCAATTTTGCACTTGAAATGGCAGTATCATCCAGCAGTCAGAAATTGGTGGAAGGGGATTCTTGCTCAGCTCTGACAATAGCAGAGGCAGCAGTAGAGGAAAAAGAGCATGAGGAAACACCAACTTGATCTGTGGTTTATGTGTCAAAAACTGCAAGACTCCCCCACACCGCTGCTCCCTGACCTTCTTCCACTTAGAATTGCTTTCACCATTTGTTTGTTTAACTGATGAGATTGACTTTACTATTGAAACTGACAAGTGTCCAGGTGCTTTCAAATTGAAGATATTCAAAGAGAATGAGATAAAAGTGTTGTTGAAATGGGTTAAATTAACTTTAAAAATTTGAGTCCCTACCATGTGAGTTAGGTATTTGAATGCTTATCACATGAACAGGATCCTGAAATATTGAAGGAAATAATGTCTTCAAAGAGGGCAGAAAAAGATGTTTAAATAATGATTATATGTATCACTATAAAATAAGCTCCATCAAAAACAAAGTTCTGTGTGATATGGTTCAAAGGACTGAAAAATATGTTTGACTGATGCAATCATATGAGACATTATGAAGACAGTGTGTTCAAGAAGGGTCTTGAAGAATTATGCAATCTAGACAAATTGATAGGTAGAGAAGGTATTGAGCTCCTTCCTAATTCTCACCTTGGCATTTGTGGCATTCATGGGATAGAAGTTGTAGAGCCTGGCTTGCAGAATAGTTGGAAAATTTCCTGAATTCATGTTTTAACATCGTGGTATAGACAAGGCAGCATTTTGAGTAAAGCTGAAGTGATAATTTTTACAAAGACTTTTATTGGTTAAGATTGTTTCCATATTGCAACATGTCTTCATAGACACTCTGTGATGGTTAGGTTTATGTGTCAACTTGGCCAGGTGATGGTGCCCTTCCTGGCCAAGCAAGCACTGGCCTAACCATTACTGCCAGGACATTTGTGGCTGGCTAATAAACCAGAAGGCTGGTTTATTAAATCATCAATTGACTGCATCTGTGGCTGATTACATCAACAAAGGGCATGTCTTCCACAATGAAAGAATTCAAGGAGCTGGATTTAATTCAATCAGTTGGAGACTTTTTAGGGAGAAGAGAGAGAACTTTCATTTCTTTTGCAGCCAGCCAGCCTCTCCTGGGGAGTTCATCGAAGGCCTTTATTGGAGTTGCCAGCTCGCTGCCTGCCCTACAGAATTTGGACTCTTGTATCCTGCCCTATGGGATTTGGACTCATGCATCCTGCTCTATGGAATTTGGACTTGTGCATCCCCACAGTTGCGTAAGACACTTTTATAAAATCTCATATTTACAGATATCTCCTGTTTGTTCTGTTTCCCTAGAGAATCCTAACTAATACACACTCCTAGTTCCAGTTTGTTTTCTTACCGCTTTATGTCATAGTAACTAGTGTGAGCACTGTTACGAGCAAGTGTGAGCCCGCACTTGAAACTTTTATTTATAGATTGGATGTGGAATTCCTCAAGGGTCACAATTGCTAACCTGTACATGCAAACTGAACAGTATTTAAAAGCACTCATCAAAGTGAGGAAATTCTGGCATTTTGCCACTAATGATATTGATCAATTTCTATAAATATAAGTTTCATTGTCCTGTATGATACTTAAAGGATACTTAAAGCATTCCTAGAAAATATGGAGAAATAAAATAGTTTCAGCTCTATGACTACACGTGAATTAGAATAAAAGAAGCTCCAAGCCATCTTTACATAAACGAATACATGGCTTAACTCCAAAAGCACAAAATGAAATCCAGGTATTAGTGAGTGCTGTAAAAGCAATCAAAGAAAACAAACTGGTATGAAATGCAGGGCAAAGCAAGATTGAAATACCCCTGACCACAGACCATGCTCTTTAAACTTGGATCTCTTTCACATCCTCCCCATTAATACATATTTATTATTGAACATGAACTTGCTTTCAGCAGGTCACCCACTTGGAGGACTCCACCATGGGGTTAGACCTGCTAATCTGAATCTCTGGTGAGAAATAAAGACTAGATATGTAGATGTGGAAATCATGCACAGAGAGATGATGTTAGAACTATGAGAGTGAATGGAATAAAGGATACAGGTTACATTGAGCAGAAAGCAGTGATTAGCAATCCTATCTGATTTTTCAGAATCACTCAGGAAGTATAAAAACAGTTCATAGGTTGTGTCTAGACATCATTAAGGATAGTCTTGGAGATGGAGATGCTACTCAGATTTTTAAAAGTATCTCTGTGTTTCAGATTTAATTGTGTTCCACCAAAAGGTATTTTTAAGTCCTAATCCTATCTCCATGAATGTGATCCTATTTGGAAATAGGATCTTTGAAGATGTTATAAATTAAAATGAGGCCAAACTGGATAAGGGTGTGTCTTAAACCAACATAACTGGTGTCCTTACCCAGAGAGGAAATTTCGACACCTTGAGTAATAGGGGACAGACAAAGAGAAGATGGCCATGTGACAGAGGCAGAGACTGAATTATGCCATGGATCAACAAGCCACTGCAAGAAGCCTGCAGACTTCAGAGGAAGCATGGCCCTGCTGGCATCCTGATTTTGGAATTCTAGCTTCCATATCCGTGAGAAAATTGCTGTTGTTTAAGCCATCCAGTTTGTGGCACTTTGTTACCATAGCCCTACCAAACTAAAACATTCTATTTATACATGTATGTGTAATATTTTTTTAAATATTGAGGACAGGTTATAGAAAAATGCATAAAAGTCAGAAAAAAATGTTTCTCTTCTAATATAGCTACACACACAGAGAAGATCCAAAATATTTCTGATGTTCTAATTCTCATGCATTGTAAGAGTCATAGAGAAGTTGGGATAGGAATGTTTTTGCACCTACAATATCAATCCGTCCTTTAATTCATGCTATAAAGAAGTAATTAATTGTTTAGATAAGCATTTTCATCATTCTGTTTTACCAACTGTAAGTTAAATATGCTCTTTATAAGTACTAAAGGGAATTAACCAGAATTTCTCACATAATTTATAAACAGGTAGTATAACATGAGACCTTAGTTATTAACAACTCGCCCAGCCGAGGAACTAATCATTCAACAACAGAAAGAAGCATTTTTGAGGAGTTTAATATTTTTAGTAAATGGGGAATGTTTTGGTTCCAATGAATGGCAGCACTTGTCATGTTTCTATTACAGCTGTTTTTTTGGAAGTGGAAGAACATTAGACTTTGAAGGATTTGATTTTCTGAACTCATACAATATGCTCTTCTTATTAAACTTCTGTCTTGTAACAAGTTGATAGAATCAAAATTCTTTATCCCACATTCTGAACCTGAGGTGCTCAATTCCTCTAAATTGTAAGTGGTTTTGTGCAGGTGAAAGAGACATACTTGCTTTGCTGCTTTAAGTTGCCATAATGAGGGCTCCTGCTAAAGTGTCCAGGTGTGCATGCTTTCCTCCATTCCTGTCCCCTAAAGTAATGACCATGTCTCCGGCATAATCACAGATGCTGAAGGACCGTGCTGTGAACTAAACCAAATGAAGCCTCGCTTTCTCCTGACTTCCAGGAAATAATTCTCACTCAAAAATGCATTCCGAGTTGCATACTGTGATATTTAAGTTCTTTTTATAGGCCCACCATTGACCCTTTTGCCCTAAAAAATGTTCCCTGTATAGATTTCAGTGTCCTGGAGAAGCATCATAAAATTCTCTTCGGGTTACATCAATTTGTTTCACTTGCAATCCTGCTGTAAAATACAATCTCATACCCAAAGTTTCTAATGATAGTAAGAGAGAAAGAGAGAAACTATAGCTAAACATAGAATTGTATATGATTTTATAAAAATGCAACATTAGAGATTAAAAATGTAATAGCACTCTGGTAGGTTGAATTAAGTACCTCAATAAACACATATTCTTAATTTTAATCCATTTACCTGTTGGTGTGAACCCATTGTAAATAGAAACTCTTGAAGACGCTATTTTTATTTAATCCTTGAACAGAATGGGCCTTAATCCAGATTACTGGAAGCCTTGGAGAGCACCTGGAAGTCAAAGAAGCAGGAAGTCAGTGGGAGAGAGAGAGTCTATGAGAGAAAAGAGAGGACATCATCATTTGATGGAAAACAGAGATACATGCCAAAGAACCCCAGGGGTTGCTGAGAGCCATCACTAGAAAGCTGCCTTTGAGGAGCTTTGAGGAGAAAGCATGCCTGGCTAATATCTTGACTTTGGACTTTTGTGCCAGTTTGAATGTGTTATGTCCCCCCAAACACCATTATCTTTGATGCAGTCTTGTGTGGGCAGACATACTAATGTTGATTAGATTGTAATTCTTTGACTAAGTGTTTCCATGGAGATGTAACCCACCCAACTGTAGGTGATAACTCTGATTGGATGATTTCCATGGAGGTGTGTCCCCGCCCATTCAGCATAGGCCTTCATTAGTTTACTGGAGCACTATATAAGCACAGACAGAAGGAGCAAGCTTGCTACAGCCAAGAGGGACACTTTGAAGAATGCACAGCTGCTGAGAGAGGAGCTGCAGTTTACAGAGACACTTTGGAGATGGCCTTTGAAAGCAGACTTTTGCTCTGGAGAAGCTAAGAGAGGACAAATGCCCCAAGAGCAACTAAGATTGACATTTTTGAGGAACCACAGCCTAGAGAGGAATGTCCTAGGAGAAAGCCATTTTGAAGCCAGCACTATGGAGCAGATACCAGTCACATGCCTTCCCAGCTAAACAGAAGCTTTCTGGATGCCATTGGCCATCCTCCAATGAAGGTACGAATTGTTGATGCATTACCTTGGACACTTTATTGCCTTAAGACTGTAACTGTGTAACCAAATAAACCCCCTTTTATAAAAGTCAATCCATTTCTGGTGTTTTGCATCCCGGCAGCATTAGCAAACCGGAACAGCCTTCTAGCCTCAAAACCATGAGACGATAGATTCTGATTGTTTAAACCAAACTATTTTGTGGTATTTGTGATAGAAGCACCAGCAAACAAAAAGAAGACCTAAGCCAGGAAAGTTAAAAAGGAGATGAAGCAATTCCAAAGTAAGAAGCTGACAAGGCTGTGGGACAGAGTGAATAAGAAAACTATAACCCGTGCAGGTGATAACAGTTATCTTGGTACTGAGGAATGTATTGAAATTATTCTAAACCTAGCAGGATTTTCCCTAGTGCTTTATTTTTATTTTTCTATTTATATAAAGCTTTTAAAGAAAGAGAGAAAGCCAACCTAAAAGCTTATAATGGTATAAAAATGCATGTTGGAAATTTTGTCAGTGCACTATCAAGAAATTGAAAAATAGGTCTAAAACTAACTTTTAATTTATTCTTTCAACAAATATTTATCAATTATTCACTACTTGCTGGACACTGTTTTTGGTGCTGTCTGTCAACCAAGACAAACATAGTCACTATTTTCATTGCATTTACCTTCTGGAGGAAGAGACTAACATGAAAGAGGTAATATTTAAAATGCATGATGAGTGTTAGGACAAGAGAGAGGTTGCAAAGGAAACTCATAGGAATGTCAGTTTGTCCAAACCATTTTAGGGGCTGTCAGGGTGATGACATCAGGGGGGTATCAGGTAAAAGGAAAAATCCACCCAGAGTTGTGAGTCCTAAGAAAGATTGTATTGTGATGAGAGTTCATATTGGCTGGTGAGGGTTATCAGTGGCAAAAGCGCTAGAGATTGTTCTGGAGCTTGGGAAATCACCCACATGGAGATCAAAGTGTGAAAAGAACCAGGGCCCAGATGGAGGTAGATTTATACCTGGGAAGCCATAAAAGGGCTTTAAGCAGAATAGTGGATTAGATTTCTTGAAAACGAATAGGTGGGGGGATTGGAGTGAGTAATTGGAGATGTGAGGAGACCAGTTGGGAGACTGTTAAAGTAGTCTAAGTGAGAGTTTGTGCTGGTTTAAACTATGTAGGAGTCAGTAGGGTTGAGGTATAAGTAGTTTGTCCTACTTCACTATCCTGGGAATCATAAATGCTGAGAGATACCATATCACATTTCAAGAATATGTTTCTGTTCTCTTCTCCTGAATTCCTTTTCCCATAATTATCTCATGGGTCACAGAATAGGGGACCTACTCAGTTCAGTGGGTCACAAAATTTATTTTAGTTATTCTTTTGCTTTGAGCTCTCTATCTCCTCCTTTCACAGTTTGGAGGTGGGTTATGAGTTAAAGGTGGTAAGCTAGGTTTTGGTTACTCCTTACCAAGTCTTCTGTAGACAGTCTCCCAAATCTCTTTAGAATTAATGCATGTAAACATTCTTAGCTCCCACATTGAGGCCTCAGTGAAATATGAGGTAGGAAATCTCCCATTTTAACAACTTGTTTCAAGCATAGGTTGTCTGCTCTGGTTACCACTGTCACTTGTGTAAGACCTTCATTTAGATACATGCCATTAGACATAAGGAATGTGAAAGTAAATGAGGCAGATTGTATTTCCCAAAGATGACCACACAATATCTCCCATCCCATATGTTCTTCTTAGAACCTCAGCTCTCCCCCATCCAGACATGGTCTAATCACCCTCTCCTTGAATCTGGGCAGGCTTGTCATTAATTTGATACAATGTGACTTCCAAGGCCTAATCATAAAAGGCATGTCAGTCTCTGCCCTGTTAGCTAGGAAATTCATCTTTGGAGCCCTGGGCTGTGATGTAACAATTCTGCCTGTACTGAGAGCACCTCAATGTGAAGAAATCCCGGCCTCATTGAGAAGCCATGTGTAGATGCCCTCGCCAAAACCTCAGCAGTGGTCCCAGCCAACAGCCTGCATCAACCACCAGGTGCTTTTAGATAATTCCAGCCCCCAGTGTCCAAGTAACAGCAGCCTCCACATCCCTCCAGCTGAGGCTTCAGGTATCCCAGAGCAGACACAAGTTGCCCTTGCTGTACCCTCTATGAGTTGCAGACTCCCAACTCCATGATCATATTAAAAATCTACCATTATTTTGGATGTTTTTAATGCAACTGTAATAACTGGAAGAGTTAATGTGATTCCCAAACATTGTAGTTAACAGGGGAGGCTTAATATACACCAATAGTAGTTACATGAGAAATGCTGTCTTATGGCAACAAGGATTTAGTAGAGAAAGTACACTGGTCAGGAATGCGAAGTCCATTGATTTTCGTATGGTTTACGTAATTGGGTGAAGACTGCTTTAGAAATATAGAATTATATATATATATATATTTGGCAATAATTAAATATATTCAAATTTAGCCTTTCCAAAGAATTATAAAAAAACTCCCCAGAATTTTTTTATAAGGCCTTCATAATTACCAGAGGTTTTTTTTCATTTGTTTTGCATCTAAAAGCAAAAAACAAACAGACAAACAAAGGAAAGAAAAAACAAAAACAAATCATCAAAGGCTAGATGGCCAATGAATGATTTTATTTTCGGTGCTGTGAAAGTTAAAATAAAGAATAAATATGTTCCAGGATCTGAGAAAATCACTAGAGAAAGTCACTGAGAAAGTCACTGTTCATAATAAAATGCACTTGGTTAATTTCTCATCTGTTTTTTATTTCTTCTTTTTAGACATACATAATTATGTTATGTTAAGACTTAATCAAAAGAGGGGAAAGCAGACTGTCACATAATGATAATTTTAACAATCCAAATTGTATCATTTTCCTTGTGGAACTCTTTAACTTTAATATTCAGTGTGCCACCCTTTGATGTTCCTGTGAGTTCTGCAGCCTAGTTGCTTAATCTTGTTTACAATCATCAGGCTGATGTTGTGTCCTACTCTCATTGCATGGAGAAGTACAAGCAAAAGATAAGATCAGTCAAAGTTATGCATGTCAATTCAGAAATGGTAGACAAGGCTTAAACAAGACTGCAGTACATTTTTGATCAGGGGAAAGAAAGTTGAGCAGTTGCATGTGTTTCTTGTCACTCATTTCTATTGAGTAAGATTATGTAATGATTTAAATACTATGCAGATGCGTGTCATATATGCAAATTTAGTTCCTTGGCAGCATTACAAAATCCTGTTAGTATGAGGTAAATATAGAGCTGATGAAAGACTGCCAACATGAATATTGAAAGAGTATTTTTCTACAGAACCATTTGTTCAAGTGATCATTTAATAACTATTCCTCTTCATAGTACTATAATATGTCCATAATAGCCAATGTGTCCTTGTCAAGTATTTCGATTATGCCATATCCTTAATTTGGATGGAAAAATTCAAAAGTAAAAAAGGAGCAAAAATTAAGTAAAAATATCATAAGCTATCATATGTAAAAATAAAACAATAATTAAGAATTGCCTCATTAAAATACATTGAAAACCATGGGGATGCAATTGTGTTCATAACTATCATTTTTTTAAGAAATATTTTTGAGGATTGAAAGAGAATATGGTAAGTATTACAATGGATACAGAAACGAATCTGATGCGGGGACCAACAAAGATGGCGGCGGCGCCTGCGGCGGGAGCGATCTTGGCTACAGCTGCAGCTAAAGCTGCAGTCGGGCCCGCGGGGGCGCTGCACGGGGGTAGGAAGGGGTGGACCTGAGCTGGGGCCTGGCCCTGGCTGGCCTCCCCCGCCGCCTCACCGGGGGACAGGTCCAGCCTGTGGTGTACATAATGCCCCAGGCTTCTGAGCACCGCCTGGGCCGAACCCGAGAGCCACCTGTTAATGTCCAGCCCCGAGTGGTATCCAAGCTACCACTTGCTCCCCGGGCCCGCAGCAAGGAACGCCGCAACCCAGCTCCTGGACCAAACCCCATGTTACGACCTCTGCCTCCCCGGCCAGGTCCCTCTGATGATCGGCTGAAGAAACTGGAGTTGGGACGGGGACGGACCTCAGGCCTTCGTCCAAGAGGCCCCCTCCGGGCAGATCATGGAGTTCCTCTGCCTGGCTCCCCACCCCCAACTGTGGCTCTGCCTCTGCCATCCCAGACCAACCTAGCCCGTTCCAAGTCTGTGAGCAGTGGGGATTTGCGCCCATTGGGGATTGCCTTGGGAGGGCACCGTGGTATCAGAGAGCTGGGGGCTGCACTTAGCCGCCTGGCACTCCGGCCCAAGCCACCCACTTTAAGAAGCAGCACCTCTCTCCGCCGCCTCGGGGGATTTTCAGGGCCCCCCACCCTTCTCAGCATACGGACAGAGCCCCCTACCTCCTGTGGCTCCTTCCATGTGATATCGGCTCGGCCTTCTGAGGCTTTCTACTCAGATGACAAGATGGCTCATCACACACTGCTTCTTGGTTCTGGTCATATTGGCCTTCGAAATCTGGGGAACACGTGCTTTCTGAATGCTGTGCTACAATGTCTGAGTAGCACTCGGCCTCTTCGGGACTTCTGTCTGCGAAGAGACTTCCGGCTAGAGGTGCCTGGAGGGAGCCGAGCCCAAGAACTCACTGAAGCCTTTGCAGATGTGATTGGTGCCCTGTGGCACCCTGACTCCTGTGAAGCTGTGAATCCTACTCGATTCCGAGCTGTCTTCCAGGAATATGTTCCCTCCTTCTCTGGATACAGCCAGCAGGATGCCCAAGAGTTCCTAAAACTCCTTATGGAGCGGCTACATCTGGAAATCAACCGACGAGGCCGCCGGGCTCCCCCAATCCTAGCCAACAACCCAGTCCCCTCTCCACCCTGCCGAGGAAGGGCTCTGCTAGAAGAACCTGAGTTAAGTGATGATGACCGAGCCAATCTAATGTGGAAGCGTTACCTGGAGCAAGAGGACAGCAAGATTGTGGGCCTGTTTGTGGGCCAGTTGAAAAGTTGCCTCAAGTGCCAGGCTGGTGGGTATCGCTCCACGACCTTCGAGGTTTTTTGTGACCTGTCCCTGCCCATCCCCAAGAAAGGATTTGCTGGGGGAAAGGTGTCTCTACGGGATTGTTTCAGCCTTTTCACCAAGGAAGAAGAGCTAGAGTCGGAGAATGCCCCAGTGTGTGACCGATGTCTACAGAAAACACAAAGTACCAAAAAGTTGACAGTACAAAGATTCCCCCGAATCCTCGTGCTCCATCTGAATAGATTTTCTGCCTCCCGTGGCTCCATCAAAAAAAGTTCAGTAGGTGTAGACTTCCCATTGCAGCGACTGAGCCTAGGGGACTTTGCCAGTGACAAAGCCGGAAGCCCCATATACCAGCTGTATGCCCTATGCAACCACTTGGGCAGCGTCAACTACGGCCATTACACAGCACTGTGCCAGTGCCAGACTGGTTGGCATGTCTACAGTGACTCTTGCATCTCCCCTGTCAGTGAAAACCAGGTGGCATCCAGTGAGGGCTACGTGCTGTTCTACCAATTAATGCAGGAGCCACCCCGGTGCCTGTGACATCCCCTTTTAAGGCCCAACACCTGTGAAACCCTTTCAACACCCTTAAGTCCCAGGCTCCCCATTTACCTCAGAGATGTCTATTTTTGTGTCTTTTTAATCGGGGAGGGGGGAGGAGTGGTTGTAGGTCCTATTATTTTTTTTATTAAAAAGTACCCTTCCACCTGGAGGCTCCCTTGTCTCCCAGCCCCAGTACAGAGCTCACCAGGCTCCTGCCCATGTACAGCCCCCAGTCCCTCTGCAATCTCACTTTTTGTGAATAAATTTATTAAGGGAAAAAAAAAAAAAAAATGAATCTGATGTGGTCTCTGTCTTCAAGCCTATTTTAATATGGACGGGAAGGGAGCTGCATATTAATAATGATAAAACAAGGGAACAGAAGAGAAGACAACTCCCACGGCCTTCTCATCTCCTCTTCCTTTTGCTCTCAGGTTACGTCAGTCTGTCCTGCACAAAACAGTGATTTTCTAAAGTACTAAACAGTGATTTTCCAAAGTACTAAAAGAATAATGCCTCCCCAACTTTGTGACCCTCCAGGGGCTTCATTCAGAGTAAAATCCAAGGGTCTTCCATGCCTTCCAAGGCCCCATGTAGTCTGGCCTCAGTTGCCTTTCTGAACTCATTTTAGATGATTCTTGCTCCCATTCTTTCCTCTGCAGCTACACTGGCTTCTTTCTTGCTTGTCTCACACACTCCAGCCATAGCCCTGACCCACCCTTTGTGTCCTCACAGCAACGTTCTCCCATCATTCAAGTTTCTGGGCATCATACTTAAACGGGATGAGGGGAACTGAGAAAATCACATTGTCTCAAACACAAGATGTATTCTTTTGTTCTGAATGAATGGTGTTAGTTTAAAATGAATATCTAGTGGAAATGAAGACATAAAAGATGGGAAAGGAAGAGATTTATGTGGAGACTGGTTAGTCCCACCATGTTTGAAGTATTGGGGTAATAGGCAGGGTGGAGACATCTGATCTTCAGTTCTATCTGGTCCTAGTGACTAGAATTCCTTTTCCTAGTGAAGGTTGCTTTCTGAAGAACAGTAAATATAAACCCTGAGGCCTTCCTGGCAACCCAGTTGTAGAAAAAAAGACAAAAAACAAAAAGGAAAAATTGAGATAACATGTCAGACTTAAAGTGCTTTATCTGTTCAGTGAATCATTGTGCCTCATTCTTATAAAATGGAAATGACAAGATATGATATATGACATTAGCACATACATATGCTCATAAAATCATCATTTATCCAATAAATGCATGATGAGCACCTACTTGTGGCATTTAAAACAGATTATTATTAATTGATTGGTAAACCATTTTGTGACAAATCCGTAAGAGTGGGAGCAAACTCAAATGAAACTCATTGACTACTTTGAGTTTGGGGTTCTCTCTTCCAACATTATGGTCATTATTTATTTATCAAAGAATATACAATTGCTGTTGGTTTAGCACAGCTAAGAGAAAGTATAATCCTTAAAGACAAGAGAAAAGAAACCAATCCACTGAAAACCATTATTGGCTTACAGGAAAGAGTAAAATAATTTAAATACTCAAGGGATGTTGATGATGAAGATTATGAAGATGTTGATGATGGTGGAGATGACAATGGACACATACGACCCAAGCACACTTTAACTAAAAATAATCTAATCTTCAAACAATTCTATTATGTAGGCATTATCATGATCCCAATTAAATGAATTGACCAAAGTGGCACAGCTAATAAATGACAGAGCCAGGATTTGAACTGTCAATTTCTCTCCAGAATCCAGAACTTCTGACAGTGAAAGTTATTTGGATTTGCAAATTGATTATACATTTAACTTGTTAAATGAAACTGGAATATACCAAATACATTTTTATGGAAATATTTACCAATTATTATGTTATATTCCCAATTTTTTATTTAGGGGGAATCTTAGTCTGAGTGTGACTGATTTTATACAGAATTGTGCTTATAAGGTGAAAGGTGGAAGATGGAGAAATGATTGGCTGACCTAAGTCATTTCCAGTTTCAATTAAAATGAATTTTTGAGGTTTCAGGCAAAGAATTATTTGAATGAGCTGATTTTGAGTGCTGCACTCTTTGGGAACTCATCCTAAAAGAGTCTCAATCACTCTCAGAGACAGAGGGACTGATGCAGTTTGACATATTGCTGGCATGTTCCGAATCCTCATGCCTGTCAAGATTTTGAAAGACATAAAGCAGTTTTCAAATATTCAAACCTGTGCCTGGGGGAGACTCTGAGTCTCACAATTTGAAAAGAAATAAATTGTGTCAAGTGTTTACTACTCAAATCCTCCCTCAAAATTGGCATGTCAGGTTTGCAGGAGAAGGGTGAATTTCTTCATGCCAGTTTCCAGTTTCAGTAAGGAGAAAACATTTCAGATCTGCAGCCTTTTAAAGCATAGCAAGTGTGAGAGATCTTGCTGCAGATATTGGGCAAGGGAGTGCCAAGAAAATAATGTTTTTTAAATGAATTTTTCCAGTTTCCACAGTTTTTACTACAGATGCTTTCAATTTTGAAGTTACATCAGGAATCCCACAAAAGAAGAAGAGTAAAAAAAATGTATGCCATATGAAGGGCTCATTTTTTTTTTTTTAAGTATTATTGCATTTTTACATTGTGGGATGGTCCAAACGCACATAGACGTAGACAGAAACATAAAGTATACATATACTTCTGCTTCTACTCATACTCTCCGAAGTAATCATTTGTTAGCAGTTTTCAGTTTATCCTTGCAGGTTTTTGTCTACATCTTATACACCTATACACATACATTTGCACTTTTATAGAATTATTGTTTTGCTAATACTGTGTTTTTAAAAAATTTCTTCAATTTTAACAATGTGCCTTGGATATCTACCCATGTGTTCCAGTTTGCTCATGCTACCAAAGTGCAAAATGCCAGAAATGGATTGACTTTTATTAAGGGGGTTTATTAGGTTATGAATTTACAGTTTAAAGGCCATGAAAGTGTCCAAATTAAGGCTTCGACAAGAGAATACTCTCACTGAAGAAGGCCAATGGCATCTGTAAAACTTCTATCAGCTGGGAAGGCACATGGCTGGTGTCTGCTTGTCCTTTGCTCCCAGGTTCTGGTTTCAAAATGGCTTTCTTTGAAATGTTTCTGGGCTTTAGTCTCTGCTCCTCTCTCTCAGCTCCTGTGTGTCCTTGCTTCTTTCTCCCAAGGTGTTTCTTCCCAAGCATCTGGGGGTCCTCTCTTAGCTTCTCCAGGGCAAACTCTGGGCTTCATCTCTTAGCTTAGCATTTCCAAGCGTCCTTCTGTCTGCATCTCCAAGCATCTCCAATTGTCAGCATCTGTGCAGGCTCTTGAGCTCTCTTAAGTACTCTAGTGAACTAATGAAGACCCACCCTGAATGGGTGGGGCACACACCGCCGTGAAAATAATCCAATCAAAAGGTGTCCCTACAGTTGGGTGAGTCACATCTTCATGGCAACACTCAATCAAAAGTTTCCACCCAACAAGATTGGGTTAGAAGATCATGGCTCCTCTGGGTCTATAGCAGTGTCAAACCATCACACCATGTCATTCTTTTCAAAGGTAACGTGGAGTTCAAAGATATGAATGTGGCATAACTTCTTTAAAATTCCATATTGTGGTGTTTGGAGCAGTATGTACCCTGGGAAAAAAAAATCATATTCTTAAGATTAATCTATTCCTGTGGGTGTGAACCTGTTGTAAGTAGTACCTTTTGATGATGCTACTTCAGTTAAGGTGTGGCCCAGGAGGTGTCTTAATCACTGGAATCCTTTATGAGAAGAATGAAACAGCCAGATAAAGAGAAAGCCACAGGAAGCAAGAAGCTGAAATTCAACAGAAACTAGGATAGAACCAAGAAACCAGGAGAGGCCACAATGTACATTTCTATGTGATAGAGGAGCCAAGCAGAAAGGGTCACCTGCAGCCAGTCCCAGAATACCTGTCTTTGGGAAGAAAGCATCTCCTTGATGATGCTTTGATTTGGATTTCTGGCCTCAAAACTGTGAGCTAATTGTTTAAGCTGACCTATTGCATGGTATTTGCTTGAGCAACCAAGGAAACCAAAATGGATATTAATGAACTTTTCATTTGTTTCTAATTTTTTGTTGTTATTTTGTTCTTAAATACAATGCTGTAGAAATTCTGCTTCTGGCAGTGGTTGAGTAACTGGTACCAAACATACCCGTCTGCTAGAAGCAACTATAAAATGGAAAAATACATGTCAACTCTGTTCAGGCATTGGACAGCATGACACAGATCCTTCAGAGATAAAAACTTAATGTGCCCTGACATTATGCTTGAGAGTATTTTCTGGGCTACGGTGTTGGGGACTGAATCCTGGCAGAGCAAAAGGGTCATGATGAGTTGGGGAAGCAGGGCCCAGAAGTCAGCATGGGATCTCCAAGGGTCTGTGACTGAATCCTGGTCTCATGGACACAGGACATGACTCCAAGAGGTCTAGCAGAGAGTGCAATCAGTGGGGCTGAGAGTATCGCAGGGGGAGCACTACTGGAAGGTACTGGAGTTCCACCCCTCCCAGGGTGAGGGACTTCTCTGAGCATTTCAGACATTCACTGAAGACCCAGCAAAGACAGACCTTATCAATAAGGATCAAAGTCTTGAGTAAGAGCCACACATTAGGACTAAGAACAAAACCAAAATAGACCAGCACTGACAAAGCGTAGAATGAAGCCTGACAGGACCAAAAGGATTTGCTAGTTTAAGTAATCTTGTTCTGGCAGGCAGATCAAAAGTCAGTATCCTTTAAATAAAAACAACATAATCCAAACTCCTTACAGTTTTTATACACTATTTTCAACATTAAAAGGAAGGAAGAAAGGAAGTTTTCTAGACTTGTAAGGAAGAAAGAAGTTTTGACCATTTATATCCAATATAGATTCTGAGATGGCCCAGGAGTTGGAATTATCATGTATGGACTTTAAAACAGATATAAATTTATTTAAGGACTTAAAGGAATCAATGGACAAAATACATACATAGGAAGTAAAGAAATGGAGTCTATAAAAATGATGCATAGGACTGAATTGAAGTCAATAACCAGAAATTATACCATCTGTAAAAAGAAGAAAATATCTTGGGGAAAAATGTATGGTGACCTGTGGGAAAATATTAAGTTATCTAACATACATGTAATTGAAGTTCTGAAGTATAAGGAGAGAGAGAAGGGACAGGAAAAAAATAATTAATTGCACCAAGTTACCCAAGTTTGTTGAAAATATCAACTGTTAGATCCAAAAATGTTAGAAAATCCCAAGCAAGAGAAACACAAAGAAAATCAAACCTAGGTGAACACATATAATGATCAATAATAAATGCTTTAAAGTATTCAACTCTGTCAAACTAGTTTAATACTTTTTATTCTAAATTCAGTGGTAATATGAATAAATCCTTGATGCTATTTATCTTGGAGTGTGCTACATAAAGGTATCTCTGTATATAGAAACACACTTAAATTCTGTCATCCATAGATAATAAGCATTTTTTCATGACATCCATGTCTTTACTTCTCTGTGTTCCATTTTGATGTATTTCCTTAGACACTAAATTCAGTTTTACTAATTTTTATTCAGCTTTGTGTAGCTTTGTTTAACAGATACACCAAGCTTTTATTGCCAATTACTCTATTTTACACATAAAGAAGATTTATTTGACTCTCCTTTAAAAATGTACCTCTTCTCATAATACTATTCGGTCAATTTATTTTTGGTTTCTACTCCTTATTTTATGTCTTAATATTTTAAACCACATTTTAAATTGGTTTGTTTGTGGTGTTCTCTTATTTTAAGCTCTTTTCCCAAATGTTTGCATTGCTTACTCTCACTCACATGAGTTCACTTACCTATGTGGTTTGTAATTATTTTATTTTGAGTTCATAGCTGGTAAGAGGGTTGTCTTTTGTGGGAGTCCCATAAGCCTTAAGATACGAGCATGTTTCTGTAGGAACAGTTTCTTATTTCAGTAAGGCAATACAAGTTTTGACATTTGTATGGTGGTCTGAATTATGTACCCCAATTTAAACATAGTCTTTGTATTCAGCCACGTTCCTATAGGTGTGAACTCATTATAAATTGTATCTCTTGAAGATGTTATTTTAGTTAAGGTTTTCTCCAATTGAATGAAGTTAGGCCTTAACTCAGATTACTGGAGTCCTTTATAAAGATAATAAAATTCAGGCATAGAGAGAGAAAGCCATGGAGAAAAGCCAGAGGCCAGAAATCAACAGAAACCTGAAGAGAAAGGAAAGGACATCGCCGAATAAAACAAGGCAGGGATGAAAGCCAAGGAACCCGAAGGACGACCAGTAGGCAGCATCAGAACATTACAGACCTTGAGGATGAAGCATCACTTTGCTGCTACCTCGAGTTTGGATTTCTTCTACCCTCAAAACTGTGAGCCAGTAAATCCTGCTGTTCAAGCCAACCCAATGCATGGTATTTGTCATAGCAGCCGGGAAACTAAGACAGGTTGATACTAGGTTTCGTAATTTTTCAGCAATATGTTCACTCATTTCTTAGTGTGAATTTGGACCTTACATCAGCGTGTTGCTTTGGTTTTGGTTTCAAGCTGAGGTCTGGAAAAAGCTAAGCTTGCGGAAACGGGCTAATATGCTATTATTTTAAAAGGGAGTACAATTATAGAGTAAGAGAGTGGAACAAGGGGAGTTAAACAGCAAAGAATAGGGAGCCAGTGCAAAATTGTGTTAGTTGTCCAGCCACGGCTAAGTGTGACAGATTGTTTGATCCTTGGGATCATGCCTCTGAACAGCTTTAGAAATTGCACCACAGCAGTATCCCTGTGAGTGTGTCCATGTGGGTGTCATGGGGAGGTCACGGGGAAAATTAGACAGGGGAAATAATTTGTCCACTGGATCTACTGGATCTTATCTCCCATTGGTTAAAAATTAAACCTGTCTGTTGGCCTTCCTCATCTGGACTGTTGTTGATGTTCTCACAGACATTGAGGACTGGCAGTTTGGTGTACTGAGCCTTCTATCATGGGACTTGCCCTTATAAGGCTCATTACTGCAAAGGAGAGTCTCAACCTGCCCATAATTGTTCCTAAGAGTCTCCCCCTGAGTACTTCTTTGTTGCTCAGATGTGGCCCTTTGTCTCTAACTAAGCCACCTTGGCAGGTGATCTCACTGCCCTTCTCCCTACATGGGATCTGACTCCCCAGGGTTTAAATCTCCCTGGCAGTGCAGGATATGACTCCCAGGGATGAATCTGGACTCAACATCAAGGGCTTGAGAATATCTTCTTGACCCAAAGGAGGATGTGAAATGAAACAAAATAAAGTTTCAGTGGCTGAGAGATTTCAAATGGAGTAGAGGTCACTCTGGTGGGCATTCTTACGCACTATATAGATAATCCTTTTTAGGTTTAATTCATTGGAATAGCTAGAAGTAAATACCTGAAACTATCAAAGTGCAATCCAGTAGCCTTGACTCTTGAAGACAATTGTATAGCAGTGTAGCTTACAAGTGGAGACAGTGTGACTGTGGAAACCTTGTGGATCCCACTCCCTTTATCCAGTGTATGGATGGATGAGTAGAAAAATAGGGACAAAAAGCTAAACAAAAAATAGGGTGGGAGGAGGGGATGATTTGAGTGTTCTTTTTTACTTTCATTTTTTATTCTTATTTTTACTTTTTCTGGTACGAGGAAAATGTTCAAAAAATAGATTGGGGTGATGAATGCACAACTCTATGATGGTACTATAAACAATTGATTGTACACTTTGGATGATTGTATGATATGTGAATATATCTCACTAAAATGTAATTTAAAAAAAGAGTTTAAACCCACAGAGTGAATTTCCCTTCATGTCAAGGTTGGATATATGCATGGGCACTGTTCTTCATGTTAATAAGGAAGCCCCACCACAGAGGCAGGAAGCCTGCAGCATGCAGGCCAGAGGTGAGAGGTGCTGAGTTTCAGAGAGGTGAGGTTCAGGCAGGTTCCATCTTGGAAGTCAGGCACCACCGGGAGTGTGGATGCCTTTGACACCTTGATCCTGAAGAATCTGTTATCTTGGTTCCTGGACCTTGGGAAGAGTGTAGGTAATTTTTAGGCCTGGTTTGGTCCAATGACAAGTGTGTGATTCTGGAGGTTAGGTAATGTAATCTAATGTATCATAGTTTCATTTTCCTGTGGGGTGCATTTTCCTTTTCTTTTTTCCTTAATAGCTGGCAATCCTCTTTGGTGCATAGGTGAGTGGGTAGACACATTTACAGTTCTTTTATTTTCATGGAGGTTGTAGCTCTTTTATGCTCCAGATTTTATGCTCAATGTTTCAGTTTCAGGTCCCATGCCTCAACTTACACAGAGGCATATTTGGCAGGCTATTGTAATGACTCAGGTGAGAGATAATTGTGTGTATATATATAACTTCCCTACCTCATAGGAAATGATCAAATAAAAAACATGAAATAAAATATGTATGAATATTTTTTAGATATGAAGTACTATGTTGATCTTGTCATTATGCTGATTGCAATTAATATGTGATGTTTCAAAGGGCAGGGAAATCAATATTTTTTATCATTCCGCAACCCCAGTGATATTGCCTTAGTGTATAACTTTTAGGCTTTATCTCACCCAATTTCTAAAAGACAATGTCCTATCTCTAAGGATAATGTCAACTTTCAGGTCATCTGAAAGAGAATACTTACATAATCTAGACTACGTATATAATCCAGAAAAGGTTATTTATTTAAGAAATATTTTAGTGTGCTTTCGCTTTTATTTAAAAGTTTTGCTATGTTTCTTCAGTGTAGCTCTCATTGCAGATATATCTGCCTTTTATTTTGTGTCAGAACTGGAATGCTTCCACAACTATATAAATTGTTCATCTTCAAACACTGTGGACTGACAAATTATGAATTCCCCCTCTCATTAGCATTGATACAAATACATGTTATAAGGTTTTAAAGTGTGAATCAGCTAAATTAACATTAACATATTTAAAATAGTATACTTGTATAAAATATGACAAAAATTTAGTAATCATTTCTACTAGCCCTCCATGTTATGACAGAGAATGTAACTAGGAAATTGCTGGAAAGGACAGATAATTTATATCTTACCATAAAGGTAAGGTTAAACACAAAGTAGGAATGGATTGCTTGACTATCATATAAGAACAATAAAATGATTTGTCCCTGATGTCAGTGTTAGTTGTATAAGCACCGCAGTTTATCAAAGTTGTTTTTTTTTTTCCTTTTCCTATTTATTTAACCACATTGATTCCTTTGCAAAACAGCCCTTGAGAGAAGGTCTTCTGTTAGTAGTCTGGAAGGATATGTAATCATGATTAATAAACACCAGATTATTGTGCATTGTGTAGCTAGCTATCTTTCTGAGAAATAAGGAAAGGATACCTTTAGACAGTAAAAGACTTAAACATCTATGTTTATGTTTTGTTTATATTACCTGTGTGAGGTATGGTAAAGCCAATACAGAGAGAGACACACTAGAGTCTGAAATATTTATTATATTCATGGTTACTAGGGGATAGGGCAGCACACTATGCAAGGCCACATGGAAAACACCAGGGTTGGTCACAATGTAGAGAGAGTACAAGTGGGATTCAGAAAGTGTCCTTATTGGGGTGTGTGCTGGTTTGAATCTATTATGTCCCCCACAAAGTCCATGTTCTTTAATGCAATCTTGTGGGGGCAGACTTATTGTGGGTGGGATCTTTTGGTTAGTTTGTTTCCATGGAGATGTGACCCACCCAACTGTAGGTGAGACCTTTGAATATTTCCATGGAGATGGAACTCTGCCCAGTCAGGGTGGGTCTTAATTAGATCACTGGAGCCCTTTAAGAGAGTTCACAAAAACAAGGAGCTGAGAGAAGCTGAGAGAGAAATTTGGGAGAGAAGCTAAGATATGTAACCTAGAGTCTGACCCTGGGAGAAGCTAAGAGCTGACACAGATCCAGACCCTTGGAGACACAGATGGAAAGATGTTTGGAGATGCTACGTTAAGAGATGAAGCCCAGAGTTTGTCCCGGAGAAGCTAAGGGAGGACCCCCAGACCTTAGATGCACAGGAGCTGAAGAAGCTAAAAAAGGCAGAAGCCTAGAGACATTTTGGAGAAAGCTGTTTTGAAGCCAGAACCTGGGGGAAAAGTACCAGCAGATTCCAGCCATGTGCTTCTCAGCTAACAAAGGTGTTCTGGACATCATCGGCCTTTCTTTAGTGAAGTTGTCCTCTTGTTGTTGCCTTAGTTTGGACCTCTTTTTGGACTTAGAACTATAAATTTGTAACCTAATAAATCCCCTTTATACAAGCCAATCCATTTCTGGTATTTTGCTGCAGCTCTAGGAAAGTGGAACGGGGTTTCTGTGGGAAGCATGTAAGGTTGGTGCAGGAAACAATCCAGCATGGGTTTGGCTGGCTTTTTTCAAAAGTGGTGCTCCTGCAACTGGGGTCAGAATTATATAGAAATAACATGCATAGATGGGGCTTGGCCATCTGGGAATACCTATAACTGCTAAAGCATCCATAAGCAGAAGCTAGAAAATGTGGTTTAATACAAGTTAGCAATGGAAAGATTTGAAAATATTTCCTGAGTTGGGAATGGTAATGATAACACCTATCTGAACACAACCTGAATTAAAAGACTTGACTAAATAATTGGAGGAAAACTAAATCTTGTTTGGTTTTTTTAAATGTGGCTATGAATTTTCTAATTTATGAGAGTATGTTAACTTTCAGGCTGTAGCTTTCTGATTTCACCCCTTCTTCTCACTCCTCTCACCAAAATCTCACAGAATTGTTCTTTTTTAACCAAGATGAATGATGGAAGAATCAATTTGTTTCTACTATGTAGTTAGAAAGTCTTCAACATTTGCTCAGAAGCTTTTCATTCCAAAAAGAAGACATAGATAGAGATAGAAAGAGGAAGCTACCAAAAATGTTCAACCTCAAAGAATGTCAATTAAGTAAGTATGTATCCTTTGGAATTAAATGAACAGTCTTTTGGACACTGTAAAGAAACAGTAATTTTATCTCCTTAATAAGAATAAAAATTAAGTAACATCATTCATTGCGTGATGTTTTGAACTAGCAATCTCACTTTTCATATCCAAAGCAGAAATCTGCACAAATGAGTTCTGAAAGTGTGGCCCCTTCAGGATCACTTGGAAATTGTCTAAGATTCCCTGTTCTGGTGTGCACATGCTGCTGTTATGCAAAATACCAGAAATGGATTGGCTTTTATAAAGGGGATTTATCAGGGCACAAATTTACAGTTCTGAGGCCATAAAAGTGTCCAAACTAAGGCATCAACAAGAGAATACCTTTACTGAAGAATGGCCGATGGCATCCGGAATACTTCTGTCAGTTGGAAAGGCATGTGGCTGGCATCTGCTGGTCCTTTGCTCCCAGGTTGCAGGTTGCACTTCAAGTTACTTTCTCCAAAATGTCTCCGGACATTTCCAAATGTCTCCAAGCATCTGCTTTCAGCAGCTATCTCCAAGATGTCTCTCTCAGCTGCTCTTGGGGCGCTTTGTCCTCTCTTATCTTCTCTGGAGGAAACTCTGGACTAGCATCTCAAAGCATTGGCAAGTATCTGGGTCCCCTGGCTTAGCATTCCCTGGGGATTTAGTCTCCCTGTTCTCTGTGCAAGCTCCCTTTAAAGGACTCCAGAAAACTAATCAAGACCTACCCTGAATGGACAGGTCAAATCTCCATGGAAACATCCAATCAAGTGTTCACACCCTAATCAAAATGATTAATCAATCTGCCCCCACAAGACTGCATTAAAGAATATGGTTTTTTCTGGGGGACACAATGTATATAATTTGGCACATTCCCATTCTCAGGTTCTACCCCAGATGTATTGAACACACCTGCCAGGTAATCCCAGTGCGTACTAAAGTTTGACAATCACTACTATACAATATTGTTCATCCTTAGGAAACTGGTTAACTATGTCTATTAAGAATATTTTAAAAGAGTGATGTATGGATATATATTAAGCAATATACTAAATTGTTTTCCAATGTGAATATTAAGACATTGCTTGCTTGTTTGCCTGTTTAAATGAATTTTGTATTAAAGTGAATCCTTCATAGAAGAAAATAAGCACAAATAATAAGTGCTTAACAACTAATAAGCATGGTTAAATTTTACACCATGTGCAAAACTATGTAGTCATTACCCTGCCTAAGATATAGGACATTATCACAGGCCAGAAGCCTCCCTATTTCTCCCTTCCAATAATTACTCCCACAGAGTTAACAATTATTCTGACATCATTACATCAGATTCATTTGGCCGTTTTTTTTTTTTTTTTTTTTAATTTGCAAGTTATATGCTATGTGTTCTGTGCTTGCCTTATTTTCCTAAAAATAATTGTTTGTGAGCTTTATTCCTCTTATGGCTTAGGTGAGTGGTTCATCATTTTCTATTGTTTCATAGAACTACATTGCATTAATGCAGTGATATATATTTATTAAACTAAACATTTAGGTTGTTGACAGTTTGGGCTCTTATGGATATAAAGCTAAGAACATTCTTCCATATGTTTTGTGATATTTATATTATATTATATTATATTATATTATATTATATTATATTAGTTTGAGTTCTCTCAGAAGCATACCCTGAAAAAATAATGCAAGTCAAGTAATTTATTTGGGATGTGATTCCAAGAACGATTGGTAGAGATAGGAAAGTGAGACAGGTGAGACAGAGAAGAGAAGAAAATCATTAAAGAGTACATTATCAACCAGATACTAATTTGATGGTCATTCCTGCTGAGGAACTTGGGGAGACAAAGTAACACCCAGTTATCTAAATAGGGAACAATGCTATTAATCCATCAACTCATCTCAGTTACAGTTGAGGTGCTGCTCCCAGAATCTTCAACTCACCAGCACTTCTGGCTTGAACAATGCATCAACAGAGAGCGTTTTGAGCAAACAGATAATACGACAGACAAAAAGTCACGGGTTGGAAACTGTCAGTTCAGAGTAGATGGGAATGGCAAATTCCTAAGGGAAACTGATAGGTCCCAACAGCTTCTAATACCAGACATATAACCAGAAATTCAACTGACGGGTCAGTAGGTACATAATGTGTTCAGCTTAATCCCATTTATATACCCATCAGCAAAGTATGAGTTTGAGTATCTCCATGTTCCTGACATTTATTATATTGTCAAGTTTTTATAGTTTTATTACTAATATTACTTTTGAGGCATTCTAGTGTATGTACGTTACTGTAGTTTTAATCTGCATTTCCCTAATGAATAAATGTTTAAGTTGATCATCTTTTCATATACTTGTTGCTCATTTGCATATTCTCTTTTGTGAATTGCCTGTTCAAGAATTTTTCACAATTTTTAATTACAGGTGTATGTGTGTGTGTGTGTGCACGTGCACATGTATACATTTCTTGCAGAGAATTTGAATCCACAGTATCTTCACAAATATCTTCTCCCATCCTGTGGCCTGCATTTTCATGTTATTAACAATGTCTTTTGATGAACATAAGTTCTTAAATTTATTGAAGCCTAAAGAAACAGTGTGTTTTTTTAAATGGTTAGTGCCTTTTGCATCCTAAGAAGTCTTTGATAAACCAAGGTCATGAAGATATTCTTCTATGCTATTATCAGAAGCTTTATTATTTTACTTTTCATATATTGGTTTATTATTCAGTGGGAATCAATTTCTGTGTTGTTTAAGGTAGACGTTAAGGTTCATTTTTTTTTTCCCTACATGAGTATCTGATTGATTCAGCACCATTTATTGAAATGATTTTTTGTCAATCTGACTTTTGTTGTCTGCTGACCAGTTGTTCATTTTTGTTCCCTGGTTTTATGTGATTTGCCTGTAAGTGTGTTTCCTTATATTCAACTTGCTTGGATTTCAAAGAGCTTCTTGAATCTGTGGCATGGCATCTTTACTTATGTTTGGAAAATTATGAGATGTTGTCTCTTCAGATCTTGCTTCTTCCCTTTCTTTTTCTCTTCTTCAAGGTCTCCTGTTACATGTAGATTATAATTTCCCTCTTGTCCTATATATCTCATATGATCTTTTATGTACAATTTCTCTAACTCTCAGCTTTTTTAGATTTTATAAGTTGCATCCTCACATTTTATGTTTAACCTTCTTTTCAGTATATTTTAATAATATTTAAAGTGATCATTGTACAGCATTCAAATAAATAAAACCCTAAAAAAAAAAAAGGAAATTAAAAGCCATCTCTATGATCTATTCCTGTGTAAACATTTCCCCAAAACTTAGTGGCTTTAAACACATGTTTATTATGTCACATAGGTTTTGTGAGTGAGTCAGGCAGAGGAGACTTAGTTGATTCTGGGTCTGGGTCTCTCTTGAGGTTGCAGTTGCACAGTCAGCTGGAGCTACAGTGATATGAAAGCTGGACTGGGGTGGGGATTCCATTTCTGAGATGACTCACTCATGTCACTGTAGACAGGAGACCTCAGTTCCCTGCTGGCTGTTGGTAGAGGGCCTTAGTTTCTCACCATTTGGCCTTTCCACATGGCTTCCTCCTCATGGCATTGCCCTGATGTGCCAATTTAGATGTATTATGTCCCCCCAAAATGTCATGTTCTTTAATGCAGTCTTGCAGGGTCAATGTGTTAGTGTTGATTAGATTGGAGTCCCTTGATTGAATGTTTCCATGGAGATGTGACTCAATCAACTGTGGGTGAGACCTTGATTAGATAATTTCCATGAGGAGTTACCCCATCCATTCAGGGTGGGTCTTAATTGAATCACTGGAGTCCTATAAAAGTGTTCACAGAAGGATGTGCTGCAGCCAAGAGAAACACTTTGAAGAATGCACAGGAGCTGAGAGTGGAGCTGGAATACAACCTGGGATCAGAAGACGCAGCCATATGCCTTCCCAGCTAACAGAGGTTTTCTGGATGCCATTGGCCTTCCTCTGGTGAAGGTATACTTGTGTTGATGCCTTCATTTGGACATTTTAATGGTCTTCAGACTGTAACTTTGTAATCAAATAAATCCCCTTTATAAAAGCCAATTCATTTTTGGCATTTTGCATAACAGCAGCATTAGTAAACTTGAACACCTGGCTTCCTCTGGAGCAAGGGATAAAAGAGTGAGGCAGAAGCTATAACCTAGCCTTGGAGGTTTTACACAATTTTTTCATACAGACCAGCCCTGGTGTAGCACAGAAAGAGACTGCACATATTGAGGATACCAGGAGACGGAGATCATTGAGATTCATCACTGAGGCTGGCTACAACCTTCACTGACTCCCGGTTCTTCTTCTTGTTATGATGTAGTATATTGAATTGGACTAACACACCCATCAAGAACATGAATAAAAACTATAAAAAATACAAAAAAGCATGTTTGAGGCTATTGGAAAGCAACTAAAGATGTCAGGACTTAAGAGGCCAGGATATCCGAAAGAATGAAAATGCTTTGAACTGAGATCTATTTTTATCTTCTTTCTTTCCTCAGAGTATTAGCTGATTTGTGACAGAGAACACAGAGGCCTGGCAATAAACAGTGAGTTTCCCTGTGTTGGGGAGGTTGATACTGGATTTCAGTGCTCTATGCTCAGCCAAGAGCCAACACATATCCAATTATATAGCTCTAGGCATTGGAGCAGAGTGGAAGACATGATGAGGATGTTGTCCTGAGTTACTGATACTGTGTCAGGACCTATACCTTCTCTTTACCTATTTCGCTTCTTTTCCTCTGGTATTTCATGAATATAGTTTAATATATTTTTATATCAGACTGGAAATACCTCAGAATTAATTTTATGATTAGAGATTCAGTTTTGCAATGAAGTAAACCCCAGATAATAATAATAATACCCTTTCCTTGTGTTATCTTATCCTATGTGTTCCAATTGAGGCTTCATAAGGGGGGGAAATGATGCATTCAAGATTAAAGTAGTTGTTGTTTATGTACCACCTTTGTTTATATAAACGAAGTAAGGCTTTGGGTTATTTTATCAGGGCAACAATAATGCAAGGGTTTTCATCAAATCTGGAAGGTATATTTTATATTATTATTTAGATCCTATATAACATAGTTGTTAAAAAATTCAGTTTAGAGGACCTTGTTGACACTTCCAAGAGATAGTTGGGAATGCATACAAATACACACACATACTTATATGTAGTTATATAAATATATATAAATAGTTATGTATGTATGGGTGTGTATATGTGTGTATTTAAGGGACCCCTATGGGCAGCACTGTTGTCAGCACTTTATAGACATTAGCTTACATTTACAGATAGTCTTTAAAAAAATTCCTGTGAGACAGGTGTATTAGTAAAAGTAAGGATTAACCACTATAACAAACATAAAGAAAATATAGAAGTTTTTTCTTCGTGTAGTATACTAGTCCTTAGTACGTGTTGGAACATGTATTCCATCTGTTTCCCTCTAGTCCTTAGGTTATTGTCCTACTGCATACAAAGACAGATGCCTGAAAATCCAGGTTTTAGTGAACCGGAAAGGAAAAGTGCAAAGTGCAATGAAAATATGGAGGGAGAATACTCATCATCTTAAAGACCTAGGCATAGACATAGCACTCATCAGTTTTACTTACAGCCCAATGGGGAGAACATAGTCAAACGGCAGCATCTAAAAGCAGTGGGGCCTGGGAATACAGTCCAGCTGTTTGTGGAAAATTAAGTCTTTCCTATGTTAGGCACAGTAGAGGTGTCCATTGCTCCCAAATATATTCTCTCCATTAATCCGTAGTGATGGAACTCCTCTTTTCTGGCTAGGCTTAAGTTTGTCCAGAATGTATGTCATGTTTTCCAGCCTTCTTTGCAGCTAAATGTGGCCGTGCAACTCATTCTGACCAATAGGATATAAGGACTTTGTGCCATGTATTTGATTCTTTTGGAGTCAGCATTTGTGTACCCTTTACCTCTCCATCTTTATCCCTTCCTTTCCCCTTTGTCCTTATACCACATTATGCTTTCTTGGACTATGAGGTAGAGGCCATGAATAATGTAGTAACAAGAGATAAGGATTATGGTCCTCTGACACCTCTTGCTCAGATCTTTACATGAGAAAAAGTATAAATTTCATTCCTACTTAATCCTGTTATTTGGGGGGAGTGTTCTTCTGTAACAAACAGGTAAATATAATCCTAACTGATATAGTGGGTATTATTATCCATATTTTAATGACAAACCTAGGCCCTGAGAGGTAAATAAACCTTAGCTGGTCTTTCTCCAAAATCAGTATCCACACTCCTATCAACTAAATGGTCAAGACACACACACACACACACACACACACACACACAAATCTACTTAGCATAAATGGGACTGTATGCGCATACATCTCTTGAGATGAGAATGTAAGCAAGTTGTTTAGTCAAATCATTATGTGCTCAGCTAATTATTTATGTCATGGTGTTAAGACAGTGCTAGTTTTTCCTGTCCTTAGCAAGCTTCATCTTAGCAGCACTTTGAAAAAGCTCTGGAATTCTGAGCTTCAAAGGAAGAGGTAAAGAAGAAAGTCAGATTTGTTGAACTAAATGGAACACCCAATAAAAGCAAACAGGGAAATGCCATCACTTCAGAGAATAAACGGAGTATTTATTTACTCTAGTGTGTGCCTCAAATGCCTTGGAATGGAAGGATACACATCAAATCTCCTCTCCCTTTATTTTCCTTGGTTGACAACAGATGTGTGAACATTAAATCAATCCGAGGGCTTGTGGGGAGATAGGTTAACTGATCCCTCCCAATGATTGACATCCTTGAGTTGCAGGGAAGTGACTGATGTAGGGATGATCTAGTCTTTTGACCTTGAAGCTGTCATAGAGATAGTCTCATGGAGTTTACACTGGTTACAAGTTGTTGACTGAGGGTGATATTTTTCCCTCTAAGAGGTGGGATTGTTTACCAACTGGGGGAAAAAATGAAAGCTTAAGCCATAATAAAAACCATTTCTCCTAATAATGATATTAATATTCTTAAGGTGTTTTGGAATGCACATTAAGCATGTAGTTACTGAATAAACCATTGTGTTGTCTTATACAACACTCTCTTTTATAAATTAAGAAGATAATATGGCAGGGATTCACATTGGCAGTGTGAAAGGACATTGAAGGATGAAGATAAAACTTCTAGACCTACCTCTGTTCCTAAATCACAAGGTGACCTTGGGGAGGGAAATCACTTGAACTTTCTGAATCTCATAGTCCACATTTATAAAATAAGAGTTAAAGCACTTCTAAGGGGTCTTTCAGGTATTGAATCTGGAATTCTAGTATCTCAATTCTTGTATAAACCCTTTATTGTGCTAAATTCTGGGAGCAGTAATGACTCTCAATAGAACTACTTTTATCAGTAGTTTACCATTAGGTGTTATATTTGTTTGAGGGACACAATTTGATGCCTAGTTTTTTGTTTTTTTTTTTTTTTTTTTAATTTCTATGACAACAAGCTGTGCAAAAATAACCAGAATGGATCAACACAATATCTGCTAAAAGTTTTCTCTGCTTTCCAAGCGATTTATGATCTTTATTTTCTTGAACTTTGACTATCAGTTAACTCTGTGTCAATAGTAAGAAAAACTAAAAGCTGTCTTCATTTCTAAAATGGGTTGTGTTTTAAGTATGCATTTGTAAATTGCCCTCCACCCCCGTATTAAATTGTGAATGATTACCGGTATTGAGAACCTAAGCTACAATAATTCTTAAAAATCACCACTCTTTACAATAAAGAAAGGGAACTAAGCTGTGTCGCTATAAGGAATGAAATAACAACACAGACATAGGAGCATATTGGACACTAAAATTTCTAGAGATGCAGTTTTATTTTGTGACCACTCCTCTTCCTGATTCTGTAAACAAAGGTAGAGAATAGAAACACCAAATCTTCCAAGGCCCTATGACATAGAATCTAGAACTATGAAGCTCAGTTTACCAATCATTCAACAAGATATAAATGTGTATGTGTGTTTGTGTGCAGGTATGTGTATCTGTATTATGATATATGTATAATATTATATTAATATTTTGAACATAGAGAAAATTACTGAGATTTATTAGTCCTAAACAAATGTACTCACCACCTAGTTAATATTTGTTTTAGATTCCTACTACAGCCTTATTAATATAATTATAGCTTCCTTTTAACATCTTAAATATCTCAGTCCCCTTCTTACTCCCCAAATATAAACCCCACTCTAAAATTACTATGATCTTTAAAAATGTATAGACAATATATACACTAGCTTTTTAATTTTTTACTACATGTTAGGTTTTGATATTTGTCCATTTTAAGATACATATATACCTTTCATGGACTGCATGTGTTTAAAATATTCCTGTATGGAAATAACATCACTTTACGTATGTCAGAATTTCTCTAAAAAATATATCAAGAAATAGAATCTCAGGGTTGTTGGATATGTGAATCTAAAAGAGATTTTATTTTCTTATATCTTTGCCCAAATTAGGAACTATGCACCTTTTCATATTTTGCTAATATAATGACCATGAAATTGTACTCTATTTTTAAAATTTGCATTCCCTGAGCTGCAGCCTCTTCCAATATACTTACTGACTTTTGGGTTCCCACTTTTGTGAACTCGAGATCATATCCTTTGCTGATTTTTACTGCTTTTATTTTTTATTGATTTTAAGAGTCGATTACATTTATTAAATACCTGTTATGGGCCAGGCACTGTTTTTGAACAAACCTAACAATATAGTCTAGTAGGAAAAATAGACAAAATACAAGGATGCAAATAAATATATAGCATGTATGATGGTGATACATGGCAAGGAGAGGTATAAACTAAGGGAAATTAGTGGCGTATGTTGCAGAGTAGAAGAATGTGATTACAGCTTTAGATAAAGTTGTCCAGAAAGATCTTATTTGGAATGAGGCATCTGAACAAAGATTTAAACAAGATAAGAGAGTTGGCCTTGCTTATTTCTGGGGGAAGAGTATCAGGAAGATGTAATAGCTGCTTCAAAGGCTTGATGGGCTAATTAATCTGACATGTTCAAGGGGGAAAAAGGAGATCAAGGTGAGCAAACCTGAGTGAACAGGAGTAGTAGGAAATAAGGGAGCAAAATTCTTTTAACTCTCTAACACACCACAGTGTAAATGTGGGTCCATGAATGCTAGCAGACTTCTGGAAATCTAAAATGTTTCTCACTCTCCTGTTTTGAGGAGTTAGTTCATAAAGTTGGAAGGCCTGCATTATGTGTTCATATAGAATATTTGGTGATCAACAAATGAAACATTTGTGAGACACAAAATGAATACTTACATTTAAACTTAAAATGAGCTTGTTTATATTAGTTTTAGCAAAGTAATATTGGTGAAATGATTAAGAAAGTATACTTATTTATGAATTTGGCATTTATATATTTGTATCTTTACAAGTAAAGACATCCCATTACCACTCACCCTGTGGATATGTGGACCCTCCAAGCTTCCCCACATGCCCTCATCTTGCAAAAAAAAAAGAGAAAAAAAAACTGGAAGTTATGAAATACTATTTACTTTTTCCCTGCCTTTGCTCCACACACCAGGTGTACCCGTATGTTGGACTTTGTCTAATCAACATTATGAATAATTGCAGCCTGGTAGAAAGTGCTGAAATTTTATGGCAATAAATTCAATGCTTATATTTAAAATCTTGCTCAAACTTGAAAGAAAAAAAATAACACTTTTAAGAAAGCCATCTGATACTTAGAACACTGGTTTTCAGCTAGGGATGATTTTGTCCCTCAGGGGGCATTTGGCAATGTCTGGAGACATTTTTGGTTGTCATACTGGGGGATGCTACTGAGAACTTGTGGATTGAGGTCAGGGATGCTACCAAACATCTTCCAATCCACAGGATTATTAGGACTAAAACACCCCCAAAATACTGCTAAGATTGAAAAATCCTGATTAAATAAACAGCACTATAATTTTACATGATTGTATTTTATTTATTTAATGTAATTTAATTCTTAAGTATGTACAGATAGGGGTGGGGGAGCAAGCATTCCACATCATCTTGCTTCTCTCAAACTGAGAAACACAATACTTCCAAGTTGTAAGGAAAAAATAAAGTAGAGGAAAATATTATGTGGGTGAGGGAATATTTGGAAATGGCATTTTTCAATAAACCTAAATGTGCTCTAAATAAATAAAGATTATTTAAAAAAATATTGATGAGCTCTTCTATGTCTGTTTCTTGGAGAGCATCCTAAATATTAAGTTTGAAGTACTTATTTCTTTCTACTTTCTTGCTTTTAGCAAGAAAAGTTGAGGTTTCATATTTAACTTTCTATAGGTATCTATTTTAACTTAATTGTCAAAATGTGTCAATCACTTAACAGCCAGAAATAATGTGTTCTTCTAGAGTATGGATGTATGAGAAACTAAACCCACTTAAGAAAATGGTGGTTAGTTTTACTACTCAAGCACATTTTTTAAAAACTTTATTGAATTTTAATTTGCATGCCATAAAATTCACCTATTTTAAATGTATATTTCAATGATTTTTAGTAAATTTACCAATTTGTGCAACCTTCACCATAATCTAGGTTTAGAATATTTTTGCCACCCCACTAATATCCTTCATATCCATTTATAGTTAATCCCTATTACCTCTCACAGCCCTAGGCAACTGCTAATCTATTTTCTGTCTTTATACATTTGCCTTTTCTAGATTCCCCATAAATGGAATTATGCAGTGTGTGCTCTTTTTTATCTGGCTTCTTTCTCAGACACATTTATTTCTTCTTCTCAGGAACTGCAGAAAACTGCTTTTATGGTTTTGATATGAGAACTTGGAAGAAGGCACTAGGTTTTTGGATGGGGCTTCTAATTGTGCTGTTTAATGAAATGAACTTGGATGGTGATGGCAATTACTAAATAATCATTGGAAGTCATGTGTGGATTTGAGTTAGTTGACAGAGCAGATGTGTTCTCATTTATGTGGAAAAGTTTTCCAGAAAATCAATAAGATTTTCATTGTTGTCTTATTGAAAGTGTCATGCAACCTAACATTATTCATAACCCATTTTGAATACTTCCAATATATCAATATGTTGATGCCTTTTCTGCAGAGCAAATAAGCACATCATTTTCAATACATTCATTCATGGTGAGGATATTTCACAAATCATTAAGCACTTTTGAAGCTACCCGGAGGGCAAAACAGGCAAGAGAATGCCTTTTATTGCAAATAACATCACATATGGGGTCTTGTACACATGCATACATTGTTACAATGGAAGGTAAACATTATTTATATTTGCTTTAAGTTTATCCTAACAAGACACTTCTACTGTCTTTTATTTTTTCTGGATGGAAAGCAATAAATATTAAATGACCATTTATTTCAGTCTCCTCAAGCTGTGACCTGATAAGTCTTAGGTCAGCTAAGGTGAAGGCATTTTCTTCCCCCATCTCTTTCTTTCAAGGATGACCAATTCAGGAATTGGCAAACTGTTATCTGCAGGCCAAATCTGGATTGCTGCCTGATTTTATAAATAAAGTTGTATTGAAACACAGTCGTCTCCATTTGATTACGTATTATCTATGATTGCTTTTGCTACAATAGCAGATTTGAGTAGTTGTGGCAGAGGCGATATGACCTACAGAGCCTAAAATATATTCTATTTGTCTCTTAACAGAAAAAACTTTGTCTTCCCCTAGCCTAGTCTGAATTAAAACATTCCTTCAATCCATTTCCCCTGTAAAAGTGCGCAATTTTAGCCCATAACATATTATTTCGCTTATGAGGGCACATTAAGCTATTAATGCCCACATAACATTTATCAGGACACTGTTTTGGTGGATAGTCTGTGGTGTCAAGCTGACCAAATTGATATTTAAAGGTACAGTACTAAAGGGTAAATTTAAAACAAAGGTAAAACATCAAAATTCAAAACACCTTCAAAATCTTACATAGTGTAAGAAATCCTCCCTTCAGTTCTTCCCTGTCATTAGAATATTTTAGAGCACCCTGAGAAGAGAACAGCAAAGATTGTTGCACTTGAGGGAAGTAGACTTAAATTCAGTTGCAAAAATTCAAATTATTGTTAGGACATGAATACAGAAATTTTTTCTGCTATTGGAGGTACTGATTCACAGAAAATTTCAAGAAAGTGAAAAAATTTTTGAAACATTATGGAATATACTGTAATAGATTTTTATTGATAATTTTTCTTTCTTTTGTTGATGTATAAATTACATGCAACAAAATATAGATATAAGTGATGAGATAAGTTCAAGGAGTTTTGATAATTGTTTATACCTCTATAATCACCAAACAGAACAACATATACAGGAAGTCCATCACCCCAGAATTTCTCCCGTACCTCTTTTCAGTTAAATTCTTCCCTGCACACACCAAGCCCCAAAGGCAAATATCCTTTGATAAGTATGACTATAGATTAGTTTTACCTGTTCTGAGACTTCATAAAAATGAAATGGTGCCATTTACTCTCTTATGACTAGTTTATTTCAGTCAATATAATTTATTATATATCATATTATATATTATTATATATTATATAATATATAATATATTATAATATATATACATACATATATATTCATCCATATTTTTGCCTGAATTAGTATTTTGTTCCTTTTATTGCTAAGCAGTATGAATACTGCAAAATTTATTCTCAGTTGATTGGCATTTGGGTTATTCCTAATTTTTAATTGTTATAAATAAAGTTACTATGAACATTCTTGTGTATGTCTTTTTGTGGATAAATGTTTTCATTTCTTTTAGACAAATGCCTAGGAGTGGAATTGTTTGTCATCATTCTTTAAGGTGATTGTAATGGTTTATACACTCTGTACAAGGGGTGTGATGGTGGGAACATCTACCATTGAGGTGACTCCAGGGGAATCAGCAGAGACCCAGATGAGGAGTTGAAGGGAATGTTTTAAGCCTGGTTTAGGATACAGGACAAATTTAAAATGACATGTTGGAAAGGTAACAGGAGTAGATTTCAACATAATTGAACATATGAATTAGAATAATTTTGACAAGTCATTAAATAATCTGTGCTTCAATTACTTAACCTACAGAGTGGAAATAATTATTGTTTACATCTTTCCTCCTAGACTTATTTTGGTGGAGGGATTCACTTGAGCTAATGGACAAAAAACCCTGTACAATTATAGGTACTATTATTAATACTGATTTTTCACTCACTTAACTTATCCAAGCTATAGATTTTTTAATTTTATAAACCAGAATTTTGTGTATGTGTGTAATAATTTGCTATTGGTATGTTTGCTAATCAGTTTGTAACTGAAAAGGATTTATTATCATCTTTCCTAAATTTTTTGAATAAGAAAAAGAAAAATGATGAGGACTGAAAGGACAGTCTTAAAACTGAACAAATCTAGTTTTTTGAAAAACTCCTTGCATTTTCATATTTTTTTTCTTTCATCTCAGACAAGTCAAATCACCATCATGGAGCACGAGGACAAAATCCAGCATTTAGGAACCACAGCTTTTAGATGCTGTCTTTAAGGGGTTGTTCTAGCTTGCTAATGCTGCCGGAATGCAAAACACCAGAGATGGATTGGCTTTTATAAAAAGGGGGTTTATTTGGCTATACAGTTACAGTCTTAAGGCCATAAAGTGTCCAAGCTAACACATCAGTAATCAGGTACCTTCACTGGAGGATGGCAAATGGCGTCCGGAAAACCTCTGTTAGCTGGGAAGGCATGTGGCTGGCGTCTGCTCCAAAGTTCTGGTTTCAAAATGGCTTTCTCCCAGGACATTCCTCTCTAGCAAGCTTGCTCCTCTTCAAAATGTCACTCACAGCTGCACTCTGTGTTACTTCTCTTTGAGTCAGCCCATTTATATGGCTCCACTGATCAAGGCCCACCCTGAATGGGTGGGGCCACACCTCCATGGAAATATCCCATCAGTTATCATCTACAGTTGGGTGGGGCGCATCTCCATGCAAACAACCTAATCCAAATGTTCTAACTTAATTCCTACTATTATGTCTGCCCCACAAGATTGCATCAAAGAATACGGCTTTTTCTGGGGGACATAATACATTCAAACCGGCACAGGGGTATAAGACTTTTATTTCTTCAGATGATAAAATCACTAAAGATGACTTTATAAATTCAGAACACACAAAAACACCATTAAAATGTGTCCTTAGTCATGACTTCTTAAAGGCTACATGCATTGAACTTTGAATGCAGTCCTACTGTGACATTATCATTTTAGACACTGGCTTATTTGGTCAATTGAAATGTGAAAATATTCAGAGAATTAAAGTTTATCTTTCTGCTTCTGTAGTAGAGAATAAAAGGAGGATGACTGCTCAGATTGCACTTGAAAAAATTATGAGTTTTTGGAAGACAAGGGACATCTCTCAGTCTTTTTCTGTTTTCCACAATAACAACCAGCACATGGCTTTCTTACAGGCATTGCTAAGTGTTTTGAGGGACAAAACAGTATTTAGGATCAAGTTTAGATCATTTAAAGTAGTATAATAGATTGAATAATGGCTCCCCAATAGGTCCACACACCCTAATCCCCAGAACCTGTGAATGTTGCAGCATATGGCAAATGGGATTTTGCAGGTGTGATTAAATGAAGAGTCTTCAGGCAGGGATGGTATCCTAAATTATTCAGGTAGGCCCAATGTAATAAAAAGTGCCTTTATTCTTTTAAGAGAGTTGTAAGAGGAATCAGAGGAGGAGATAATGCAGTGATTTCGATGATGCCCGTTGAAGGAAGGGCCACAAGCCAGTCAGCACAGGTGATCAACCACTAGAAGCTGAAAATGGCAAGGAAACAGATTCTCCCCTCGAAGCCTCCAGAAGGAACCAGCCCTGCCAACACCATTTTTTAAAATTCAGTTTTACTGAGCTATATTCACATATCATACAATCATCTGTGGCGTACAATCAACTGTTTACAGTACCATTACATATTGTGCATTCATCACCCCAATCTATTTTTTGAACATTTTCCTTACACCAAAAAAAAGTAAAAATAAGTATGAAAAAAAGAAAGTAAAAAAGAACACTCAAATAATCCCCAACACTATTTTTCATTTAGTTTTTATCCCAATTTTTCTACTCATCCATCCATACACTCCTGCCAACACCTGATTAGCCTGGTGGACCTGGTTTCAGACTTCTGATATCCAGAATTGTAAGAAAATAAATTTATGTTGTTTTAAGTCATTATGTTTGCGGCACTTTGTTACAGCAGCAGTAGGAAACAAGTTACAAGTAGCGAGCAATATTCAAGCCCTCTCAAAATTAAAGCCTTGGCTATTTTCAAACTATGACACATTTGAATCTGTTGCATTCTTTTTTACACAACAAGCATTAAAGAACATTTAATAGCCAGCTTTCAACAACAGGGACATCTCTCAGGGATTTACAAGGATCACTCACCTACTCACCTGCATTTACTATACCATTCAATTTCTTAACGGGAATTTTATCCAATCAGTGGTTTAAGTGTGTAAGATGTATTTCAATGTACTAAATGGATTTATTATATAAGGTACTTATGTCACATTTACATTCTTGGAATAAACTCCAGTTGGTTGTGGCATTTTTATACAGTACTTAATTACTTCATAGTTGATTTAGGATTTTTGTATTGATATTCATGAATAATATAGGGTTAGAATTCTTCTTTATCAAACTCTGTTTGCCTATGGTTTATCATTAAAATTATACCAGTCTCATAAAATAAATTTGAAGGGGTTTCCTCTTTTATGAACCCTAGTAGAACTTTTATAAAATAGACATCATATATTCCATGAGGGTTTGGAAAAATGCACCTTAAACCTTTGTTAATATAGTATCTATCTCACAGTGAGATTATTTTTTTTCATTTTTTACTACAGCAGGGATTGTCAAGTCACAGCCCACAAGACTAATCTTACCATCTGTTTTGGTAAATAAAGTTTTATTGGAAAATAGCCATGTCCCTTCATTTATATATTGTCTATGGCTGTTTTCATATTACAATGACAATATTGAGTAGTTGCAATACAGACCATTGGCTAAAAGCATTCCAAGAATATTTACTAACTGGCTGATCACAGAAACTTTTGCTCACTCCTGCATTACAGAATAAACTTATTTTGATATAATTTGCTAATGAAAAATGTATATTTCTCATTGAGCCAATTTGACACTTTACATATTTTATAGACAATTATTTATTATATCTGATTTTCCATCAAATACTTACTGAGCTTCTGCTAGATGTCAGGAAATTTTCTAGACACTGTAGCTACAACAATGAACAAATCCTTGTCACTCTGGCTTTTATATTCTAGGATGCAATATAGACAATTAAAAAATACTAATAAATGTATGCATTTTCTTCAGGTAGTGCATAGAAAGAAGGAAGAAGAAGAAATACAAGAGAGTGGAAGGGGATAGAATATCTCAGAAATAATGTTTTAGAGAATATGTTCAGGACATAGGACTTAGAAGGAGTAAGTTTTGTAATTATCTGGGGAAAGAACATTTCAGAAAGAGGAAACTGCAAATTCAGAGGCCTTGATGTGGGAGTATGTTTGGTGTATTTGAAGAAGAACAAGGAGAGCAGTGGTGCCTATAATAGAGGGACTGAAATATAGAACGTTAGAAGATAAAGTCAGAGAGGGACCAAGAGGTCAAAGTCAAGATTTATATTTTTCTTGATGTAATAGGATGCCATTGGGTGATTTTCAGCATGGATATAGCATAATTTGGCTTTCATTTTTAAAGGAATATTATCAATCTTCTGTAGAAAGTCAATTCTTATGGGCAGTAGCCATAGCAAGGAGACCAGTTAGGAGGTTATTGTAATTATCCAGATAAGAGAAGGTAATAGTCTGGACCAACAGAAGAGTTACAACAAAATTAGTTGGGAATTGTGCTAGGTTGAAAACTTTTATGTACCCCAGGAAAGGCTATGTTCTTTAATGCAATCTTGTGGGGACAGTCTTATTGTGGGTAGGACCCTTAAAAAGTGAATTCATTTCTTGTATTTTGCATAAAGGCAGTTTAGCAAACCAGAATAAATTTTGGTACCAGAAGAGTGGGGTGCTGCTGAGTTTGCAAATACCAAAATTCTGGAGCAGCTTCTAAAAGGTGTAAGGGAAAGATTCTGGGAGAACTGTGAGGAGCTTGATAGAAAAGGCCTAGGTTGCTTTGAAAAGACCTTGTTGTTGGTAGAAATATGGACTCTGAAGATACTTCCAATGAGGCCTTAGACAGAAATGATGAATATGTCATTGCCAACTGGAAGAAAGTCAATCCTTGTTTTAAAGTGGCAGAGAATTTGGCAGAATTGAGTCATGGTGTTGGAGGGAATGCAGAATTTGAAAACAATGAGCTGGGATACATAACTGAAGAGATCTTCAAACTAAATATGGAAAATACAGCCTGGTTTCTCCTTGCAGCTTATAGTAAAGTTTGAGAGGCTTTCCTCTCAGATAAGCTGAGAACTGAACTCTTGGGTACAAAGAAACCAGAAATTGATGGTGTGGAAAATTCTGGGCTTCCAGGAAGTGAGACCCCAGAAGATAGTGTACCATGTGAGGATTTCACAAAACCTGGAACCAGCCAGACATTTCAATACAAGGCAGCATTGGAGATGGAGTTATCCAGAAAGATTTGTGGAAAGTCTTATTGTCTGATGGTTTTGACCCCTGTATGCTGCATGCTGATCCAAAAATTTTTTTTTGTGAAATCTGTATACACAGAACCACTGACAGTCTGGACTGGATGGAGAAGGGACAAATTGAAGGAAAGATGATTTCAAGGGCAGAACCATGGAAACTAAGATCTGGAGTGAAGAAACCTTGGGCCAGGAGATTGGACCCACTGAAACATGTGCAAAGGGTGAGTTTAAGAGTGCCCCAGGGTTTAAGAGTGCTGCCACCTAAGGGTTCTCTGATCCCTGGGGAATTGAGGGGAGCTTGACTGCAACATTCTTCAGAAAGAATGTTGATGCCCCAGGCCTCAGAGAGGGTGAAGCATATTTCCTGGTGTTTTGGGGAGAGCCTGGCCACCACCTCACTGTTCGAAGAGGAAATGCAGTGTCTGGGTGGTGATGCAGTGTCTGGGTGGTGTCCTGATGCTTGAGAAGGATGGGGCTGAGAACAAGGCAGTCTTCCCAATGTGTGGATATGTTGGAATAATCACCCCAGCATCTGGAGAGAGCAAGGATACTGCATAAGCCTTTGGAAAGGGTGGGGCTGCCAGTCTCTCCAGTCCCAAGGATAAAACATTTTTCTATAGATGACTGTCAGACTTTGAAATCTAATGGCATTTGCTCTGCTTGTTTTAGGAACTCTTTAGGTCCTGTGACCACTGTTTTCTTTTAAATTTCTCCCTATGGCAATGGGAATGTATATCCTATGACTGTACCTATTTTGTATATTGGGAGCAGATAATTGTTCTAAGTTTCACATGCCTACAGCCAAGGGGAATTTCACCTTAGGACATACCATGTCCATAACTGATTTTGATAAGACTTTGTACTCATCTATTGTTACTGAAATGATTTAAGCTTTTGTGATATTGTGACGGAATGAATGTATTTTGCATTTGGAAAGAACATGTCTTTCTGGGGTCCAGTGGGTGGAATGTGCCAGTTTGAAACTGTTATGGACCCCAAGAAAGACTATGTTCTTTAACACACGTAATCTTGTGGGTGGGACCTTTGGATTAGACTGTTTCTGTGGAGATGTGACCCAACCAACTGTGAGTGAGATGCTTTGATTAGTTTATTTCTAAGGAGGTGTGACCCCACCCATTCAGGTTGAGTCTTGATTAGTTTACTGGATTCAGGGGCTGACACAGTTCTAGACACTTGGAGATTCAGAAAGAAAGATGTTTGAAGATGCTAAACTAAGAGATGAAGCCCAGAGTTTATCCTGGAGAAGCTAAGAGAGGACCCCCAGATACTTAGAGAGAAATACCTTGGGAGAACAAACAAAGATGCATTGGAGCTGAGAGAGAGAATCTAAGAGAAACAGAAGCCCAGACACATTTTGGAGAAAGCCATTTTGAAACCAGAACCCAGGAGCAAAGGGCCAGCAGATGCCAGTCACCTGTCTTCCAAGCTGACAGAGGCATTCTGGATGTCATCGGCCTTTCTTCAGTGAAGGTATCCTCATGTTGATGTCTTACTTTGGACACTTTTATGGTCTTAGAACTGTAACTTAGAGTTCTAAGACCATAAAATCCCCTTTGTAAAAGCCAATCCATTTCCTGTATTTTGCATAACAGTAGCTTTAGCAAAACCAGAACAATGATATATTTCAAAGATAGGATTTGTTTATGGAATAGTTGTGGGTTGTGAAACAAAAGAAGAATTCAGGATAGTGACAACAATTTTGTCCTCCAAAATGTATATTTTAATGTGATTTGTTGCAAAGAAAAATACTGAAAGAGAATAGACAGATAATTTAACTGATTTTCTGATGTCCAAATGAAGACAATAAGATATAAATGCTTGGAGTCCAGGGAAGCAGTCTGGGTTGGAAATAGAATCTTGAGGGTCAGCCACTAATAAATGTTGTATGCAAAGTCAACAGACTAGTTGCAGTCCCATGAGAAGTGAGTGTAGATAAATGAAAGAAGCAGCCTAAGCATGAACCAACATCTAAAGGTCAGAAAGAAGAGGAGGGACCATTAACAGATACTGAGAAGGAGAAAGATAAGAATAGAGTTAGAATTATATCTTGCCCTGGAAGCAAAGTGAAGAAATAGTTTCAACAAGGAGATAGTGATAGACTATGTCAAATACTTCAAGATATTTTCAAAGATGAAGACTGAGAATGACCTTTGGATTTCATAGGTTGGAGGTCATTGTTGACTATGATGACAGCACTTTGTTACATGACTGTTGTGATAAGATCAAGAAGAATGGTAGGTAAGGAAATGGAGGAGTAAATAATTTTCTTATAATTTTAAAACCTCATTTGTATCTATTACTATTTCCACATTTTCTTATAAAATACATTCATTATTTTTATTTTTTGATCTGTCTTTTCATAGCTTTATTGATGTTGCATTTTCTAAGAATAAACATGTGCTTTCATATGCCTATTATTATATAAACAAAATATATGTTCTTTCATTTTATGTTTTTACTCCTCAGGTATTTGGGGTAGAGAAGAAAACGTTAACAGAATTCTTTAATGTGCTAATGCTATAACAATAGTCCTCTAGAAGTGGTCTCTCTTTTTCTACCCTTACCTGGACACTATCTACCATATGAATGACACATTAGTAAATCTGGATCTTGATTTTGTTCTTTTTAACACTTTTAATGAAATAAGTTCTGTAAATTAGTGTTTTAGTGATCAAAGTTATCTTTTAATCGATACAGAAAAAGTAAGATGACAGTTTTCTGTAATCATGTAACACAAATTCTTCACTTTGTGAAGCATGGATTTCTTTTTGTTGATGCTATTCTTGTGATTTATCTTATAAAGTTAATTTAAATGTAATTAAAAGATGCACTTACATATTTATATTTTAATAAAAGTTCTTTGTGATTAAGACCATCTAATACAGAAATATTATTAGAGACTATAAAGTAACTTATATTCTATCCTCTCTGTATACTTTAATTAAAGGCTTTCTTCTAAACCAGCACATGTATTTATTTAAGTCATACTGTAGGAAAAAAAAAAAAGAAGACAAATAGAGACTTCTGCTTCTGCCCATGAAGAATTAACTGCTACAGGGACTGCAATCTCACAAAACAAAACAAAATAAATATTACAAACACCTAAATTTTTGGAAATGATTTTGGAATTGGATAATGCATAGAAGTTGGAAGAAATTTGAGGTACTTGATTGAGAAATCATAGATTATCTGAAGAGACTGTTGGTTAGAGATAGGGATATTAAACAGTTCTGGTAAAGGCCCATAAATAAGAAAGCTTTAGAGAGAAAGTTTCTATCATCTTAGAGAATATATATGTCATCATGAACAAAATATTAATAGAAATATGGACATTAAAGATGCTTCCAGTGAGATCTTAGAAGGAAAAAAAATAATGATTTTAGAAATTAGAGGCAATCCTTGTTATAAAGGGGCAAAGAACTTTGTTGTCTGACAAGATTCAAATTTAACTAAAAATGAATTAAAAAAGATATCTGGAGTCCCTGCTTTCAATTACCTTGGGTAAACACCTAGTAGAGGGATTGCCAGCTCATGTGGTAGTTCTATACTTAGCTTTCTGAGGAACTGCCAACAGGTATATCTTGAACAGATACTTGCACACCAATGTTTATAATAGCATTATTCACAATTGTCAAAAAGATACATGCATCAACCAATGAATGGATACATAAAATGTGGTATATGCATACAATGAAATATTATTCAGCCATGAAAAGGAATTAAGTCCACATTGATACATGCAAAATGTAGATGAACCTGGAAGTCATCATATTGAATGAAAACAGAAAGATGCAAAAGGACAAATATTGTATGAGCACAATGATACGAAATTAGAATAAGCAAACTCATAGAGTCAAAATCTAGAATGTAGTTTATCAGGGGATGGCATTAGGTCTTAAAATGTACAAGGTTCCTATTTGGAATGTTGGTAATATTTTGGTAATGGATGATGGTGATGGTACCACAATATTGTGAATGTAATTATCAGCACTGAAATACGTATCTGAATGTTAGATTGTATATATGGTAACAGAATAATTTTTAAAAGTCTGTGGAACTATGCTACACAAACAGTTAAACCTAAGTTAAACTATGAACTACAGTTAATAGTACAATTATAAAAATGGTATCATCAATTGTAATAAATGTTCCATACCAATGCAAGGTGTTAATAATAGGGTGATATATGCATGATTGTTCTGTAAACATAAAAGTTTTCTGTAATAAAGAAAAAAAGAAAAAAGCATTGCATTATTGTCATACACTTTTGAATTCTCATATTCTCAAAGCTATGAGCCAATGAATTCCTGTTGTTTAAGATGAAAGAAAGAAAAGAAAGGAAGGAAAGAAGGAAGGAAGGAAGGAAGGGAAGCATAAATAAATAAATAAATAAGTAAATAAATAAACAAATAAATAAATCTGAAAAATACCCAAATGTTTACAAACTAAATAATCCTCTAAATGACTCATGGTTCAAAAAAGCAATCACAATGAAAATTAGAAAATATTTTTGACTGATGAAAAGAAAGAGAAAATATTTTTAACTGAAGGGACATAAAAACAAATTCAAAAGTTGGTGGGATAGAGCTAAAACAGCAGTTGGCAAGATATTTATTTGTAGCATTGGAAGTTTATATTTAAGATTAATGGTTTAAAATCAATGACCTAAGGTTCATGATAATAATCAAGAATTAAGAACAATCAAATACAAAGTAACAGAAGGAATGAAATAATAATGAGCAAAAATTAAAGAATTAAAAAAATTGAAAAACATTAGAAAAAATCAGTAAAACCAAAAATCTCTCTGAACAGATTAATAAAATTAGCAAGGTGTGAGGTAGGCTGAATGAAAGAAAGAGAGAAGACACATATTACTAATATCTGAAATGAGATGGACAGATCCCTATACACTGCACATATCAACAAGACAATAAATGATTCATTTGAAATTTTTTATTACTATTGATTTGGTAATTTATCAAATATCCCATGTTATCAAAATAGACTCTAGAAGAGACAGAAAATCTGAAGCTCCCTTTATCTATTAAATCAATTGAATTTGTTATTTAAACAAATGAACATTTTCCAACTTTCAGCTTCATTATGGCTTAAATGGTGCATTCAGCTAAATATTTGAGAAATAAATTATACCGATTCTGCACAAAATTTTCCAAAAATTAGAGGACATACTTCACACCATATTTTTTGAGGCCATCATTACTCTTATAACAAACCAGATGAAAACATACCAGGAAAAATAAATCACGGACTGACATCACTCATGAAAATAGATACAAAATCTTTAGCAAGTTTTTAGCAAACTAAGCCAGCAAATTGAATCATGACCAAGTAGTGTGTGTGTATTCCAAGAATGTGAGGTTGGTTTAACACTGAAAGCAAAAGAATATAATTCACCATATTAATATACTAAAATGAAAAATAGAAAATCTCTAAGATTATATCAACAGATGCCAAAGGAAGCATTTGACAAAATTTGGTACTAATTCATCAAAAGAAAAAAACTCTAAGTGAAACAAGAATAGATGAGAATTCCCTCAAACTGATAAAAGTACATCTATAAAACTAAACAAAACAAAAAAACCCACAGCTAATACCATTCTTCTAATATGATGTTTCTAGTGGACATCATACAGGAATTCCTGATCAACACAATAAGACAGGAACAGGAAACAGATTAGAAAGGAGGAAATAAAATGGTCTTTATTTGGAGAAGACTAGATTATGTATGGGTAAAATCCCAAGGAATCCAAATATATGTGGCTTTATCTTTTGTTTATCTTTTAAGGTACTAGAATTAATAATTGAGTTTAGAGACTAGGCCAGCATTAAAAAATCAATTGTATTTCTAACTAACAGAAACAAATAATTGACAATTGTAATATGAATTCAGTTCCATTTACAAAAACACCAAGAAAGTTGAAATAGGTAAAATTTAACTAAACTTGTGAAAACTACAAAAGATTATGAAAGAAATTAAAGAAGACATAAATAAATGGAGGGATACACCATGCCTATGGATTGATAAGATTCAACATTGCTAACATCTTACTTTATTCTGATTCAATACAATCCCAGTCTGATGGTCTAACTGATACCTAGAAAGTTCAATCAATTCATCATGTATTCAGCCTTGTACCTATTCAGTGAAACAAGATTCTCTAACTATTGGCTTCTCCAAGGAGATTGATGAGCTTTAGTTGGAATGTAATGTGTAGCTCCATCTGTTCTATGTCATTTACAATTTTTCCACATCTTTGCCATCATCGAAAAGTTGTTTGCAATCTCTTGCCTGCTATTTGTTTATCCCCTTATTCTTTTCTTTGTTCTTATGTATCTATACTCTTTTTATCATTTTTCATTTCTTTAATGGCACTTCAGTGAAGATTTGCAAGAGTAAGGAAACAAATATGTCACTAACTCATTTAACCAAAAACTAAATTAGAACATGGTCACTGGCTTCTTTAAAATCTAAGTTTCAAGATCAGATCCTCTCAGAAAGCTTATTCAATAAATCATTTATTTAAAAACTTGCACTCTGCTAGCTGCTATGCATGAATTGTCTATAATTTTGAAAAACTTGCAAGTTAGATGTCAAACCATATTTAATTTAAAGTTGAGGACAGCAAGACACAGAGGTGGGAGACCTGCCTAAATCCATACAACTATAAAGAAATGGAATGTGGGGTCGAACTTAGTTGAAACTTATCTGACGATGCCTCTCGTGAAATTTTCAACATGAATGGGCTGATTTGTACCACATTTTCTGTGTTTAATATGTTCAATTATTTAGAATTTGTTCCTAGAATTTTTTTAACTGTGTCTTTTATGATCTGTGACTATGTGAGGGTTTGTGTGTATGTTTGAGTGTGTCCACTGTCTGCCCTACTTGTTGAACTAGATTATATTAACCTTCAGGTCTGGTACTTCCTTCTATTTATGTGTACACACATTTCCATTTGTTATTGGGTACTACTCAACAGGAACTCAGTGAGTGTAATGAACCAACATGATGGCTATAAAGTGGAAAAAGACCACAGGGTGAATTTAGCACGGAAGATAGAAAACTTAACTTTTGTTTTATAGTAAAGTGTTTCAGGGAATCAGAGAGAAAACTGACTTACCTGGCTTATCTTTGGTTACTTGTATAACTTCACAACTGCATCAGGTGGTATACCTTGGGATATTTGAGATATATACATGAAGTTCCATAAGAACTTTGCAAATTACCAAAATAAGAGTGTGCTTAATATACCAATAGTCAATATAAATATTTGACTTCATTATATGCATATATATTTCATAATTCTTTCAAGATAAGTATTATTATAGAATGATTATTTTGGGATGATACTTTTTAGCTTCCAAGTAGTACCACACATTATATTTAGAAGTTAATTTACAAAATTATTATGATAAAAATTAAATATGTAGCGTACATAGACTGTGAGATTTCAGGCCTTCCTCAATTCATCAAAACATACCCATCACCTGTTTCCATTAATGATGTACTTATCTTCCTTTACGAACATATAAGGGCAAAGACTTCTCTTTTTTTATTTGAGAAATTGTAGGTTTACAGAAACTGCATGCGTAAAATACAGAGTTCCCATATACCACCCTTTTATTAACAACTTGCATTAGTGTGGTACATTTGTTACAATTCATGAAAGAAAATTTTTATAATTATACTGTTAACTATATTCCATCGTTTAAAATAGAGTTCACTGTTTGTGTTATACAGTGCTATATTTTCTTAAAATTTTTACTATAGTAACAAATGTACAGTTTCCCCTTTTAACCACATAAATATATATAATTCAGTGTTGTTAATTATGTACACAGTGTTGTGCTATCATCACCACCATTTATTATCAAAACTTTATGATAAACCCAAATAGAAACACTACAATCTAAGCATTAACTTCCCATTGCCTACCTCTACCCCACTGCCTGGTAAATTATATGCTAGATTTTGACTCAATGAGTTTGATTATTCTAATTATTTCATATCAGTGAGGTCATACAATATTTGTCCTTTTGTATCTAGATTATTTCACTCAACATGATGTCTATGTTGTCACATGTATCAGAACTTCATTCCTTTTCTTGGCTAAATAGTCCTTTGTATATATATATGTGTATGTATACATTTTAAGTATACATTCATTAGTTTATGGACACCTGGGATGCTTCCACCTTTTGGCAATTGTGAATAATTCTATCGTGAAATTTGGTGTGCAAATATATTTTTGAGTCCATGCTTTCAAAACTTTTGAGCATATACCTAATAGTGGGATTGCCAGGTCATATGGTAATTCTTTTTTTTTTTTAATTTAATAAATTTTATTTTGAAATAAATTCAATCTTACAGGAACAGTTGCAAACACAGTACAAACCCCATACATAGAACTTCATCATATCCCTACTCCCCTCCCCTAATACCCCGATCCACCACCTATAACATCCTGTCACTCTGCTGTTTCCTTCTTTCCCTCCCTCCTTGTCTATCATCCATCATCTATTGCTCTGTCCTCTGAACATATGAGAGCAAGCTGCACATATCTTTGAACAAACAATATAATTCACATATACCTTTCCCATGGACAAGAACATTCTTTTATGCAATCTCATTAAGCGCAGCTAAGAAGTTCAAGAAATTCAACATTGATATAAAGCTTACATTCTATATTTCCTTTCTTTTTTTCTTGTGTCCCATCTGTGTCTCTTTGAGCCTCCTTTCCTCCATCCTCAGATCCCATCCAGGATCATCCTTGGCATTTAATTGTCATCTATTTAGACTGTCTTTTTTTTTTTTTTTTTTTAAATTGTGGAAATATATATATATATATATATATATATATATATATATAGCCTAAATCTTCCCATTCCATCCCCTCCCTAGCATTCCATTAGTGGGATTAATCACATTTAGAATGTTGCAATGCTATCACCTTCCCACCATCCATTTCTAGAAGTTTCCCTTCATCCCAAACAGAAACTCTACTCTCATTTCTTAACTCCCCATTGCCCCTTCCCCCACTTCTCGGAACCCCTACTCTACTTTTCATCTCTACGGTCATATTCTCAGACACTTTCTTTGTGTTTACCATGGGGCTTAAATTTATTATCTTAAATCTATAACAATCTTGTTTTTATTTGATACCAACTCAACATCAATATGACACACAAACCACGTTCCTATACTTCATCACTCCCCCACCTTTATGTAGTTCCTGTCAAAAATTACATATTTTACATTGAGTCTAAAACCACTGATTTATCATTACAGTTTATGTATTTTAGATCCTGTAGGAAGCAAATAGTGGAGTTATAAGTCAAAAATACAGTAGTATTGGCATTTATATTTACCATGTGATCTTTATTGGAAATCTTTATTTCTTCATGTAATTTCAGTCAATTGTTCAGTGTCCCTTCCTTTCAGCCTGCTCAACTCCCTTTAACATTTCTTATAGGAGTGATTACTGGCAATGACGTCCCTCAGGTTTTGATTATCCATGAATGTTTTCATCTCCCCCTCATTTTTATCCTCCAGGTGTTTGTGAATTTTCCAAGTCTCTGATGGTTATTGACTTCTATTTGTATTCCATTGTGGTCAGAGAATGTGCTTTGAACAAATTCATTTTTTTTTAATTTAATTTTATTGAGGCTTGTTTTTATGTCCCAGCATACAGTCCATTCTGGAGAAAGATCCGTGATCACTAGAGAAGAATGTGTGTCCCGGTGACCTGGGATGTAATATTCTATATATGTCTGTTAAAATTCTCTATATCTCTCTCACCTTTCTTTGTTTCTCTGTTGGTAGGGCTCCCTTTAGTACCTGAAGTAGGGCAGGTCTTTTATTAGCAAAATCTCTCAGCATTTCTTTGTCTGTGAAAAATTTAAGCCCTCCCTCAAATTTGAAGGAGAGTTTTGCTGGATAAAGTATTCTTGGTTGGAAATTTTTCTCTCTCAGGATTTTAAATATGTCCTGCCACTGCCTTCTAGCCTCCATGGTGGCCGCTGAGTAGTCACTACTTAGTCTTATGTTGTTTCCTTTGTATGTGGTGAATTGCTTTTCTCTTGCTGCTTTCAGAACTTGCTCCTTCTCTTCAGTATTTGACAGTCTGATCAGAATATGTCTCAGAGTGGGTTTATTTGGATTTATTCTATTTGGAGTTCGCTGGGCATTTATGCTTTGTGTATTTATGTTGTGTAGAAGGTTTGGGAAGTTTTTCCCAACAATTTCTTGAATACTCTTTCTAGACCTTTACCCTTCTCTTCCCCTTCTGGGACACCAATGAGTCTTAAATTTGGATGTTTTATTTTATCTATCATATCCCTGGGATCCATTTCGATTTTTTTAATTTTTTTCCCCATTCTTTCTTTTGTCCTTTCATTTTCTGTTCTGTGGTCCTCAAGGAGGCTGAGTTGCTGTTCAGCTTCCTCTAATCTTGTATTATGAGTATCCAGAGTCTTCTTAATTTGGCTTGCAGTTTCTTTAATTTCCATAAGATCTTCTATTTTTTTATTTACTCTTGCAAAATCTTCTTTATGCCCTTTTAGGGTCTTCTTTATGTCTTTTATATCCTGTGCCATGCTCTTCTTCATGTTCTTTATATCTTGTGCCATGCTTTCATTGCCTTTCTGTAGTTCTTTGATTAACTGTGCCAAGTACTGTGTGTCTTCTGATCTTTTGATTTGGGTGTTTGGGTTTGGGTTCTTCATATCATCTGGTTTTATCATATGCTTTAAGATTTTCTGTTGTTTTTGGCCTCTTGGCATTTGCTTTACTTGATCTTTATTTTGTCAGAATTGCAGCTTGGTGGCTACACTTTCTCTAACTAACCAGCAGATGGCGTCCATGAGTCACCTATTCCCCTCAAGTCAATTATCCCCAACTTTGTCTTTGTGGTGTGTGGGGATCTGATTCTTGTGGGGTCCAATTGGTGCACTTAATTTGGGTGTGCTGTCAGTGCCATCTGCCCTGAATGAGGGGTGTGTGTCTGAGTGATTAGGGAGGCAGCGCAGCTTTAATAATCAAACCTCCCAGGTGTTCCTGGAGATTTAAGGCTGTTCTCTGCCACTGACCCACAAGTCCTTGGTATTGGCATAGGTTCCCTGGGATTTCCGAGTGGTTTCCCTTTCCCTGCTATGCTCTTCCAGGACCTCTGCTGAGGGAGGGCTGTGCCATGTCACAAGTGTGCACCGGCCTCCAGGGAAGCCTTGAGACACCATGCTGTGCAGGGGCGTTCCCAGCCTGCTTCAAAGATGGTTGAATGGGATGTGTTAACTTCCCCCTTTCTGCACAGCTCTGCCCTCCCAGCTCCCTTTAGTATCTGAAGTAGGGTAGATTGGGAAGTGTGAGTTTTCCAACTTTATTCTTCTTTCTCATGATAGCTTTGGCTACTCATGGCAACTTATCATTCCATATAAATTTATTTCTGTGGTTCTGTAGTAATGTCCCGCTTTTCATTTCTGATTTTATTCTCTTTTGCTCTTTATCATCCTAGCTAAAAGTTTGTTGATTTTATTGAACTTTTCAAAAAACCAACCATTGGTTTTGTTGGTCTCTATTGTTTTTTAATTTTCTATCTCATTTATCTCAACTCTAATCTCTGTATTTTCCTTCCTTCTACTTACTTTGGGTTTAGTTTGTTCTTTTTCTAGATCTTCTAGTTTTGAGGTAAGGTCTGTGATTTTAGACTTTTCTTCTTTTTTAATGTAAACATTTAGAACTATGAATTTCCCTCTCAGCACTGACTTTCCTGCATCCCATAAGTTTTGGTATGCTGTGTTTTCATTTTAATTTATCTCCAGATATTACTCAATTTCCCTTCTGATTTCTTCTTTGACCCATAGGTTAAGAATACATTTTTTCATTTCTACAGATATGTGAATTTTCCATTTTTCCCTTTGTTATTGATGTCTAGCTTTACTCCGTTGTCATCAAAGAAGATATATTGTATGATTTCAATATTTTTGAGTTAACTAAGTCTTCTTTTGTGACCTAAGAGATGGTCTATCCTGCAGAATTATCCATGTACGATAAAGTGGACTATGTATTCTGCAGCTGAAATATATATGTGTGTGTGTGTGTGTGTGTGTGTATACACACACAGTAGTTCTAGCTGGCTTAAATTATCTTTCAGTCTTCTATTTCTTTATTTTCTTCTGTCTCAATGTTCTGTCCATTATTGAAAGTGGTGTATTGAAATCTCCTACTATTAATGCTGACTGCCTATTTCCCACTTCACATCTGTCAATATTTGCTTCATATATTTTGGGGCTCTGCTCTTAGGTGCCTATATGTTTATAATTATGTCCTATTGTTGAATTGACCTCTTTATCAGTACATAGTTTTTGATTTCAAGTCTATTTTACCTGTTATTTGTATAGCTGCTCCAGCTCTTTTTTTACTACTTGCATGGTATATATTTTTCTAGTTTGACAAGTAGGGCAAGACTTCTTTTGCTGATTTGCTATTTTGTGTTTGTAAGTCTTATACCTTTTTTGACCCTCAATTCTTCCTTTAATTTCTACCTCCATATTTATTTGGCTTTTTGCACTGTACCAGTTTGACATACTTCTCATTTATTTGCAAATGCATTTTCCAAATATTTTCTTTGTGGTTTCCATATGGTTAACATTTAACATCCTAAATTTATAAATATTGTATTTGCTTTGATGTCAACTTGCCCTTAATGTCATACAAATGCACTGTTCCTGTACCCCTCCACCCTCCACCTTTATTTGTACTTTTTTAGAAATTATATCTTTGTACCTCCAAAACCATCAATTTATCATACTTTTTATGAATTTTCATTCTAACATCTTGCATATGAGTCAAGAAATGGTGCTACATAACAAACAAAACATTTATGTTGTTTTGAACTACTCTTTTGTGCCCTTTCCTTTCAGCCTGAAGAACTTCCTTTAGCATTGCTTGTAGGACAGATCTAGTGGTGACAAGTTCCCTTAGCTTTTATTTTTTTCTAGGAATGTCTTTACCTCTCCCTCATTTTTGAAAGAAAGCCTTGTCTAGTATAAAATTCTTAGTTGACAATTGTGCTTTTTATTCAGCACTTAAAATATTTCCTACCATTGCCTTCTTTTTCCATAGTTTCTGATGAGAAATCAGAGTTTAATCTTATTGGGATTCCTTGTACATAACTTGTTTTTTTTTTTTTTTTTTTTTTTTTTTATTTTCTTGCAGTTTTCAGAACTCTGCCCTTGTTCCTTACATTGGACAATTTTGTTACTGTATGTCTGGGCATGGTTTTCTTTAAATTTATCCTGTTTCAGTTTCACTGGGTTTCTTGAATATGAATATTTATGTCTTTCATTAAATTTTGGAGGTTTTCTGCCATTATTTCTTTAGATATTCCTTCTGCCCCTTTCTCTCTTCTGCTTCTGGGACTCTTATGAGTATATTAGTATGCTTGAAGGTGTCCCAAGCTCTCTTAGTTATTTTTAATTCTTTTCTCTTTCTGCCCCTCAGCCTGAATAATTTAAATTATCTTTTCTTTGAGTTCACTGATTCTTTCTTCTGTCATTTCCAATCTGTTATTGAAATGACCTGGGAATTTTTCATTTCAGTTATGTTCTTCAACTCTAGTATTTCTCTGTAGAGAATCCCATATTTTTCTTTCATTGATTTCCTCATATCCTTCAGGTTTTTCTCTGTATTTTCATTATCACGTTGAGCATATTGAGGATCATTATTTTAAAATCTCTGTCCAGTAAGTACAAAGTCTGGTCCTCTTCATTGATGGATTCTGGATTTTTATCTTGTTCCTTTGGATGGGCCATCATTTTCTGTTTCTTTGTTTGTCTTTTCCTTTTTGTTACACACAGTACATTTTAATATCTTAAAGTGTTAACTCTGGGATTTAGTCCCTGGGCTGTAACTTTACTTTGTATCCAGCTAGTGATATGACAGAGATTTTCTTGAATGCTGAGAGCTAATGTCACTGGTTCATCTCTTTATACCTCAAGCTGTGATTTCCATTAGAAAAGGCTTGAGCCTTCCTTATCAGGTCATGATTCAGTCAGTTTGGGCTTCATTCAAGCACCTCCCATTCAAATAATAGTATAGGGACAGACAACAGTTTAAAAGTAAAGAGCACTCAAGACAAGAATTCAACCTCAGCACATATTTACTAAAGGAGCATTAATGGTAAAAGGAACACGTTTACAAAGTAAAAATAAATTGATACATTACCAAGCCTAGGAGCTCCTGCTCCTCCAGATGCAGCTGGATGTGAGAAAAGAGCTCCTTCCAAATCTAAATTACAGGGTATATATAGAGTCTCTGACCCAGACTTCAATTGGGGAATTTTTGACCAAGACTTCAATCTCAATCAATGAAGTCATATTCTATTTTTAAGCTTAACAAGCTGTTGAACCTAAGCTTAACCTTTATCAACATCAAAGAAGGATATTCACAGCATTATCAGAGATTCAAACTTAACCTTGAATGTTTGGGATACTTTATCAGAGAGACTCTTATTAATTGAGCCATGACTCCTGTAAGTGCAATATAACACACTTTCTACTTCTACTAAAACTGAAAATAAAAACTGCTCTGTAACCAACTTGTTAAATTTCTTATTTCATTTATGTAATTAGTCTAACCATTATATCATGTTGGTAAGCATACATTTGATCAAAACTGTATTCAGCCTTGTTACATTATTTATGACTTATCTATGATTGAAGTAACAGCTACAGACCTATCCCATTTTCTTTTTACAAGGACAAGATGGTTACATGTTATCTATATCTCTGAAGGTTGAGAAGGACTTTTTGCTTTCCTGAAAATATTCACAGCTTTTAACTGTTTAGCTTCTCCTTCAGTTACAATTTTCTACTACAGGACTTGAAGGATATGACTCAACTGTCTTAGTTATTATAGTAAGGCCTTTCCACTTTCTATTGTTTGGAAATTGTTCATGAGTATTTTTGGGTAAATCTTCCGTTAGGTATGCTTCAATATTAGATGGAATAACTGGCTCATCACTATCAGAGCAGATGGCATCAGGTGGTATATGAGAGCAACAGGGCTCCACAGCTGTCTGATCCCTACAAAGAGAGAAGGAGTCAGTCTCTTTATTTTCAGATTCCTCAGAGATATCATCCTGCAACACTAATCAAAACAAACAATTCAAAGCAAAAAGAACCTTTCACTCACTTTGCAAATTGCACTGCTTTGGCTGGTGTTCTCCTTCTTATCTTAACCCTCCTATTAAGTAGATCAGCCCCAGGCAAATTGTCAGCACAGGGTCTTCTCTGTCTTATCTGTTCCTGCATTTAGCATTTAGCCTGAAAGGGGAGCCAGGGAGCCTCCTTCTTTTCCTCCTGTGCTTGCTAGAAGCCCCAGGAATTCCCCATTTATAGTCTACAGGAGTTTGAGTGAATGCCCCCTCTATCCCCTTTGGAACAGAACTCCTCCCCTTCCTGGGTGCTCTCTAGAGTGACTTTGTGCAGGTAGCTGTTTGCCCCAGGCCATTTCAACTTAATTGTTTCTCACACTGTTCCAGCTGTCTGCAAGAAGCTTCTCTGCCCTCAGGACAAACTCTGGGAGGGAGAGCCAAAGATCCTGGGCCAGTCTCTCAGACTTCACCCAATAGTTTGGCACTAACATAGGAGCCCACCAGTATGCATAAAGGGGCACTCTGTGTCCTCTGGAACAGGTCCAAGGACCCATAATGGGAGCTGCCTGCACCCTGAATTGTGAAAGAGGTGGGGGAGATGCCAGCTAGGGTGCTAAGAGCTTCTTCTACGGCTTTTAAAGCTGTGTTTTCTTAATTCAGCACTTTCCTGGTTAACGCAGCACTTCAACTGTTTTCTGTAGCTTTGAGAAAGATTGCAGTCTGAAAGATTCCTCTGCTGCCTTTGCCCCATGTGGGTTGGAACAACCGGCATACTCAGGTAGAGATCTGGGATCAGATCACCCATTCCCCAGAGTTTGGAAGACTAGTTCTTTATGTTACTACCTGGCACCAACAAACTGAGCCGGGAGCCAGAAGCTAGAGCTGTAGTTGCCACTGCTGCTGGCCAGGAGACTGGGAGAAGGGGGAATGGTAGCCACTGCAGGGAGGGTGAAACGCACCCATCTTTGTTACAAATTACTAGCCTCTTCCTCTCACTCTTCCCTGGTTGCTGCACAGTATTTCAGAGTGATTGGTTCATATAGTTCCTGCTGGTTCAATAGTTATCTTGTTGCAGGTACTGATTCCCAGAGCTTCCTATCCTTCCATCTTCTCACAATCCCTCTTCAGACTTCACTTTCTTTTATTTTTAGCTTTGCACCTTTGGGAGATCCATCATGTATACACATATGTCTTCCTTTCAAGTATTTTGAAATCTTTCTACTAGTGGTGGTCTGTCTTTTATGGTTCAGAATAGCAATTGTCTATGCTTTGCAGAAAGCTACAGATTGAATTGAATCTATTTTCGGCATAGATATTTTTCCAACTTTAAATACAGCTAATATTGGAAGGTTGACAAGGTGGCATGAAGAGGTGAAATTAGGGTTTCAGATGTGGAGGTAAAGAATCTGACTGATGGTCATTTAATTTCTGTTCTTTCTATGCTTTCCTTCTCTTGGCCAGAGTCACTTGGCATCACCAATGAGTTTGCCAAATTGTTTGTGCCTACTCTAAAACTTAGCTATTAATATCCATAAATTGTATGCCCACCTCTCCAGAATGATTATCCATATCTCAAGGACATGGAATGGTTTCTGTTTCTCTCATGTGTCAGCAAGTTGCATTTTCCACATTGATCTGCTCACTGTAAAAATTCAGTCTGTGTTATGATGCAATATGACTGATGAGAGAAAAAAAAAAAGAGCTCAGAAGATGAATTTACAAGTGTTGGCAATGGAATCATGCTCCCTACCTGGTCCTGTGGGTGTGAACCATTTGTAAATAAGACCTTTGAAGTTTTTGTAGGTTAAGGTGTGTCCAAACTGAGTTAGGGTGGTCCTTAATCTAAAACAACTGTAGCCCTTATATGCAAAGGAAATTAGACACAGAAAGAGAAGCCACAAGCAGCAGCCATAAGGTGTAAGTCAACAGAAACCAGAAAGGAAAGGAGAAGATGCCACTATGTGCATCACCATGTGACAGAAAAGCAAAGGACCAAGGATTGCCAGAAGCCAGCCCTAGAATCCCACAGTCTTCAGGGAGAAAGCATTGCCTTGCTGACACCTTGACTTTGGACTTCTTCTAACCTCAAAACCATTAACCAATACATTCTCATTGTTTAAGCCAACCCATTGTATGGTATATGTTTTAGCAGCTAGGAAATTAATACAACAATAAAAAAGGAAAAAGGACATTTTTGCTTCTGTAAAAAGTTTTGTAGTACCTTGAAATCAGTAAACAAGATCAGAGAGTTAACTTTTTTTGTAGTGCTGAAAATACTGGTAGGATTGCATCAATGGGCAATTTGTTTAGCATCTTATATAGCCCTTGAATAGAAAAATTCAATAAAGCTGAATCTTTGGGATCTATATAGGTTAAACCTAGGGTATAGTTAAACTCATCACAGTATCATATATGATACATGATAACCTTGTTACATAAGAGATAACCAGGAAGAGCATCACAACATCTTCGGAATGATCACTCCAGAAGAGTGCCTATTATGTTGTCTGATGACATTTTTATTCCATTTAGATAATTTCCTTCTGAATTTCAAAACTCTAAGCTCAAATTCTCCCTCAGCAAATTGATATGCTATTTCTTACCAGATGATAAGAAATATGTGATCCATTTTCATTCTCTTTCCTCCTTTCCTTTTAGGCAGCTTCAGTTAGAGGCTTTCCTGGTGCAATTTATGGGTCCTGAGGCCCTGTAGCTTACTTACATCATGTAGAGGATGAGTCAAGAGGGAGTGGTGTATATCATTATTCTCAGCCTCAGTTTAAGTGACCATCATTTTATCAATGGTAATTCATGTTTTCACATATCATGTTTTGGGGAGAAAGCTTTCTGTTTCTATTAAAAATATGAGGAACCACTGACAAATTCAATTCTGAATTGATTAACTATATTTTCTTAAATTTTCAGTTAGTGGTTAGAAGTGATATAATCCAAACCAGACTATGAATTACATCTTCATCCCTTGCTTTCTCTGATCTCTGACAATTTATTTAACATTTCTATGATACAGTTTCCCATTTTAAAATGCAAATAATATTACCTAACTTCTAAATTGTTGTAACACAATAATATTACATGCTTGGTACTCAGCAAGGATTCTATAAATAGTAGCCAGTGGTTCTCAACTTCCTTGCATATTGGGGTCTTCAGAGGGGATTGTAAAATTCTAATGCCTGGATCTACCCCTTCAGAGATTCTTACATAATTGATCTAGGGTGAAGCCTGTTTATTCTGTTGTGTAGCCAAGTTCAAGAACAAGCGAATTAGAATTTTGACTAGTTGCAGGAGAAAGAAACTTACTGTGAATCAATAGAGCTAAAATGAAGTTTATTGGAAGGATGTGATATGGCTCAGAGAGTTGAATTAAAACAGTGAAATGCTATGCTTTTGCAGATCAGGTGAGCCAGGTGTCATCAGTAAGCTTGTTCTTCAGGGGATGTCAACACCGAAGTTTTTGTTTGTTTGTTTGTTTTTAACATACGTATCACTAAACCTCACTGTTCAAGTTTCAAAACCTTTGAGAGCAGGTGGGAGGGTAGAGAGGGAGAGAGAGAGGGAGAGAGAAACGTAATTGAAGGGTGTGGAGTGTGGATCATATCTCCTTGGCTAGGGAAAAATAAAATACTTGGACAGAGAGACTTTAAAAAATGAAATAAAAAGCACAATGATGGAGAGGTAATTTCTCAAAAGATACTGGGAGGTGTTTTCAGAAGAAAATGAGAATGGATACTCAGTGACCAGAATAAGTCAGTGAATAAACAAAAGACAAATATACACTATACAATTATCTGAGACATAACCTTATCCCTTTCTTAAGCGTTTTTAATTATATAACTTTATGCATGTATTTTATCTGATGTCAGCTCACAGTTCTTTGAAAATAGGCTGGGTAGTACCTAAGAATTGGTACCAGATTATAAATAGGTGTTAAGAAGTAAAGCAGTCTGCATCAGAAGAATGGCTGCCCAGGATCTCAGTAACTGCACAAATTCTCTATTTTCATTGCTATACTTGAGTGCATCTGTAATAACTATTCAGGATTGAAATCCCTATTTCTTCATTAATTAAGTTTGGACATCAGTGATTCATTTCTGGGTTCTAAGGCATTAATACAGTATGGCTTATTGTGATGTCCCAATAAACTTGGGGTGGGGGGCAAGATATTACAAGGGAAAGACATACCAACTATAGCAATTCCATAAAAAATTGAGTAAACATGATGTAAACCTCTGATAGCAGATATTCAGGGAAAAGAAATGAAAATTACACTGGCCTAATTTGCCTATATATATATACACACACACGCACACACATATGCATATATATATATATAATATTATATGGCTTGAAATAAGTTTGCAAATCCCTAAAAGATAAAAACACAGTGGTGACCACTATTTTTAAGGCCCAGATAATGGGAAAACCACAATACCTTTAGAGATAAAAGTAAGATTAAAGCAGAAAGGAATTCTAAATATCTAAAAAAAGTTGCTTAACTTTGGCATTATTCAATCAAAAGAAGTAAAACTGACAAAGGGGCTGAGGAATTAGTTTGAGAACATTCCTTATTCGGATCAGGTTGTGGTTGCATGAACATGCTAATAACAATACAGCTAGTAATTAAGCCAGGTAATGTTTCATCTTTTACACAATATAATAATTTACCATTGTAATTAACAGCAAGCAGGATATGCTTTTATATAATGATGAAAATAGATGCTATTTCCACATGAGAGAGAATTAAATAGTTAATCTCAACTGTATAACCATAGATTTTTATTTTGCATATTTTTTTAATAATTAAAAAATCATATCAATTAGGAACAACTTAAATACATACAATATGTACTCAGAATGATAACAGAGAATCAATAGTAAGTCATCTTCAGAAATGTGGCACTTTTGTGTTCAGAGGGGATTAAAGTTAAGAAAACAGAAAGCACAAGAGAAAAGGAGAGGTGGGTGAGAGGATTCTAGTCTGGAAAATTTGACTCTGAATCAAATTTGAGGTCAACTATATAAATAATCCTCGGTGCTGTACAAGCTGTACATGAGCACACACACACACACACGTGCGCACAACTGTGTAACAAATCTGGAATGGTCACATAAGACATGAAACACATTGGGGGATTCAAAGAAAAGATTTGTTATGTTGCTTCCCCATCACCAGTAGTGAGAAATAAACATATACATTTCCTTCCTGACTTTCTTTTTAAAAGTTATACTGTGTGCTGGTGTATGTGTGTTTTCCCATAAAATTTAATTTGAATTCTAATTAGAATGTGATCTGATTTATATATTAATTTAGGAGATTTATCATTTAATAATTTATTCTTATATAAAAAATTTGAGCATCAGGGATTATGTTAAGCGGAGTGAAGAAAAAAAGGAAAATTAAAACACAATCTCCATTTTTCAGAGTTCATGCTAAAATATTGTTAAACTACTATGTGAGGAATATTGAAACAAGTGTGGTGTTGGTCAGGAAAGACAGTATAGAGAAGAAGAGATTTTATATAGATGAGCTTTGCGGCCATAGCGTTTTGGTCACAACTATTCAACTCTGCTGTTGCAGTATGAAAGCAGCCATAAACAAGAGATAAATGAATGGGCATGCTGTGTTCCAATAAAACTTTATTCACAGAAATAGGCAGGCTCTGCTGATGTACTGATACAGATCCTGAAGAATCACCAGGAAATAACCAGCTGGAGAAAATTAGAGCTATTCCAGGCAGAGGGGATAGAATAGTCAAAGCAAAAAGTAGTGGAATATATTCTGAAAATGGTGAAAAATCATTGAATATCTACTCCTGTTTTAGCAAGATAGTGGATAAATCAATAGTCTGCCCTATCATTCATTACAACAACTCTATTACCACTGATAAAAGAGAGGCCCACATCAATAGATGATGGAACTAGGATTCAAAAATTTAAACACAGGCTTGTCTTCAAAATCCAGCTCTTTGTATTGTAGCTTGCTTCTTTAGTCTGAGAAATATACACTTGTTAAATACTAAGTACTTAGTAATAACATGTTCGCACCTTTTGTATGCAAGTTACATTTAGTGGATTTGAAAGTAATTAACTTGTATAGTGGGCTCCAATTGCTTAGATTTCTGAGGAAAAAATTTAAATAGAGTTACCTGTAATTGCTTGGTTTGTGCCATGTAATTAATCTGTCCTGAAACACCAGTTAATTATGAATTAGAGGTTGCCAAACAGACTGAATTTGAAATAGATTAACGTGTTAAAATTTTCTTTCGTCACCATTGTGGGGCAGATTCTGCCTTCATTCACTCACCGTCGGCTAAAGTGGAAATGAATCTGTTTCCTTTAGTACTTCCCCATCATAAATGCCACATGAACATATGTTCTTTTTGCTGTCTTAATTAATTACGAGAGAAATGGTGGGACAACCTCTGTGCTTCTTTGAAAGATGCTATATGTCACACATCATTTTTTACTATTGCTTTGGGAAAATCATGATGTTTTATTTAGGCTAAAATATGGAATGGTTATTGGGCCTCTGGGTTAAAAACAAATAGGCAAAATCACCATCAAGAGCTTTCAAATTGAAGGCACTGAAAATATACAAAATGAGATCAAGGAGTTACTTCTAAACATTTGTCATTCATACACTTAAATATTTTGTAAATTTAATTATCTGCATCAAAAATGAAATCTGGAGCCTGGTAAGACTTCATTAGGTTCATTAACTGTGACACTAACATCTCAATATAAATTATTCTCATGTGAGTACCCAAGAAGGGAATTAAACTCTTTTCAAAAAGATTAAAAGGAAAAAAAAAATAATAGATTGCATAATTTTCAGTCTTGTGATCATTAGTGGGCCACATATCTTTTGTGCTGTTAAATCATCTCTAATTAGTCTGGATGATATACTCCTTACCACTGATCTTTCCATCATGTAAAAACCTCCTCTTCACACAGAATGATAGAGCTAGAAAGCACCTACAAGATTATTTCATTCCACCCCTTCATTTTGCAGAGAGGGAAATTGAAAGATTAAGCTAGTTGACAGCAGAACCAAAATGACTGAGTCCTAACTTAGTGCTAGCTCCCCTTCACTAAATTTCTTTGCTCATCTCTTTTTGAAGGGTATGCTGAACTTGGATATGCATTGCTCTACCTTGCAGGCTTGATTTCATAGCTCTGCTAACATCTTTATTAATTTTATAATTTGTTTTTACCAAATTAACACACTTTAATTTATTATATATTTTCTTAATATATAATATTCTCATTTCTTCCTCCCAAAGATATTACCACCTGGCTTTAGAAATGAGTTGCTCTTCCCTTGACCTCAAAGTCATTATTTTATATGATCAAAGTAGACATGGGATGGACATTACTCACTAAACTATTAATGATTGTATAACATCAATAATCTAATTTTCTTGCCTAGTCAGGTACATCTAGTTGCCTGCTGAAATGGATCAATACTTCTAAATTTCATAAAATACTCTGATTTACCTAACCCGGGTTTTTTCCTCTTTTACCACCCACCCAACCACTATATGCTTTTCTTGGATCTTTTCCCCTTCAAAACCACAAATTATAATTCATCCAATTTTTTTCATTATACTTGATTACAGGCTTAGGTGGTATAGATTTGGGGTCTCAGATTCACAGAGGGCATTAAGAAAATATTTACTTTCTTACCATGGTGGGTAGAAAATGACCCTGTTTGACCCTAATTCACAAAGGAAAACTTCTATGAAAAGTGTTTAAAAGAGCCAGCGTTATATTACCTATATGTTATCGATATTATGCAATTAATATTGAGATATATTATATCCAGCTTCTTTTCTCTTCCACCCCCTTCCATATCCATATCCAACAAAATTATAAGCAAAACAAAAGATATTTTCCTTCCAAGATTATGCCCTGTAGGTTACTATTGGTTCTTTAACTAGATCCCTTAAATACTTAAAGGACAGAGAGCTAGAAATGCCTGGAAGTTTTACCCACCTCTCACACATAGACTTAGCCAGTAATTGTCTGAGCTGGTAGTATAAAGCTTGGGTGGAATAACTCCATGTCAATTTAGTCTCCAGTACCCCGGTGCGGGATCAGACTAGAGCTGCCCAGGGACATGACTTGAAGTGGTTCCCTTATGTAGCATCCCTTTCATTGTCAAGGTGTCCCCTGCTTTCTCACTGTTTTCTTCTAAAAGTACTTCCTGAATACACCAGATGTCTCGAGATCTGATTTGGGAAATCCACCTAAAATACTCCTTTTCTGATACTTGACAAAAGAATTAATTTAGTTTCTAGGAATTTCCAGGGATACCAGTGTTCTGTGTCTCCATAATATTTAAGCCTCTTTGTATTTTTCTAATGACCAAAGCACCAAGTCACACTGACTTTACAGTTTAGAGAAAGACTGATATCTGAATAAAACATTGTGAAATTCAAGGAAATATTAAACAGCTGTAACAGGAAGTTATATGGGAAAATTCCTATTTTCTAAAGGTTTCAGTTAAGGCCTCAACTCTGACAGCAATAGGTAAAAAGTGCCACATATTCTAAAGGGAAGTATAGCACATATCTTTTCAGGATTTGCTAAAGCATAGTCATATTGATTGAGCAATTATTACCTCAAGAGTCCATATGAAAAGGCTGGAAATTCACTGAATGTGAACTATATGAAATTTCTTTGAAGGGTTGTCACAGCAGGAGTAGGCGGTATGACATTTTTTCCCTTCTCCATGAAGCAAAGGGTGAAAATATTCCTCCATTCCCTAGGCAAGGGAGGAGGACAACAAAATAAATCCTAGGAAAGATTGGGAGGGGGCTTTTCAGAAGAGGAGACTTACTACAATGATGAAAGCTTGCTGAATTATAGAAACTTGAAGGCTGCATGTTATTTTCTCTGAGCAGAGGTTAAAATAGCTTTTGGTAGAGCTTGGTGTTAACGCATATTTGGGGGACAAAGAGACTGGTGAGTGCCTACCCTACCCTGAGAAGGTCTGATGGAGGGAGACTTTCTGGAACTCTTCTGATGACAGGTGTTGGAGAGAAGTCTGCAGTCGGATCAAACCATGCTGGCACTGATTTTCAGGGCAAGAGGACACAAATTTTAGCACTGGCAAAGTGGGTCATTGCAACAAAATAGATGGGCTTGAAAGACCTGTGAGGGATCCTACACAAGTGAGTGAGTCTCTGGCTGTGTTCAGTGAGGGTACAGGTGTGACTCAGTAGCTGACAGAAAGTTGTAAGGGGTATGATGAAGTTTGTATTGGCTGCACCATCAGGGAACGGTGCCAAAAGGATACCCCTCATAGGGAAGGTCCCAGAGGAAGGCCCTAAAGTGACACATTTGACATGACAGAGGGCATTTGACAGTCAAGAAATACTTATTATTAGCACTTGATAATTAAAGAAAACTGTTAATTCAATAAAACTTTACTTTAAACCCCCTTCTTTGCCCCCAAGTTGGAATAGCTGGCAGAGGAAAAGGAAGATCAAGAAAGGAGAAAGAAAGAACAGGCTATTCTCAGCTTCCTTGCTGCTGCTGATCAGACATGAGCTGGTGAGGAGGGAAAAAGCTTAGAATTGGATGAGAGACTAAAAAAATTCTTATTTTAATAATTGAAAATAAACCAATTATAATACCAGAAAATTGTGGAAGTTTTGTCACTAGAAGAACTAAATGTCCTATACAAGACATTGTTCAGAAAAGAGTAAAAGATACCTGACAAAGCACATTTGAAGGCAGGTGGAAAAATATTAAGATTATTTCATATTGAACTCTTTAATAAGCTGATTATGTTGATCTCATTAATAAGCCATTTATAATCTTTAATATTTATACTCATTACCAGAGTACTTAGAGCAATGGGACTCCATTTTTATTTTCAAAGATCATGTAATCAAAAATAGAAAAATGACAAGACGGAAGTTACTAGGGAGAAAGAGAGTTTTGAAGTTACCAACTGGATACCAGTGTTAAATAGGGTGAAGAGGTTCTTAAATCTCATTTTTTTTTTTGTTTGTCTGTGTTCACATGATCATTGTTAAGTCATCTTCTAGGTCCTTCCAGCTGAAGCAAATAGTCTTTTTAAGACAGAAAGCTGATTAAAGTTACAGTTCTTTGTTTGTATTTCCTCTTAGTAAATTATAAGATGCTTGAAGCATATGATGTGTCTTACTGTATTTTATAGAGCAAGTCCTCAATAATTATTTGTTGGGTTGAGTAGCATGAACTATGGCTATTCAGAATATAGTCTTTAGAGTGCTTCATTCATCCAATGGAATCACTACTATTATGGGAACATTTGGCTTATTGCTTTTTGGTTAAAATAAAAGATGTGCCCTATACTTCTGAAGATGTTCTAGCATAGATTAAGGATACGGATTCTTGTATTTGGACATAAGTAGGCAGACCACCGTCTCATTACAATGTCATAGACCCGATGCTTCTGAATTAATTCTACTTCTTTAAAATCTGTCTTAAGATGCTGTTTTACTAATGACATATTGGGCTTGTGGGTCAGAAGCAGCCACAGTCCAGAGAAAAGTAGAAGCTAGTGCTAATGATTTTTAAAACACAACTGCATGTTGCAAGGAGAGGCTAAACCTGCTTATAATTGTGCCTAAGAGTCTCCCCCCAGTGCCTCTTTGTTGCTCAGATGTGGCCCTCTCTCTCTAACTAAGCCACCTTGACATGTGATCTTGTTGCCCACCCCCCCACGTGGGACCTGACTCCCAGGGGTGTAAATCTCCCTGGCAATGCAGGATATGATCCCCGGGGATAAATCTGGACCTGGCATTGTGGGATTGAAAACATCTTCTTGACCAACAGGGGGATGCAAAATAAAGTGAAATAAAGCTTCAGTGGCTGAGAGATTCCAAACGGAGTCGAGAGGTCACTCTTGTGGACATTCTTATGCACTATACAGATAACGATTTTTAGGTTTTAATATATTGGAATAGCTACAAGTAAATATCTGAAGTTACCAAACTCCAACCCAGTAGACTTGACTCTTGAAGACAATTGTATAACAATGTAGCTTACAAGGGGTGACAGTGTGACTGTGAAAACCCTGTGGATTGCACTCCTTTTATCCAGTGTATGGATGGATGAGTAGAAAAATGGGAACAAAACCTAAATGAAAACTAGGGTGGGATGGGAGGCGGTGATTTGGGTGTTCTTTTTTTATTTTTATTTTTTTATTCTTATTCTGATTCTTTCTGGTGTAAGGAAAATGTTCAAAAATAGATTGGGGTGATGAATGCACAACTATAAGATGGTACTGTGAACAGTTGATTGTACACCATGGATGATTGTATGGTATGTGAATATATCTCAATAAAACTGAATTTAAAAAAATGCAACTGTAACTCTGTGAATTAATCTAGCAGTTGTTGGGTGCCAATGTCATGCTAGAGTTCACATGCATTGTCTCACAGAATCTTCAAGGTAGGACTATAGTAACACTATAGTAACACTTGGTGGGGCTGCATTCCACCAAGTCAAGGTTACACAGAGGTCAATACTTTCTTCTTCATTTATTCCAGACCTATGTTTTCTAGCTTGCTACATTTTTTTACCACTCACTCATTGTTGATATTGAATCCACTTCCACAGTTTTCTATTACATACCTGGATTCTCTAGGCATTTGCCTTGTTTCATAATGCTTTATTCCGTACGTGGTTCGTTGGATGAAACTTTCCACTGCAGACTGCAGTTATAATCAACCCTCCTTTCTAAGAGACAGTGTCCTGCAGCATTAGCCCTGTGCAAATGACAACATGGCACACCTTCCCAGAACATGAGAGACCCAGCGCTTGCATCAGTGAGTAATCTGCCAAAGATCACAACATTCTCTCTTATTTTCCAGGTCAAGGATAGGTGCAAGGGAAGTCATTTTCTATTTCATCATCCTTTCTCCCTCTTGGGAGTTTTTTGTGTATATACACACATACACACACATGCATACATTTTTCCTACTCTCCCACCCACGTCTTCTTCCTTCTTTCCTCAACTTTTAAGTACTGTCCTATTAATTCTTCCTATAATAAAAACCTCCTCTTCCCTTGCTTAATGTAAAAAATAAGTCAAATCTCATTTTAATATTCTTTCTAACACATTGTTTCTTCCTGTACCCCATCTGCTACTCAGCCAAAGATACCCTCTAACAAAAATAAACCTGGATTATTTCTAGCATCATTCTGGAGGTATTTCTCTCATGGACATGTTTTTTTCCCTTTTATCTTTGCCTTCATGTACCTGAGCCATGTAAATTCTTACACCTGTGCATTCCAAGTCCATTTCCATTTAATTTCCAGGATGAACAACACTTATTTCAAGGGGGAAACTCCTTACTGAATTGCATAACCATTTCCACTCTTGAAAAACAATTGTTTCTAATCATAGCTATAGTCAACACAGCAATATTAACGAAGAGTCTAAAACAGCAAAATTAAAATCAGGAGCCCAAATTGAATGTGAGAAACATCACCATTCTGAGACTTCTACATTAAGACATTTATATATTTGATATTTAAATTGTGCTAATGAAAACAGATCAAAAAGACACATCTACTTAATCTGTACAATTCTGAATCCAGAAAGACTTGATTACAGTTATTATTTATGTCAGGAAGCTGATCTATTATGAAAGAAGATTGATTTTTTTTTTCATCAAGTTTTGGAAGATTTCCCCAAAGAGGCTTTTGAATGACTCTAAAACACTTGCAATGATAACTTTGCCAAACCTTTACAACATTGATTATAGTTTCCTCTTAAAATAAAGTATTGTTTGTTTTGAGAAAGGACAGGAAAATGGATTTTCAATATTATCAATTATTTTGCATTTCATTCTGCAAACATTTATTGAAAGCATACCAAGTATGCAATGTGGGGGATACACAACTGAAAAGGAGAAATAAAATACTTGCTAATAGAGTGTTTATTTTCTGATGGAAAAGAAAGACCTTAAGTAATGAATTATATCAAAATTTGTTATTGTTACAGTAAAGTAAGTGACCACTATCATGAGAGAGCATTTTAAATTAAAATGCTGTTTTAGTTTCCTAGGCTGCTTAAAACAAATACTATGAAATGGTTCTGCTTGAACAATGGGAATTTAGTAGCTTACAGTTTTAAGGCTTAGCAAATGTTCAAATCAAGGCATCACCAAGACGATGCTTTCTTCCTGAAGGCCACCTGCCAGTAATCTTTGGTTCCTCAGCCACATGGCAAGGCACATGGTGGCACCTGCTGGCCTCTCTCTTCTCTTCTGGGTTTTGCTGCTTTCAGCTTCTTGCTTCTTTGGTGCTTGCTGTCTCTCTATCTCAGTCTTTCTCTCTCTCTCTCCCTCTGCCTACATATTCATTCTGTTTATAAAGGGCTCCAGAAATAGGATTAAGTCATATCCTTATTGAGGTGGGTCATGCCTTAACTGAAGTAGCTTCATCAAAAGCATCTATTTGCAGTGGGTTTATGCCTACAGGGATGGATTAGATTTAAGAACATGTTTTTCTGGGGTACATATGGGTTCAAATCACCACAGATGCCCAGTCATTGAATACCATAGACTAGTTAAATAAAAAAAAAAACAACTTTATTTTTAAATCTGCCTGGAGTGACCTGGATTGCTCCTTTTTGACATTCAGCTTTCAGCTTCAATATTAAGTCTTCAGAAGAGATCTTCCCTGTAAAAATGTCATCACCTAATCATACTTGATCCCTCCATCATATTTTAATCCTCTACATAGCTCTCTTGCTTATTTATTTATTTTCTTACTTGCTTATTATCTTTATCTCTGTATTAGTGTTAACCACTGTATTCCTAGAGCTTGGATTAAGTTTAGATAGATAACAATTATACAACTAATATTTATGGATTAATTGAATAATGATATCTGAACATGTCTCCTTGAAGATATGCCTAAGTAGTATCTTTAAAAATTAATTGTATGGTCAGCAATATGGTTTTCCTAACCTTTGAATAAAAAACAGAGCTCCAACTCAGTCAAGGTTATAGGTCACCTTGGCTTTTGCCTGCCCAGCATCTATTTGACCTTCTTTTGGCAATATTTCCATGCTTTTTCTTGGGTAATGATATCTTACCCTCTCTCAGATTACATATTTTCATCTAGTTTTGCATACCCAGACTCTAATGGTGTGAGCATATGGCCTAGACGTGGCCAATAGGAGGATAACATTTCTCAGACCGTAATTGGTAACTCAAGCCAGGCTAATTGTAGCCAATGAAATTGAAGTCTGGGACTTTGTTGGAACTCTCAGAAAGTGGAATTCCACTTTCTGTCTAAACTGGAGAGATGAGAACATTAAACAGAAGCTATTGTGGGCCACCATGAGGGGAGAACAGACTGAGAATGAAGTAAACAAGGAAGAAAGCATAAGTACAATAAAACATTCTGATGCTAGTAATTTAGGACCCAGATTCATCTCTGTCTAAGCTAGAATTCCTCTGTGGACTTCATGGTATCAGCCAATTTAACTAGGGTTTGTGTTTCTTGCAAATGAAAGAGGCTTGACTGAAAAACCATCATTTTGTTGTCTGATATGTCTTAACACCAAAGGACTTCAGTTTCCATTGATTTGCTAATTAAATTCTGCACCAGGCGTTCTAGGTCTTTTCCGTTTTCTCACAGCTTTGTGTACTTATTGCTGCTCATTGAAAACTAACATTTACACATGACCCATGATGGCCTCTCTATCATTTTTCATCATGACTTTTCAGCTTCAATTCCTCTTCTAATTACTCATTCACATACTATTTTTAAGCTCTATTTCACAAGAAGGGGAATCATGTTGGCATAGCTTTTTTCCTCCCTGGCAGTGTTAAGGATTATGAGCTGAGCTTATGGGTTGGCTGCTTTCAGTAGACTAAAGAAGACAACACTTAGTCTGTCTAATAATGGCTGGGAAGAACAGTTATATGAGATGATGTAATATTTTACAACCTACTGTAATGCTGGAGATAGATTGCCCTATGTTCCTGTTTGCTAATGCTGACATTATGCAAAATACCAGAAATGGATTGGCTTTTATAAAGGGGGTTTATTTAGCTACACAGTTACAGTCTTAAGGCCATAAAGTGTCCTAGCTAAGACATCAACAATAGGGTACCTTCACTGGAGAAAGGCCACTGGCGTCAGGAAGACCTCTGTTAGCTTGGAAGGCACGTGACTGGCTCTGCTTGCTCCCGGGTTGCGTTTCAAAATGGTGTTCTCTAAAATGTCAGTATCAGCTTCCAACAGCCACCTTCAAAATGTATCTCTCAGCTGCAGCTCTTCTGTCTGAGCTTTTACAGAGCTCCAGTGAACTAATCAAGGCCCACGCTGAATGGGTGGGGCCACACATCCATGGAAACATTCAATCATAGGTCACACCCTAACCAAAGGTGTCACTCACAGTTGGATAGGTCACATCTCCATGGAAGCAGCCTAATCCAAAGGTTCGTCTGCCCTCACCATATTGCATCAAAGAACATGCAGTTTTGGGGGACATAATACATCCAAACCAGCACGCCCTATAAGGGACAATATGCATGGTAGGCAATACCATACTTGACAATAATATAGGAATATGTACGTTGCATAGTAGGTACTCAATTAATGATTACAATTACTTATGACTATGTGTGTTTATCACAAGAAGGGAATCTTTAGTTCTTACTGGAAAGTATATAAATAAAGAATTAAGGTGGTGGTGCAGTATTTTCTTGCAGCTTTTCACTTGAGTTTATGCATCACTGCAGCCACCAGGTCACTTGGAGTCTCAAGCCTGGGTGTCCTGAATGCAACCAGTTGTCTTTCTGTATTCCTGCATGCTCCATGGTGGATAGCCCACATGGTCCAAGACTAGGAAAATTACACTCTAGGATAGTGTAAATTGTTTAGATAATTGCATCGTACAAAACGGATTATTAAAATCATTTTAACTATCTCACACTTACTGCTTTTGTAACCTTAGGCAAATTGCTTAACCTTAGAATGGTTCCGTTTTCTCATCTTTAAAGTAGGAATAACAATACCATATTTCTGGGGTGTTGCAAGGAATAAATTAGATATTATTTTAAAATCCTTGGTACATTTCCCAGCTCAAAGCAAATGTTTTATAAATGATAGGGATTATTTTTCTTGTTCAAGATGAATAACCAGTGGATGATCATTATCTTAACCCAGGTTTTGCTTCCTCTCAGCCTGCAAGCTTCTCTATTTTCCTTATTGAAGTAGGAGTACAGTTAATATTGCAGGGGAGTGAGAAGAAGCCATCATTTCCTGTAATGAGTCTCTACATTTGCCAGATTTTTCTTCAATGGTAATATTGCTTATAAAGAACTTCCACATGTATCAGATAAAATTATTTAATACTTCAAAGTTTTGAGACAGGTATATTCTCTCTCATTTAATGGATTAAGATACTGGGTTTTACAGAATTTCTTTTGAATAATCTTCTGAATTTTAAGTCCACATTGTACAGTGTGGCTGTTGCCACTATGTCTGTTTCTTCAATTTCCTCCTTTTTGGAAACATAAATTATACTAAAATCTCAACCTCCAGATGAGGAATTCTAGACATGAGCCCTCTCTTTTGTTTTATTATCTGTAACATAACTGATGACTGATGTAGGTACAGTATTTCCTGGATGCCATTATAATAGACAGCACATTTTCTTTTAATATTCAGACATTCCAGTGCAGTAGGAATTATAAAGTCACTAATTTTCACAGCCAGAGAATGTTTTTTCTTGTTATCAATCAATCATTATAAAATATTAGTTGATCCTCTAGGATATATTTTTGTTCTGAATTATAAGATTTTAAAAATGTTATACAGCTGGAAGTAAAGGGGGCTAATTTATAACTCAAATGCCAAGTAGACAATTCAACCTTCCCCTGCTAAGAGAACTTATGTCTCTTTATATTTATTAGTGTCAGGCATACTTTACTGTGGAATTGGATCACACAATAGGCATCAATCATTTGTTCTTTACTGTTGGGAATAGAGGCTTTCCTGTAGCTAATAATCAAATTCTTTACATGGCATTTTGGAGAATACAGTTACCAGTAATTGTCCTATTCAAATAGTTAACCAACAATTTTTGCTCAGTGATGTCTTGGTCACTTCTACTGAAGCATGAATGATAAATTTATTTAGATTTGCAAGAAAGATAAATATATGAGGAGTTGTGGCTAAAAAAGCAACATAACAAATTGTTAGATAGACTTGTGTCTCCAACCATACAATTCAACAAATTTGTAAGTTATATGGGACCATATAAAACAAACTTTTTTTCCCCCTAATTTACTTAGACTTAAATGGCTTCAGATCAAAGAACAGTTCATGACATATGCTGACACAAGAGGGTAAGTAATTGGAGAAGTACAATGTAAGAGGGATCTCATTTACCCCCCAAAACTACCCATTGGCTGCCAGGTAACAGAAGAGAGAGGCTTCTTGTCTTGTTGGAATGAACTTTGCCTTTCTTATATAGAGGGAACCCAGGAATAGATGGATGATATGGAGACTGACCAAGATAGCAAGAAAAAGAAAGAGCTACCATGTGCAGGGTGTGCTTATGACTTACTTACCCATGGGTTAATAAAGAGGAGAGTACTACAGAAATAGACAGAGAGCCTCTTTCATGTATGAGGACTTTGAAAGCACAATGAGCCCATTCTTAAGCAGACATGACCCAATCAGTGTCTGGAAGTATGCAAAGGAGGGTCATATTCTCCCATCTTGGTATGATTTAGAGGGAGATGAAGAGAATGGAAAAAGTGATTTCCTTATTTCTGCAGTGCCAGTAATAAAATAACATGAGTAATATTGAGTCCTGGAACTGTTCAAGTAAAAGACATGTTGCCTATTTTTTAGAATGGATTTAGAACTTTGCAATTGAGGAAAGAGCTCAAGAGATGTTAAAAGTGATTTGTACAAGTCACCCCGTGCCTCCATATTTTGTGTGTGTGTGTGTAATGAATGTATATATGTATCATATTCTTACATATCATTTGATTTTCTTCAGAAATTCTTCAGAATTTTTTTAAATTAGATATTATAATTATTCTATTTGTTCTCATGTCTATCTATGTACAAAAGAGTCTAATACTGGCAAAAATATGAAAATATTGATAACAGCACTATTAATTGCAGAACTATTTGTAACACTAAAAGTCTAAAAAGAAATTTAAATATCTGTCCATAGGGACCTTGTTGATTAAAAGATGGCACATCTACACAATGAAGTACTATGCAGTTCTAACAAAAGGAATGAAAAACAACTTTATATGTTACTGTGGAATGATCATCATACAATATTGTTATGTGAAGCAAGAAGGAGAAAGGTTTGTATACTAACCTATATTTTCATTCAAGAATGGGGGCTATGAATATACAGATGTATTTTCTTATATATTTAAAAAAAAAATAAGCCTTACAATATAAAAATGGTTACTCAAATGAAACATAAATGATGGAGTGATGTGTGTGTATATATGCATATATATAATATATATTATGTATAATAGTCTTCTTATATTTTACTTTGGAACCCTGTAAAATTTTTGCATTATTTTAAAATTACCTTCTATTAAAAATAACTGAAATGAAAAGGTAAATTAAACAAATGAAACTGAAGATGCAGTTGATAGAAGAAAACACAGATAATACAAGGACCCTTCAGTTAATTGAATAGATTGCCCATCATTTAGGATAAATGAAATCAACTGAAACAAATTACATTTCATTTCATGAGTGGAGATAAAGAAGATACAAGAGTAGCATGATGAGTGCATGAGGTTTCAATATACTATTCTCTTTTTTTTTGGTATACATTTAAATTGTTCATAACAAAGCCAAAAAAAAAAAAAACACAAAAAAAGAAAAGACGAGAAAGGAAATTTACATTTACAGAAAAAAAAACAACGCTAATTTATATCATGGTGTTATAAGACAGAACATTGCACATATTAACTACAAGCTATTTTTCTCACCTAAACAAAAATGGAATACAAGATAAAATGATCTGTCGAACAGATTGCTTTTCTTAGTTTGTCTCCACAGATCATTACAAGAGATAAACTGTTAAATTAAGCTATTTACAGTGCTAGGCTCATTCTGTTTCTAAATTCAGAAATGCAAAGCATAACTTGAATTGCAGTGCATATGTTTATGAAAGAAGAATCAAGAAGTAGGAAAGTGCTTTTTTGAAGCTGTGAAGTGATTAAGAGAATGGGCCCTAGAGCTACACCAGCCAATATGGTAGACACTTGTTATATAAGGATCTTTAAATTAAAATTAATTGAAATTAAATACAATTCAAAGTTCAATTCCTTTTTCACACTAGGCACATTTCAGTAGTTCAGTTGCTGCATGTGCCCAGTGGCTACCTTTTAGGAAAGGTAGAGGTAGTCACCCTTTATTCAAATTCCAGCTTGGTTCATAACTGACTGTATGAATTTTCTCAGTTCAGTTTCTGCATCTTTTAAATGGTATTAAGAATAATAGAGTTTACCTCCAGCATGCCAGTGAGGACTGAGTATAAAGTACTTAAGGCAGTGCTTTGCACAATATGAATAATCAGTAAATATTGATTTATAATATAAAACATTCCTTGGAATAGCTATTGGAGGGATCAGATAGTCTTTGTCTCTGCACATTGGTTAGCTGATTTTAGAAAGTTGCCAAATCCAGACAGTGCTCTGAATATAGATTTAGAAATTTGACATTGAAAGCAGGGACTCAAACATATTTGCACACCAATGTTCATAGAGATATAACTCACAATTGACAAAAGATGGAAGTAGCTTGAGTGTTCATCAATAGATGAATGGATAAGCAAAATGTGTTATATACATACAATGGAATATTATGTAGCCACGAAGAGGAAAAAGTACTGATACATGTGACGACATGGATGCCTCTTGAAGACATCATGTTGAGTGAAATAAACCAGACATGGAAGGACAAGTATTGTATCATCTCACTGATATGAAATAACTAGAATAAGCGAATTCATAGAGTTAGAAACTAGAATACAAGTTACTGGGGGTTGGGGAAGGTGTAGGGAACATAGAGTTAAGCTTAATTGATACAGAATTTCTGTTAGCAGTGACAGAACAGTTTTGGTAATGGAGATTGGTGGTGGTAATTACATTATGAATGTAGTTAACACCACTGAATTATATAATTGAATGTAGTTAGGGAGAAATTTTAAGTCGCTAAAATAAAAATTAAAAAAAATAAGGCAACTAATAAGACATTGACAATTAAATGCCATACATGATCCTGGAATGGATCTAATAATGGAGGAGAAAAGGCTCAAAGGGACTTTCCAGAGCTATATGAAAAAAAAATTGGAATATAGACTAAAAGCTATATCAATGTTAAAGTTCTTGAATTTGATAACTATACTTAATGTGGTTACATAAGGGAATACCCCTGTATTTAGGAAATGTGTTCAAAGAGCGTAAGTATACAACCTACTTTCAAACGCTTAGAATATTTATAAATAAATAGACATATAAATAGATGACAGAATGATATAACAAATGTGGCAAAATATTAAAATTGGTAGATCTTGATATCTGGGGGATTGGCTTTTGTTGGAGTTCTCTGTATGGTTGTGTATTATTTTCGCAACTGTCCTGTGTGTTTAAATTATTTCAAAATAAGAAGTAAAAAGAATTTAAAAACTGACGTCTGTAAATCATTTTTCTTAGATTCCCTTGATGTGTCACTTGGCTTAGCTTCTATGGGTGGAACTGTTTATCTCTAGTATTTAGACAACAGATTCTTTCTGTCTAGAAAATCTAGGATATACTTAATCACTGTGATAGGCAGAGTAATGCACAACTCGCTTGCTTAAATATCCATACCCTAATCCATGGAACCTGTAGCTATGCTACATTATATGGCAAAAGAAACTTTGCAGAGAGAATTCATATAACTGACTTTGAAATAGGGAGATTATCCTGGTTTATCTAGATGGGCCCAATGCAATCACTTGTGTTCTCAGAAGTAGAAGAAGGAGATAACTAGTCATTCAGTGAGATGAGATTGAGGAAGAGGCAGGAGAGAGTCAAACCACAGTGGAAGGGACTCAATTCACTGTTGCTGGCTTTGAAGCTCACAGAAGAGGGCCATGAGCCAAGGCGTGCAGGCAGCCTCTAAAAGCTGTTACAGCCCTTAGCTGACAGCCAGCAAGAAAACAGAGACCTCAATTCTTCAACTGCAAGAAAATGAATTCTGCCAACAACCTGAACAAGCATAGAAACTAATTCTCCTCTAAAGTCCACAGAAAGAGAGTCAGCTATGCTGTCACCTTGATTTTAGCCTGGTGTGTCTTGTTTCAGACTATTGACCTATAAAAGTATACAATAATAAAATTACATGGTTTTAACCACTAAATCTGTGGTGTTATATTATGGCAGCAATAGAAAACTAATATGATAAATGTAATTAAAAATGCATGTAAAACTGGCAAGGCAAAAGCCTTAAACAATTTTTATATTTTATAGCCATTTTATCATGACAGCAGAATATATATACTTATTAATATTTTCATAAAAGTACAATTTGATAAAAACATTGAGGCTAGAGATTAAACCATATCAAATTCTAAAGGAAAGGCCATAGTATATTCTTGCTGAGGTATAAATTGAGAATAAAAATCTTGATTAATGCATGCTATGCCCTCTGAGGAGAAAAAATTAAATCACTTATGACAAAAATAGACAAATGTTTTAGTGCACTCACAATGTGATCCCAACTCTAGATGTGGGAACTAAGCATAAAAAAGTCAACTGTCCTTTATTTCATGGTAACTAACTTCTGATTTGGTCAGAAATGTCCCCTAATTCCATTGGTTCCTGTCTTTCCACCACCTTTTATACTTTTTTTTTTATCAGATAAATTATAGGCTGTATTAGGGTTCTCCAGAACCCTGTTTTAATCCTGTATATATATATATAATGTAAAAATTATGAAATTTATTATAGGAATTGGCTCACACAACTGTGGGGATAAGCAAGTCTGAATTATGAGTTCTGTTGGGAAGACTACAAGCTGGGAAATGTGATGAAAGTTTTCAGTTACTTCCCCAGAAGAACCTGTCTGGCTGAAGTAGAGATGGAAATTCTTCCTTCTAACTGCTGAAATCATCTGTTCTCCCTTTAAAGCCTTCAACTGGTTTGATGAGACTTCTCTCATTGCTGAAGGCAATCTCCTTAGTTCACTGTAGATGTAATCAGCCATAGAAACAATCAACTTATTGATGATTAAATCCACAAAACATCCTCACAGAGTAACAATCAGTCCAGTGCTTGCTTGAACAACTGGACACCATAATCCAACCAAGTCGACACATTAACTTAACCTTCACAGTCCATCCCTTGTCAACTTGGCACCCATACGTATCTCCATAAACAATACTTAATCTCTAAAGAAAAACAACAGTTATATTTTTACCTAACATAATTCAACTGTCCTCTCCGTAACCAGAAACATTCTAACTCTTTCCCCAGAAAAGGCTGCAAGCCCTTGGGTAATATTCACTCTTAAACTTGATAACCTGTAACTTGAATACTATGACATAAAGTTTATACAATGTATGTAATGTGGTAAGGGGATAAGATGGAAAGAAAACAAATATCTTTAAGTATATATACAAACATACATAAGAAAACAAGGAAGAAATATTTGTAATCATTATGGTCCCTTTTTCTGCAACTTGTCACATGATCATCACTTTCATTTATAACTACCTTCTTCCACTACTTGCTCCATATTCCCTTTACCCTCAACAATCACTTCAGCTGGTCTTGATTCTTTGCCTGGTGGGGTGACTTGAACTTGCATTCCTGGTTTCTGGGCCATTAGTGATCCTGCCTGGATTGGATTGTTATGGTTTTCCGTTGATCTAATCATAGGACATGGTGGTATTAAGAGATACTAAGAGTATTATGAGATCCTAAAGAATCTCCTGTCATCCAGGAAAATTCTTCTTTATCTCCACTATGTGTTTGCAGTCCTTTTTTCCCTTGATAATCAGGATAAATTACCCAAGCCAGGACAGTAATTGCCTTATCTATCTGTTGAATTAGAGGAATGAGGAGTCCAAAGTGGCTGGATAGCAGTCTGAACTTCCTGTTCAATGGAATCATTGTTGTATTGCCTGGTAGAAGCACCTTTCCTTTTGGTACAAACACCTATAGACCAGCAGAGCATAAGGTCACAGGACAGGAAGCAAAAATATTTCTAGAGGATCACTAGATCTGTTGCCACCTCTTGATCCCTGGACCCTTGAATCCTGGCCATGGGAGAAACAGCATCATAGAGTGGAGCCAATCTGGCTACATCCACCACTGAGTGCCCAGACTGCCAGCTGCAGAGAATAAAATTCAGTCCCTGATATGGTACCATTCCCCCACATATTTCCCTGATTTCTGTCTATATAAATTGGAAAGCTCATACAGTTCTTTTGGAGTACACCTCTTCACAGGTCACACTTTGTACCTCATCTTTTGGGGTCTGTTGGGACTTCAAAATAGTTATAGATCTGAATGGAAAGAGAAGAATATGTATGGGAATGGAATAATAGTGGAAAGAAAATAAAGCTGCATTAGAAAAATCATGGAGAAAATACAGATTTCCCTCACATACACAGTTTTCCCTATTTTTAACCCTTTTGATCACCTTTTAAGGAGGCCCACAACATTTGAAATGCCTACAGACTTATTTGATTGAGCCTACAAAACAGAGTTGTGAAAATTTATCCATTACAAATAGAGCTATTTTATGTGTGTAAAAACAAGAATCTTAATATTGAACAATTTTGCATAAATAATATTAGGTGCAAGATAATCTAAGCATTTTTTTTACCTGAATAAAGGATTTAATTCTTGCTATAAGCATCTGATTTGGACACTTTTGCCCCACCCTAATTTTACAGATAAAGAAACAAAGTCTTCCAAGCATTTAATAACTGACCCTTTTCCACATAATAAGAAAATGACAGAGATGGTGTTCAGATCTTAGTGTTTCTGGATCCAAGGCCCATGATGAATTTGAAACTAAATGTCATCAGAGGTATTCAGAAAAGTTCAGAAATAGAGTTGAAATGGGCTCATTACATCTATACTAGCATTTGTATTTGGCAGCCAAGCTGAAGGTGATATAAGATTGCCTCTTATATCCACTATCTTAAAATGCCATGCTTTATCAGGCACAAAAAGTAGACATAAATAAAAAAATGTCCATAGCCTCTAAGCAGCCAAATTTAAAAAAAAAAAAAAAAAAAAAAACATTTCAAAGAGTTATGTTTTAATTCTAAGATGGTGATACTTACCACCATGCATTATGATCAATGGGGAAGAAGGCATGATTATGTTCTTTATAATGTGGAAGGAGGTGTTGAAGGCATTAGGAAGAGCAGGAGTTATGTGGAAAGTGCATGCTGGGGAGTACTTGATTAGGAACATAAATATGACTCCAAAAGTACCTATTGAAATGGCAGTGTTAGAAAGAGTCAACAATTGAAGTGGGATCCTGCTCAAAAGTTTGCTGAGTTTGCATAGTGGTTTTGTTCCTTCACGGTCCTGTATCTGTGAGAAGGATCTGTCAAAGTCAAGTGATTGATCATGAGAAGGCCTAGGTTAACACACACACACACACACATACACACAGATCTTTTGGTGAATCTTATATCTGGATATATCTCTTATCATTCAATAACAATGAACAACATAAGACAAAGAAACAAAAACTATCATTAAGCTTAAGGTAAGAGGTGACATTGCAACTGAAGTGAAAGGGGAAGGCTTATTGTAATGGTTCCTAGATTGTAAGCTCTTATAGCAGTTAACATCTATTCCTGAGTTGTAATGTTATTTCTACATTCTGAGATGCTGATCTGTTTGTGTATAACCTGGTTGATCCCTGGAACTTTAGGTACCTGTGTGACATCTGAGACTCAGAGCCAGAGTTCAGCAGCTATGAATGTCAATATTACCCTATAAAGCAAATGTTAAAAAAGCTGAAAAAAGAGATCATACTTCATTTAGATATATGAATGAAATGGCCTTGGTTAGGACTAAGGTAAATCAGATTAAAGGGTAAAGGACAGTGTTTTAAACTTCAACTTCTATGTGAAACCAAAGGTAGAGATGTTTGTTTGGTGGAAAATCTTTATTTTCTGTAACAGGCTATATAATTCAACTTGTATGGTCAGTTTATTTAAACACCATAATTACATGGAACTTTGAATAGGGAGTGAGATCTGGTTTGTTTATACAGGTTAGTGTGAAGTCTCTACAATCTCAGAGTAATTTGGGCAGAGAATAAAAATGTATTTGAGGCTGGCCTTTGCTATTGTGCACCCCCACGGAGCTGAGCGCAGCACTGGCCTATGGGGCAGCCTGCTGCATGGCTGCTGAGAACCAGCCCTAGACTTCTGCTTGAGGTTCCTTCCTCTGAAGACATCACCAGGTGCGGAGACTGCCCCATACCCACCCCCTGCCAAACCATGACCCTTTTCCTGTGTCTTCCGGTGTTTCCTGTGCTATCCATTCTGTGGGGGTGCCTCGTGTGCTGGCCTGGAATTCACCCCACACTCAGAAGTGCCAGTGGTGAAGATGACAAGATCCAAGACTGTCCAGGCATATATGTCCTCCTGCCACTGGACTTATAGCTGCATTCACAGCAAAGCTCACTTGACCAATCATGATGAACTCATTTGCTGTTTTCAAGCCAGGAAAGTGAAGCAAATGTAGAGCTCTCTACTAGTGGTGCAGTTCAGGGGCTATTGCAGAAAACAATATTCCTCTTAAGGAACCATTTACACAGGTCACCAGTGAATTTTTGCCTAAGATAGTTATATCAGTGGAGTAATTCAATTCTCTGTTTTGAATGGATTTGAAACTGTTGTGAAGAGGCTGATAAAGCTGAACATACATGTTTGACTTCCGAGGCTTAAGATTTAGAACTTTCAAGAGAGCAAGGGAAGCAGTATAACATTTTCATGTTTATATCCAAATGCAGCAACTAGTACATAGTAGATGCTCAAGAAATATTTGCTTTATGACTATATGGCTATGTTAACTTCCTCAGAGGTCACTTTTGTGAAATATCAACTAAAGTTGCTTAGCTATGTGGAAGATTGGGTACTAAAAAGCTATTTGCAGCCCTTTTCTTCTTTACCTCCCTCTAGTGTAAACTCCTTTGCAGGTAAGGGGACTATGTGATCCAATTCTGGCCAAGGAGATCAAACTTGGCACTGCCAACATTAGGGCAATGGGCAGCCTCCTGATGTTATGCACTAAAAGGTACACAACAGCTCCTATGCAGAATTCTTGCTGAAAATGTTTAACCTGAACATGAAACAATCAGGAAATATCTGTAAGGCAACTTGCCTAAGTTCTTAGAAACATTCAATGTCATGGAAAACACCAAAAGGTGAGGTTTTGTTCCTAGACTAAGAGATAATAAGGAGAAAACAACCAAATGCCATGTGTAAACCTTAATTAGATCTTGGATTAGAGAAAAAAAAAGTTTTAAAGGACATTTTAAAGGGCATTGGAGATATTTGAATATAGTTACTATATTAAATTATCAGTTAATTAACTAGGGCAATGTCCTTTTATAGGAGATCCATACCGAGATATTTAGGGTGACGTGTCATAACACGGGCATCCTACTTTAAAAAAAAAAGTCCATTATGCTTGCATGTGTGTATGTATAAAGGCAAATGTGGCAAAATGATAAATCTCTGTAAAGACAGAAAAAAAAGTATTTGAAAATCCCCTTTGAAGGATGAGGAAAAATGTGGAAATATTAAATTTACCAACCTGGGAAATTCCTTATATTCTTGCAAACATTCCAAACTATCAACTTAGAAGGCTGATCCTTCAAACTTGGGCCTTGCCCTTGTGAAGCCTGCTACTACAAAGGAGAAGCTAAGCCTACTTATAATTGTGCCTAAGAGTCATCCCCAGAGAACCTCTTTTGTTGCTCAAGTGTGGCCTCTCTCTCTAAGTCAACTTGGCAAGTGGACTTGCTACCCTCCCCCTTAAGTAGGACATGACCCCCAAGGATGTAAATCTCCCTGGCAACATAGGACCTGACTCCCAGGGATGAGCCTGGACCTGGTATTGTGTGATTGAGAGATCCTTTTTGACCAAAAGGGGGAAGACAAATGAAACAAAGTAAAATTTCAGTGGATGAGAGATTTCAAATGGAGTTGAGAGGTCATTCTTGAGGTTATTCTTATACATTATGCAGATATCCCTTTTTAGTTTTTAGTGTTGTCAGAATAGCTAGAAGGAAATACCTGAAAGTGTTGAACTGCAACTCAGTAGCTTTGATTCTTGAAGCTGATTGTATAACTATATGGCTTATATAGTATGACTGTGTGATTGTGAAAACCTTGTGGCTCACACTCCCTTTATCCAGTGTGTGGACAGATGAGTAGAAAAATGGGGGGGAAAAAAAAACAAATGAATAATAAGGGGAAATGGAGGGACGGGTTGTTTTGGGTATTCTTTTTTACTTTTATTTTTATTTTTACTACTATTTTGGAGTAATGAAATGTTAAAAAATTGATTGCAGTGATGAAGGCACAACTATATGATGATACTATGAACAATTGACTGTACACTTTGGATGATTGTACAGTATGTGACTATGCCTCAATGATGTTGCAAGGGAAAAATTTTTAAAAAGTGAAACGGGAAAAATTCTGGTTTTGAAAAGGACGTACTACATGAAACAGAAAAAAAACATTTTGGTCTCAAAAATTTGACTATTATATTGACTACATTGAGATTAATTATGAGATAAAAACATAATAGCAAAATTAAAATTAGCATTTAAGAAACAATAGAATCTATATGGCAGAAATATATTGTTGAAGGGATATTAGAAAACAGTCAGAGGGTACTTATTCAACTATTTTATTTTCTGGTTTTGGGGAATATTTCTTGAGTGGGGGTGGGGTAGTACAGGGAGTTATAATTGCTTTGACCCCACATAACTTTTAAATAATAGAGTTAGGGTTTAAATCCATGTTTTTTGATCTCATACTTTTATCTCCTTCACCACATCAACAGGGGAATAATGGAGCCAGCTGATAGTATCCAAATGAAGCCTGATGTACTCTGCTGCAGAGAATCCTGTGAGGATGCAAAACCACAGAACTGAGTTTTGGGGAGGTTAGTGGTAGAAGGTTACTCTTCCTATTTATTTCTCTTTATAACCTTTAACTTGTTCTACCTGTTTATAATCAAATCAGAACTTTATTGAAAGGTGTGAGATAATGCTCTGGGTTTGTGCAATTTTAAGCACACAAATGATCCTTCCTCATGATAAATACCAATAAACTATCGGAGTTTCACTGGAGTGGGATCTAGTGTACTTTATCTGAAACAAGGGAGGTGGTGCTAGCCTGGAAGCCACAGTGCAAATTGAAGAGGCGGAGTCTGGAGTACTGAGAAAATGAAGATATTTAACATGAATATTTAAACTAGCTTTTGTCGCAGGCAGCCAAGCTGAAAAGGGGAAGCAGAGCTGGAACAACTAGGGAAATCCCCACATTATCTTTGGCATTTAGGGCAACATCTGAGTCTGATGGGAATCCCCGCTCAACCACTTATTAAGTGTGTAATCTTGTGTCTCTATGACTTATTTCCTTTGTCCAGGGATAACGATAGTACTCATTTTATAGGGTTATTGTAAGGATTAAATGTGATAACTATAAAGCATTACATAGTGCCTTCCCATTAGCATATGCTCATTAAACGTTAGGTGTTCTTCAATGCTGGCATCCCCTGCTAAGCACTTCTGTCCCATTAGTGGGAATGAAGGAAGAAATAGATGTATTGTGTAAATCTTAATGTTGACTTTGAGACTTGGAACTCAGGAGCTGAGAATCTTGGGTTCCACCATTTATTTCTGCAAATATAGTCACTACAATGTATTAAGAAATTAACCATTGCATAAAAGTACAAGCCTTTCTGGTTCACTTCCCACTGATACTTATAGCACAAGTTACAGTACTATCTGGAATAGAGATGCTTTAAAAGAAGGAAGGTGACTGTAGTGGGAAAGGGCCTACACCCCAGATTTGTTTGGGGGAAAATCCATGCAGCTCTGGGGTTGCATCTTATAATAATCACACTGGTTTTATATAATCTTTACCAAAACCAAGGGCAACTCATGTCTTCATTAATCTATAAAGCCTTAGTGCAGACTTTTGCAAAATTTCCATTAGGCTTTGGAAGTGGGGAATATAACATGTGGACCACCATCACCTGCTTGGTAGAACACGAGTTATAACCACTATTCTAAAGTTAATAGAGACTGATGAATAATAAAATTAGCAGAGGTTGTAAGGGAAAGAAGGTACTGTTTTAGTTTTGGCAGCCTGGAGGAAAGAAAGTGAACCTTCCATGTTTGATGATTGTTCCAGTGACTGAGTGTGGCAATAAGAAATGACTCAGAGCTGCCTCCTTCCTTGACATTAGGACTGAAAGCATCCCGATTAAATTGGAAAACAGCTCTGTGCTTTCATTACAATGGGGACTGCTCTTGCCAAAAGGGAATTTTCCTTAATTAATGAACAAGTACTCCTTTTAAGAGCTACCCAGTGAAGTCATTGCAATGCCACTTTTGCAGCAAAGAGAATTCTACCTTTGAATACTGGATGCTGTGGCTGAGATGGAGAGAAAGTTTAGTGTAGTTGTTAGGGTATTAGACTTTGGAGTCTGAGCAACTTGCTATCAAATACTAATTGTCACGTCACTTTTCATTAATATTGAGCATGTTATTTCACTTCTATAAGCCCTGGTTCCATCTATAAAAATAGATACACCAATTCCTATTCATAGAATTATTGTCAGAATTAAATAAGATAAGCATAGTAAAGCACAGTATTTAGGACACATTGGTAGTTATTAAGTTGTTGCTATTTTATTACCAACATTATCATTATTAGTCTTTCTTTGTTTTGGTAATGGAATCTATAATATACTCATGAAATACGTGCCCAAAGATAAAAACCAACTAAAGCATCCTTCATCATTCATTATGATGAGATGCCAAACACCAATGTAGACCTCTGTAATGTCACTTCTTAAGGACTACAGCCTAGGTAGAGATAAAAAATTAGCTTTATTTCACAGAATGCTGAGAAGGGATCTGAGGCAATACCTGGACTCACTGAAACCAAGTTCCACAGTTGACAATTAATTATATCTGCCATGGAGGAAAGCATGGAACATGAGGGAATGTGGGCCACATACTCTCTATCCCTGAGCCAGTCAAACACAGCCTCATATCTCACCGGAATTAAATCAATTGAAGATTGGCTTTGAGTAAATATTAACTTTATTTATATTGATCCAATATATGTAGCTTATCTCTGTGAAAATTGACAAGTCAATAGTATTAGATCACTTCTTTTCAACTTTGGAGAAATTATTTCAGGTAGTTGGTGTATATGGTATAAGCCAGCCCTGCAATTTTCACTTTCAGAAACACTTTTAAAAATTGTCCAGCCAATATTTCTTAATTCCTATTTTTTAATACACCTCAAGTAATCAACTTTTTAAAAGGCTGACAAAATGATGATAGCTTTACACTTGTTGCTGCAGTATCTTAATATCAAAGCCTGCTTGAATAGGAAGATTTGTGAAGTCTAGAAATTTAGCTTGTTCACACTTGATGTGCAAATTATTTTTTTCCATATAGAATGCCCGAGTTTCATTAATGTTACATAGGACCAGTAGATGTAAGCATAGAACTGATATGCTCTTATCTGCTTTACTTGGTTAGAGATTAATGAATTGTTATAAGCAGATCAATTTCACATTTAAAAAGAAACCTGAATTGGTATTTGTTTAAGATAGATAGATGGCCCATAATCTCATTCCAAAGAAAATCCCCATTGACATAAATATAATCAAATTCCAAAGATAGCAAAACAAAAGTGAAAGCCTGTCCTTTCCACTTAGTTATTTCCTCCAATAATAAATATATTTTAACAGTTTCTTCTTATTCTTTCCAGAAAAAAAATTGCAGAGGGACAAGCATGTATTTTTTTCTTAATTAAACAAATATTTTTTAAAAATCATGCTCTTTTTCACTTTATTATACAATCCTTTATTGTAAAAATATAGGGGATTTTCACAGTAAACAATTGCTTGAAATGCAGAATTAACAGGGACTGTCTTCATTTCCCATGGGTCGTATTTGCTTTTTATTTTCTCCATTTCTGTCTGTTCAATTTTCTTGATTTTTTTCTGTTGACTCACTTTTTCTGCCATAGATGGCAGAAAAATAGCCCTACACGTCACAGCTTCTAAAACCAATACCCAATATCTCTTTCAATTCCTGATAAAAGATAATCTAATTGCTTTTGCACCAATATTGGCTTGGTCCTTCTACCATCATTCACCAATTGAAGTTCTATCAGGGACAGAAGATATGTGACAGAAGGGCCACCATATTGTTAGGACACAGATTAAAATAAAAAACAGATATAAGCAGGCCCTCCTCCAATAAAGGTCCTCTGTGCATAGTAGCTGTCCTTCCCTCCAGTCTCTGTCTGTGGACAGCCACGGCCATTCCTTCCATGTCCTATCACTTTAAAAGATATTTTCTGTACTAGGTTGTCTGTTCATTTTTGATCTCATATTTTTAAATTAAAAGATTTCCTGACTATTCATCCTCAGGGTTCATTCTGTCCTTTAATCTCATTTTCTTAAGGACTCTTTAATTCTTCTTACTATACACATTGCATATGCAACATACAAACACACACACATATGCACATGAGTGGACATTACCACCTTTCTTCCCAGAGCAAAATAAAGATAAACCAACTGAAAATTCAAGCATGGTGTAAGAAAATTAGAATCTGCCACTGAAAGGAATGAGGGTATGCATGAAATGTACATTTTTAAAGTATCTCTTACTCTGCAATTTTCAATATCCTTTCCCTCAGACTCTCAGTTTCTCCCAAGTGAGGTTAAAATGAAATAACAAACTTATGATTTAGGAAAATTATGTCAATTACATTGCAAAACTATGCTAGAAAAAAATCTATGAAGTATAGAATTGATAGATGAAGGCATGGAGCTCTGTAATAGCAGAGTCCTTGAAGAAAAAACCTGACCCCTGGATTATGAGTCCCTTGAATGGTGACACCAGTGACATATGGCTTGTGATTTGATAGGTTGTATCTGTAGGAAACACAGTATTAAAGAAAGGATATGAGCCATGACATAGCAATAAGTCACTGCAGCCTGAGGCTGAAGCTTCAATATGTAAATCTGTAAACTCTTTAATATGTCTAGATAATAAAACTGGAATTATACACAAAGCAATCATTTGGAGTGGCCGTTTTTGGGCAGCTGAAGGACATTAAAGTTTATTTGAATTTGAAGCATATGCCCTGCACTGATTTTGGTAGTTTGGAATTGTCAGTTATTCACTGTGTAATAAATTGTTCAAATGCTTTTCCTAAAGGTTACAGTCAAGAAACTTTTCTATGTTTTTCTCTTAACTGAACAACTTTCTAGGTACCTTACTCGGTCAAAGGTTTCTGACTTAACCTCAAAGCTTGGTGGGACAGAGAGATCTGCCGTCTCCATAAGTACTGCTTTCTGGCACTTGAATGTAGACTCAAAAGAAACCGAGGATGTAGACAAAACCAATTTATCTTTGAACTAAATGGACTTCTAACCAGCTTTGCAGTAGGAGTGCAAACTAGTACAGTGAATTTTATTGGGTAATTTCTTAAATATGCATATACTCTTCTAAATATGGCTGTTAGGTGATATGAAAAAATTCAGAATCGGGTATAGATGTTTCTAAATCTTATTTGGGGCACCATTAATTTATTCTGCTATCAATTGAAGATAACTTTTGGCTTCTCAGTTTTTTTAATTTTAAATAAACTAAAAAAAAACTTCTATGAAACACTTGGAATAAAAGGATTGGGAAGCACTTTCCCTAACTTTAAAGAATAAACATTTTTAGAGAAGAGATTGATGTTTACATAGATATATGTTCAAGTAAGGAAGTGCTACATTGGAAGTCTTCACCAGGTCACATGCAGTGTAGTATCAAAAATATGAACAAACTGTTCAGCATAGACACTGGCCAACAAGAGGAGAGATGCTGGAGCAGGATCTGGAGACCCCCAATTGCACCAGGCATTGGCTGTTTATTTGCTAGATTGATGGGGAGGATGAGTAAGTCCCATGAGAGGCATCAGAATGACAAGGGTAACAGGGAAACTCAGAGAGCTTAAGGTACAGGCTATTTACCAAACAATGGAAGTAATTCAGAATATTAATGAAGAATAAGACCACACCAGTGTATCTTGATTCTGTGTGACCACAGAGCAGATGCTGTTAGAAAAGCTGGTAACATCTGAATTGGGTTTCTCCAGAGGTGTGTGTATACGTGTGTGTATGTGTGTGCATGTCTGCTTGTATGTGTATGTGAAGTGGAAATGTTTTACCATGGAGAATGAACAGCAAATGCAAAAGTGTAACAATTCTTAGTAGGACTCTTAGCATAAACTGTATGCCAGAGAACTTCCAGACAGGTCAGAATGGTGGCACGCAGTCAGATTAGCAGATGCCGTTTATTGCGGAGATTTGGGGTTTACTTCCATGGAAAAGAGGTTCATTCAGATGGGCCTATGCCATGATTAGATTTATGTTTTCAGAAGCTACCTTTGATAGAAGTATGAAAGATAAAGTGATGCCAAATGACATTTTTAATTCCAAAATTTACATCTTTTATTTTTTGAGTAACGGGAACTTCAGTGAAAATTGGCTTCAAAGGAAATAGTGCTTTTTTCTATAGTAAAGGGCAGAGATTTGTTTCTATATCTGTATCTATCCCTCTATATAAATATATTGGAGTAAATGCCTGTCTTCCAAACTGCTAAGGAAAGTAGTTTTCTCTCAGAAGCGCAATAAGTGAAGGGAGGCCTAAGATTTTCTATCAACTCACTACTGCTAGCTCACGTAAACACCCAGTCTCTTTTGTGGGTCTGGCAGTCTGCTACTACTTTGGTCATTTTCTCAAATGATCATCAACCATCCCCGGTGTTCTCACTTTCCTACACCTGCTCCTCCTCTTCTGACTCCTGCCTGAAGCCCTACCTCTGCCCAAGCCTTTTCACGAAACCTACTTGCAAATCTGCATCATTGTCAGCAAAACCTTTTAACAACCTTACCTTATTCATAAAACTTCTCTCAATCACTTGCCTTCAGAGAAACCAGTTCATCCTAAAAATATGCCTCTCCATAGACTTACTGAGTTGAACAAAACTAGTTATTAAAAACTAATGTTTACTTAATGCTTACTATGTAGATAGACACTTATTAGATGTGTTACTTATAAGACATCAGTTTTAATTCATTGGAACTCTTTGAGAGTGAAGTTAAGCATTATTCCTATCTTACATATGAGGAAACTAAGGCACAGAATATAAAATAATTTGCTTCACATTTAAGAGATGCTGAAGGAGTGTTTTCTCTTCAGAACATGATTTCAAAGTTCCATTAGCCATAATTAATAACTGTGCTTTGCTGCCCTTACAGACAATTTACCATTGTGATTCTACTCCAAACTCTACTATTTTCATTCTACATTATACTGCTTAACCACATATTTATGCTCTTGGTTGTTTGATATTTTCACCTTCAGTCACTTTCACCTCTACATCAAATCAACTTTCCTCTACCCTTTCCATACTCAGACGTTACCATCAACCTAAGTGGTTCCACCTTCCAAATCCTAAAATTGAAATTATATCTTCTGCCCCAAATAACATGAGGTATCTTATATTATGCTTGCTATGCACAAAGCTCTGGTCTAGGATTTTTATATATTTTCATTCATTTAATTTTCTCAACAAATTTATGAGTTGGGTACCATCATTACTGCATTTTACCATGAGGTTACTGAGGCACAGAGAGATTAAGTAATTTTCTCAAGGTTATACAGGTAGCAAATGAGAGATGAGGTTTGAACCCTAGCAATTTGGCACCAGAAATTGTGATTTTAACCACCATGCTAAGCTGCTCCGAAAGGTTTTGTTCTCTGTTCTTTAACCACTTTGGTGATTCCCGAACTTTGTCCTTCTCTTTTTTTGACTATCAGCTTCTATTTTTAATTATATCGTTGCCTCTTCCTACATCCAATCTAGACATCATGCTCTATAACTTTAATCATTGCTTTGCAAATTGCTCTCATGTCCTTCATTTCTTTATACTTTCATCATAATCATCCCAGAAAATCACAACCTTGAATCAATCCATTTTCCCTTTTCATTTATTTTCCATTCTTACACCATGCTTCATAAACACTGTCAAATAAAATAACCACACATTTCAGTTTGTGTGCATATTTATGGTCTCTATATTAGTCAGCTATTGCTGCAATAACGCTGCCTAACGAACCACCTTAACACACAATTGCTTAGTAATTACTTATTTTTAATGTTCATGGATTTGCAAGCTGACTGTGATTTGGCTATCTAGTGGGGGTTTCTGCTGTAGGCTGGCAGATAGCTGAGTCCTGCTTCAGACTCTGGGTTGGGTTCAGAACAGCTCCACAAAACTCACCCTCTTTGTACCAGCAGCTCTCCAGGTCTTGTTTTTCTCATAGTGAAGGGCAGCCGCTCAACAGCCAAGCAAAACTGTGCAAGCACATTTAAGGCCTCTGTTTGCCTCACATTTCCTAAAGTTAAATTGGCCAAAATCTCATCACCAACCAGGCTTAATATTAACAAGGAAAAGTGGTATTCTCTACCCATTGTGGGAATGTGGTGCAAAGTTAGCTGCCCACAAATATGAGAATATAACCCTATTAAAGCAGAGTGAAGAATTGGGATATATAATGCAATATACTACTGTGCCCATCTTTAACTGGGACTCCAACACCGTTCAGAAATTTTTATACTTTACCATACATATTTCGCATTCTACAAAGCTACTATTTCCACCCATCTCTACTCTCCTGACATCTCACCACAAACTGTGTCTTGTAAAGAGTTCAGCAGTCAGCCTTCCTGCTTATTTTCCTTATTAAAAAACAAAAGAATTTATTCAATTCCCTATCTGCAATCCAAAAACTTGTCTGAATCGCCACCTATTAATCAAAATTATCTCTTCTTTTTACTTTGAAATAGCAATGTGAGACATCAGACCTCTACCAAGACTTTTGCAACCCTGCCATTTGTTGTCTCCCATGAAATCTTACTCCTTCAATTACCACTCTCTTTATTATAATTCCAGCATCTCACTTTTTACCAATTCCTTCCAGCCTAGATAATTCCTTCTAGCACTTGTCTAGGTTCTTTACTTGTTTCTTTTAATTTAATACTTAAAACATTCTTATGAGGTAGGTACTATCATTCTGAGTGAAGTAAGTATATCATATCTCTCACACATGTGGTCATTGAGGCCCAGAGATGTTAAGTAACTTATTTATTAATGCCAAATTCAGTAATATTTACAATAACCTATAAATATACAGTGAATTTCCCAAACTCTCAATGGTGACTTTTATCTCTCAAATTCTCTCTCAGCCTCTCAAAACACTCTCTTTAAAAGAGAAAGAATGAGTGTGAGAGAGAATGGTAAGTTGTTCTGAAACAAAATGAATTAAACTCCTAAAATATTCAGAATAAGATGCTAAAAATCAATACATTAATAAATCAATAAGTCAATAAATCTACACTTAAAAGAAATTTATCCTAGCAGATATTTAAAAATCATACAAATTAACAATTAAAAATAGGGGAGAGGAAATGCATTGTCTAATCAATTCTACATGATATAGATTAGAAAATGAACAAACGATGTATGGGTATGTATTATATAAGGGAGTAGCATTAAAATATTGGAGAATGAATGCACTATTTAATAAATAGCATTGAAATCTGAGGCTACTTTTTACAAATATGTACATATGTATAACATATCTATGTATATACACAAGAGTACATATAACTCCAACCATATAGTAAAGTAAATTACAGTATAATTAAAATTTAAATAGAATTTGAAATTTCAACATTTAAATGTAATTTCAAATTTTCAAATTCCATCTTTAAATAAAATTTGTGATATTTTCATAAACTTGGGGTATGGAGGAACATTCTAAAACTGACATCAAAATAAGAAAGCCAAAAAATAAATTTAACTACAAATACAATATTAGAGTTTATATACCAAGAAATATCTCCCCACTTAAAACTGATTTAAATAGTGCATAAAAATTAGAAGTATATTTTTCAACATGTAGCTTACCTTGGGAGAAAGTAATAAAATTGTAAGGGTAAAAAATAAGGACGGTACTGAAAAACGGAAGGATAAGATGAAGCTGATGAAATGGTGCTCGTAGGGGATTTGCTGATCTGATGATAAAAAAATGCTTATATTTTAATGAATAAACAAAACTTTGGGCCATATAGGGAGAAGAATTTGAAATGAGAGGCTTCTATCAAACTGTGACCCTGGAAAAGCTAAAATCTCGGTAGAAGTGTAGTCTGGGGAAAAACGCGTACTTACTAACAAAGATACATACCATGAAAATCTCCATGTGTCAATACAAATTCAGGAGTAAGAGTCTATTGTGACCATTTTAGCCATCCACTTACCTTTATAGTGTGTGTGTGTGTGTGTGTGTGTGTGTGTGTGTGTGTGTGTGTGTGTATAATCTACAGCTCTATCTGGGAAATCTCAATTAGAGAAAATAAAGAAGAAAAATTCTTGGTTGATAATGCATGGCAAAATAAAATGAAATTTTTTTCTCATACTTTTCTCACTCCTTCCTTGTTGATGACCTTGCCAGTTTTGAGGCATGTTGTTCAGGTATTTTATTGAACATCCCTCCTTTGGGATTTGTTGATGTTTTACTGATGATTGGGCTCATTTTCCTCATACCACACGAAAGCTACATGCTATCAAAATGATTTATCATTTTTGATGTTGACCTTGATTAACAGGATGAGGTAGTTTTTGTCAGGTTCTACATACACACACTCATACACACACACACACCATTTTCCATACTATGCACTTTGGAAGAAAGTCACTATGCACAGCCTACACTTAAGGGTGGGGAATTATACTCTACTTTCTTGAAGGAGGAGTGTTTACATACATTATTTGTAGTTCTGCACAAGAGATGTATCTCTTCTCCATCATCTATTAATTTATTCATTCATTTAATAATGCCAATATGGCTTATGGATACTTATTTTGTACGAATAATAATCCTATATTATATTATTTATATTGCTGCTCAAATATTTTCAGTTTTGGTCACTCAGAGTTCTTTTGGTTAGCTCCTGTGTCCCTTTGACCTACCACCATCAGAGTAGGTTTCTTGTGTGTGTGTGTTGTGTGTATGTGTGTCTGTGCATGTCCTTATTTTCTGGGGTACAAGAAACTCCAGGCTCATTATTTATATTTCCTGCTCCATTCCTAAAATCAGCCTTTTCTGCAGGGAGCTATGGTTCCTTTTATTGCAGAATAGTATGAGAAACCACAATCCAGGTACTTAGTTTGCTCAAAGCTACTTGAGTGCCATTGTTTCTAGACCCTCTCAGCAGACAGAACAAGGAAATATATTTATATATTAACATCTGTATAAAAACATATCCATAAATATTTCTATGTGTAACCATATGTGTTTCTATTTAGCTAAACATGACCTCATTCTGATGTTCATAATTTTAATCCGTTACCACATTCTAGCCCCTCCCCTTCCTTATCTATAAACTACCATGCCAACAGTGAGAAACTTGGCTTTCACCATCCACCATCCATTTACTTAATTATTCAATTCCAGATAAATATATAGCATTCCATACCCCCATGGGACCAACTTTAACAACCAGAGTACAGTTTTTATGTATAGTTTATTTTGTCTTTACTCTTCCAGTTTCTACTCATAGCTGAAATTTCTTAGACCAGCACTTTTCTTCCCTACCTCTTTCAGAGAGTTTGTTTCATACATTTGTAATATAATCACATTACTTTGTCATATTCTGCATTCCATGCTAAATATTCCTGAACTCTTCTGTGATATTTTTAAACATTGTACACATTAAGGATCACATTTTATCCTTAAGGATTCCATGAGGTTTTTTTAAAATGTAATTTTATTGTTATATATCCACATAGCAGATAATCATCCAAAGTGCACAATCAGTGGTGCATGATATTGTCATTCATCATCACAATCAATTTTTGAACATCTTCATGACTCAAAAAAAAATTAAAATGAACACCTCATATCTGTGTGACACCTGAAACTCAGAGCTAGAGCTCAGCTGTGATGAATCTTAGTATTACCTCATATAGCAACTATCAAACTTAAAAAGAACATAGACTTCAATTAGAGATATGAATGAAGTAGATCTGGATAGGACTAAGGCAAATCAGGCCAAAGGCTAAAGGATGATATTGACTGTGTTTTAAAACTTTAACTTCTTTGTGAGACCAAGGGAAGAGATGCTTATTTGTTGCAGGATCTATATTTTCTGCAGCACACTAAATAATTTAACTTGTATGTTCAGTTTATCAAACACCATAGTAACAAGGAACTTTGAATAAGAAGTGAGATCTGGTAGGTTTGTACAGGTAAGTGTGAAATCCTAATATATCACAAAGTAATTTGGGCAGAGAATAAAAATATATTTTCAGGGCCCTCTTGAGGAACAGGGAGAAAATAAGGAAATGTTGGACTTCTCCACCTGGGTTATTATTGGTATTCTCACAAGCATTGGGGAGTAGCAATTTAGAAGGCTGAGCTCTCCATCTTGGGGCTTGCCCTTATGAAGCTTGTTACTGCAAAGGAGAGGCTTAGCCTACTTATAATTGTGCCTAAGTGTCTCCCTCAGAGAACATCCCTGTTGTTCAGATGTGGCCTCTTTCTCTCTAAGCCCACATGGCAGGTAAACTCACTCTCCCACCCCTCCCACATGAGACATGACTCCCAGGGGTGTAAATCTCCCTGCAATGTGGGACATGATTCTCAGGGATGAGCCAGGACTCGGCATCATGGAATTGAGAAAATCTTCACCAAAAGGGAGAAGAGAGATGAAACCAAACAATGTTTCAGTGGCTGAGAGATTTCAAATGGAGTCTAGAGGTCACTCTGTAGGGCATTCTTATGGACCATATAAATATCACTTTTTAGTATTTAGTATATTGGAATATTTAGAAGGAAATACCTGAAACTGTTGAACTGCAACCCAGTAGCCTTGATTCTTGAAGATGATTGCATGACTATTTAGCTTACATGGTGTGACTGTGTGATTGTGAAAACCTTGTGGCTCACACTCCCTTTATCCAGTGTAAGGACAGATGAGTAGAAAAATGAGGACAAAAACTAAATGAAAAATAGGGTAAGATGGGGTGTACAGAACGCTTTGCGGGTTCTTTTTTACTTTTTCTTTTTATTCTTCTTTTTATTCTTTTTGGAGAAGGGAAAATGTTCAAAATTTTATTGGGGTGGTGAATGCACAACTATATGATGGTACTGTGAACAACTGATTGTACACCATGGATGATTGTATGGTTTGTGAATGTATCTCAATAAAACTGAACTTAAAAATAAATAAATAAACAGATCTTAAAAAAGTGGAATTTTATCTCAAATCAATAAACCAACTTCACACAATGAGGAACTAGAAAAAGCCACTCCAGGGGCAGAGAAAGCATTTCTCCTCTGTGTTAGAGTAAAACACATTTCCTCTGTCTGAAAGAAGAGGAAGCAGAACTTATGCTAAAATGTTGCCCAAGAAAATAATTTCCTTTCAAATTAACTACTTGATCTTCTACCAGTCATAGGAAATTATATACTATATCATTAATGTGTATTATATTTGCTGAATATCACTTTAAAGATAGAGGTAGGCCAACACTGAGAAGAGCACCTAACACAAAACAAATATTCAGTAATCTTTTTTAAATGAATGAATGTAAAAAAATTAAAAATATATAAATGCATGGTTAAAATGGATTGTATTTCTTAATAAAAATACCAGAATTTTCCAATAAATGTGAAGTTTAGGTTTTTTTTTCCCCTGAAGGGTATTTTTCTTCACATAATTTTTTTTACTTAACAAACTTAATAAAGAGCAACTCCATGCTCTGGCAGAAGGTGTCTGGATATAGCAGTTGTCTTTGCTCCCGATGATGAAATTATCAAATACCTCAATAAGATCTGAAGACCCAGTTTCCAAGAGAGGAACATGGTAATTGATACAGGTGCAAGTCAGGCCTTCTACAAAAGATGTAACAACTGTTTTATCCTGTGATTTGTGAAAGATAATTTTAAAGAGCATTGCATGGTTAAAATTGTGTGTTAGCAGAATCATGTTAACTGCAGACTTGCTAGCTGCATAAATCATTACTATTTTGTAATGTTCTATTTAACATATTTAAACATATGCTAACCATATGTTTATTGTTTGTAAACATCCATATGTTGGCACTTTTATGGGTCAAGCAAAGTCTGATCAGGCCAAACCCTGGAAGATATAAATAAATAAATTTATTTTTCTTTTACTAAAAACAAAACAAAACAAAACACCCAAAACCCCTTAACGCCCTTCACACACATTATTTATTTAGTTATTGTCTTTATTTTCTTACTCATCTGTCCATACACTGAATAAAGGGAGTGTCAGTCACAAGGTTTTCAGAATTACCCAATCACACCATAAAAGCTATATATGATCATCTTCAAGAATCAAGGCTACTGAATTACAGTTCAACAGTTTCAGGTATTTCCTTCTAGCTATTCCAATACACTAAAATCTAAAAAGGGATATTTGAATAATGCACAAGAATAGCCTCCAGATTGACCTCTCAACTCTATTTGAAATCTCTCAGCCACTAAAATTCTATTTTGTTTCATTTCCCTTCCCCCTTGTGGTCCAAGAAGGCTTTCTCAATCCCACGATGCCATGGACAGGCTCATCACTGAGAATCATGTCCCACATTGCCAGGAAGATTAACATCCCTTGGAGTCATGTACAACATAGCAGGGAGGGCAGTGAGTTTACCTGCAGGTCTGGCTTAGAGAGAGGGGCTTTCTCAAATGAGCTACTTAAAATAGTTTTTAAAAAAAGAAGAAGGAAAAAGAAATCCCCTTTTCAGATCCAGTCCCCAGCCCCCAAATTTTGCCAGTCATGGGCTGGAGTTGGGGCACAGCACTTTTCCAGTATTCCAAGCTCAGCTGACTCCAAAAGCCTCTGTTTCATTTTATTGTCATTCTCTTTCCAGCAACCCCACCTCCTCTCTGCCAGGAGAGACCTCAGGGTTACTTTCCTGCTTGCTCTGGGTTTATCTGTGTTTGTAGCTTGTATTCTGTGGTCCAAATTTGTTAATTAAAACTGTGGTTGGAGCTTGGTTGAGCTACCTTCCCTTGCTTCTAGTGGAGACTGCATCTTTTTCCTACAGGGTAGTGTCCCAACTAAGCCTGCCATGCCAGTGGGGAAGGGGTGGCAGCTCTGCAGTTTGGGGGCTTTATTTATAGTTCTATGCTGAACTCTTGACCATTCCACCCACTCCAGACTGGTGTACAATGTCTGTCTGGTTACTAATGTCCCCCAAACTGTTGTTCCAGACAGTTCCTGACTATTTACTAGTTGCTCTGGAGGACTAACTAAATTCCACACCTCTCTACACCGCCATCTTGCCCCACCTTTCATTCCATGACTTTTGATAATTACATGTGTCATGTACTGAAAATTGCAGTAGCATATGTAATAGTTAATTGCCCTAAAAATTCTCTTGTTCTTCACATATTTAACCTCATCCCACCCCACACACCCAAAAAGCTGGCAGCAAGTGATGTTTTAACACTTCTATTGTTTTGCCTTTCCAGAATGTCATGTAATTGTAATAATACAGGCTGTAATATTTTCAGACTGGCTTTTTTTTTAAACTAGTGATATGCATTGGAGATTCATCCATTCTTTTTGTGGCTTCAAAACTCATTTCTTTTTATCACAGAAAAATATTACACTGTACAGTTGTACCACTATTCATTTACCCATTTCTCTATTGAAGGACTTCTTGATTGCTCCCAATTTTGTGATTTTTGAACAAAGACAAAATAATTGTTTATTTGCATGTTTGGTAAACACATATGAGTGTAATTGCTGGATCAAATAGTAATATATTTACCTTTATAAGAAACTCTCTCCTGGAGTGGCTGTTCCTTTTTGCATTCCCATCAGCAGTGTTACTCCACTTCCCTGCCCAAAATCACTATCATCCATTCTTTGTATTTTATCCATTCTAATAGGAATGTAGTGTTACCTCATTTTGTTCATTTGCAATTGCCTAGTGACAAATGATTTTGAATACATTTCATATGCTTATTTGGCATCTCTATGTCCTTGGTTATGTGTCTATTCAGATCCTTTGCCCATTTTTTAATTGGGTTTTTGGTTTTCTTAACACTGAATTTTAAGATTTCTTTGTATATTTTGGCTACACTTATCCTATATCAGATACATGTTTTGCAAATATTTTCTTCCAGTCTGTGGCTTGTCTTCATTCTCTTAAGAGTGTCTTCAACAGAGCAGAATTTCTTAATTTTAACAAATTCCAAGTTATCTCAATTTTTTTGGATAGTGCTTTTGTTGTATCTAAAAACATTTTTACAAACCAGCATATCTTATAGGATATCCCTCTACTGGAATTTATCTGATGTTATTCCCATAATTAATCTCTATAGGTTTTAAAGAGGAAGACCAAAGAAGTTAAGTTTAAAATATATTTTTTAAATTTTCTTAAGCATTATTCTTTCACACTCTATTTAGAAGTTTTTGTATAATCTCTGAATATTTGGGGAATTTTCAGCTACACTTCTTGTACTGATTTATAGTTTAATGCAATTTTTTGTCTGAGAACATACGCTGTATGATTTCTATTCTTTTAAGCTTGTGAAAGTGTGTTTTACAGCCCTGAACATGGTCTCTTCTGGTGAGTGTGAGCTTGAGAAGAATGTGTACTCTGCTGTTTTTGAGTACAGTGTTCTATAATTGTCAATTAGATCAAGTTAATTGATAGTGTTGTTCAGGTCAGCTGTGTCCTTACCGCCTGCTGGATCTATCAATTACCTGCTATTGTTACGTGCATACAAGGTAAGGATTTTTTTTTTATGTACTCTTGGAGTACTGAATCATTTATCATTATGTAATGCCCTGCTTTATCCTTGATACTTTTCCTTGTCTTGAAGTCTGTTTTTTTTTAATGAAGTTAAGATAATTATACCAAGTTCTTTTCAATTAGTGTCACTGTTGTATAATAAAGAATTTGGTTGTTCTTTGTCCCTGGTTCCTGGGCAATCACTTGTAAAACCTTGGAATTTTCTGAGTGATACAAATGTCTTCTTTTTAATACATGGGGGTACTCCAGACCACACCTGGTGATTTATGCTAATGAGATGACTCACGGTGGTGCAAGAGTGGGGGTTGCCTAAACCCAAAAGACCATGTGATTAGACAGTTGGGCTTTGGGCCAGGTATTATCAGTATGACCTGTAAGCAGAAGAGAAGGATTGGAACTGAGCTCAACCATGTGGGCCTTGATTCATCTATAATATGATGATGCATATGTAATGCCACCCCCATAAAAACTTTGGATACTGAAGCCCAGGTGAGTTTTCCTGGTTTGAAATACACATCTTTGGGCAGGGATGGAGACTTGTCCTGATTCTAAGTGAAGAGAACACTAGAAGAAGGAAGGATCTCTTCTTTTGACTCCTTCTTAATTGTATTTCTTTTGCTATAATGAAACTGTAATTGGAGATACAGTTTTTTCTTGAGTTCTGAGAGTCATTATAGTGAATTATTGAATCTATAGTGTGGGTCCTGGAAACTCTTTTAGTGGACTAGCACTTAACCTGTGATGTCTATGCACATCTGGATACTTAGAATCTAAATTACATTGCAGCCAGTATGGTTTATCTCTTTCTCCATCCCTTTACTTTTAACTTATTTGAGTTTTTGTATTTTTATATCTAAGTTGGGGCTCTTATAGACAACATAGAGTTCCCTTTCTTTTTTCTTAATCCACTCTGAAAATATGTGTCTTTAAATTGGTATATCTATACCCTTAAAATTTAAAGTGATTGTAGACATAGTTAGATTGATATCCTCCAGTTTTGTAATTTTTTTTTTACTTTATTGCACTTGTGCTTTATTTCCCCCCACCCACTTCTTTTTCTGCCTTCTCTGGTTTAGTTGCTATGATTCCATTTTCTCTTCTCTTTTGTCATATAAATTCAAATTCTTTTAAAAATACTGTTTCAGTTGCCCAACAGTTTGCAATATACAATTTTAACTAATCTAAGCCCACCTTCCAATAATACTATTTTGCTTCATGTGGTAGTGTAGGTAACTTATAACAGAGTATTCCAAATTCCTCCCTTATGTCTTTTATGATTTTTGTTGTCATTCTTTTCCTTATCCATATGCTATAATATCTTGTTACTATTATTACTTTAAACAAATCATTTTCTTTAGTTCAAGAATGAACAAGAAAAACAAAACATTTTATTTTTGCCTTCATTTATTCTTACTTCAATGCTTTTCTTTTCATTGTGTAGGTATGAGATACTGACCTATATCATTTCCCTTCTCTTTGAAAAAACATCTTTTATCTTTTCTTGAAGAGCAGTTTATCTGACAAAGTCTTTATTTCTCATTCACTTCTCTTTTTTATTGAGATAAGTTTCAAATAGCATAAAGTTCACCATGTTAACCAGCTTAAAGTGTACAATTCACTGGTGTTCAGTACATTCACAATGTTGTGCAAACTTCACCACTATCTAGATTCAGAATATTTTAATCCTAAAGGAAATGCCATACCCATTAAACAGTGATTTACCATACTTCCTTGTACTGGCCTTGATACATTTTTCCCCCACAAAAGCCATGTTTTAAACCAAACTTTGGATGTTTGGGTTAGTTTATTTACATGGAGATGTGATTCACCTAACTGTAGGTGAAACATTTTGATTGGATATTTTCATGGAGTATGGCTCCATCCATTCAGAGTGGCTCTTAATTGGATCACTGGAGTCTTTTAAAAAGAGCTCACATAGAGAACAGAGAGGGCAAAATGCCCCAAGAGAAGCTGAGAGAGACATTGTGGAGAGAAACTGAGAGGCAGCCCAAACAGGAGCACTTGGAAATGCATAGATATATGGACAGAAGGATGTTTGGAGATGCTAAGTTAAGAGATGAAGCCCTGAGTTTGCCCTGGAGAAGCTGAGAGGACCCCAGAAGCTTAGACAGAAATGTCCTGCAAGAAAAAGCAAGGATGCACAGGAGCTAAGAGAGAGGAGCTAATACAGGTGACCAGAGACATTTTGGAGAAAGACATTTTGAAACACAACCCAGGAGCAAAGGATGAGCAGGTATCAGCCAGACTCTGTGCCTTCCCAGCTGACAGATGTGTTCCAGACACCAATGGCTTTTCCTCAGTGAAGGTATCCTTTTGATGATGCCTTAGTTTGGACACTTTTATGGCATTAGGACTATAAATTTGTAACCAAATAACCCCCCCTTATAAAACCCAATTCATATCTGGTATTTTGCATAATAGCAGCTCTAGGAAACTGGAACAAACTTTGGTACCAGAGAAGTGGAGTGCTGCTGAGTTTGCAAATACCAAACATGTTGGAACAGCTTTTTAAATGGATAAGGAGAATATTCTTGAATAAATGTTAGCAGCCTGATAGAAAAGGCCTAGATTGCTTCAAAGAGACTATTGGTGGAAATATGGAATCTAAAGTTACTTCTGATGAGGTCTTAGAAATGATGAATATGCCATTGCAAACTGGAAGAAAGGTGATCCTTGTTTTAAAGTGGTGGAGAATTTGGAAAAATTGAGTCCTGGTGTTGGATGGAAGGCAGAATTTGAAAACAATGAGCTGGGATACTTAGCTGAAGAAATTTCCAAACAAACTGTGGAAAATGCAGCCAGGCTTCTCCTTGCAGCTTATCGTAAAATACAAGAAGAAAGAGATAAGTTGAGAACTGAACTGAGTACAAAGAAACCAGAGACTGATGGTCTGGAAAGTTCTGGGCTTCCAGGAAGTGAGATCCCAGAGGCTGGTGATGCACATGCAGATTTAACAAAACCTGGAAACAGCCAGCCATTTCAGTACAAGCCAGATTGGAGATGGAGTTATCCAGAATGGATTTGTGGAAAGGCCTATTGCCTGATTGTTTTCACCCCTGTATGCCACATGCCAAGCCAACAAAGTTTTTGCAAGATCTGTATAAATGGAACCACTGCCATTCTGGACTAAAAGGGGGAGATACAGGAAAAGTTTCATCAGCAAAGGCAGAACCATGGAAGCCAAGGTTTGAAGCCTACTAATCTCAGGCGAGGAGAGCAGAGCAACCCATGCAAATAGAAAGGGTGGGTTTGCCCCAAAGGCAGATTGTGGGCCTTCTGCCCCAATGCTAAAGAAGAGAGCTGCTGTCCAAGGATTCTCAGATGACTGGGGAATTGAAGTGAGCTTGGCTACTCCATTGTTCAAAAAGAGTGTTGGTGCCTCAGATCTCAGAGTGGGTGAAGTACATTCCCCAGGGACTGGGGAGAGCCTGGCCACCACCCCACTGTTTGGACAGGGGACAGCCATTGCCTTGGAGAGGCAGAATCCAGTGGCACCCTGATGCTTTAGGAGAGTGGAGCTGAGAAAAAAAGTGGTCACCCCAATGTGTGGATTTGTTGGAGCACTCACTGCAGTGTTTGGAGATAAAAGGGCTGCTGTGAAGGCCCTTGGAAAAGGTGAGACTGCCACTCTCTCAAGCCTCAAGGATACAGCATCATTCTATAAATGACTCTCAGACTTTGAAATTTAATGGAGTTTGCCCTGTGGGTTTTAGGAATTGTTTTGGTCCTTTGAACCCTGTTTTCCTTTCAATTTCTCCCTATGGCAACAGGAATGTTTATCCTATGACTGTCCCTCCTTTGTATATTGGCAGCAGATAATTTTTCCTAAGTTTCACAGGTCTGCATCTAGAAAGGAATTTTGCCTTAGACAGACCACGCCTGTAACATCTTGTACTTACCTATTGTTTCTGAAATGATGTAAGCATTTGTGATATTGTGATGGAATTGATGTATTTTGCATATGGAAAGAACATGTCTTTTTGGAGTCCAGAGGGTGGAATGTGCCAGTTTGGATATATTATGTCCCCCACAAAAGCCATGTTTTAATCCAATCTTGTGGGAGTAGTCGGATTAGGTTGCTTCCATGGAAATGTGACTCAATGGGTTTGTATTTGTCTGTTCTGAATATTTTATAAAAATGGGTTCATACAATATGTGGCCTTTGGGTCTGAATTCTTTCACTTAGCATAATTTTTCAAGGTCTGTTCATGTTGTAGCACGTATTCATACTTTATTCCTTTTTATGGCTGAATGATAGTCTATTGTATGAATTTAACATAAATTGTTTATTCATTCCTTGACGGACATTTTTATTGTTTCCTTTTTTAACTATAGTGACTAAAGCTGCTGTGGACATTCATTTGCAAGTTTTTCTTTCAAAACCTGTTTCTTAATCTTTTGGGTATGTGGATAGGAGTGCAGAGGAAAGATCCTGTGGTAATTCTATGTTAAATGCTATGTTAAATTATTTGAGGAACTATCAAACTCTACTCCACAGCAGTTGACCATTTTACATTCCCACCAGCAATGCATTAATTTCCCAGGTTCTCCACATCCTCACCAACACTTACTATTTTTTTTCCATTTTCTTATTATAGCCTTTAGTGCTGTGAAATGAAATATCAATATGGTTTTTGTTTGCATTTCCCTATTGGCTAATTATATTGATCATCTTTTCATTTCATATTGGCCATTTATATATTTTCTTTGGATAAATGTCTATTTAAGTCCTTTGCTGTTAAAAAATACATTGTTTTGTTGTTGATTTTTAAGATTCCCTTATATATTCTGAACACTAGACACTTATCAAATATATGATTTGAAAATGCTTTTGCTCATTTTGCAGATTGTCTTTTCACTCTTATTATGTCCCTTGATGTACAAAATTTATATATATATATATATATTTTTTTTCTTTTGGTGACATATAAATGAAACCCTTGATAAATCCAAAGTGTACCTCAGTTTTCTTCCTACAATTTTATGGTTTTAGTTCTTACATTTAGGTTTTTATTCATGTCCAATTCTTTTTTGTATCTCAGGGTCCAACTTCATTCTTTTGCATGTGGATAACCTGTAATCCCAGCACCTCTTGTTGAAGAGACTCTTCTTTCACCTTTGAATGGTCTGGGCATACTTGTTGAAAATCAATGAGCAAAATGTAGGGGTTTACTTCTGGATTTAAGATACTATTCCATGGATATCTATGTATACCCTTGTGCCAGTGCCATATTTTTTTCATTGCTGTAGCTTTATATTAAGTTTTGGAATTGGGAAGTGTGAGTCCCTCAACTTTGCTCTTCTTTTTCAAGATTGTTTTAACTATTTGGAGACACTTGCAATTCCATATGAATTTTAGGATGAGCTCTACTACTATTTCTGCAAAAATGACATTTAAGATATTGTTTTACTTTCCTCATTGCTAAAGCAAATAACATGCAGTGGATTGACTTAAACAATGGGACTTCATTGGTTCATGATTTTGAGGCTAATAGAAGTCCAAAATCAAGGCATCATCAAAGAATACTTTCCCCCCTAATACTGTGGTATGCTGAGACTGGCAGCCAGTAATCCTTTGTTCTTGGCTTTTCTGTCACCTGTCAATGTGCATGGCAGCCTCTCTTGGCTTATTCTTTCTCCTCTCAGTTCTGCTGATATTTAGCTTCTGGCTGCTTTCTCTGTCTTTTTCCCTTCTGACTTTCACTCTGTTTATATTGAATTGAGTAATTTGGATTAAAACCCAATATGATTCATTTGGGCCACACACTAACTGAAGTAACATTTTGAAGAGATCTATTTTCAATGGGTCTGCACCCTCAGGAATGGATTAAGTTAAAGAACATATTTTTCTGGGGTAGATAGATCCAAGCCACCAAAGTTACTGATAGGAATTGCACAGAATCTGTAGCTAGTTTTCAGGATTATTGCTATCTTAACAATAGTAACTCTTCCAATCCATCAAAACTGGGGGCCTTTTCATTTATTTGTTTCTTTTGATTTCTTTCAGTAATGTTGTGTAGTTTTCAGTGAGTAAGTCTTTCATTTCCTTAGATAAATTTATTCATAAGTGCACTATTTTTTGATACTATGTAAGTGGAATTACTTTCTTAATTTAATTATTGTATTGCACCTTACTAGTGTATACATAAACAACTAATTTTTATAAGCTGGTCTTGTATCCTCTAACATTTCTAAATCCATTTATTAGATCTAATAGTGTTTTGGGGGTCTATTCCTTAGAATTTTTTATAGAGAAGATAATGACATCTGAAAATAGAGACAGTTTTGCTTCTTCCTATCAAATTTGGATGCTGTTTTCCTTTTCTTGCATAATTATTCTGGATAGAACTTCTGGTAAAATATTGAATAGAAGTTGTGAATTCAGTCATCTTTGTCTTTTTCCTGATCTTAGGGGGAAAACTTTCAGTCTTTGACCACTAAGTGTAATAATATCTATGGGTTTTTTATAAATACCTTTGTAACATTGAGAAAGTTCCCTTCAATTCCTACTTTTTTAGTGTTTTTATCATAAAAGGTGTTGAACATTATCAAATGCTTTTTCTGCATCAATTGAGATCCTAATGTGGTGATTTTCTTTAATTCTATTAATATAGTATCTTATATTGATTGATTTTATGTTGAACAACTCCTGTTTTCCTGTGTAATCCCACTTTCTCATGGCCAATATTCTTTTTAATAAGCTGCTGTATTCAGCTTCCTGCTATTGTGTGAGGACATTTTCATCTATATGTTTAGGGGATTTTGGTCTGTATTTTTTTCTTCTTGTGGTTTCTTTCTCTGGCTTTGGTGTCAAGATAATTCTGGCTTCATAGAATAAGTTAGAAGGTGTCCCATCTTTCCTTAATGTTTGGAGAAGTTTGAGAAGAGTTGATGTTAATTCTTCACTCAAAATTTGGTAGAATTCACTGGAGAAATTATCTGGACTGGGGCTTTTGTTTGTTAGCATATTTTAAGAATTAAAAAGTCTCTTTACTCCTTATAGTTCTAGATAGATTTTACATTTCTTCTTGAGTCAGATATGTTAGTTTGTGGGTTGCTAGAAATTTCATCCAGATTATATTATTTTGAAGGGTAAAATTATTCATAGTATATCTGATAATTATTTTTATTTACATCAGGTCAATCAAATTGTTCTCACTTTCATTTCTGATTTTAATAATTTTAGTCTTCTGACTTGTTCTAGACAGTTTATGTAAAGGCTTTCAATTATGTTGGTATTTTCACAGAATCATTTTTCTTTTATTTACTCCCCCTATTTGCCTACTCTTTGTTTCATTTTTCTCCATTCAAAATCTTTATTATTTCCATTCTTCTCCAAACATGAATTCAATTTGTTTTTCTTTTTCTGGTTCCTTAAGGTAGTCAGTTAGCTTTTTGATTTGAGTGCTTTCTTCTTTCAAATGTGTTACAAGTGTAAATTTCCTTGTGGGCACTGCATTCACTGTTTTTTGCAAGTTTTGCTATGTGTTGCATTCATTTTCCTTCATCGCAAGATATCTCCTAATTTAATTTTTGATTTCTTCTTTGATTCAATGGTTGTTTAAAAGATTTTTATTTTTGTAATTCCACATATTTTTGAATTATCCTGTTTTCCTTCTGTTAATGCTTCTATTTGGATGGTTTCAATCTTTTTCATTTATTGAGACTTGTTTCCTGGCCCAATATATGGTCTTTCTAGATTATGTTCATTTGAACTTAAGACAAATGTGTATTCCTTGTCCTTGGCTTTGAACAATTTGATTATAATGTTTCTCAGTATGGATCTTTTTGATTTTATATTACTTGAAATTTGATGAGCTTCTGGGACATGTAAATTCATGTCTTCAAATTTGGGAATTTTTTTGGCCTTATTTCAAATATCCTTTCTCTCTCTCCTCTCCTTCTGGCACTCCCGTTTTATAAATGTTGACGTACTTTTTATAGTGTCCCACAAAGCTCTTGGGATTGGTTCATTTTTCTTTATCCATTTCTTTCTGGTCCTCAGATTGCATAATCTCAACTGTGTTATCTTCAGGTTGTTTCTTTCTTCTGTCTGCTCAAATCTCCTGCCAAATTTCTCAAGTGAATTTTTCATTTTAGTTATTGTACTTTGAAGCTCAAAAATTTTTATTTTTAATATAGTTTCTATCTCTTTATTGATATTCTCTATTTGGTATAATATTCTCATGATTTATTTTTGGTCTATGTCCCAGGTTTCCTTTAGTTCTTTGAGTATATTTAAAACTGTGGGTTTAACATCATTGCATAATTATTCAATGCCTGTTTTCCTCAGACAATTTTTATTATTTGTCTTTTTTCCTTTGAATAACACATACTTTCTTGTTATTTTGTATGCCTCATAATTTTTTGTTGTAAACTCAACATTTAAAATATTATAATTTGGCATCTATGGACATCAAATACTACTCCCAACTCTTGGGCTTATTGTGGCTGCTTGTTTGGTATATCTTGTTGATTTGTTCAATGTCTTTTATGAACTACTTTCATTAAGTCTGTATTCTTTATTGTTTCTGTTTGTTAGCTTAGTGTTTAGCTTATGATTTGACAAGGATTTCCTTAAAAACCTGGGGGGAAAAAAATCTCTCAGTCTTTGCAGAATGGCTCTGTGTTGGGGCACTCCAGTGATTAGCCAGGCTATTTATCATTCTTCCTTAGCCTCCATTCTTGCTTGAGTGGAGACTGAAGGATAGCCAGAGGTGAGAGTTTAGGGATTTCTCAGACCTTGTTTGAGCTACATCCAACCCTGGGCATGTGGGTGGCCTTCTAGATCCCCCAAAGCTGTGATTCCTCCAAGTCTCCTCCCCCTGCCTCTTTCTCCCCTTGCTTTTTAAATTGTCTATTATTTTCCCTGACCCTTATTGCTTGCCCTGAGTAGTATTGGCTAATACATCTATCTCTAAATTTTTTTGACACATGCACCTCAGAAGCCACATTAGCCCTAGGGAAGATCTGAAGCAGACATAAAAATGAGAAACATGTGTGCCAATAATTATGGGAGCCACTAAATAGGTCAAAATAAACAAACACAATTCTTTGGGAAAAAGGTCCATATTGCTCCCTTTGCTACCAGAAACCTGCACTAGGAATGCAGGCTGCAGTCTTAAGGTCACCACTGAGCTGGGGAGTTAGGGGTGGGGTGGGGTGGGGCATATGGTCAGAGTAAGTTAAAATATCAGGGAGATATCTTACTGAAATCCAATGTTTTTTCTCCTTCTTTATGCATTTCCTTGGCTGTTATCAGTATTTTATTAGATTCCATAGTTCCAAAAATTTGTATTCTGATAGTTTTGATGGCTTGTTGTTGCTTTTGTTCCCTGTTCTGCTATTTTTGCTGACATATTTTACTTTTGAGACATATTTTTTCTGGATATAGAATTCTAGGTATTTTCCCCCAAACCTTCAATATTTCACTCCAACTTCTTTTTGCTTGTATTTTTTTTAAAAAGTACCTACTTATGATCCTTGTTACACTATATTTAAGGTGTTGCTGTTGTTGTTGTTTGTCTGTTTGTTTCTTGTTGGCTTCTTTCAATATTTTCTCTTTGTTCTTGGTTTTCTGTAGTATGAATATGGTGTAGGGCTTTGTGTGTGTGTGTGTGTGCATTTATGTTGCTCTGTGTTCTCTGAGCTTCCTGGATCTGTGATTTGGTGTCTGTTATTAATTTTGGAAAATTCTTAGACAACATTAATTCAAGTATTTTTTTCTCTTTGTTTTCCTTCTGATAGTCCAAATACACATGTAACATCAATTGGAATCGTCTCACAGTTCTTAGATTTTATGCTGCTCTTTAAATTCTTTTTTCTTTTTTCATTTCTGTTTGGGAAGTTTTTACTCACCTATCTTCAAAATCACTAATTCCTTCTGCTATTTTCAGTAGACTTATTAGTCTATCAAAGACATTCTTCATTTGTGTTACAGTGTTTCTTACTTCTAGCATTTCATTTAGAAATGTCTCAAAAGTTTCACACTCTACTTACATTACCCATCTGTTCTTGCATGCTATCCATCTTTTCCATTAGAGGCCTCAGCATATTAATCATAGTTGTCTTAATTCCATGTGTGATATTTCCAAAACTTCCACCATATCTGTGTCTGATTTTGATGCTTAAGTCATTGTGCTTTTTTGCTCACATTTAAAAATGCTTTTTAAATTTTTTTTGAAAGCTGGGCATGATGTATCAAGAAACAGGACTGAGGAAAAAGGCCTTTAGTGTGACAATTTATGCTATTATTCTAGGAGTTGGACAATATTGAAATTTGATATGGCTGTAGATGAGAGAGGATTTAATTCCCTCATTTTATTTGTTTTTGTCTTCTCTGTATTTGGGGGTTTGATGATTAGGTTCATGTGTCAACTTGGCCACCTGACGGTACCCAGGTGTCTGATCAAGCAAGCACTGGCCTAACCATCACTGGAAGGACATTTGTGGCTGGTTTATTAAACCATCAGTCAATTGGCTGCAGCTGTGACTGATCACACCAAAGAATGGTGTGTCTCCCACAATAAGATTAAATCAGCTGGATTTAATCTAATCAGTTGAAGCTTTTAAGTGAGACAGATAGAGGACCTTCACTTCTTCTTTGGCTGACCAGCAAAACATTTCCTGAGGAGTTCATAAAAGTTGCCAGTTCACTGCCTGAGGAAATCCAATACAACTTGGTACTGGGAATGGTTCTTGAGAAACAGAATCTTAAAATGGGCTTTTAAAATTGGTTTTCTACTCTGATTAGATTCAAAGGCACTAATGACTCCATTTCCAGTAATCAAGATGATACTGACAGCCCATGGCATTAGTTAGCAATGGAGATACACAATTTATCACCATTGGATTCTCCTAACCATACTCTTCTATGAAGCAAGGCTCTGGGTGACAGTGTTTTGACACCTTAACAGAGTTTTGCAGAGTTAAGAGGTATAATGATGTTGGTGCATTGCTAACAGCTTCAAATTTAAAACTTAAGCATCATATGACAGATGTAAAAGTTTCTATGTGTGCCCTGAAAGAAAATATTACTTTCCGTGACTGCAGACTTGAGATTTCTGAAAACCAGACCCAGAGTCTCATTGTATGAGTAGCAGATTTTCAACACAAACTGCTATCTCAACCTTGCAAGGTGTCTGCTCTTAAAGTAAAGGCATTGATTGAAATGAATGGGATCCTGAAACTTGGGATGGAGACATACAGGTTGATAATAATGGCAATGAGGACATTGGAACCCTGGATTCTGCTGAGTCTTTATTAGATATATCTGTAGTGATCTGTCCTGAGGAAATAGCCCCCCATCTCCTATCTGCCCTGAGGAGAGAGCCACCCAACTTCCAGCTTGCTTTGAGGAAAAAGCTTCCCAACATCCAGTCTTCCCTGAGAAGCCAGCCATCCAACCTCCACCTAAAGAGATTAGCACTTCGGTGCCTGCTAAACCTGTAATTACCTCCCTTCAGGAAGCAGCCTTCATTCCTCTGGAGAGATTAATGTATTTTGCCAGATGAAACTGCAACAGAATGTCCTGAGGTAAATGGCTTGAGGGGTACTTCTAATTCTTTTCATGACCCACCCCCACCACCAGTCTTTGCTTCAAGACCTATAACTAAAGTCCCAACAGACCCTGAAAGGTGAGGTACAAAGTGTGACCCATGAGGAAGTATGCTATACTCCAGAAGAACTGTGTGAGCTTTCCAACTTATACAGACAGAAATCAGGGGAATATGTGTGGGAATGGATATTAAGGGTGTGGGATAATTGTAGAAGGAATATAAAGTTGGATCAGGAATATAAAGCTGAATTTACTGATATGAGACCACTAAGCCAAGATTCTGCATTCAATGTTATAGCTTGAGGGGTTAGAAAGGATGTTAACAGTTTGATTGGATGGTTGGCTGAAACATGGATCAAAGGGTGGCTGACACTACCTGAGGTTGAAATGCCAGAACTGCCCTGGTATGATGTAGAGGAGGGGATTCAAAGGCCTAGAGAGATTGGAATGTTAGAGTGGATTTATCATGGAAGAGCTGCTCTCACACCCCTGGAATGCCCAGAGGACACACCTTTTACCAGGACTGTGAGGAATAAATTTATGAGACTAGCTCTGTCATCCCTGAAGAGCTCTGTAGTTGCCCTTCTTTGCAGGTCAGATATTATTGTGGGAATTGCAGTCACTGAGCTGGAATCCTTAAACACAATGGGGATAATTAGATCCTGAGTTGGCAGAAGACACATGGCAGCAGTTAATCATCAAAGACAAGGTGGGCACCGCTACCATAATGGAAAACAGGCTCAAGGCAACAGTCAAAATAATCTGACTAGTAGAGACTTATGGTATTGGCTAGTAGATCATGGAGTAACTAGCAGTAAAATAGATGGACAGTCTATCAAATTCTTATTTGAGCTGTATAAGCAGAAGAATTCTAGGTCAAGTGAACAAAAGTCTAACTTGAAGTACAAAAACAAAGAATCATGGCCCCTTAACCAATTCCCAGACTTGAGACAGTTTACAGATCTAGAGTCCCTTGAATGAAGGGAAGGCCAGTTACCCTTGGGGAAGGCCCCTGTTACAGTGCCAAAAATTTATAGTGTTACTCTTCCCCCCCCCCAGCCTTCCCCAGGGAGACCTATGGCCTTTAACCAAGGTAACTGTGCATTGGGGAAAAGGAAATGGTCAGATATTTGGGGGATTATTAGACACTGGTTCAGAAGTGACATTAATTTCAGAAGACCCAAAACATCACTCTGGTCCATCAGTCAGAGTTGGGGCTTATGGAGGTCAAGTGATCAATGGAGTTTTAGCTCAGATCCATCGCACAGTGGGTCCAATGTGTCCCTGGACCCATTTTGTGGTTATTTCCCCAGTTTTGGAATGCATAATTGGAATAGACATACTCAGCAACTGTCAGAATCCTCACACTGATTTCCTGACTTGTAGAGTGAGGGCTATTATGGTGGGAAAGGGCAAGTGGAAGCCACTGGAACTGTTCTTGCTTAGCAAAATAGAAAAACAGAAGCAATACTTGATTCCTGGAGGGATTGCAGAGATAAATACCACTCTTAAAGTCTTGAAGGGTGCAGGGTTGGTGATTGCCACCACATCCCCATTCAACTCTCCTATTTGGCCTGTGCAGAAAACAGATGGGTCTTGGAGGATGACAGTGAATTATTGTAAGCTTATTGAGGTGAAGACTCCAATTTCAGCTGCTGTTCCAGATGTGGTATCATTGCTGGAGCAAATCAATACATCCCCTGGTACCTGGTATGTGGCTATTGAGCTTGCAAATGCTTTTTTCTCAATGCCTGTTAGTAAGGACCACCAGAAACAGTTTGCCTTCAGCTGGCAAGGCCAGCAGTATACATTCACTATGCTACCTCAGGGGTTTATCAACTCTCCAGTCCTATGACATAGTTTGTCTGCAGGGATCTTGATCATTTCTCCCTCCCACAAGACATCACATTGGTCATGTTGATTGGATGTAGTGAGCAAGAAGTGGCAACTACTCTAGATTTTTTGGTAAGGTATTTGTGCGGCAGAGGATGGGAGATAAATCCAACAAAAATACAGGGGTCTTCCACCTCAGTAAAATTTCTAGGTGTCCAGTGGTGTGGGGCATGTCGAGATATCCCTTCTAAGGTGCAGGAAAGCTGTTGCATCTGGCCCCTCCTGCAGCCAAAAAAGAGGCACAATGCTTAGTTGGCCTCTTTGGATTTTGGAGACAACATATTCCTCATCTGGGTGTGCTACTCTGGCACATTTACTGAGTGACCAGAAAAGCTTCTTGTTTTGAATAGGAACTGGAACAAGATGAGGCTCTGCTATGATCCAGGCTGCTACGCAACCTGCTCCGTCAGTTGGACCATATGATCCAACTGATCCAATGGTGCTGGAAATGTCAATGGCAAATAGAGATGCTGTTTGGAGCCTTTGGCAGGCTCCTATAGGAGAATCAGAATGCAGGCCCTTAGGATTTTGGAGTAAAGCCTTACCATCCTCTGCAAATAACTATTCTCCATTTCAAAAACAGCTTTTGGCCTGCTATGGGACCTTAGTAGAGATGGAATGCTTAACCATGGGCCATGAAGTTGCAATGAGACCTGAGTTACCTATCATGAGTTGGATGTTGTCCAACCTGCCAAACCATAAAGTTGGACATCCACAGAAGCACTCCATCATAAAATAGAAATGGTATATATGAGGTAGAGCTCAAGTGGGTCCTGAAGGCACATGTAAGTTACATGAGGAAGTGGCCCAAATGCCCATGGCCCCACTATTGCCACATTACCTTCTCTTTCCAAGCTCACAGCTATGGTGTCTTATGGAGTTCTTTACAATCAGTTGACTGAGGAAGAGAAAACTCTGGCCTGGTTTACAGATGGTTCTGCACAATATGCAGGCACCACCTGAAAGTGGACAGCTGCAGCACACAGCCCCATTCTGGGATGTCCCTGAAGGACAGTGGTAAGGGGAAATCTTCCCAGTGGGCAGAACATTGAGCAGTGAACCTGGTTTTTCACTTTGCTTGGAAGAAGAACTGGCCAGAGGTACATTTGTATACTGATTCATGGGCTGTTGCTAATGGTTTGACTGGATGGTCAGGGACTTGGAAGGAACATGATTTGAAAATTGGTGACAAAGAAGTCTGGGGAAGAGGTATGTGAATAGATCTTTCTGAGTGGGCAAAAAACATGAAGATATTTGTATCTCATGTGAATGCTCACCAGAGGGTGACTTCAGCAGAAGAATATTTTAATAATTAAGTGTATAAGATGACCTGTTTGGTGGATACCAATCATCCTCTTTCCCCAGCCACTCCTGTCGAGATATCCTGTCATTGTCCAATGGGCTTATGAACAAAGTGGTCATGGTGGTAGGGATGGAGGTTATTTATGGGCTCAACAACATTCACTTCCACTCACTGAGGCTGAACAGGCCACAGCCACTGCTGATTGCCCAATCTGCCAGCAGCAGAGAACTACACTCAGTCCTTGATGTGGCACCATTCCCCAAGGTGATCAGGCCTGCTGCCTGGTGACAGGTTGATTACATTGGACCATTTCCATCATGGAAGGGGCAGCAATTTGTTCTTACTGGAATAGACACATACTCTGGATATGGGTTTGCCTTCTGTGCATGAAATGCTTTGCCAAAACTACCATCCGTGGACTTACAGATTGCCTTATCTACTCTCATGGTATTCCACACAGCATTGTTTCTGACCAAGGAAATACTTCATAGCAAATGAAGTGAGGGAATGTGCACATGCTCATGGAATCCTCTGGTCTTACCATGTTCCCCATCATCCAGAGGCAACTGGGTTGATAGAACGTAGAATTGCCTGTTGAAAACTCAATTATGGTGCCAACTAGGTGGCAATACCTTGCAGGGCTGGGGCAGTGTTCTCCAGGAAGCTGTGTATGCTCTGAATCAGCATCTACTCTATGGTGCTGTTTCTCATTTAGCTGGGATTCACAGGTCCAGGAATCAAGGGGTGGAAACAGGAGTGGCACCACTCACTATCACTCCTAGTGATCCACTAGGAAAATTTTTGCTTCCTATTCCTGTAAGTTTACGCTCTGCTGGTTTACAAGTCTTAATTCCAAAAGGAGGAGTGCTTCCATCAGGACAGAACAATAATTCCATTGAACTAGAAGTTAAGACTGCCACCTGGCCACTTTGTGCTTCATGTGCCTCTGAATCAACAGGCAAGGAAGGGGATTACTGTATTGGCTGGGGTGATTGATCCTGACTATTAAGGGTAGTCGGACTGCAGCTACACAATGGATGTAAAGAAGCATTTTCCTGGAATACAGGAGATCCCCTAGGATGTCTGTTAGTACTACCATGCCCTGTGATTAAAGTCAATGGAAAACTGAAACAACCCAATCCAGACAGGACTACCAATGACCAAGAAACTTTAGGAATGAAGGTTTGGGTCATCCCACCAGGCAAAGAGCCATAGCCAGCTGAAGTGCTTTCTGAGGGTAAAGGGTACATGGAATGGGTAGTGGAAGAATGTAGTGATAAATATGAACTACAACCACATGACCAGTTACAGAAATAAGGACTATGATAGCATGAATATTTCCTCCTTGTTTTGTGTATGTTTGTATTTGTCTGTAAAGCAAATATCTTTGCTTTCTTCTCTATTGTATCCTCTTATCATATGGCATAAGCAGCATAGTTCATTTTGCATTATTTAAGTTAAAGGAAATCAATTTATGAGTTAATGTCACCCAAGGACTTGCAACCTATTCTGGAGAGATTTTGTTCATTTCTGGACAGCGGAGTATTGTTAGCAAAATATTTGTTATTATTCTCTACTTAGAGGTAAAGTATGGTTTAAGGTGATGTGTATAACTGCCAAGTTGACAAGAATTGGACTGTAATGGTTAGGTTCATGTGTCAACTTGGCCAAGTAATGGTACCCAGGTGTCTGGTCAAGCAAGCGCTGGCCTACCAGTTACAGCAAGGACATTTGTGGCTGGTTAATAAACCAGAGGGCTGGTTTATTAAATCATCAGTCAATTGGCTGCAACTGTGAATGATTATATCAATGAAGGGTGTGTCTTCCACAATGAGAGAATGCAATCAGCTGGATTTAATCCAGTCAGTTGAAGGCTTTTAAGCAAGACAGATAGGGGATCTTCACTTCTCCCTTGGCTAACCAGTGAAGCATTTCCTGAGGAGTTCATCATAGTTGCCAGTTCATTGCCTGAGGAGTTCATCAAAAACCTTCAATGGAGTTGCCAGTTTGCTGCCTGCCCTATGGAATTTGGACTCATGCATACCCACAGTTGTGTGAGATGCTTCTATAAAATCTTATATTTATAGATATCTCTTGTTAATTCTGTTTCCCTAGAGAACCCTAACTAATAAGGGGGCTTCCCTAAGAACTTTTCTTTAGAAATAGACTGTCTCTTGCAACTCTTTCAACTGTAATCTGCCATTATTATACAAGAATTCTGCTAGTGTGGTGGAAGGGTGTGAGGCATTTTGAGCATTCTGAATTATGACTAAATTTCAGTCTTTTATTGGGTCCATTCTTTCCATTGTGACATTTGCAAGTGCTTCTCAGCTTTTTTTCAGTGTTTTTCACTTATGTGAAAGAGTAAGTCTAGAGTGAGCTGCAGTAACATCTGCCCTATAATGACAATGGAATCAGAACCTTTGGTCTATTATATTTTGATGTTATTATAAATTTTTTTTTAAAGGTAAGTAAGCACAATTCTTGAGAATAAGAAAAGGAAAGAACAGTCATATTTACTTTATTATCTGTAAGCATGGTATATTTTAATTAATGGACAAATAGGAATTCTCTTACTTTTTCTTTTCTGTTTACATTTACTGATAATTTGCAAAAACTTCAACACAAACAAAAACTCAGTATGTCAAATAAAAATCCAGTCAATAGCTTTGAAATTCTAAGGTTATAAATTGAAACAAAGAAGTGATAATATCATAAACCCTTTGTTTCAGATGATCAATATATAAAATAGCTACTATTCATTGACTACTTGCCATGTGTCAGCCTCTCTCATCCAATCTTAAAAGCCCCAACTATTAGCTGAAATTCACAGAAATAAAATAGAGTTAGAAATAGGTTAGGGAACTTTCCTCAAATGTGTGGCCAGATTTTAGAGCTGGGATTTGAATTCTAATCTCTCTAACTACTAAAACTTTCATTTGCACAATATAGTCCTTTTAGAAAAAAATTATTATTTTAAAAATTCCTAAATATATCTAAATTTATTGAATTAAAAAAAACTCTAAAGTGTTGAATTCTGTGGAAAATATACACACATTTGTCATTCTAATGATATAATGGATGGTGACAACATCTTACACTCCATAAATGAACATGACAAAAATGTCATTGAAGATATAAGGTGATTCCAAAAAGAATCTTAGTGGAAATAACTTATTCAAAAGCATGTAGCAAGACTTTAAAATTCTAGTGAAATACTCCTACTCAAATTTCATAAAATAAGAAAAACCAAATGTACTACCTATGAGAGAATGAATAACCTGAACTTATGCTAGTGAATTTTTGTATATCATTCATTAATTCATTTGGTTTTTAAGAATAGTGTTAAACTCCTCCTAAACACTTGTTTGGTATTGGAGGTGTAAAAAACAAGTTTTTTAAAAAATGAACATCAGGTAATGAAAGAATGGATATCCTCAGGAGACATGAAACAAAAAAGGTGAGTTCTATGATTGCCTTCAGCATACTAAGCAGAATTTCCAGCTGTGGCACATGGAGGGGAAACTGAGGCAGATCTCAGCAGAGTCCCTGAGTTGAGAGCACAGAACTGAGGACACAGTATCAGAGATGAAACAACCACACACAGGGAGAATCTGAGAGATCTTCAGAGGGCTCCCATTCAGGTGTTCAGTTGACTATTATCAGCAGATGCATGAAAACATATGCCCACACAAAGACTTGTACATACCTGTTTATAGTAGTTTTACTTGTAATAGACAAAAATTGGAAAATATTAAAATGCCCATCACCCATCAACAGGTAAATACATAAACTATTGTGATCTATCTATTCAATGGAATATTACTCAGCAATAAAAATGGAATCTACTATTGTTACTTGCTGCTGGGGAAGTTTTACATATAGCAGCCAGCACCCGGCCTTGCCTAACCCCCCTTTTATATTCTGTGCAGGTGTTCCAATAAGCTTCCATTCCACAGCCCAGGGGAGATGTTAGGTCTAAGGGAACAGCTTGACCATATCTAAAACCTGAATTCGGGAATAAGCAGTTTCGGCTGCAGGGTGAGAATTATCAGTGCCTGGCTCCCCTTCCCCTCTGTGCTCACTCAACAGAGATTTGGCCCTCCTCTCTCATGCAAAGTGGGGCATGCAGAGCTGCTATCCACAGATTCTGACCTAAGCAGTTGGCCTTCCTGGGAGACCAGGGGTGATGGGCTTTCTTCCTCTACTCTTTTGGACCCCTTATGCTGTGGTCACATGCTGAAAGCTGCTGTTGTGCCAGAGCCTGTGTTACCAGGCCCTGACTCCACAATCATAGGATCCTGGGTGAATCTCAAAATATTTATGGTCTCCCATCCAAGTACTAACAGAGCCCAATCCTGCTTAGTTTACAAGATCGGATGAGATTGAGTGTTTTCAGGGTGGAATGGCCATAGACATTTAGTTTTTAGTGTATTAGAATAGGTAGAAGGAAGTACCTGAAACTGTTGATCAGTGAGCCAGTAGCCTTGATTCTTGAAGATGATTGTGTAACTGTATAGCTTTTATGGTGTGTCTGTAATTGTGAAAACCTTGCAATTGACACTCCCTTTATCCAGTCTGTGGACAGATAAGTAAGAAAATAAAGACAATAAATAATAGGGGAGATAACAGTTATGAGATGTTTGGGGTGTTCTATTTTATTTCAATTTTTATTCTCACTTTTATTATTTTGGAATAATTAAAAGGTTCAAAAATTGATTATAGTGATGAATGTACAACTATATGTTGATACTGTGAACCATTGATTGTACACTTTGGATGATTATCTGATATGTAAATAAATATCAGAAAAATTGCGTTAAACATATGTATGGTGATTGAAAGAAACGTGACAAAAACAAAAAGCTAAACAAAACAATAACAGTACTTTTGGTATAACTTCATATACAAATTTCTAGAAAATGCAAGCTAATCTATAGTGACAAAGCATATTCCTGGTTGCCTTGGACAAGGGGTACAGGAGCTGGTGTGGAAAGAAGTCAGAAGAAGGTATTACAAAGAGGACATGAGGAATATATGCATGTTTCTGTGCATGTTCTGTATATAGTTGTAAGGTGTCACTGTTTTTAACTTTTGCACATGTCAAAATCAATAAAGCATAGCAAATGTTTCAAAAAAAGGACATGAAGAAAATTTGTAGTGATTGGATATTTTCATTATCTTGATTGTATACATATGTCAAACAAATTTTACAGTAAAATATGTTGTTTATTGTATGCTATTGAACAGTAAAGTTGTTAAAATATAATATTAAGAAATTATTTCTGTGGCAAAGAGAAACAGATCAATATGATGGAATAAAAGTAGGGATGAATGGGTTGTGCTTTTTATTTTTTGGAAAATATCTTAAGACATTGGAAAGGCAAATATTCTCCACTTGGGGCCATCCATGTAGTAATGTGTGAAAACCTTATAATTGCCATAATATTAAAAGGACCACCTGAAATTCAGGTTAACACATTTTATCCTAGGTCTCTGAATAATGTTTCTTTAATCCTTCCATAAGGTGTAAATAACCAATGACAATGATAGTGAAATTACTCTAGTGCAATGACACGCTATTAAAGAGGCATTTTCGGGTATCTTAAAATGTTAAACAGTGAAGTTGAAAACAATTATCTGCTTGAAAGAGATTTTCTAAAGTTAAATTTTCAATAAACAAATGCAGTATGATAATATCCATCCATGTTTTATTGGCATGTGAGGTTTGGCAATATATTGATGCCATAGTAAATTCTTGCCTCAGGCAACTTCAATAAATCCTTTAGCTAGAGTTCAGTTCTACATATCTAGGAGGTTTAGTAATAAATTATCATCAACAGTTTGCCTATTAATCAATAAGACAGAATTTAAATTGTGAAATAAGAAAGAGCAGGGAACAAAGCATTTTGCTGTCCAATAACATGTATAGAAAAGGTTTGAGATATGTTCCTGAAAGTATGTCTTCAAATGACAACTTTAAATTGAACCATATATTTTTCTTAATGAAAATACCAAACTTTTATACTATTTTATAGTTTATAGAAAACCTACACATGTTATTGCCATTTGAAAAATGGGTAAAAATGGCTTATTGTAAACATACCATGTATCTCTGTAAAATATTATTTTACATATACTATGAGATTTAAAATGTTTAGTTGCTCCCTGTTCTCTGTATGCTTCTCTGACAATCTTATAGTCACTTCTGATTTAAGTTTATGTTTTATGTTTTTTTTTGTGTATTGGCTTTATTTATTTATTTATTTATTTATTTATTTATTTATTATTTATTTATTCTCATCCAACAGTGATCATAAGTGAAGACTGAATGTATGACCTTGGATTTTTTTTAACTCTGTAACATGCATTTGCTGAAAGAAATGATATTTTAAAGATACAGTATGATATAAAGAGAGGAGAATAATATGACTCTGAGTTCTAATCCCAATTCTGTATTTTTGCTAGTTGTGTGATGGTGGAAGTCTAAATAACTTATTTTCTGACGTTAGTTTACTCCAATGTAATATGAGAATAAAAATATCTACCTAGCCAGTGTTATAAGGACGAAAGACAATGCTTTACATATAGCTTCTGACTCTGAGTTAATGTAAATAACGACTCGGATTATTAGCACCTCATACTCTCCTTGTTTTTCATCTGATAATCTTACTTCAACATAGCTTTAACGTGAGCCACAGGTCCTTCTGATCTGGCCCCCTGTGTCCTCTCTAAGAGCATTTCATCTCATTCCATCCCAGCCATATGAGCTTTGTTGGCACTCCTTGAATTGGCCAGGTATGTTCTTTTGCCCAGAATATACTGTCCCCAGATAACTCAGGGCTAACTCACATCTTCCAAAACTTTGTTCATGTCACCTCCAAAGCTCAGTGACTCCTACTGCATGACCATTCTATTAATAATCATAAATTTATTCCTTCATCTTTGTCTCATAGGAAACATAATCATTTGTTCTCTAAATAAGAGCTTGAATAGTCACATCAGAGTTTTACTGACTCTTATTTCCTATCAGTGAAATTGACCTCCCTGTAAGAAGACACAAATAAATACATAAGATGTGAAGCTTAATCTATTAGTTCAATATGAAAATTAATTTCTCAAAGGAACCAAAAATCATTGCCTAAACTAATAATTTTATTTGACCTCAGCATAGAAAAATCTCTGAGTGACTGAACTTAGACTTACCTATTCAAAGTACACTAGTATTATTAATTGACCCACACCTCTAATCCATGGAACAAGTTACCCTACAGATAGCAGCACGATGCTATTATGTAGTTCATATTAATAATAGAGTTTATGGCTTTAATATTGGATTGGGAGATCCTAACTGTGCAATGGCTATTAAAGGTTTGTTACAAATAAAGTTGTGTGAGATCTGAGTTTAGACTGGCATGGGTCAGTTTCTATCTATACAATATTTTATCAAACACAAAAGTAGAAAATAAATAAGACTCACTTTACAAATGTTCCGTCAATTAGATATTCAGAATTATCTACTTTTAGTAAATATATAGTCCTGCCTAAGAAGAGAGCTTATTAAGGTGGCAGAGCCAAGTAATTGTTTCAAACTTTAAAATGTTATCCCCAGAGCTTTAACTCTTCATCATAAAGCATGTTTTTACTCAACCTTTTGCTATTAATTATCCCAACCATATTTTTTGTAGCTTTTCTAACACTGAAAGAACAGTTATAGGCCTAAAGTCTGCAAAGTGGCTTGCAGGCCAAATCTAGACAGCCATCTGTTTTTGTATAGTCCTCAGATTAAAAATGATTGTTTTAAATTTTTAAACTGTTGAAAACTTAAAAAAAATGCAGATTTCATTATGATTGAAATTATATGAAATTTAAATTTCAGTGCCCATATAAAGTCTTATTGGAATGCAGACATATTTATTTACATATTGTCTATGGCTGCTTTTGTGGTACAATGACAGAGGTGAGTAGTTGTAACAGAGACAATAGGGCCCATAAAGTCTAAAATATTTATATCTGGCCTTTTACAGAAAATGTTTGTCAACACTTATTCTGGTGTATAAACAACTATAACAAGAACCAAATATTGTAGGTCCATATAGACTATTATGACCAATTGCACATGCCATAAAGTTATATTAATGAATCACTTTCATTCCTAACTTCATTAGAACTAATAGTCATTATTACACCTGCTCCATCACTTACTTCAGCATTAACAATTTAAACACTAATCCCAGCACCAAATGTACTGATAGACGTAAATTTAGGACTATTTTTCCATTTATCTGCGTCAACTCTAGCTGCTTCTACCATCCTATGATTAGAATAATCTTCAAATTCAAAATATGACTTTATGGAGGTCCTATGATCAGTAGCACAAACAATTTCACAAAAGGTTACACTAGCAATTATTTTATTATACATTATACTAATTAATGGGTCATTCATACTTTCTACTCTCATCAGCATGTCATGACACCTTAATATGATTTATTTCAACTCTAACAGAAAAGTATTTCTGATCCCCCTTACTTTGCTCTAATTTTCAATAGTGCAGATCCCTTCTAACAGATTATTTAATTTTGTTATTTATTATGTTGTTTACAGTCAGCTTCCCCAACTGCTAGAATATAACCTATATGATGGTGAGTATTTTTATCAGCTGTTTTTTTTTTTTTCCCTTTTTTTGTTTACTGAAGTATCCCCAGGGCTTAAAATAATGCCTGACACATATCATGTACTGAGTTTATGTTGTTCAATGAATCGATTTTCTGACACTTTTGCATCATTTCTTAGAAATAGTGAGACTCTTCTTTGTTTTAAAAACACACTTGTTACATTATAAATATTTTTATGTGCTAACTTTTCTGGCATATCATGCAGTTTGAAAATGAAAACATTTTTCATTAACATTTGTTTCCAAATAAATGTTTGTTGATAGAATGAATAGATGGAATCTCAAGTCACTGAATTAATTGGCTTCTAAATCTGAGATCAGAATTAATTTGCTGTGTCTTAGGGTTCCTTGAATAATATCCATTCAATAGCAAAAGTCTTCTCTGGAAAAATTATCTTCCCAAATGAGTTTCTGTATTTATCCTTAGTGTTCCAATTTGCTAATGCTGCCATTATGCAAAATACCAGAAATGGATTGGCTTTTATAAAGGGGGTTTATTTGGTCACAAATTTAGATTTCTAAGGCCAGAAAGGTGTCCAAATTAAGGCATCAACAAGAGGATATCTTTACTGAATAAAGGCCAATGGCATCTGGAACACCTCTGTCAGCTGGGGAGGCACATGGCTGGTGTCTGCTTTTCCTTTGCTCTCAGGTTGTGTTTCAAAAATGGCTTTCTCAAAAATATCTCTGGGTTTCTCTTAGCTTAACATCTCCAAATATCCTTCTGTCTGCATCTCCAGGCAACTCTAAGCATCAGCAAGCATCTTGGTTGGCTCCTAGCATCTCTTAAAGGACTCCAGCAATTTAAGACCCACCCTGAATGGAAATGATTTAATGTTTCACCTACAATTGGGTGAGTCACATCTCCATGGAAACAATCTAATGCAAATATCCCACAAGATTGGATTAAAACATGGCCTTTTGGGGAACATGATTGTGCTGGTTTGAATGTATTATGTCCCCCAGAAAAAGCCATATTCTTTGATGCAATCTTGTGGGGCAGACATAACAGTGGGAATTGAGTTGGAACGTTTGGATTAGGTTGTTTGCATGGAGATGCACCCCACCCAACTGTAGATGATAACTGATGGGATATTTCCATGGAGGCATGGCTCCACCCATTCAGGGTGGGCCTTGATCAGTGGAGCCATATGAATGTGCTGACTCAAAAAGAAGGAACTGAGTGCAGCTGTGAGTGACATTTTGAAGAGGAGCAAGCTTGCTAGAGAGGAACGTCCTGGGAGAAAGCCATTTTGAAACCAGAACGTTGGAGCAGAAGCCAGCCACGTGCCTTCCCAGCTAACAGAGGCTTTCCGGACGCCATTGGCCATCCTCCAGTGAAGGTACCCAATTACTGATGTGTTACCTTGGACATTTTATGGCCTTAAGACTGTAACTGTGTAGCCAAATAAACCCCCTTTTTATAAAAGCCAATCCATCTCTGGTGCTTTGCATTCTGCAGCATTGGCAAACTAGAACAATGATATATCCAAACCGGCACACTTAGGAAATTCTAGAATGGCCTGTGGCATTTTGAGTTGGGAAGTTAATCTTATTTAACAAACATGTTGCAGTATCTGCTCTATGCAAGGTTACAATTAGGACATGAGACCACTACCCGGACCTGGGATTGCCCACCAGCCCTGCCTGCCAGGTTAAACTACATACAGGCTGTGAATGGAGGAGGGTCATTTTCCACAGTGAAACTAAATATAATCCCGGGAAACAGGGAAATATTTTAAAATGTCCCTGAGGGATTTAGGCTGATAAATTAATACTGGTGTTCTTGCCCTCTAAAATGTCAGCAGTATCACTTGAAGCTGAGTTATGGTTTCAGTGAAATAGCCCCCTACACTCTATTTGGCAGTTACCTTTTTTGAGAGTGAAAAGGAGTTAGGAAAATCTTGATTTTTATTATAATTGGAACTATTTATGCTGCCTTGTACTCTTCTTGAGAAAAGAAGAGAAATCATCCAAAAAGCTATGTTTTTCCAAGGAACAACAACAGCAACAAACAGATTGATTATATTTGGCAAATAAAAAACACTGAGAACAGCAAAGTCTCTATGGATGCTACTTTTACACAGCTCAAGTTATAGTCATTCAATTGTCCTTGATTTTGAATGCTCTAATGTTTCATTAACTGTACACAGGCAACCATAAGGTACAATGAACAATCATTTAATGATTTGCTACTAGTTCATGCCATAGAGGGCTGTCCACAGACCTAAAGAATAATTCCTGGGGAAAAAGTGCTTCCTTGAATTCCTCTATTAGAGACTAATGCATGCTGCAGAGTTTTTACTTTGACCACAGAAACAGGGCCCATGCTTATGATAATGTAGGTATTGCACTATGCAAGCTTAACAGGGTTCATTAATATGGACGGGGTTCATAAACTAAGGTGCACTGCCTGTTTGTATAAATAAAGTTTTATCGGAATGCCACCACACTCATTTGTTAATGTATTGCCAGTGGTGGATTTTACACTTCAACATCAGATTCATGGACTTGCAACAGAGACCTGATGGCCCATAAAACCTATAATATTCACTACCTGGCATGCACACATCCTAAAAACCTACTGTTTTGCAGATCTGTTTATTTTAAAGATGAGGAAAATAAGGCACTAAGAAATGACAATATCAAGATTTGAATCTAAATACCTGTTCTTTTGAATATGACACTTGTGATGTTGGGAGATGTCAGCAAATTGGAACAAGCAGTTAAAGTATCGAATGTCAGATTTATTGGAGTCTTTAAAATTACTAATTCTAAGGCTCTTGAATATTTCCTTTATGATAAAATATGTTTGTTTTGAGCTACCCAAATCACCTACCATTCTGCCTTTTGACGTTTATAACTGTCCTTCCAAGGCTCTCAGGACTCAGATGCAGAAGGTCTCAAATGACTTGGCCATCTTTGATGTGAAAACCCTATTGTGATATTTGTGATGCATGACATTTAGGGTTGTGCGCCATATTAGTTGAATGGTATTTCTTTTCACTAAATAAAATATGCTAATACTTGCCTTAAACTGCTAACTGGGCATAGAGTGGATTCAATATAAGTAAAGTCAATAAAATTCACAGTAAATACTTTACAGGTTAAGAATTGTGCACATTGATATATACATGATAGCAGATAATGGTTTTTAAAGCCTCTTCCAATGGGCAAATGAGTAATGTATCCTTAAATTGCCTGAATGCTTGTGTTTTGCAAATTGTTATTTGTTTACTCAACAGAAACTGTAGGTAAAGATGTTTAACAAGCTTAAAATGGCAGAAGTAAGCTTAGGTGAATGGGTTTCCCTTTTAAAATCTCTAAGCTGTACTAATTGCTATTATTAGAATTTATATGGTACTTTGTGCTTGCAAATACTTTACAGGCAGCAATTAACTACCTGGGATAATTATTGTTATTATTTTCACCTTTTTATATGTGGGTAAAGTCAACCAGAAAAATTAAATTCCCTTGTATATGCACCTCTGTTAAAGTCACAGCAAATTTCTGATGGAACATATATTACAATTGAGACTTTCTGCCAGATGAAATCATTGTGAATTCCATGATAATTCAACTGAAATGACAGCAATTTGATCAAAAAGCAATCTAAAATTTCTATGGAATTTCTTGCTAACCTACGGTGACAGTTTTTGCAAGTACTGAGTATTTTGGGGCATACACATTTTGTTAAATTCTTCAGTCCTTGGAGGGGGGCAGGCGGTTAGTTGACTAAGTGGCATTTAAGAGCTAGCTCCTCCCTCACAGACATTGTAAATATAAATATCTGAAAGGAATACCTTTTTTTGGATTTTTTATTTAAAAAATATTTAGTAATTCCCTGTTTGGTATCTAACATTATTCTACATATAGAGGACAAAAGATTAAAGAACCCCAAAAGAGCCATTTCTAGGGATATGAAGTCATAAACAACTTCAGTTAAAGACTATAAACTGATTCATAGAGATAAATGCATTTGGCAAATTAAAATTGTTGTGGGAATTTAGGCAAAAGAATAGTTACCCTCAAACCATAGAGGTTGGATTTGCATTGGATTAATATGTATGTATTGCTTACTATTTGGCAAGCATTGTTTTAAGAACTTTTTTGCTAATATTAACTCATGTAGACCTGACTCTTAACCATTATTCTGTGGTGCATAAGTATTTGTGGAATGTAATACAAGAATATAAATTAGTTTCATCCTATTTCTCCATTACAGTTATTGAATGGTATATATTTATAATATTATTATAATGTCATAATAATTGTAGTATTTTGGTTTGAAATAAAATGAATTATATATTTAATATTTTATAACACAAGTAGATAACTTGGAAATACTCTGGAATATCCTCAAATAGATATATTAGCAATCAAGTAGAGTGAAGTTCAAAGCTCTGATGTTCACTGGACCCAGACAACCAACAAAAAATGGGGGAAATCATCCAGGTACAAGAAAATAGTCTTTACTTCTACAAAGAAACAGAGTCCCTCACATTTTTCTTGGTGCATGTGGCCCTTCTTATTTCTCCTTTATTTCTTCACATGGTGCAGAAAAATGAGTTTAAGAAATATTTCACTGTGCTCTTGATTCTACTAAAAGAAAAACAACAGCTTGACTGTGGTGATAAATGGCAGCTCACACCCAGCCTTGGTATCAGGAAAACAATACAGTGGCAGGGGCAACTTGATTCTGCAGATCTTTGTCAAGAGTAGATGGGTGGATGTGGGCCTGGACATAGTATTATTCCTGAGTCTTTTAAAGCGTGTCAAAATGTATACACAGGTGCACACACCCACATACACATATGCATGCCCATATATGCCCAAACATATATACACATATATCTATATTCATATATATATATATATATTCATGTACATATCCATATACACAGAGAGATATTTACACACATATATATTATATATACCTATACACACATATATATGCTTATATGCACATTTACATACACACACATATCTTATTTTTCTTTCATTGACAATAATTTAAGAAAACAAACAAACAAACAAAAACAAAGAACCCACTCTTCTGACAAATACTGTGTGAACCAATGTTACAATGTCAGTGTGCAGCCTCAAAAGTCTAAGATACCAATGAGTGAAATTAGTGGTCCTTTTGGTAAAGGTCATTGTTTATGGAAATTAAATTAATTGTAGCAAAATTTTAGGCCTACCACCTATCTGGAACCAGCCTCTATGCTTGAGATTCAATAATACATTAGATATAGTGTTTATCTTAGAAGGATTTACAATGTATGGTATGTTGGTGTGAATCCAGGCAGGAGTGTAGTAAGAGTAGAACAGATGGACACTTGGGTAAACTGAAGACTGAACTTCAATGTCTAGATCATGTCAAAGCAAGAGTGAAGTTAAGCAAGCAAGTCATACCCCAGGACAATGCAGAAACGCAGAGGCTGAACTGAATTAAATAGAGCCCTCAGAGTTTGAAGTCAATTATCTTCTTCTTTATAATGATTCCTGTCTCCTTTGGAATAGGGCTGTTCTTCGGCAACAAACAATCCACAAGCTATCATAAAGGTTTATTTCTTGTTAAGCCACATGACCATGACTAGTCATCTGAGCATTGTCTAGGATTATGGAATCATCTTTAATATGCTGGTCACTGTCATAGAGAGAAAGAGTTCTCCGGAAGATCTTTTCTCCCCACTTAAAAGTTGGCATTTACTTGGCCAAAATTAGACACACAGCATCTTCCAACTACAAAAGTCCATGCATGGGAAGGGGAATTCTAGTACCCAGAAGGAGAGATATGGGCATAATTGGGTAAGAACCCAATCATTACTTATTAGGAAAAAATTAAAGGACAGGTTGCTTCTGACCAATTAACCAGCCAAGACACAATTATCAAGTTTCGATTATACTGTGGTTTTCATAATGACTGGTCAGATCAAGCTTAAAGAACAAAAGGCTATGCAAATCCTATTTCTCACTAAAAACAGCTGTCTCTATTTACTCTAGCAGCCAATAATCTATTCTAATGCTGCTAATGGGGGTGAGGGGAACTTTTTAAAAATTATACTTCCAAAATGTTGGAACTATCAGGAACACAATACATTAATCATCGTAAGAGGCACCACAGCCATTTATTGACATTTTTAGAAAAGAAATGAGATGAGGCTTATATTAAATAAATAAAAAGTATATAACATCTGAGATTACATTCAAATCGGCCTTTAGAAGCACTTACTGTTGTCTATAAAGGACTTATTATCAGGTATCCACAGAAACAGATTATGGTGTTTTGAACCATATACCCCAGGAAAACCTGTTCTGAAACTTAATCCATTCCATGTGGGGTTGAACCCATTGTGAGTAGGAATTTTTCATGAGGTTACTTCAGTTAAGGTGTGGTCCAGCTTAATCAGGATGGCCCTTAATCCTACTACTGGAGTCCTTTATAAGTAGAATGAAATTCACACAGATAAAAAGAAAGCTAGAGGAAGCAAGAAGCTGAGGATCAACAGAACCCAGTAGAGAAGGGAGAGGCCAGGAGAGGCTGCCATATGCATTGCTGTGTGACAGAGGAGCCCAGGACCAAGGATTGCCAAGGACCAGCCCCAAAACACCATAGTCTTCGGGAAAAAGCATCACCTTGAAGATGCCTCGATTTGGGCTTTCCTAGCCTCAAGACTGTAAGCGCTTCAATTCCCATTGTTTAAGCCAACCCATTGCATGATATTTGCTTGAGCAGCCAGGAAAATAAAATGCTGATATTTGTATAGAAAATGGACAGTAGTGTTTCTAATGACATAGACTGAAATAAAGTCATATCATGTTCAGAGAACATGGGTTGTGTGAACCACAAAAAAATGAGAGGCATATGCAGAAAATAGGAGAGCAAAATAAAAGAGAAGGTGATGTGCAGAGCCAGAAATGGGATATTCTCAAGAGAGTAGGATGTTAAATTTTTCACTTGATACAGCAACAGCTGAAGTAAGCACTTGGTATATTTTGTATAATGAAAAAATTCTTCAAACACATAATCCATGTCTCTATGACAAAGGTGAGCATGGTTCTACATTTTGAAATGTACTTGATGCTTAGTGGATGAGACTATTTTACCTATCATTAAAGGCTTACTCCGGTTTTCATCCCTGGGAAGCCTTTTCTGGAAGCCTTTGGTAAAATTTCTTAATTTTCCATTTCCTGAAGTAAATCTTTTCTCTTCTTTGGTATTACCACAGCACTTCCTTATGTTCCTGCCCAGGAGCCTGTCACATCTAGCTTGGGATGTGGCTATTTGTGCCTATATTTCTTGATAAAATGTCAGCTCTGATAGCACAGAGGCATGCTTTATTTGTTTTAAGGATTACCCACATAGACTATTACTTTAAGTGTACTCACTGGCTACTGGGAATGCACCTGAGTGTCTACAAGATCACCTCCATCACCAGGGGAAGAACATTACTTCAGCACTCTGAAATGGCAAATATGATTTATGACTCAGTTCTAGGAGAATTAAATATCTAGGAAATCTAGGTTCATCAGTTTACACAGGTGATAGGAATATAGTGATGAGTAAAATTGGAAATATAGTGATGGGTAAAATTGAGAGGTGTTTACCTCAAATGCCATATATTTTCTACCCATAAATTCTAAATACAGTGGGAGCAGTTTCTTCAGAAGCATTAGCCTTTCCCAGTGAAATAGACCCTACAGGTTAATAAAGCATAGTTAGCACTTGAAGTGGAAGAGAGATGTGAAGTGGTTTCTTTTTCCTGGGAAATAAAGTGCTTTATAAGTGCTTTAATACATTTCTGAATCTTTAACAGACTATTTAGCCAAACAGTTTCTGTAACAGAAGACAAATCTGATGCTCTGATTATAATTTTGTCTATTTTAAATATATATATATGTGTATATATATATCCTGTACTTAATTTTAAGAATCAACTTCTTGCTCTGAAATAATGAAAACTCATTCACAATCAATAGAAGGCAGAAAAGTCCCCATTGAATCATTTCCCACAATAAGTCATCAATAAAAATTTCCCTTAGTTTAATTTTTACACTACTTGGCCTTCATTGTTTGGTGAAATTTTAAGTCTTTATTTTGGTATCATGACTGTTTATTTTAATTTTCATTTTAATCAAAGTAGTATGTGCTAATAAAAGATTAAATAGTGATGAAATACAGTAAATGTTACTGGTATAAAGCTGAAGGGAAGAAATGGAATTCTCCATCCATCTCTTCACTGGTTTCTGTTGTAATAATAATATGCTTACTTTAACATTGCCTTGATACAGTATATTATTTTTATTGACTTCATATTTTGAGAAATGAGAATTTTCTTTACATGAAAACCTCTGCTTTCCCACTTTCCCTCCTATCCTGCAAACAAGTTATATCATGATTTTGAGGTAAGTTAAATGTCAATGTTTAGATTATTATGCTATGCTGGTTTGGATGTATTAGGTCCCCCAAGATACCATTATCTTTGATGCACTCTTGTGTGGACAGGAAACGTATTGGTGTTGATTAGGTTGGGGACTTGACTGGATGTTTCCATGGAGATGTGATCACTGAACTGTGGGCAAGATCACTCATTGGATAATTTCAATGGAGGTGTGGCCCTGCTCATTCAGCATGGGCCTTAATTAGTTTACTGGAGCACTATATAAACTCAGACAGAAGGAACAAGCCTGATACAGCCAAGAAGGACACTTTGAAGAATGCACAGAAGCTGAGAGAGTAGCTGCAGATTAGAGACAGTTTGAAGATGAATGTTGAAAGCAGACTCTTGCTCCAGAGAAGCTAAGAGAGGACAGACACCCCAAGAGCAACTAAGAGTGACATTTTTGAGGAGCTGAAGCCTAGAGAGGAACATTCTAGGAGAAAGCCATTTTGAAACCAGAACTTTGGAGCAGATGCCAGCCACATGCCTTCCCAGCTAACAGAGGTTTTCCGGACGCCATTGGCCATCTTCCAGTGAAGGTACCCGATTGCTGATGTGTTACCTTGGACACTTTATGGCCTTAAGACTGTAACTGTGTAACCAAATAAACCCCCTTTTATAAAAGCCAATCCATATCTGGTGTTTTGCATTCTGGCAGCATTAGAAACCAGAACATATTCTATGTATATTTTGTTCACCATTGAATAAGTTTTACACAAATATTACTTTACATCACTTTTTTCTTTTAATCAGATTGAAGAACTCCCTTGTTATTTTTTCCATCTACATAACCAAATAATATATTCAATCTGTCAAACACTTAGCAATGTGATTTTTTTCAAATGCTTGAAAAATCAGGCTACATCAGATATACATATTTGATTCAGTTTGATATATAAAAGTCTATGACTGTAATAGTATCATATAATAGTAGCATTATAGAATGGAGTCTTAGATTTTATATGATGTCTGGAAAGGATTTTAACTTTTATATATGCTGTATAGTGTGTTTATTAAACTAGACTATCAAGTATAGCATATTTAAAGCTATGCACTGAATGTGAAATAATTGTGCTTTTTAAATTTTGAATTAAAGGAAGACATATATCCTGAATGATTCCTGGTTAATGGGTGATATTTTTATGATGAGAACATTGTACAAAATCTTATTGTTTCTTTTATATACTTGATTATAAATATAAATGACATAACAGATTTTCGCATTATGTAAAATGATCATTAAATAGGGAGAAAATCAGAAACTAAATTGGATTTGTTACACTAGTCTTTGTCAACCATAAATACAAAATTTCAAGAGACTGTTGTTTATCTTTCATCTCATTGAGGTTGGGATTGATGTAGAACAAGGTATATAGATAATTTCTCCCCCTATTATGGAAGAGTCAGTTTACAGGCAATTTTAACTTAGCTCTACTTTCTTCATCAGAGCTTTTTCCATTTTAGTCTCAAAAACCTGGAGAAAGGAGTTCATAATATAATGTTAGAATTAAGTATTAACTTCCCTGTATTGTGAAACCTCTCCAGAATACATTCTGTTTTCCCTTGGACAAATTCCACAGCCCTATTTCATCAGATTCAGTTCCTTTTGTCCCACTCTATAATTCTGGAAACCAATTTCATGATTTTAGCTAAATACAAGACATTCTTTTTGGATAAATGGCTTCTGGTTCAAAAATTTCTTACCTAAATATGTATTAGTTTCTGTCATGAAATGCAATAGTAAGAAATACATACTACATATACATGATTACAGATCACTGGAAGTCATGAAATACAAATTGGCACTGTGGGAAAGAGCTCATCCTGTTGTCTTGATGATGATGTTCTAAAACAGTTTGGGCTACTTGACCTCAATTGTGACCTGGGTCACAAAGTCAGGTAACTTATTTTGTTAAGAATAACATGTACACTTGTTGACATTTTTTTCCCTCATATCATCCTCCTTCCAAATGTTCAATGCAAAAAAACAAACAACAGCAACAACAACAAAAAAAAACCTGCAAATTAAACTAAAAAGAAAAATAGTTCTGAATACTTTCCCTTGAGGAGAGGATAGAAAACATAATGGTACATACTGGTTTTATAGCCATGTATGCTAGTATTAGAGGTACAAAATACACTATTTCCTTATTTACCCTTGCATGTATTAAAATTATTTGCTTTATATAAATCTATATATGATTTTATGTGTTAATGCTTAACTTTACATCCCTCAAATTAATTCTTACAAGGTGCTAATCTTGTAGATATTTCAGATACCCTGATCTATTTTGTGGATAAAACATTGAGAGCAGTTTCTAGTTATTTATTCTCAAAGGAAGACATTTAGTAGTTTGCAAAGAAAAAACTTAAGAAAATACATTTATTTGTTTAAGTGTTCTGTGTTAGGGATGACATTCAAAAATTATTTTAGAAAGAGTATCTGTCCATTTTTCATTGTAATCTGCATCTATAGAAACACATTGAGCTTGTCCCTGTGTTCAGGTCATTTGTGATAACTCCTATCTTCAACAAGATGAAATGCAACAATGCAATAGCTACCCTAGCTGACACATCCTCTCCATTCTATATTACCAATGCTATATGACAAAATAATGATCAATAGGTATGTTTTATTTCATTATTATAATGTGTATAGATTGTTTCCAAACTCTACGTGTACCTCTTTGTTCTCCTTCCTACTTTGCTATTATGCTTTACTTTTATGGCACAAAATTTCCTGGGTTTCACTAAGTAGAATGAAGGGTTTCTTTATAGTCTCCAAAGCGATATGATATACATATAAGATCAAAGAAGAATCATCTTGAAGGTCCTAGCTGCTCTTACAAGGATGTAAAGAATCTCCATTCACCTAGGCCCTAGACATTTCATGATTCTGTAATCTCTTTTTGCTGCTCCAGTTTGTTATAATAGGGGAGGGAGCCAAGTTTTCTTTCCAGTTTAGAACCCATCAATTAACAGGTTTCAGTCTAGCCTGTCATAACCCACCTCTCCCCAATTTTGGGGACTCAAGTTGGTTTATAAGCCTTTCAGATCTTTCAACTGACATCACCAAAGAGTTTATGTACTGGGTGAGAAAGAACCAACATACATTTTCACAATAGATGTCTCCTACTCATGTAAAATGCAATTCACCTAACAGATATATGGCCCCACCCATCTTGACCTTCTTTCAATTCAAGATTTTCCCCTGTCTCCTACCAGTTTCTCTTCCCTGGAATCAAGGGACTGTAGTAACGGGAACAAATCAAAGTTCTATATTAGGCTAAATCAAAGTTATATATTAGGCTGAGGAGATTAATATACTAATTGCTATCATAAATACTAAAAACCAGATTTGGCTTAAAAATCAAGAGTTTATTGGCTCAGTTTTGAAACTAGAAGAAGTCCAAAATCAAAATATTGGCAAGGCTTGCTTTATCCCTGAAGACTGCACAATCCTTTTATTGGTGGGTGACATAGCTTACGGTCCTTGGTTTGTATTTCTTCCTCCCATCACATGGGGATATTTTCTCCCTTCTAGCTTCTGTGACTTCTATATTCAAGTTATTAGGCCTCTAGTGATTCAGATCAAGGCCAACCATGCTTCAGATAGTCACACCTCAAAAAAAAAAAAAAATAACATCTTGAAAATGGTTGGCTTAAAAAACAGAAATTTATTATCTCATAGTTTTGAGTCTGGAAGTCCAAAATTAAAGGCTCATCAAGGCAATGTGTTTTCCCAGAAGATGGTGGCATTCTGGGGTTGGCTGCAGCAGTCCTTGTTCCTTGGCTTTTCTGTCCTGTGACAATGCACTTGGTGGTTTCTCCTGACTTCTGCCTTCTTTTCCAGGTTCCATTGACTTTCAGCTTTTGTGGCCTTTGTCATGGTTCATCTCTTTACACCTCAAACCTGTGATTTCCATTAGAAAAAGCCTGATCCTTATCAGGTCATGATTCAGTCAGTTTGGGCTTCATCAAGTAACCTCCCACTAAAATAAGAGGATAGGGACAGATAATACTTTAGAAGTAAAGAGCACTCAAGACAAGAATTCAACTTCAACACATATTTACTTAAAGTAGCACTAAGGAAAAAGGAACAAGTTTACAGTGCAAAAACAGATTGATACATTGGCAAGTCTCTATGTTACCTGTCCCTTCCAGATGTAGTTGGATATGAAATCAGAAAGCCCATGCTATTTAAGTTAAAAGTATTTATAGAGGGGCAGATGGTAGATAGCCAGGAACTGTGTGGACCAGACACCATAGAGCAATGTAAGTTTGGTCATACTTCATACAACACCCATGAACATGTGGAGCAGCTGAGATCAGCAAAATCTGTAAGTTCTGGTGGCCAGGGGTCCCATGCCCCTCCCTGCCAGGCACAATCCTGAGGGAAGAGGGGCTGTCAGTGCTGGGAACCAGTGGGGAGAATGGCAGTTGCAGCACTGATTAACAAACTCAGACTGCTGAACAAAAACTCCAGCCACAGATAAACTGAGACCAGACACCAGAAAATCTGGGAGCAGTCAGCCTGGTGGAGAGTAGATAGGGCTAGCAAAAACATCAAAAAACAAAAAACAAACAAAAACCCCCCACAAAAATAAAAACAGAGACTTATGGAATTGGGGGCGAACATAATATGGAGAAGGGCCAGGATCAAACAGAATCAGGCACATATGCAAAACCCAAGGGGCCAGGGCCCTTCTCTGAAAAGCTGGTTTTCTGGTTTCTTGATTGTTCCTTAATTGCCCTCAACTCCTTGTCCTTTTGCATTTCAACAGCCCATCAGAACTTCAAGGACTGTAAATAGTCTATACTGGGCACTTCTTTTTCTTTTTCTTTTTTTTTTTTTTAAATCTTTTTCTCTTTTTTTAAAATAACTATTCTAGAAAGTGCATTACAGAAAGCCTCAAAGACTTGCAATTTGGTTCCAGGCAAGAGCAGAGCTAGGATAGCTCTGAGAGACAAAGCAATAAGGTTATTGGGAGAGAAAATTTGCTAAAGACCATAACTTCCCAAGAAAAGGGGGGCATGGCCAGCTCCAGTGGAGCCCTCCTTTGGGGAACTCAGACCCCTGGGGCTGGAATTCAGAAACCAGCTTCAGTCAGACATGCTCCTGACAGGGTCAGGGTCACCAGGAAAACTAAAGACTCCATGTCTCCTTGTACTGGTGGGGGAACTGCAGGCTGGCAAGCAATACCTGCTGGACAGCATAGGAAAAACACAGAGTCTAAAGGCTTCATTCTCAAGGAAACTCCATACACTCTTCCTGAGACCTGGGCCTCTCTGGACTGGGAAACCTTACAGGTCTTGACCATATCTGAGGAGACCATCACACAAAAGGCTACATAGAGGCAGGGCAAGAAACAGAAAAATAAGAGGTGGAAAACACTGATCAACTAAATAGAACCTTAGTTAGAAGCCTAGAATAAGCTGAACTGAACACCAAAGGTTAGAGAACAAAGCCAACCAATGAGAAAACTCTAGGTAAAAGTGAAAATGAGCTCCAGAATAAATTAATCAAGAAAGTCAGATGGCTAGAAAACTTAAGATAATGAGACATACTAGGAAACACAAAAATATGGACCAGCCACAGGAAAAAACTAATAGTTCAACTGATATATGGAGTTGAGGCAACTAATGCTAAATCAGTTCAATGAACTGAAGGGAGAACTAATTAAAGATGTTCAAACAAATCTCCTAAATCAATTCAAAAATCAAGTCAATGAACTGAGAGAAGAGATAGCAAAAGAGGTGAAGGATATAAGGAAGACACTGGATGGCCATAAAGAAGAAGTCATAAACTTGAGAAAACAAATGGCAGAACTTATGGGAATGAAGGGCATAATAAAGGAGATAAAAAAGACAATGGAGGGATAGAACAGTAGATTTGAATGGGCAGAAGAAAGGATCAGTGAATTGGAAGAGCCGACAGCTGAATTCATACACATAAAAGAACAGATGGTGAAAAGAATGGAAAAATGTGAGCAGAGTCTTAGGAAGCTGAGTGACAATATGTAGTGCACAAGTATACATGTTATGGGTGTCCCAGAGGGAGAAGAGAGGGGCAAAGGGGCAGAAAGAATAATAGAAATAATAATCACTGAAAATTTCCCAACTCTTAATGAAGACAGAAAATTAGAGATTCAAGAAGTACAGCACACCTCAAACAGAATAGACCCCAATAGACTTACTCAAGACACTTACTGATCAGATTATCTAATGTCAAAGACAAAGAGAGAATTCTGAAAGCAGAAATAGAGAAGCAATCCATCATATAAAAGGGATGCTTGACAAGACTATGTATAGATTTCTCTTCAGAAACCATAGAGGCAAGAAGACAGTGTATGATATTTTTATAATACTGAAAGAGAAGAACTGCCAACCAAGAATTCTATATCTGGTAAAACTGTCCTTCAATAATGAGGGAGAGATTAAAATATTTTCGATCAAACAGACACTGAGAGAGTTTGTGAATAAGAGACAAGAGCTACAAGAAATCCTAAAGGGAGTGCTATAGACTGATGGCAAAAGACAGGAGAACAAGTTTTGGAGAAGGTTATAGAAATGAAGATTATCAGGAAGCATAAAAAGAAAGGAAAAATTAAGCATGACATATAATATACAAAAGACAAAATGGTAGAAGAAAGTACTGCCCTTACAGTAAGAACACTAAATGTTAATGGATTAACCTCACCAATAAAAAGACATAGACTGGCAGAATGGATTAAAAAACAAGACCTATCTATATGCTGTCTACAAGAAACTCACTTTAGACACAAGGACAAAAATAGGCTGAAAGTGAAAGGTTGGAAAAAGATATTTCATGCAAACAGCAACCAGAAAAAAGCAGGAGTAGCTATATTAATATCAGACAAATTAGACTTCAAAAGTAAAAGTATTAAAGGAGACAAAGAGGGACTCTATACATTAATAAAAGGCTCAATTCATCAAAAAACATAACAATCATAAGTATTTAAGCACCAAGCCAGAGTGCCCCAAAATTCATGAGGCAAACACTGAGAACACTGAAAGAGATATTGATAACTCTACATTAATAGTTGGAGAATTCAATACACCACTCTCATCAATGGATAGAACATCTAGACAGAGGATCAATAAGGAAATGGAGATGTTGAATTGTATGGTAAATGAAGTGGACTTGACAGATATTTATTGAACACTAAGCCCCACAACAGCAGGATACATGTCTTTCTCAAGTGCTCATGGAACATTCTCTAGGATAGACCACATGTTGGGCCACAAAGCAAGTCTCAACTAATTTAAAAATATTGATATTATACAAAAACACTTTCTTGGATCATAACATAATGAAATTGGAAATAAATAACAGGCAGAAGATTGTAAAATACAAAAATATATGATGACTAAACAACACATTCTTAGAAAACCAGTGGGTAAAGGAAGTATTTATAAGAGAAATTAATAAATACCTCAAAGCAAGGACAATGAAAACACAAGATAGCAAAACTTATGGGATGCAGCAAAGGAGGTGCTGAGAAGGAAATTTATTGCCCTAAATGCCTATGTTAAGAGGAGAGCAAAAATTGAAGAATTAACTGTCCACCTGGAGGAACTAGAGAAAGAACAGCAAACTAACCCCAAAGCCAACAGAAGGAAAGAAATAACAAAGATTAGAGAAGAAATAAATGAAATTGAGTACAGGAAAACAATAGAGAGAATCAACAAAAGTAGAAACTGGTTCTTGAGAAAATCAACAGAAATGACAGACCCCTAGGTAGGATAACAAAAGAAAAAAGAAAAAAGAAAAGAAAAGATAACAGATGCAAATAAATGCAGTTAGAAATGGGAAAGGAAATGTAACTACTGACCCTGCAAAAATAAAGGAGATAATGAGAAGATACTATGAGCAACTATAAGTTAATAAACTAGACAACTTACATGAAACAGACAACTTCCTAGAAAAGCATAAACAACCAATATTGACCAGAAAAGAAATAGAAGACCTCAGCAAACCAACCACAAGTAAAGAGACTGAGTTAGTCATTAAAAAGCTCCGAAGAAAGAAATGCACAGGACCAGAAGGCTCCACATGTGAATTCTACCAAGCATTCAAGAAAGAATTAATACCAATCCTGCTCAAACTCTTCAAAAAAAAAAAAATTGAGGAAGAAGGAAATCTACCCAACTCATTCTATAAAGCCAACATCACCCTAGTACCAAAAGCAGATAAAGATACTACAAAAAAAAAAAAAAGAAAATTATAGACAAATCTCTTTAATGAATATAGACACAAAAATCCTCAGCAAAATACTCACAAATTGACTCCAGCAGCACACTCAAAGAATTACACATCATGACCAAATAGGGTTTATTCCAGGTATGCAAGGCTGGTTCAACACAAGAAAATCGATTAATGTAATACACCACATCAATAAATTAAAGCAGAAGAAAAACATGATCATCTTGATGGATGCAGAAAAAGCATTTGACAAAATTCAACATCCTTTGTTGATGAAATCACTTCAAAGGATAGGAGTATAAGGCAATTTTCTCAATATGATAAAGGCAATATATGAAAAAAAACATGGCTAACATTATACTCAATGCGAACAGACTGAAAACCTTCCCTCTAATATCAGGAACAAGACAGGGATGCCCACTGTCACCATTATTTTTCAGCACTGTGCTGGAAGTTCTAGCTAGAGCAATCAGGCAAGAAAAAGAAATAGGAGTCATCCAAACTGAATAGGAGGATGTAAACTTTCAGTCTTTGCAGATGACATGATTCTTTATGTAGAAAATCCATAAAAATCTGCAGCCAAGCTATTAGAGGTAATCAATGAATACAGAAGAGTGGCAGGGTACAAGTTCAACTTGCAAAAATCTGTAGTGCAAAAAGAAATAAAAAAAAAATTCCACTTACAATAGCAACCAAAATAATCAAGTATTTAGGAATAAATGTAATGAAGGCCACAGAAGACCTATACAAAGAAAATTTCAAGAAACTGCTAAAGAAATTGAACAGGACCTTAAAAAATGGAAGAACATACTGTGTTCATGCATTGGAAGACTGAATATAATTAAGATGTCAACTCTACCTAAACTGATTTATAGATTCAATGCAATACCAGTTAAAATCCCAACAACTTACTTTGAAGAAATAGAAAAATCCACAACCAAATTTATTTGGAAGGCAACATGCCTCAAATAGTCAAAAATACCTTGAAAAAGAGGAACAAAGTGGGAGGTGTCTCACTACTTGACTTTGAAGCATATTGCAAAGCTACAGTGCTCAAAACAGCATGGTACTGGCATAAGGATAGATATACTGAAAAATGGAATCAAATTGAGTGTCCAGAGATAAACTCTTGCACCTACAGACAATAGATCTTTGATAAGGCAGTCGAGTCAAAGCAACTGGGACAGAGCAGTCTCTTCAGTAAATGGTGTTTGGATAACTGGATATCAATTTCCAAAAGAATGAAAGAGGACCCCTGTCTCACACCTTATACAAAAATTAACTCCAAGTGCTTCAAAGATCTAAACATTAGCACTCAGATCATACAACTCTTAGATTAAACTGTAGGGCAGTATCTCAAAGATCTCATGATAGGAGGTGGTTTCCTAGACCTTACACCCAAAGAGTGAGCAATCAGAGAACAAATAGACAAATTGGATCTCTTCAAAATCAAACACTTTTGTACATCAAAGGACTTTGTTAGAAAAGGTAAGGGGCAGCCTATGCAATGGGAGACAATATTTGGAAATCACATATCAGATAAGGGGTTAATATCCTGAACATATAAAGTGATCCAACAACTAAACAACAGAAAGACAAACAATCCAATTAATAAATGGGCAAAAGACATGGACAGGCACTTTTCTAAACAGGAAATACAAAGGGCTCAAAAACACATGAAAAATGCTCAACTCCACTGGCTATTAGGGAAATGCAAACCAAAATCACAATGAGATATTATCTCACATGTATTAGAATGGCCATTATCAAAAAACAGAAAATTAAAAGTGCTAGAGAGGACAAATCAAAACCACAATTAGATATCTCACACCTACCAGAATGGCCATTATCCAAAAAACAGAAAATTACAAGTGCTGGAGAGGATGTGGAAAAAGAGGACCTTATTCATTGTTGAAGGGAATGCAGAATGGTGCAAACCCTCTGGAAGACAGTATGGAGGTTCCTCAGGAAGCTAAGTATAGATTTGCCATATGACCCAGCTATTCCATTGCTAGGTATATACTCAAAGAACTGAAAGTTAAGACATGAATGGTCATTTGTAAAGCAATATTTATTGTGGCATTATTCATGATTGCCAAGAGATGGAAACAGCCCAATGTCCATCAAGGAGTGGATAAACAAATTGTGGTATAAACACATGATGGAATATTATGCAGCTGTAAGACAGAACAAAGGCATTGAATATATAAGAATGTGGATGAACCTTAAGGACATTATGTTGAGGGAAGTTAGCCAGAAACAAAAAGACAAATACTAATATGAACTAACACTAATGAGCAAACTTTGAGAGTTAAAACCTGATAGCACATGCTACCAGGAGAGAAAGAGGGTAGGAATTGGGCATTTGAATCTGAAGGACTACACAATGTTCAGCAGGATTGATTGTATAGATCCAGAAACAGATAGCATAATCTTGTGTGATGGTAGCACAGTATTATAAGTACTCTGAACAAAGATGTCTCTGAGTAAAGCTGAAAGAGGTGAGTAAGGGCTTGTATGACACCAGAGGTAAAAATAGATGATAGAGGACCAGGAAGAAGATGGCAGCATGGAGAGGAGTGGAAGCTAGTCAGTCGCCCTGGAACAACTAATAAACAATCAAGAACAAATAGTAAACAATCTGGAATAACTGCAAGAGGACAAATGTGATGGTCCACTCATCATACACTAACCTGAATTGGGAGGAATGCCTGAGATTGCCACATAAAATCTGTAAATAAAAACTGTGGATCAAAACCAGGAACCCCCTCCCCCATGGCCCAAACTGCAAAGCCTTGCAGTGCTAGAGAGCAGCATTCTCCCAGCAAGCAAATATACCTTGGTTGAGCACCAACTGGGGTTTTAGTTAACAAGCATGGACTGCTTAATACAAATTATGAATCCCAAACAAGCAGACAGAGGCTTCTGGTGACAACTGGCCTTGGAGAGCCAGAGGACTTCTCTGGGAGGGAGGGGTACCCCAGAGGACTGGTTGCTGTCTCTGGCCAACAGGTGAAACTGAGGGACCACAGACTGACCCTGAAGGGGGTCTTTCTGTCCCTTTTTTGGCTCAGTGGAGAAAGCCTCAGCCATTTTCAATTCCCAATGCTGAGACCCAGATAAGGATGGAGATAGCAGAGTCAGAGACAATTCAAATGTAAATGACCTCTCCCCAGGGGGTATACCTTCCCTAAGAGGAAAGAGGTGGTGCCAAGCTCTACTACCTGCCTTCCATTCAGAACAAGACCCCAGAGCCTGGGGGAAAACAGCCATGGGTCACACCTCCTTACACCAGTTGGGAGTGACAGGCTGACAGGCACCACTTGCTGGGCAGAAAAGCAGTGTTATTTGAGGCCTCACAGTGTGTACAATCTTCTAAGACACACCCTCAGGGTGATCTGAAACTACTGCCTCCTTCCAACACCTGAGCCTGTTCTGGTCTAGGAAAACCTGATTGGGGTAACCAAGGAGGTCAGACACCTAGACAACAGGAAACTACAACCTACACTAGGAGGGGTGAAGTTATGGCCATCAAAGGAACAAACTTATACCAATTGAGATACAGGAATTTAAGCAATTAGTGCTGAATCAATTCAGAAAGTTTAGGGAAGATATGGCAAGAGATGAAGCATACAATGAAAACACTGGGAGTACATGAGGTAGAAATTGAAAGTTTGTAAAAACAACTGACACAATCTATGGAAATGAAAGGCACAACACATGAGATGAAGGACACAATGGAGACATACAACAGCAGACCTTGAGGCAGAGGAAAACACTCAGGAACTGGAGAACAAGGCACCTGAAAGCCTACACACAAAAGAATAGATAGCGAAAAAAATGGAAAAATATGAGCAACATCTCTGGGAACTTAAGGACAAAATGAAATGCAGGAATGTATGTGTCATGGGTGTCCCAGAAGGAGACGAGAAGGGAAAAGGAGCAGAAGCAATAATAGCAGAAATGATCAATGAAAATTTCCCATCTCTCATGAAAGACATAAAATTATGGATCCAGGAAGCACAGCATACCCCTAACAGAATAGATCCAAGTAGGCCTATGCCAAGACACTTAATAATCAGATTATCAAACATCAAACATAAAGAGAGAATCCTGACAGCAGCAAGAGAAAAGCAATCCATTACATACAAAGGAAGCTAGATAAGACTATGTGTGGATTTCTCAGTAGAAACCACAGAGGCAAGAAGGAAGTGGGGTGATATATTTAAGATACTGAAAGAGAAAAACCACTGACCAAGAATCCTATATCCAGCAAAACTGTCCTTCAAATATGAGGGAGAGCTTAAATTATTCTCTGACAAAAGACAATGACAGAGTTTGTGAACAAGATGCCTGCTCTACAGGAAACACTAAAGGGAGCACTGCAGACAGATAGGAAGAGACAGGAGTGAGAGGTTTGGAACACAATTTTGGGAGATAGTAGCACAGGTATGTGGGTACACTGAACAAAATGACTGTGATAATGGTTGAAATAGGAAGGTTAGGAGCAACACCAGAATGAAAGAGGAAAGATAAAGACTGGGACTGTATAACTCAGTGAAACCTAGGGTGCTGAAAGATTTTGATAAAAGGTACAAATATGTTTTTACATATGGTAGAACAAATGAATGTCAACATTGCAAGGTGTTAAAAATAGGATGGGATTGGGGGAAAATGCAATCAATGCAAACTAGAGAATATGGTTAATAGAAAGATTGTGTTGTGCTTCCTTCAATATAACATAGGCAATATAACAAATCTAAATGCATATGGTGGGGGGGAGGATAGGGGAAGGGTATGGGACTCTTGGCATTGGTGATGTTGTCTAACTCTTTATTCTACTTTAGTTTAATGCTATCTTTCTTTTTGTTGCTTCCTAGCTGTCATGTTTTTTTTTTTCTCTCTTTTTTTTTTTCTCCTGTTTCTCTACCTTCTTTGACTCTTCCTTCTCCTTTGTGGAAAAAATAGAAATGTCTTTATACAGATAGTGGTGATAGTGGTGAATACATAAATATGTGACTATACAGGGAACCATCAGTTGTTCATTTAGGGCAGAATGTATGCTGTGTGAACAAAACTGTCTTAAAAAAATGGATTGATGAAGAAACCTTGGGGGCACTATATTGAGTGAAATAAGTCAGACACACAAAGACAAATATTACAGAATCCCACTGATATGAATAAATTATAATATGTAAATCTGTAGACATGAAATATAAGTTATCAGGATATAGAACAAAGCTAAAGAATGGGGAATGGTTGCTTATTATGAGCAGAATGTTCAACTAGGTTAAACTTAAACATTTGGAAATGGACAGAGGTGATGGTAGCACATTGTAAGAATAACTAAGAATGCTGAATGGTTTGTGAAGGTGGTGGAAAGGGGAAGCTCAGAGTTACATATGTCACCAGAAGGAAAGTTGGAAGTTAAAAGATGGGAATGTATAAAACAGTGAATCTTGTGGTGGATGGTTTCCATGATTAGCTGTACAAATATTAGAAATCCCTCTCATGAAATAGAATAAATGTATGACACTATACCTAGAAGATAATAATAGAGGGGCATATAGGAAAAATATATACCTATTGCAAACTATATACTACAGTTAGTAATATTTTAACATTCTTTCAGCAACAGTAATAAACGTACTATACCAATACTATGAATCAATAATGGAGGGGTGGTGGTTAGGTGTTAAGGAGGATTTGAGTTCCCTTTTATTGTGTCTTTATTTCTTTTCTGGAGTAATGAAAATGTTCTAAAAATTGAAAAAAATTAACTATGTTGATGGATGCACAGCTGTATGATGGTACCATGGGCAATTGATTGCACACTTTGTCTCTTGGGATTGTTGTATGGTATGTTAAAAATCTCAATAAAAATATCAAAAATATTAATGACTTAAAAAATAGATGATGAAGACTGGGACTGTATAACTTGACAAAAACTGGAGTGCCAATGACTGTTACTAAATGTACAAAATAAAAATGTTTTTATGTATAAGAGAACAAAAATATGTCAACCATGCAGTGTTGAAAAACGGATGGTATTTGGGAAAAAAAATAATCAAAGCAAACTGGAGTCAATGGTCAACAGTAACATTGTAATATGCTTCCATTAAATGTAACAATGGCAATATACCAAAGCTAAATGTGTATGAGAGGGATGGATATGGGATTCTTGGTAGTGTTATTGTTTTCTGCCATTACTATTAGATTGTATTGTATGATATTTTATTTTTCTTTTTATTATCTTTATTATTATTCACTAAAAAAATTTTTTTTCCTAATATGTTCAATTGCTGACTGTGATGATATATGTACAACTATATGATGATACTGTGAACAACTGAGTATACACTGTGGATAATTGTATGGTGTGCTGGTTTGAATGTATTATGCCCCCCAAAACACCATTTTCTTTGATGTAATCTTGTGTTGGCAGATGTATGAGTGTTGATTAGATTGTAATTCTTTGAGTGTTTCCACAGAGATGCACCCCACCCAACTGTGGTTGATGACTCTGATTGGATAATTTCCATGGAGTTGTTACCCCATCCATTCAGGGTGGGTACAAATTAAATTACTGGAGCCATATAAATGAGATGACAAGCAGAAGGAACTCAGTGCAGCTGAGAGTGACATTTTGAAGAGCAACTGAGAGTGACATTTTGAAGAGAATCTACAGCCAAGAGGGACACTTTGAAGAATGCATAGAAACTGAGACAGTAGCTGCAGATGAGACAGTATGAAAATGGCCATTGAAAGCAGACTCTTATTCCAGGGAAACTAAGAAAGGACGAAACACCCCAAGAGCAACTAAGAGTGATATTTTTGAGGAACTGCAGCCTAGAGAGGAACGTCCTGGGAGAAAGCCATTTTGAAACCTGAATTTTGGAGCAGATGCCAGCCAGGTGCCTTCCCAGCTAACAGAGATTTTCTGGAGACCATTGGCCATCCTCCAGTGAAGGTACCCTTTGTTGATGGACACTTTATGGCCTTAAGACTGTAACTTTGTAACCAAATAAGCCCCCTTTAATGAAAACCAATCCATTTCTGGTGTTTTGCATTCCGGCAGTATTAGCAAACTAGAACATATGGTATGTGAATATATCTCTATAAAATTGAAGAAAAAATATAAATAGGGGTAAAAGTCCTGGAGAAAACATGGAGAGAGGGACATACCTATTTACTGTTGACGAGGAGGCAGAATTTGAAGCCTTTTTGGAGGTCAATGTGGTAGTTTCACAAGAAGATAAGTATGAGGGGGCCATAAGGTCCTGCAACCTCATTATGGGGTATGCACTTGGAAGATCTGAGAGCAGAGACATGAATGGACATTTGTATACTGTTGTTTATGGAGGCAGTATTTGTGATTTGAAGTGGGTGGAGGTGGCCTAAGGGTACATAGACTGAGGAACAGAATGGTGTACTGTGGTGTACGCATACAATGGAGTATTGAGCAACTATGAGGAGTGAAGCTGTGAGATATGCAAAAAGGTGAATGGATCCTGTAGATAGCATTTTGAGTGAAGTACACCAGAAACACAGGCAAACACTATAATGCCTCACCAATATGGACTAGCTACAATGTGTAAACCCAGAAATGACTCTTAGAGCACAGCCTAACAGGGAAAAGATTATTGTAATGGTCCCTACATTGTAAGCTCTTACACCAGTCAAATCTATTACTGAGTTGTAATGTCTATCTCCAAACTCTGAGATGGTGATCCCTTTGTGTATAACCTGCTTGGTCTCTGGAACATTGGGTATCTGTGTGACACCTGAAACTGAGTTAAAGCTCAGCAGATATGAATGTCAGTATTAACACATACAGCAACTGTTAAAAGAAAAAAAAAAGCTGGAAAAGAGCTCAGGCTTCAATTCGACAGATGAATGAAGCAGATCTGGTTAAGACTAGGACAAATTGGACCAAAGGGTAAAGGTTGAAACTGACTGTGTGTTAAAACTTCAACTTCCGTGTGAGACCAAGGGAAGAGAAGTTTATTTACTGCAGGATCTATATTTTCTAAATAATAAAAATTCCACAGTCAATTTGTTCAATTACAAATTACATGGAAGTTTAAGTAGGAAGTGAGATATGGTAGGTTTGTATAGGTTAGAGTGAAATAGCAACACATCCCAAAGTAATTTGGGCAGAGAATAGAAATATATATGCAGAGCCCCCTAAGGAGCTGGGGGGAAATGTGGAAGCATTGGACTTCCTCACCTGTATTGTTGCTGATGTTCTCACAAACATTGAGGACTGATGGCTTGGTATGCCGAGCCTTCTATTTTGGGGCTTGCCCTTATGAAGCTCATTACTGCAAAGGAGAGGCTAAACCTGCTAATAATTCTGCCTAAGAGTCTCCCCCTGAGTGCCTCTTTGTTGCTCAGATGTGGCCCTCTCTCCCTAGGTAAGCCACCTTGGCAAGTGAACTCATTGCCCTCCCTCCTATGTTGGACCTGACCAGAGGTGTAAATCTCCTTGGTAATGCAGGATATGACTCCCAGGGATGAATCTGGACCTGACATCATGGGATTGAGAAAATCTTCTTGACCAAAAGGGGGATGAAAATTGAAATGAAATAAACTTCAGTGGCCGAGAGATTTCAAATGGAGTTGAGAGAGCACTCTGGTAGACATTCTTAAGCGCTATATAGATAACTTTTTAGGTTTTAATGTATTGGAATAGCTAGAAGTAAATACCTGAAACTATCAAATTCCAACCCAGTAGCCTTGACTCTTGAAGATGATTGTATTATAATGGAGCTTATAAGGGGTGACAGTGCGACTGTGAAAACCTTGTGAATCACACTCCCTTTATCCAGTGTATGGATGAATGAGTAGAAAAATGGGGACAAAGACTAAATTAAAAATAGAGTGGGATGGGGGATGATATGGGTGTTCTTTTTTACTTTTCTTTTTATTCTTATTCTGATTCTTTCTGGTGTAAAGGAAATGTTCAAAAATAGATTGTGATGATGAGTGCATAACTATATGATGGTACTGTGAACAGTTGATTATACATGATGGATGATTGTACGGTATGTGAATATATCTCAATAAAACTGAACTTAATTAAAAAAGTATTTATAGAGCCTTTGGCTTAGAATATATTCAATTAAATCATATTCTATTTTTATATTTGAACCACAGGTGGTGAACCATGAATTAATCAAGACAAAGAAAAGTATTTACAGCATTATCAGAGATTCAAACTTAACCTTGAAGGTTTGCAAAACTTTACTGAAAATATTTCTACTAATTAAGCTATGACTTCCGTAAGAGCAATATTACATACCCTTTACTTATATAAAAACTTAAAATTAGAAGAGAGATTACTATTACTTATCTCCAACTTATTAGCATATGTTTCTTATTTCATTCTATAATTAGTTTAGACAGTATGTCATGTTGAAAAGTATACATTTGATCAAAACTTTATTCAGCCTTGTTACATTACTTATGACTTATTTTTGATTGAAATAACAGCTACAGCCCCATCCTGTTTTCTTTTTACATAGAGGACAAGAGGGTTGCATGTTATCTATATCTAGGAAGATTGGGAAGAGCTTTCTGCTTTCCTGAAAATTCTTACAGCTTTTTACTGCTTAGCTTCTTTCAGTTACAATTTTCTGCTATAGGACTTGAAGGATATGAATCATCTATCCCAGATATTATAGTAAGGCCTTTCCACTTTCTATCATTTGGAAATTTTACCTAAGTATTTTTGGGTAAAAGCTCTGTTAAACATGCTTTCATATAGAAGGAATAGCTATTTCTTCACTATTAGAACAGAAAGCATCAGGTGGTATATGAGAGCAGCAAGGCTCCTCAGCTGTCTGATCCCTGTAGAGAGAGAAGAAGTCAGTGTCTTCATCATCAGATTCCTCAGTAGAGATATTATCCTGTGACACCTTCCCCATAAGGCCTTCAGTTATAAGATTAAGACCCATCTGATTCAGCTGGACCACACCTTAACTGAAGTAGCCTCAGCAAAAGATCCTATTTACAATGGGTTCACACACATGGGAATAGAATATGTTTTTTCTAAGGTACACAGTTCCAAGTCATCATTGTGTCCTATTTATTCTAGGCTTATACCCACAGGAATGTGGATTAAGATTAAGAACATGTGTTTGTTGGGGTACATAATTCAACATACCAGTCTCTGTTCTTGGAATCTATTATGACATTCCTTAAAATTTTATTAAATGTCAGAATACTCATTATTAGTTTTGAAAGAAAATTAATAAAACTAATAATTTTACTATTAGTAAAATTTGCAAAAGTGTGAGTTTTTTTCTTTTGTTTTTGGCTTTTGTTTTTTTGTTTTGTTTTGTTTTAAAGAAAATAAATGGTAAAAATTTTAAAAGGCAGTGTTTTAGTTTCCTAGGCTGCTCAAAGCAAATACTATGAAATGGGTCAGGTTAAACAATGGGAATTTATTCTCTTATGGTTTTTAGGCTAGGAACATGTCCAAATAAAGACATCATCATGGCAATGCTTTTTCCTGAAGACTGCTGCCAGCAATCCTTGGCAACTCTGTCACATGGCAAAGGCACACGGTGGGGCCTGCTGGTCCCTCCCTTCTCTTCCGGGTTTTGTTGATTTCAGCTTCTTGCTTCTGGGGCTTGCCCTCTCTCTGAATTTCATTCTCTCATAAAAGACTCCAGTAATAGGATTAAAACCCATCCTGATTGAGGTGGGTCACACCTTAACTGAAGTAGTCTCATCAAAAATTCTACATATAATGGGTTCACACCCACAGGAATGGATTAACTTTAGGAACTTGTCTTCTGGGGTACATACAGGTTCAAATCACCACAGGCAATCAGGCATGGCTTGTAATTATGCTATATCACTTTCCTGTTAAATAAAAAAAAAAAAAAAAAGAAAGAAAGAAAAAGAAAACCTCTACATTTATTCATTCATTCTTCAACAAATATTTACTGATCACCAATAATTTTGGTTCCAGCACTAAAGTGGGCCTTGCTGATACATCAGTGAACAGAAGAGACAAATATTATTTGTGGTGGTGACTCTGTGGAGCTCATATTCCAGTGTGTCCCCCAATCACATTCATCCCAAAATCCATGACATGGCATATTTGGCATTTTATAACATGGCTTCAATCTACCACTCCCTGATGATAAATCTGGGCTCACATACTAAGCAGCTGTGTGGCTTTGTTAATTTCTTTCACTTCTCTAAGCCTTGGTGTTGATATTTGTTCAGATAATATAATACCTGGCAGTGTTGAAACAATTGAATTCTGCAACATGTGTAAAAAATTCTGTAAGAGTATATTAGTTATTCTCTTGTGATTGAATAATGACTAAAACTTTAGATAAAAAATAACAATGCTATTATTCTTTCTAATATATTCTCCCTTACTGCTCAGTGGTCTACTACAAGATACCAGTTCTATGATTCATATTATACTTTCCCAGGTAGAAGTTGTTCACTTTTTTTCAAAATGTGACAATCCATTTATGCCAAAAAGAGACACTGCTCATTTCCTTCCTTCCATCCCCCCAAAATCTTGAAGGAATTGAAAGCATCTCATGCTTAAAAGCATAGAAAAGGAAAACATGAAAGCATTCCTTTCATCCAACCAAGTGCATTGTGCTTTCTCCCAAAACTGAAGTTACAGTTCCTAATGGCCTGTTGTCTAGATTTATACAAAGAACTGTGACTTTTTAAGTTCCTTCTAGGCAGTTCTGTAATGAATAGCGGGCCCCACAATCAGATTCAGAGTCAAATGAATTTGGACAAGAGAATTTCATTTCTTCAAAGTTGCTTAACCCATCGGAAGCCTTTTGTATAACAGTATGCAGCTGTTGGTGCCTCCTTCTGAGGCAGCCTTCCCCAGGTAGTGCAGAGCTATTTGTCTAAGAGTATCTTTTACAGCTGGTGCCTTCTCTCCTACTTCAATAATTGTATTCTTACCAGGACTAAATATACTGATACTCTAGCCATGGGAGAGAAGGAAGAAAATACTAGACTGCTAATTGTGCTTTTTCTGAGAAATTTTTGTAACAACAGTGGCAAAATATATATAGACATCAGAGTTGTGTTTAGTTAATTTATGATATTCAATTGAGGCCTGTATATCTCAAATAAACTTATAGGCTATTGAAAATGAGTTGGAATTTTCTTTATAGGCTCTTGCCCAAGTTGCTTTTTACCGATGGATGTCACAAAAAAGGAAACTGGGTGAGAGTCAGGGATGAACATTGGGGAATTTCTGCTGCTGGCCAAATGATACCCAGGACCGCAGAGTCAACCTACAATGCTGCTTCACAGAATTTATGTTTGTATGATAAATAAGACAAAGGAAAAGCAGTTCCTCTTTAAAATTCGCAAAAAAAAAAAAAAAAAAAAAAAAAATCCACTCTAGCAGAGTCAGACTCCCTGTCTTTCCGTTGTGAAATGGGCTATGATATGAAGTGGAAGAGCAGACAGAGCAATCGTTTTTTATGGGAAGTCAAGCACCTTGATAAGACCCTCTTTGCTTGTTTTCTCAGAGTCTGGAAAGTAATTCAGCACAGCTTTAACTGTGACCTTGATTGGTTCCCTAATCCTTGCTTACTCAAGATGAGAAATAAAACTGCCCTTTGCAGAATTCATATCTCCATAAGAAACCTCAGATGCCAAATTCAAAGGCGAGGAAGAACCTGGTTGTGATAGAATTTAATTATCTATTTTCATTCTCAAGTAGTAAAGAAAAACATTCAGAAGAAAAATAATGAAAAATAGAAGTCTGACTGTAGCAGTCTGCTAATTAATTTGCTGTGTCCTGAAAATATTAATATAAACAATGACCCGTAAAACTGTTAATTAAAAGGAAGGCACCTATGATTTATGATACTGAACTAATTTTTGAATTTATTTTTATTTATATTCCACATTAAAGACTGCAGGACACAGGTGGGAAAAACAATCTGTATTTTTTGACAATTGTGTTCCATATACACCATGTCATTTAATTCTCCTGAAACCCTTAGTAGCAGGTATTATTTTCCTTTATTCAGTGACAAAAAGTGAAGTACTGAAAGGGAAGTCACCAGGCCCAAGGTCACAGCCGTACCAAGTGAAAGGGCCAAGATTTGGACACGATGCAGCCTGGAAGCAGCAGACTTGAAAAAGGTAGCTGTGAAATTTAGTGCCCCTCAGCCTCTTGCTTGGAGTGACCTGGGCCTTTGCTACTAATTTTCCAACTGAGTTGGGGAAAGCTTGTTTTCAGCACAGATACTGAGTTCTGACATCAAGGGAGATGCAAGGTTTTGAGTGTAGAGCTGTGGCCAGAGCTTAGGGCTAGCGTGGTTCTCAAAGGGCTGTTAGCTACCTGGTTGCTGATTGTTGCTGTGAGGATGGTTGAGAGCACCATATTGCTTAACCAGGAGGTTGAAGCCAGACCACTGGGGTTTGAATTCCTAGTTCTGCCACTGAATAGCTGTGTGCTTTCAAGGAAATTACTTACATTTCTGCATTTCATAGGGTTTTTATAAGGATTGTATGAGTTCATACATGAAAGAAGCTTACAATAGTCCATGGCACACGTATTTCTTCTTATTACTATCAGTGCTTTCCAAGCAGGACTCAAGACAGGGTACAGGAAATAAGGAAACTGATATCAAGGCCTTGTCGATACAACCAGTGGAAGCCTTGGGAAACTCCCAATTAGTCTAGGCTAAAACTACATGAGATGAGAAAAAGATCTCTTTTCATAGGTGATACTGGTTGTCAGATTCTCTGCCTTCTACAGAATGACTAATTAATGATCTCCCCCAGCTGATGTCCTTCCCCTGGTGAGAACTGAGCAATGCTGCAATCTGAAGAGAAAGACTTCAACGACTTCATCTGGGAGATGCAAGAAATGTTGAGGGCTGGTACTGGCATCCAAAAAAATAGGAAATGCAGTCAAATTTTATTTGATTGCTCCAGAAGGCTCTTGAGGCTTCCTCATCAAGATTTGAATATAGGTGACCACTGCTGACATTTTCAGGGATTATTTGGTTGCCAGAGGAAGATTACTTGGATTAGTTTATAGTGTAAGGAGAAATGTTACAAAGGATATAACCCTTTCTCCTACAACTTCAGGTTTGGAAGTATATTTGGTTACACCAACCTAAAAGAAGCCTGGAAACTCCTCAGGAGCCAAGGTGGTTGCTATCTTTTTAATCTTTTTACCCCCTCAGAGAACACATGGCCTTCTTTGCAAATCTTCTCTATTCATTGCTTACTTCTTTTATCTTTACTCAGCAGATTTCTCTATTCCATGAATCCATGGTCCAAACATAAAATCCACAGCTTTACACAAAGCTTTATTTCAAGGGGCCAAGGGAGATTAATTATACTTCCAGTTCTTTGGAAAGAGGAACAACCCTTATTGGTTAAGACATCATGAGGTTCTATATTAAATCCAATCAGCAAGGGTCATAGTTTCTTCTTAATAGGGCCCAGAAATAGATTCTCCGAGAAGAGAGTATAAGATGGGGTGGGGGTGGGGGGCGGGAATTGTCATCAGAGAAAACCACTGTCGTTTCTAATGCTGCAGGTGTAGAGAAGTTCTGCTCAATCAAGTATTCTGATTAAGAAGGTGCTGGTAATAATTGTAATATGGGAACTGGATAGGCTGAGTACTGGCCTGTGGTTTCACACAGAAGGGGTCATTTAAGTTTGGCATCAAAATGTGGATAGAATTTCACTAATTGGGGAAATGAAGTCAAGTTGTTCCAGATAAAGAGAAGATTAGCTAAAACTGAAATGGAAGATACAGCACTTCTTCCTGATAAAAATACTTAGAACACTAGGAATATTAAGGAAACTTCCTCAATATGATAAAGGGCATTTAGGAAAAGCTCACAGCTAACATTCCATTTAATGGTGAAAAACTGAAAGCTTTCCCTGTAAGATCAGGAAAAAGACAAGGATGTCCAATGTCACCACTGTTATTCAACATTATACTGGAATTTCTTATTGGAATTACTAAAGCAATTAAGCAAGAAAAAGAAATGAAAGGCATCCAACTTGGAAAAGAAGAAGTAAAACTTTCCTTATTTGCAGATGATGTGATCTTATATACTGAAAACCCTGAAAAATCGACAACAAAGGTCATAGAGCTAAAAAATGAATTCAGCAAAGTGGCTGGGTATAAGATCAATATCCCTGAATCAGTAATGTTTCTATATGCAAGCAATAAACAAAGAGAAGAATACTAAAAAAAAATTCCATTCACAAGAGCAACCAAAAGAATCAAATATGTAAAAATAAATCTAACCTAAGATGTAAGGGACTAGTACACAGAAAACTATAAAACATTAGTCAAAGAAATCAAAGACTTAAATAAATGAAAAGACATTCTGTGTTCATGGATTGGAATACTAAATATTGTTAAGATGTCAACTCTACCCAAAGCAATTTATATATTCAATGCAATACCAATCAAAATTCCAACAACCTTCTTTGCAGAAATGGAAAAGCCAGTCATCAAATTTATATGGAAAAGTTAGAGACCCTGAAAAGCTATAGCCATCTGGAAAAAGAAGAATGAAGTTGGAGGACTCATACTTCCCAGTCTTAAAATTTATTAGAAAGCCACAGTAATCAAAACACCATGGTACTGGCACAAGGAGAGACATATAGAACAAGAGAATAGAATTGAGACCTAAGAAATCAACCCTCACCTTTATGGCCAACTGATTTTTGCAAGGGAGTAAAGAGAGTCAATTAGGAAAGAATAGATACTTCAACAAATTGTGCTGAGAAAACTGGATCTCCATTTGCAAAAATAAAATGAGGACACCTACCTCATAGCATATAGAAAAATAAACACAAAATGGATCAAAGACCTAAACAGAAGAACTAGAACTATCAAACTCCTAAAAGAAAATGTAAGGAAGCATCTTCAGGACCTTGTGTTAGGCAATGGTTTCTTAGACTTTATACCCAAAGCACAAGCAAAAAAAGAAAAAAAATATAAAAATGGGAACTCAACAAAATTTAAAACTTTTGAACTTTATCATGAAAGTAAACAACAACTTACACATTGGGAGAAAATATTTGGAAACATACCTGATAAAGTTTTAATATCCAGAATATATAAAGAAATCCTTCAATTTCACAACAAAAACACAAACAACACAATAAAAAATGGTCAAAATACTTGAACAGACATTTCTCCAAAGAAAATACACAAATGACAATAAAGCACATAAAAAGATGCTCATCATCATTGGCCATCAGGGAAACGCAAATCAAAATCACAGTGAGGTACCATTTCATACTGACTAGAATGGCTGCTATAAAAAAAAATGGAAAATAAGAGTTGGAGAGTAAGTGGAAAAATAGCAGCATTCATTCATTTCTGGTGGCAATTAAAAATGGTGCAGTCACTGTGGAAAACAGTTTGTTGGTTCCTCAGAAAGTTAAGTAAAGAAATACCATGTGACCCAGAAATCTCACTACTAAGTATATACCCAAAAAGTTGAAAGCAGGGAATTGAACATACATTTGCATACCAGTGTTGGAAAATTCACAATTGTCAAAAGATGGAGGCAATTCAAATGTCTATCAACCAATGAATGACTAAATAAAATGTGGTAGCTACATACAGTGGAATATTACTCAGCCATAAAAAGGAATGAAGTTCTGATACATGTGACAACATGGATGAACGTTGAAGACATCATGTTGAATGAAATCAGCCAGACACAAAAGGAAAATATTGTATGATCTCATTTATTTGAAAAAAATTAGAATAAACTGATAGGACCAGAATCTAGAATATAGATTACCAGGAAATGGGGTGGGAATAGGGAAAGGGAAGTTGAGGCTTAAAATATACAGGGTTCCTATTTGGAATGATGGAAATGTTTTGGTAATGATGGTGGTACTGGTAGCACAGCATTGTAAAAGCAATTAACAGCACTGAAATATATATCTGACTGTGTTTAAAAGGGGGAATGTTTGATTGTATATATGGTAACAAAATAAATATTTTTTAAAAAATCTATGGAAATACACTACACAAATGGTGAACCCAAAGTTAAACCATGGACTTTAGTTAATAGTACAATTATAAAAGTGTGCTATCATTAATTGTAGCAAATTTTCCATACCAAAGCAGGATGTTGGTGGTGGGGTGATATTTGGGTATCCTATATTTCATGCATGGTTGTTCTGAAAACCTAAAACTTCCCTGATAAGGAAAAAGAAATAAAAGAATGAAAGTTCATTGTTTGGCCACATAATGTCAGATTCTTATTTTCGGCAAAATTGGTGTGGTCTGCTGGTAAAGAATGATTTGTGTAAAATTTTGGAAGGTTTTGTATGACATACTAATAACTAATACTTTTAACAGAATTTTGTCCTTTTTTCTTAAGCATTTTCTCATTTATAGACATATGATTATAGTTACCATTATAAATAGCCATTTCTCATAATTAAAACCCCAAAATGATAAATTTACTCATAATTGTCCACTTTCTTTAAATATGGTACCAAAACACTCATTCTGTTCTTAAAAAGGCAGCTATTAAGGAGAAGGATGCAGAAGAGTAGATATTCCTTGGTAGTTAGATATCCCTCTCTCAGATAGTAGACAAAATTGGACAATATTATGACATGATATCAATTTAGGTTGGCAAGATCAAAGATGTAAAAGGATAAAGTTTCTGGGTATGAATTATGTCAGGTGATCAAAATAGTGAAAAATCTCATGATAAAACATAATCAGTATGCAAGTTTAATGACTACATTAGTTATCTTATTATAAATTCAAACTTTTCTCCTGTAATGTGTAACATTTTCCCACCATCTAATTGCCATCATCCTATTAGATAAGCAGGTCTTCTTAATTTTCATTAATTGGGTAGCTCTGGTCCAGACATGTGACTTTTGCCTATAAAATAAGGTAAAATATCTTTCAGAAAACAATGTAAAACATATTTACATTTAGTTCTTCATTAGTGTCAAGAGAATATTGATGTTTTTCATATGAGGTGAAACATGTATCAGAAGCTGAGATGTCAAATATTCATATGATGAGTTTACCCAAATGAATAATTCAACATCACTAGCTATTATACTTTTTCTTAAGACTAGCACTTATACTTCTTTAAATAACATATAGAATTTTAAAAAAATCCTTATTATGTGGATTAAAAATATCTTTAACTATGTTCATGAAAGTTATTCTCCAGGATATTCATAGAACTATTCTGAATAGCCCCAAACTGCAAATAGCAAAATGTCCATGAACAGAATGAATAAATAAATTGTACCACTTGTTAATGTGGTATTCTAAACAACAATGAAAATAGGTACACTACAAGGATCAATCTCATAAAAATAAGGCTGAGTGAAAGAAGCCAGACTCAAACAAGTACCTACTATATACTTTCATCCAAATAAGTGACAAAACCAGAAAAAAAATAAAATAAAAGGAGTTGGAAGTGGGGAAAGTGGCTTCCCTGGAATAACTGGTTGGGAGTATTCAGAAATGTAGCACGAGGAAGGGCTATTTAGCTACTAATATTGCCCTTTTTCAATATTAGTGCTAATTGCATGAAGGTGTTCAATTTATGAAAATATTTATGAAAATATACTTTTTATGTAATAATTTTAAAAAGGACAAAATTTTTAAAATGCTTAGTGCTCATTTTAGTATGTGACAAAGGAATTATTAAGTCTCTGGCCAATAAATAATCACCAATAAATATTGATTGGTGAGAGTTGTGAATATCAAATAATTTGAACCCATTCTTATAAATATCCATGCGTTACATACATACGTACTAATGCACATACATACACCAGTATTCTGGATCCATTATTTTGTCTCCAGAGAAAAACTTAACTAAATTGAATAAATTTTTTTTCCCTTATTTGTTTTTAGGAAAAGAAAACTGCAATTATGTTCCATGCCCAGAAATTTCTTCTCATTAGAGTTACAGAAATCCAAGTAGTGTTTATTCAAGAATAGTGATACAATCTTTTTAGGAACAACAATCTTTGTGGTGTTTGAATGCTCTATTCTCATCCCCCCTTCCTCAGGTCTACGGGAGCCTTGAACACTGGCGACCATACAATCACAATAATGAAAACCAGAAACAACACAGCCCCTGGAGGGGACAGAACAGGTTTATGGAACCCACCAAAACCTCATTCTTAGAGAATTCTGATTATTTCACCTATCTGGCAGATGCCTAGAAACCTTTATTTACAGAACTTTGTTTATTACATCTTAGTCCCCTCAGTGCTCATAGAAACTATGAGCAATCACTTAGCATCACAGCTGCCTGAGGTGGTTTAAACAGTTGTGTGAACAAGAGAATGAACAAAAAATCTAAAAGGACAGGCTTGGGAATGCAATGTCCCTTTGATAAGCGCTGTATTCCTGGAAATCTATAAGGCTGCATGCATATGCAGGGTTTTGTGCATGCCTAGTAAAAACCTAAAAGGACTTGAGATCTCACCTCTGAGAGATCTTAAGATTCTGGGTAAGCAGGAAGTGAAAGTCAAGACAGAGTTATAAACTGCCTGCTGAAGCATTGAAAGCATGCCCCAACATACGCAGCATACCCTTAGAAAGACTAGGAGGCTAAGTGAGTCAAGGCTTTTGTGATAGACAAAATAATGATCCCCCAAAGATGTCTGTCCTAAATCCCAGAAACTGTAAATATCTTATTTTATGTGGAAGAAGATACTTTGCAGATGTGATTAAGTTAAGGATATAGAGATATGCGGATTTTCCTGGTGTATCTGGAGGGACCCAATGGAATCATAAAGATGATCCCATAGCAATGTGAAATTGGATAGTACAGAGAATAGAGAAAGAGACTTGAAAATGCTATGATGCTGACTTTGAAGACAGAGGAAGGGGCTATGAGCCAAGAAATGAAGACAACCTCTATAAGCTGAAAAAGGCAAGGAAACCACATCTTTCATAGAGCAACCAGAAGTTACACAACCCGATAAACATCCCAGAATGCTAAAATAAGCCACTAAGGTTGTGGTAATTTGTTAAAGCAGTAATAGGAGACTAATATGGCATTTAAGGCAGACTCTGTATAAACTTTAGGTGATCAATGACAACTTCAATGACAACAAATGACAAAGGATACTGACTTTACAGAACTAACCCAGGATGACACTGAAAAAGCAAACAGCAACAATAACAAAAAGCAACAGCAAACCCTGGGTGGAAGAGAGGATCTGATTTCCAGAGTTGCTGCACTGTATTATCTAAATGTCCAGTTTTCAACAACAAAAAAAATTATAACATGCAAAGAGAAAAGAAAAAAGAAAGCAAATTATGGCCCATAAACAGGAAAAAAATTAGTTGGTTAGACAGTTAAAAACTGTCTCTGAGAATATCTGGATGTTGCGCTTACTAGACAAAGACTTTAAATCAGCTAATACAAATAACTAAGGGAAAGTATGAGAAGGATAACTTGAAAAACAGAGAATATCAATAAGAAGACATAAATTATTTTTTAAAATGACCAAATAGAAATTCTGAAAGTGAAAAAGCACAATAACTGAGATGAAAAATTTACTAGAGGGGCTCAAGAGCAAATCCTACTGACAAAAAAAGAATCAGTGAACTTGAAGGTAGTTCAGCTGAGATTATCCAATCTGAAGAACAGAATGAAAAATCAGTGATGAAAACTGAACGAATTCTAACAGACCTGTCACATATTTCATGTGTACCAGATGTTTTAATCCCCAGTTGCTCAAGCAAATATCAATGCAATGGTTCAACTTAAATAGTAGAAATGTATTTGCTTATGATTTTGAGGCTAAACAAAGTCCAAATCAAGGCATCATCAGGATGAGGCTTTCTCCCTGAAGACTGTGGCATTCTGGGGCTGGCTGCCCATGATTCTGGGGTCTGTAGCTTGTCACATGGTGAGGCATAGGTTGATGTCCCCTTGAATCTCCATTCTGTTCTGGGTTCAGCTTCTTGCCTCCTGTGGCTTTCTCTCCCTTTGTAATGGACTCTAGTTATAGGATTAAGACCCATCCTGATTGAAGTGAGACACACCTTCTTTACCAAAGTAACTTCATCAAAAGGTCCTATTTACAATGGGTTCACACCCATACGAATGGATTAAATTTAAAAACATGATTTTTGGGGTACATACAGCTTTCTCTGGACCTCAAAAAGACATGTTCTTTCTATATGCAAAATACATTCATTCCATCACAATATCCCAAAAGCCTAAGTCATTTCATAAAGTACGAAGTTTCATCATAATTGGTTATGGGTGTGGTCTATCCTGGAGCACAATTCCCCTCCATGTCTGGACCTGTGAAACCTAGGGAACAAGTTATCTCCTTCCAAAATACAATGGAGGGACAAGCACAGGATAAAGAGTCCCATTCCCACATAGGAAAAATTGAAAAGAAAACAGGTAATGTGTCCCACACAATTCCAAATTCTAGCAGGGCATACTCCATTAGATTTCAAGGTCTAAAAGTCATCTATGGAAAATGTTTTTTCCTCTGAACATGAAGAAGCGGTGGCCCTACCCCTCCCAAGTGTTTGTGCAGTGGCTACGCTCTCTCTGAACACTGGGGTGAAGGCTCCACCCTCTCCAAGCCTTGGGACGGCAGCCAGCCTCTCTGCAAATACCAGGGCATTGGTTCAACTCTCTCAGACAATTGGGGTGACAGACTGTCTATAATCCCTGGGGCACAGGCTCCACCCTCTTATCCAAATGCCAGGGCAAACTCATCCTTTCCACACGTATGGTTGGGCCCACTCTCTTGGCCTGAGATGATGTTTTTGGTCCAGACCTCATATTCCATTGTTCTGCCCTTGAAGTCATTTTTCCTTCAATGTGTTCATTCTCTATTCCTTTTAGTCCAGCCTAAAAGTGGTTCCATTCATAAAAATTAAGTGAAAAAACTTATCAGTTTTGCATGTAGTTCACATGGGTGCAAACAATTAGACAAAAGAAATTTCCACAGATCCTTCCTGGATGACTGCATTTGCAAACCTGACTTCCACAAAATTGTTTACTGACTCATGTTCAGTTCAACCTTCACATGGAGCACTATTCTCGGGGGACTCACTTTCTGGAAACTCAGAATTTTCCAAAGCATCAATTTATGGTGTCTTTGTGTCCATGAGTTCAGTTCTCAGCTTCTCCTTTTCCTCTCTCAGTTCACTATATGCTGCAAGGAGAAACTAGGCTGCACTTTCCAAATTTATCTTGGAAGTCTCCTCAGCTAAATATCCAAGTTCACTACTATTGAATTCTTCCTTCCATCTGACATCAGAACCAGTTTTGCAGATCTCTGCCACTTTAATGCAAGAATAACTTTTTCTCTAGTTTCCAATAGCACATTCACCACCTCTGCCTTAGGCCTCATTGGAAATACCTTTAGCATCTGTGGCAGTTTGGATTTTTTATGTCCCCCAAAATATTATGTTCTTTGATGCAATCTTCTGTGGGCAGATGTGTTAATCTTGTGCAGGCAGATGTGTTAGTGTTGATTAGATTGGAATCCTTTGAGTGCTTCCATGGAGATGTGACTCAATCAACTGTGGGTGAGACCTTCGATTGGATAATTTCCATGAGCTGTTACCCCATCCATTCAGAGTGGGTCTTAATTGAATCACTGGAGTCCTATAAAAGTGTTCACAGACAGAAGGAAGTGCTACAGCCAAAAGAGACACTTTGAAGAAGGCAAAGGAGCTGAGAATGGAGCTGGAACACAACTTGGGATCAGCAGATGTCAGTCATGTGCCTTCCCAGCTAACAGAGGTGTTCTGGATGTCTTTGGCCTTCCTTTGGTGAAGGTATACTTGTGTTAATGCCTTCATTTGGACATCTTCACGGCCTTCAGACTGTAACTTGGTAACCAAATAAATACCCTTTATAAAAGCCAATCCATTTCTGGTATTTGGCATAATGGCAGCATTAGCAAATTGGAATAGATTTCGGTATCAGAGAAATGGGATGCTGCTGAGTTTGCAAATACCAAAGATGTTGGCATTGCTTTTTAAATGGATAAAGGTAAGATTCTGCAAGAATTGTGAGGTGCTTGATAGAAACAGCCTAGATTGCTTTGAAGAGACTGTTGGTAGAAATTTGGACTCTAAAGATACTTCTGATGAGGACTTGAGCAGAAATGATGAATGTGTCATTGCAAACTGGAAGAAAGGTGATCTGTGTTTTAAAGTGACAGAGGATTTGGCAAAATTGAGTCCTTTGTGTCAGATGGAAGACAGAATTTGAAAGCAACAAGCTGGGATAATTAGCTGAGGAGATCTCCAGACTAGGTATGGAGGATGTAGCCTGGGTTCTCCTTGCAGCTTATAGTAAGATGTGAGAGGACAGAGATAAACTGAGAATTGAACTCTTGGGTAGAAAGAAACCAGAAACTGATAGTCTGAAAAATTCTGGGCTTCCAAAAAGTGAGACCCCAGAAGCTTACAGCCACATGTGAGGATTTAACCAAACATGGAACACAACTGGCATTGCAGTGCAAGCCAAGATTGGAGATGGAGTTATCCAGAAAGGATTTGTGGAAAGTCCTATTGTCTGATGGTTTTGACTCCTGTAAACTGCATGCCAAGTCTACAGAACTTTTGTGAGGTCTGTATAAACAGAACCACTGCTGGTCTGGACTGAAGGGGATGGAGAAGGAATTTGAAGAAAAAATTTCTTCAAAGACAGAGCCATGGAGATTGAGGTCTGGAATCAGGAGGTCTCTGGCAGGGAGAACCAAGCAGCTTACATATGTGGAAAGGGTGAATTTGCCCCAGAGACAATGGGTGGGCATTCTACCCAATATTCAGGAAGAGTGCCACCATCCCAGGCCTCAGAGAGGGTGGAGCACATTCCCTGGGGATTGGGGAGAGCCTGACCACCACCCCACTGTTTGGGGAAGGGAGAGCCTTTGCCCTGGAGAAACAGAGTCTGGGTGGTACACAAATGTTTTAAGAGGGTGGAGTCGAGAAGAAGGTGGTTTCCCCACTGCGTGAATATGTTGGAGCACTCACCCCAGTGTTTGGAGAGAAATGAGCTGCAACAAAGCCCTTGGAAAAGATTGGACTCTTGCTCTCTCAAGCCCCAAGGATAAAAGGTCATTCTGTAATTGACTCTCAGACTTTGAAATCTAATGGAGTTTGCCCTGTGGGTTTTAGGAACTATTTTGGTCCTTAAACCCTATTTTCCTCTCAGTTTCTCCTTATGGCAATTGGAATGTTTATCCTATGATTGTCCCTCCTTTGTATATTGGCAGCAGATAATTTGTTCTGAGTTTCATAGGCCCACAGTCAGTGGGTAATTTTGCTTTAGGACAGACCACGCCTGTAACTGATTTTGATGGGATCTTGTACTTACCTATTGTTACTGAAATGATTTAAGCTTTTTTGATATTCTGTGGGGATAAATGCATATTGTATATGGAAATGTCATGTCATTTTGGGGTCCAGAGGGTGGACTGTGCCAGTTTGGATGTATTATGTCTCCCAAAACACCATGTTCTTTGATGCAGTCTTTTATGGGCAGACATATTAGTGTTGATTATGTTGGAATCCTTTGATTGCTTCCATAGAGATGTGACTCAATCGACTGTGGGCAAGAATTTGATTGGATAATTTCCATTGGAGGTGTTACCACACCCATTCAGGGTGGGTCTTAATTGAATCAATGGAGTCCAACAAAAGTGTTCACAGACAGGAGGAGGTGCTGCAGTCAAGAGAGACACTTTGAAGAACACACAGGAGCTAAGAGTGGAGCTGGAACACAACCTGAGATCAGCAGATGCTAGCCACATGTCTTCCTAGCTAACAGGGGTTTTCCAGATGCCACTGGCCTTCCTTCCATGAATGTATACTTGTGTTGATGCCTTCATTTGGACATTTCATGGCCTTCAGACTGCAACTTTGTAACCAAGAAAACCTCTTTATAAAACCCAATCCATTTCTGGTATTCTGCATAATGACAGCATTAGCAAACCAGAACAGTATCCATATTTCTATCAATAATCTCTTAAAAAAAATCTAGGCTTTTTCTATCAGGCACATTACAAATATTTCAGCCTTTAGCCATTATCCAATTCCAAAGCCATTCCCACATTTTGGGTATTTGCAATAGCAGCACCCACTCCCAGTAACAAAATCTGCTTTAAATTCCTGGGCTGCTCAAATAAATATAATGCAATGGTTCAACTTAAACAGTGGGAATTTATTTGCTTGTGGCTTTGAGGCTAAAACAAAGTCCATATCAAGACTTCATCAAGGTGCTTCTTTCCCCACGAAGACTCTGGCATTCTGGGGCTGGCTGCTGGTGGTCCTGCAGTCCTCAGCTTGTCATATGTCAAGGCACATGGAGGCATCTGCTGGTCTCACCCTTCTCTTCTGGGTTCAGCTTCTTGCCTTTTGTGGCTTTTTCTCTATCTTAGTTTCACTCTACTTATAAAGGACTCCAGAAATAAGTTTAAGACCCATCCTGATTAAGTGGGCCACACCTTATTAACTGAAGTAACCTCATCAAAAGGTGCTACAGAAGTGGATTAAATTTAAGAAAATGTTTCTCTAGGTACGTGCAGCTTCAATCCACCACACCAACAAATGAATACTAGGAATTCTAGAAAGATAGGAAAGACAGAAAGAATACGTGAAGAAATAATGAAATAATGACTGAAAACTATACCAAATTGAAGATAATCCTTAATCTACACATCTAGGAAGCTAGGATAAACTCAAAGAGATTTGCACCCAGAAACATAAAAGTGGCAGAAGCTAAAAGCTTGAAAACAGCAAAATATAAGAACAGAGAACCTCAATAATATTAAATTGATTTCTTATCAGAAACCATGGAGTCCTGAAGACAGACGGATTATATAGTAAGAGTGCTGAATAAAAAAGACTGTGACCAAGAACTTAAGAAGAAAATTTGAATGTTTCTATATGAAATAAAGATATTGAATTAGTAATTAAAAAATTACATGTGCACACACACACACACACACACACACACACAGAGGCCCAGATGACTTCACTGTTGAATTCTAACAAATGCTTGATAAAGGCTTAAAAAAGAATTAACAATTCCTCAAAATTCTTACAAAAAATAGAAGAGAATGGAAATTACCTCATCACTTCTATAAGGTCAATATAGTCTGAAACCAAAATCAGACAAAGCATCCCAAGCAAAGAAATTTACAGACCAATATGCCTTATGAACATAGGCTCCAAAATCCTCAAAAAATATCAGTAAACAAAATACAGCAATATATAGAAAATGTTCACTCAACATGATAAAGTGAGATTTATCCCAGGAATGCATGATCTGCTCAGCATATGAAAATCACTCAATGAAATACACCATCTTAACAGACTAAGGAACAAACACTTCACAATCATCTCACTAGATGCCCAAAAATTATTTACCAAAATCCAACACCATTTCATGATAAAAATGCTCAACAAAGTAGGAATAGAAGTAGATACCAACATAACTTGATAAACGCCATCTAGCAAAAATCCACAGCTAACACCATACTTAATGATGTAAGACTGGCCACACACCTTTAGTTCAGAAACAAGACAAGGATGTCTATTCCTGTCCTCTCTATTCAACATTGTACTTGCAATTCTAACTAGGGAAATTAGGAAAGAAAAATAAAAAAATAATTGCATCCAGTTCACCAAAGAATAAGTAATAGAACTTTTCACCAATGACATAATCTTATATATAGAAAATTGTAAGGATCCACTAAAAGATGATTAGAGCTAATAATCAAATTCACTAAGATTGCTGGATACAAGATCAAGATACAATCAATTATATTTCCTTAGAAATGTGTTTCCTCATAATTGTATTTTCTTACTTGCAATGAACAGTCTGGAATTAAATTAAGAAAACAATTCCATTTACAATATTTTCAAAGAGAATAAAATACTTAGGAATTGTGGTGGTTTGAAGCCATATGCACCTCAGAAAACACATGTGCTTGGGCTTAATCCGTTTCTGTGGACTGAAATTCAGAGAGAGAGAGAGAGAGAGAGAGAGAGAGAGAGAGAGAGAGAGAGATAACCACAGAAGCAAGAAGCTGAAATCAATAAAACCCAGAAGAGAATAGAAAAGCCAGGAGACCAAATCATGTGCAGATTTGACAGTTGCTCAGCATCAATGATCTTCAGTGGCTGGCCCAAGGACACCAGTCTTCTGGAAGAAAGCATTGCCTTGACACTTTGATTTGAACTTTATTTTAGCCTTGAAGCTGTATGCTAATGAATTCGCATTGTTTAATCAAATATATTTCATGTTATTTGCTTGAGCAGACTAGGAGTCTAAAATAGGAATTAATACAGAAAAAGAAATGCAAGACGTGTACACTAAAAACTGCAAACCATTGTTGAGAGAAAAGAAGGAATACTTAAATTATTTGAAAGACATCCCATGTTTATGAATCAAAAGACTTAATATTATTAAGATAGCAAAACTTTATAATCTCATCTATAGATTCAACACAATCCTCATAAAATCTCAGCTGCTTTTTGTAGAAATTGTCAGTCTGACTTTAAATTATATGTGGAAATGCAAGAAATTCGCAATAGCCAAAACAATGTTGAAAAATAAGTACAAGGGTGGAGGAACCAAACTTCTCAATTTAAACTTAAGACCATACTTAATGGTCTTACATACTTAATGATGTAAGACTGGCCACACCCCTTCAGTTCAGAAACAAGACAAGGATGTCCATTCCTGTCCCCTATATTCAACATTGTACTTGCAATTCTAACTAGGGTTTAAGACTAGGCATAAAAATTAATGGGACAGAACTGAGAGTCCACAGATGAACCCAGACATATATGGTTGTGGCTGATCGAATTATGTACCCCAACACAGACACATTTTTAATCTTAATCTGCATTTCTGTTACTATGAACCCATTGTAAATAAAAGCCCTTGAAGATGTTATTTTTCTTTAGGCTGTAATGAACTAAACCTGAGTAGGCTTAATCAGTACTACTGGAGGCCATATAAAGAGAAAGCCACAGGGAATACCAAGAAGCCAGAAGTCAAAAACAAAAGAGCAGGGAGAAAGGAAAGGACATCACCATGTGTTGTGAAGAATTCCATCACCGGAATGCTGAAGTCTTTGGGGAGAAAGCAAGCCTTACCAATATCTTGATTTTAGACTTCTTCTAGCCTAAATCTATGAACCAATACATTCCTGTCATTTTAGTCAACCCATTGTGTGGTATTTGTGATGGTAGCTCTGGCAAACTACAAAAATGGTCAGTGGATTTCCAACAAGAGTACCAATGATTTGCTGGGGAAATAATAATCTTTAATTTCAACAAATCATGCTGGCACAACTGGATATCAACATTAAAAGAATGAAGTTGGATCCTTAACTCACGCCATATAAAAATATACAAAATAAATCATAGTCCTAAATGTAATCACTAAAGCTATAAAAATCTTAGAAGAAAACAGGTATACAGTTTTGTGACCTTGGGTTAGACAGTGGTTTCTTACATATGATGCCACAAATGCAAGTAATGAAAGAAAAACAAATACATTGGTCTCCATCAAAATTTTAAACTCTCATGCTTTAAAGTATACCATCAACAATGGGAAAAGACAACCCACAAACAGGGAGAAAATATTTGCAAATCATATGTCTTATGCTAAGCAAAAGGAGCCAGTCACAAAAGACTACATATTCCAATTATATGAAATATCCAAAATCAACATATCCATAGTGATAGAAAGTATATTGGTGGTTGCTGGGCCCTGGCAGGGAGAGGAAATAGTGTTTGACTGATAATTGCTAGGGAATTTATTTGGGGAGTGATGAAAATATTCTTCAGTTAGTTAGTGGTTATGGGTACACAACTCTGTGAATATACTGTCACTGAACTGCACAATTTAAAATAATTAATTTTAGACCTTGTGAATTATAGCTAAAAAAGCTATCATTAAAAAAAATTGCAAACCTCATGGGTCCATGTGAACTACTGGGATTTACTAATGAAAATTTAGAATGATTGTTAGAAAAATGTTATTCACATATTCATTTATGGTTTGGTATACATAAAGATTTTCATAGTGTCCAGGGGATATTTTTCCCTCTTCAGGTCCAAAAGACCTGTACTTTATTGGCAAGTACAGTATTCCTGGCTAATATCCTGTATCTGAACTGTGAGAAGAAGTTTGCATTGTTGTATTTTTCACAGTGTCATGTCTCTGAGGTACCTGTTTTTATTACTATTTTTTTCTTTTTACCTCTGCAGTTCCTTAGGCCATTTAGCTAATTCTGGTTACATCATTATTCATGATGCTTCATCACACCTGCCCCCTGCCACTCATGGATACTGGCTTCTGGTGACTCTATCAAAGATTATTACTGTGTCCTTTTGGTGATGACCACAAATGCAAGCTTCAGAACATGCAGAAAAATGTAAATGATAATTTGTTTTCTGGTCATGTGAAATTTACCATTTGGAATTTTATAGCATAAATATACAATACCATATATTCCACATATATCTTCTACAGAATTTCAGGCCATATCACTGCATCTTAGAATGTGAGCTTTTTCAATATTACCCATGCTCCAGTCCTCCACACACAACCACCAGGGGCAATCACAGATGAGGGGCTGTGGGCAGAGGGAGAAAAGCATTCCCATTCATACAAGGAATATCAGTACCTCATCTGGTACAGTTTAAGATTGCCAGAGCAGAGCACAGTGGAACCACCACAGTTGGAAGTAAGGTGGATATCTATTAGAACTCTCCAAAACCCTCAGAAAAGATAGGCATAGACACTGATGAAACTGATGGAGGAGTTCCTGGCAAATGAAGCCTGCAGGGTTGATGTGACTGTCCCAGGTTCAGCAGCTGAAGGTAAAGTGTGTTTACCTCCTGCCATCATTTTTGTTTCCCTTGAGGGCTATAGACCAGAGGTGGCACTGTGATGGCAAAACCAACAGGTGAGAGCCAACAAGAGATGATGCATGGGCCCATATATATGGCTCAAGCCCATGAGGCAGTGAATAGTTGGTAAACCACAGTCCTGAACCCACCCTGTATCCAACATAAGTGAGAGTCCTCCCAAATCGGCACTATTTTGGCAGTCCAATCTCTATGATTGCTCAAAAGAAATGGTGAGCAGTTTAGAAGAAATGATTCACTGGCCAGGCCACCCACCTGGAACTATAGAGCATGTGGTTCCAGGATGGTCTGATAGGTGTAAGACCTGGAGAACATTAGTGTCTGGTCAACTCCACCTGTGGGGTTGGGAATTTTAGGAGGTTGGATAGAATTCTAAAGGGGTGAAATGGGGACTGAGGTCCACATGGTTCTGGACTGGGATTGGGTCACCCAGCCTCGATGGCAATACAGCCCCATCCCATCTCATGCACTGGACAAGAAAGTCTGAGAAAGGCAGTCCATATACAAAAGTTCCCTGGAGGTGCAGTGACCAGGGTAGGGCTCTTTCTTGGATCTAAGGAAATATTGTCTGAAGTACAAGTATAACAGATAAGGTCTTCATGTGATTATTTTAATCTTTCACATCCTGTTACAGCAGAGGAAAATCATTTCAAGCACTGGACAAGTGTAACTAAGATTTTGAGGGCAAGGTCTATGGCATCTGTGATTCGGATTGCAATGCTTCCCTCTTTTGAAATTGGCTGTGTCTGATTCCAACACTGGCTTGATGAACAGGTGCAGAGGCAGGGTAGATTTCAGCATTTAATACAGGGATTCTTTTTCTTATTTTTCTTTTTTATGTCAGTTATTACTTTGGTCAAGGATCCATTTGAGGATCTTATGAAAAAACAGTACCTGTCCCTAGAATAAAATGAGCCTATGTAGATACACTAAATACTGAGCATAAAATTTAGCAGGTAGTTGAACTGCTGAAGTTCCTCCTTGTATCCTGAACCTTATGTTAAGAAACTCAACTTCCATGGGAAGTTTTTATCTCTTTTACAATATTTGCCTCAATCATTTGCTAATGAGAAACTTAAATTCTTTGTTCCTCAGTACCTTAACTTTTCTTCTCTTTGTTTTCTCCAGTGTTTTGTTACTTTTTCTTTTCTTTTCTTTTTTTGCCTATGTTTCAGAAGGATGATTTCAACAGACCAACTTAATATTAAATTGCTTCTTATTTATATTAAAAATAAATGAAAGTGATATTCTCTTTAATTCTGGATTTCTTGCCTTCTTGGACCTATGACCTTTTTTTTTCTTAGTTCAATTTTATTGAGACATATTCATAAATCATACAGTCATCCACAGTGTACAATCCATTGGACCTATGACCTTTTAATTCCAATCAATGTATCTGCTAACCAGGATATCTTTGAGGTAGAAAACTCCTATTTTTTCCTCATTTATATGTCAACCACTTTGTACAAATCTCCTCTTTCTAATAAATGTAGAATTAGAGCAGAATAAACTCTTTGATTTTGCTAAAGATTGCTAATATGTTTTCTTTTCCCATATTGCCTCTTTTAGGCAAAAAAAAAACACTTCCTTTTTTTCTTACAAAATAATTTAAGCATAAATTAACACAAGGAAGAATATTTTAAAATATATAGAAAATAGTTTCCTTAATGACAAAAAAGTTAAATTTAAGATATTTCTTCTGAGTAATATCTTTTCATTTAATCCTTGGCTAAAGATCTTGGCTAGTAAGAAGGGGAAGATACAGAAACAGAAATAGAAAGAAGGCAGAATTAATGATAATAAGGAAGTCCACATATTGAGTTTCTAAAATTTATTGCAATAGATTGGAGATGAATAAGAATGAAAAAGATGAATCAGGAGATCAATAGTGAATTTTTAGTTCAAACTCTATGAATCATTCTTTCACCAGATTAGTCAACAATATTTATTGACTCTTAATGCATGCCCAGCACTATGATAGCAGCCAGGAAAACAATACCATCCTGAAAATCTTAACCTCAAGTGAAAAAAATATTCTTGTATAAAATGAAAATAAATTAATAATATGGTAAGAGGAGTGTTAGAAAGGCTCACAATCTTTATGTGTAAGCATTTGAAATAAGTCCTATGCTACTTTGGAATGGGTATAAAAATCTTCAGTGATAATATTGCATAAGAGCCAAAATTTGAGGAGAATGGGGTAGCTAAGTCCAAGGCAAAGTGGAAGGTTGTTGTGATGGTTAGGTTCATGTGTCAACTTTGCCAGGTGATAGTACCCAGCTGTCTGGTCAAGCAAGCACTGGCCTAACAATTGCTGTGAGGACGTTTGTGGCTGGTTAATAAACCAACAGGCTGGTTTATTAAATCATCAGTCAATTGACTGCAGCTGTGACTGATGACTCACCACCAAAGGGCGTGTCTTCCACAATGAGAGAATGCAATTGGCTGGATTTAATCCAATTAATCAGTTGACGAATTAAAAGCGAGACAGATAGAGGACCTTCACTTCTTCGGCTACCCAGCAAAGCATTTCCTGAGGACTTCGTCAAAGTTGCTGGTTCATTTCCTGAGGAGTTCATCAAACATCTTCCTTGGAGTTGACACTTTACTGACTGCTCTACAGAATTTGGGCTCATGCATACCCACAGTTGTGTGAGTCACTTTTATAAATTTTATAGTCACAGACATCTCTCATTGATTCTGTTTCCCTAGAGAACCCTAACTAATACAGTTGTTTAATGATGAGCAATGGCAAGGTCTAGGATATGATCTCAGAAGTGGGTAGCTAAAATGAGAGCAGAAGAAGTCCATTGTAAATGAAAGGTCAAGTAACCCAAAGCCGTATTCTTCATGTTCATGGATGGTTTATTTATGGGGGCAGTGAAAATCTAGGTTCATGTTTGTAGCTAAGGTGCAGAAGACATTAAGCCTTTTGTCAAGACTGCAATAAGGAAGATGTGGTGGACAGAGTCTAAGGGTCACCCAATTATCCCTGCCTTTTGATTCTCATGCCTGTGTCTATTCCTCTCCCCACAGTGTGGGTGGGACCTTTGACTTGCTTCTGATCAAAAAGAATACAACAAAGGTGATGGGATGTCACTTCTATGTTTAAGTTGCATACACTTATGATATCATCTTGCTAGTATCTTCCTTGCTGGATTTGATGAAGCAAGTCACTGTATTGTAAGCTGCTTAATGGACAGGCTCATGTTAACTAAAAACATTCTCTGGCCAACAGCCAGTAAGAAACTGAGGCTCTCAGTCCTACAACACATAAATAAAAGAATTCTTTCAACAACCACATAAACTTGGAAGGAGACTTTTCCTCGGTCAAGCCCCAGCTGACACCTTGATTGCAGGTGCATGAGAGATCCTGAAGCAAAGGACCTAGCTCAACTGTCCCTGGACTCCTGACCCACAGAAACAGGGAGATAAAAATGTGTGCTATAAGCCACTAATTTTATGATAATTTGTTATACAGCAGCAGAGGGTAGGAAGTAAGTGGATGATAGATAGAAGGATAGAGCTAGTCATAGCCATAGCAGTAACATGATTTTTGATCTTGGAAAGTTTACCTTGATTTTTCACCATTGCACTAGACATAATGGCTAACTTTTAGCAGTAAAATATTAGTTTTAGATTAATATGAGTTCAGGAGACTGACTGATTTTGAACAGGCTTTCATAAACTTGTATTGATATAAGGTGTTAAGTGTACAAATTGGCCATCATTATCATCACTATTGCATAGTGTATTTCTGGAAACAGCATTGTTTTAATATAGCCATAGAGCTAATATATGCAAAATACTTAGCATATTGCTTGGATCTCATGTGATGATAGCTGTTATTATCAATATTTGTACTAAAGAAGTATTAATGTTCCAAGGGAAAGGAATCAGTCAAAATCTGAAGACTATTAGGGAAACTACAAAATGAATGCTATCTGAATCATTTTAAGGCTCACAACAGCAAACATGTATACTTTGGCAAATATGACAACCTTTATTAATAGTTAATGAGTCTCTAACATCAATTTCCCATAAATCCCACATGTCTTATTGCAACAAGTTGCCATTAAGAATTATTAATGCAATCACAATTTTGCAAAATGTTTATCATCTCTAGGAAAACTACGATGTAATTACTACCATTTCACAGCTTAAGATTAAGCGGCATTTACTGATTTTGCTATTGGGGTGATTTAATGGTATGTTAAATCTCTGGAATGGTAGTATACCTTCAGGTATGTAGTATCTTTCATCCAAAAATCCCTGCTATTTACAGCTATCAAAATATATCATTACAAGCAAAAGGCAGGGAGATACTAGTGAACAAATGCATGCATTATTCATTAACTGTTTTTCTCTTTTGCCAGCCTTCACAAAACCACTTTTTTCTTTAGGAGATGCCCAGAAGCATGCATTTAGATTAGTTTATTAACAAGATCATTAATCAGGAATCCATGTCTTAAGACTTCTTGTTGAACAGCAAGTAAAAAAAGAAAAAAAGAAATGCCTATAGGAAGATGTGGAATCTAATACAGTTGTATTATGCATTACTGATTAACTCATTGGTGAATTATTAATTTAATAATTCAGAAAATAAAGCACATAAATACGTGTAATTAAAATATACTTTATAAACCAATACACATATTCTCAAATATCATAAAGTTAAGTGTCCATGATAGGAAAAAGTAAGTTTCAGTGGCATGTATTTCAAAGTGGTTTTACATCTATAATAATTTCTATTTTATTAGAAATTGTCTGATGAACATAGGGAGTGTTTTCAATTCTAGCTTATGGATGAGGAAACTGAGGCTGAGATACACCTGAGATCAAAAGGGACTATGAGAGAAACTAAGATGGCAGCTAGGAGAGACAGGGCAAAAAAATGCCTCCATGAAAAATACTAGATAAAGGCCAGAAAGTGACCCAGAACACTAGTTCCAGTGATGCACCAGCTAGACAAGGTCTGCTAAACCCACAGGGACCATGCACTTGGTGAAACCAGGAGTCTGAATTCTGAAACAAGTGAGTAAGCCTGCTGAATGTCCAGCAGCCATGCTGTGGTGTGGGGAAACCATGGGTTGGCATTTGGAGGTGGGCTAGTTCTTTTTTAAAAAACCCAAAAGCAGCTGCAGATACAGCAGTGAGAACTGCACAGTGAAGCATGGCAAGAATGGGCTGTGCGAATACCTCAATATCTGGCAAGGAAGACAGCCTTTCACACACCCACTGCTGACTGTCTCAGAGTGAGGAAGGCAGAGGTAAGCCAAAGGGGAAAATAACCATGCCCCTTGCAGCCATCTTCCTGGTGGGCTGGGAACACTCCTGCCCAGCACCAGAGACACAGCCCAGAGCTGAGCCAAAAAATCCAGTGTGACAGGAGGTGTTTCCAGCAACACATGCACATGCCACAGTATTGGGCATGGACAATAGCCTTTCATGCACCCACAGGTAATTGTCCCAGAGCTGGGAAGGCAGAGCTGTGCGAAAAGGGGGAAATTAACACAACCCATTCAGCCATCCCTACAGCAGGCTGGGAACGCCCCTACATGGACTGGCAGCCCAGAACTTCCCTTGAGGGATGGCACACACTTGTGACTTGGCACAGCCTTCCCTCAGCAGAGGCCCTAGAAGGGCATGGCTTGGAAGAGGGACCCACTCAGAAATCCCAGGGACCATATGCCAATACCAAGGACTTTTGGGTCAGCAGCAGAAACAATCTGTGGTGAGCTGAAATGAAGGTTTAGACTTCTGCAGCAGCCTTAAATCTCCAGGAACACCTGGGAGGTTTGATTATTAAAGCTGCCCTCCCTCTCTAACCACTCAGACATATGCCCCAGATTCAGGGCAGATAGTACCAACAACACACCCAAACTTGGTGTACCAATTGAACCCCACAAGAATCAGACCCCCACACACCACAAAGACAAATTTGGGGAGAACTGACTTGAGGGGAATAGGTGGCTCCTGGACACCATCTGCTGGTTATTTAGAGAAAGTGTACTCCACCAAGCTGTAGATCTGACAAATTAGAGATAAGTCTGTGAATAGTCCTACATACCCTAAAAGAACCCTATCAAGTAAAGCAAATGCCAAGAGGCCAAAAACAACAGAAAATTTTAAAACATATGAAGAAACCAGATGATATGGACAACCCAAACCCAAATACTCAAATCAGAAGATCAGAGGAGACGCAGTACTTGGAGCAATTAATCAAAGAACTAAAGACAAACAATGAGAGCATGGCACAGTATATAAAGGACATGAAGAAGAGCATGGCACAGGCTATAAAGGGCATAAAGAAGACCCTAGAAGAGCAAAAAGAAGAAACTGCAAGAGTAAATAAAAAAAATAGATGGTTTTATGGAAATAAAAGAAACTGTTGACCAAATTAAAAAGATTTTGGATACTCATAGTACAAGACTAGTGGAAAGTGAGCAATGAATCAGCTACCTCGAGGACCACAGAACAGAAAATGAAAGATCAAAAGAAAGAATGGGGAATAAAAATGAAAAAATCAAAATGTACCTCAGGGCTATGATAGATAAAATAAAATGTACAAATATAAGACTCATTGGTGTCCCATAAGGGGAAGAGAAGGGTAAAGGTCTAGAAAGAGTATTCAAAGAAATTGTTGGGGAAAACTTCCCAAACCTTCTACACAATATAAATACACAAAGCATAATTGCCCAGCGAACTCCAAATAGAATAAATCCAAATAAGCCCACTCCAGGACATATTCTGATCAGACTGACAAATACTGAAGAGAAGGAGCAAGTTATGAAAGTGGCAAGAGAAAGCAATTCACCACATACAAAGGAAACAGCATAAGCTAAGTAGTGACTACTCAGCAGCCACCATGGAGGTGAGAAGGCAATGGCATGACATATTTAAACTTCTGAGAGAGAAAAATTTCCATCCAAGAATACTTTATCCAGCAAAGGTCTCCTTCAAATTTGAGGGAGAGCTTAAATTTTTCACAGACAAACACATGCTGAGAGATTTTGCTAATAAAAGATCTGCCCTACTTCAGATACTAAAGGGAGCCCCACTGACAGAGAAACAATGAAAGGTAAGAGATATAGAGAAAGGTTCAGTACTAAAGAGATTCAATATTGGTTCATTAAAGGACAATAAGAAAGAGAGGGGGGAAAAATGTATCTGACAAACGTAAACCAAAGGATAGGATGGCTGATTCAAGACATGCCTTCACAGTAGTAATGTTGAATGTAAATGGATTAAACTCCCCAATTAAGAGATATAGATTGGTAGAATGAATCAAAAAATATGAACCATCAGTATGTTGCATGCAAGAGACTCATCATAGACACAGGGACACAAAGAAATTGAAAGTGAAAGGATGGAAAAAATATTTCATGCAAGCTACAGCCAAAAGAAAGCAGGAGGAGTAAAATTAATCTCAGATAAAATAGACTTTAAATGCAAGGATTTTATGGGAGACAAAGAAGGCCACTACATACTAATAAAAGGGGCAATTCAACAAGGAGAAATAACAATCATAAATGTTTATGCACCCAATCATGGTGCCACAAAATACATGAGACAAACACTGGCAAAATAAAGGATGCAATGGATGTTTCCACAATAATTGTGGGAGACTTCAACACATCACTCTCTCCTATAGATAGATCAACCAGACAGAAAACCAATAAGGAAACTGAAAATCTAAACAAATCTGATAAATGAATTTGATTTAACAGACATATGTAGAACATTACATCCCAAATCACCAGGATACACATTCTTCTCTAGTGCTCATGGAACTTTCTCCAGAATAGACCATATGCTGGAACATAAAACAAGCCTCAATAAATTAAAAAAAAAATTGAAATTATTCAAAGCACATTCTCTGACCACAGTGGAATACAATTAGAAGTCAATAACCATCAGAGATGGAAAATTCACAAACACCTGGGGATTAAAAATGAGGGGGAGTTGAAAACATCCCCAGATAATCAAAAGCTGAGGGACTTCATCACCAGTAGAACAGTCCTATAAAAAATGCTAAAGGAAATTGTGCAGGTTGAAAGGAAAGGACACTAAACAATTGACTGAAACCACATGAAGAAATGATGATTTCTAGTTAAGATCACATGGTAGATATAAATACCAATACTACTAAATTTTTGATTTGTAAATCCACTGTTTACTTCCTACAGGATCTAAAATACATAAAGTGTAATAATAAATCATAAGTTTTGGACTCAATGTAAAATATACAGTTTTTGACAAGGACTACATAAAGGTGGGGGAATGGAGGAGTATAGGAACATAGTTTATATTTCCTATTGAAGTTAAGTTGGTATCAAAGAAAACAAGATTGTTATAGATTTAGGTTGTTAAATTTAAGCCCCACAGTAAACACAAAGAAAGTGTCAGAGAATGTGATAATAGCATTGAAAAGTAGAGTATGGGTTACAAGAAGTGGGGTAAGGGGCAATGGGGAGTTAATAAGAAATGAGTGTAGGGTTTCTGTTTGGGGTGAAGGGAAATTTCTAGTAATGGATGGTGGGAAGGTGATGGCATTGCAACATTGTGAATGTGATTAATCCCACTAAATGGAATGCTTGGGAGGGGTTGGAATGGGAAGATTTATGCTGTATATATGTTTCCACAATTGAAAAAAAAAAGACAATCTAAATAGATAATGACAATTAAATGCCATAGATGATCCTGGATGAGATCTAAGAATACAGGAGAAAAGGCTCAAAAGGTCACAATTGGTACATAAGAAGAAAAAAATGAAATATAGAATGCAAGCTTTATATCAGTGTTAAATTTCTTGAATTTCCTAACTACACTTAATGTGATTACATAAATGAATATTCTTATTCACAGGAAATGTATATGTGAATTATATTATTTGTTTAAGGATGTGTGCAACTTGCTCTCATATGTTCAGAAGACAGAGCAATAGATGATGGATGATAAGGAGGGAGGGAAGGAGGGAGGGAAAGACAGAAATGGTAAAGTGACAAAATATTAAAGTTGATAGATCTGGGTATCGGAGGGGGGTTGGGGTATGCTGGAGTTCTGTGTATGGGGTTTGTATTATTTTTGCAACTGTCCTACAAATTTGAATTTATTTCAAAATAAAAAGTAAAAAAACAGAAAAAGGGACTATGAGTCTCAACTTTGAATGCAAATAATGGTATTTCCCCAGCAACTGTGCTAGACTGCCTTGTGACTATTCAAATCTGTGACTCGAGCTCAGAAAAAATATACTTTCTTTGAATCTCAATTTCTATGTCTGTAGGTTGAAAAGTATAATACCCATTATCTAGCTCATAGTATTGTATTGAAAATAATTGGACATAAGGAACTTCAGAGAACATACAAATTCTAAGTATTAGTATTACTAACAATCTTAATATTATAACAAATTAATATTAATCAATATTATTATTTCAGGCTCTGACATAGAAAAATTGCATAAAAACTAGTACCTTAAAAAATATACTAAGCCATTGATTGCCACTTCATCAATAACTTGCCTGACTTGAAACTACTTTAAATTTTATAGGTCAGTCCTTGTCATACACCATAATTGAATTCAAAGCCTGTTTCCAGGAAAAATAAATATTTTTTTATCTAATGCTGCTATGCAATTACATTTTCTATAGTAAATATCTTATCTGGAAAGTTAAATTATACACTATAGTGCAAATTATATGGATTTGCATAATAATATGAATATGGTAGAATTATAAAAGTCTTCTTGCTTTTAATAAGGGAATATTATTGATTTCACATATTTTAATTTAAAAAATAAAATTCAAAATGTGTTAACTGTGTTATGCCATGGTTGCTTACTAGAGTTATACACTAATTATTTGCAAAATCCTTGGCAATTATTGGGTTTTCATGTAAATATTTATTTAGACATTTCTTTAGAAATTCCTTTAGAAATTTCTGCTAAAACATATTTTATTCAATCATTGCCATAATTATTAAATTCCTCTTTATGAATCACATATTGTAGTTTTTATTTCAATGATAAAATTATTTGCAATAACCATGGCAATTACAAATTTCAAACAAGAAGGGAAAGATTGAAAAACTTCCCAGGAGCTGGTACAGCTGTAGTGATAGAAAGATGAAAGTGAATATGTTTCTCTTATTGTTTTCCATTTCAAGGTTCCCATACTTTAGTTACTTTACCAATAATCAGTGATATGATCAGTGTCTTATCCAAACACCTGTAAAAGAATTCAAACAGTAATTCTAAATTTCTCTTTAATAGTCTACTTGTGAGTTAAATTTTTTTTTTTAATATTTGGGAAGAGGAGATATAATGCTCAAAATATCTGAGATGAACATTTTCCTTTAGAGCAAGACTTAGGGGAAAAGTAGGGAGTAAGAAAATGAAGAATTAAATTTATGCCTGAAATGAGATAGTAGTTTAATATTTTACAGGGCAGAATCTCTTGTGGCTTCAGCTTTTTGTCTTTAAAATGGGCAGCTTCAACTTCAAGTCCTTTATAGTGCTGAAGATTCTGTGATCACAAAACCTCATTAGAAGTATCTGTCCAGGAAATACAACTAAAATTTTTCCAAGGTTCACTGTGAAGATCCCCATCTAATATTTACTAGAAAACAATTCTTATACTCCACTGTGGTAGACTGAAGAATGCCCACTCCCCTCCAGAGATGTCCAAAATTCTGATCTCTCGAACTAGTGAATATTTACCTTAAATGGTAACAGGGACTTGGCAGATGTGACTAAGTGTTAATGATCTTGAGATGAGGAGACTATCCTGAGAAGCCAACAGGGTCAGAATCAGGGAGCAAAAGGCTATGGGACTATGGAAGCAGAGAGAGTAAAATATTAGAAGATGCTGTGCTGCTGGCTTTCGAGATGAAGGAAGGGGCCAGAAGCCCAAGAATGCAGGTGGCCTCTAGAAACTGGAAAAGGAAAAGAACAGGCTCTCCCCTGAAGTCTCCGGAGGGAATTCAGCCAAGCTGCCACCTTCAGTTCCAACTTCTGACCTCCAGAACTGTAAGAGAATAAGCCGGTATTGTTTTCAGCCACCAAGTTTGTGGTAATTTGTTACAGCAGCAATGGGAAACTGATACACTCATTCTAATAGAGCCATATAGACATACAAACGATGGGTAAATTTAGTAACTTGGAAATATTTAATTTCCACTTAGAATATCTAGTACCATAGCTATTCCTAATCATAATTTTTGAACTACTGTTTTTCTGGGATAAACATTTATGTTGCAAGAGTTTTGAAAAGCATGCTACCAGAAGTGGCCCAAATTTTTTTACAGCTCATTTTGTTCATTTTAAAACTTATTTCCCAGAAGTATGCAGTCATATTTTATAAATCAAAGTGTTAAAATCACATCAATAAAAGATTTAACTATATTACAGATATAATTGCCAGTGTTTGAGCTTATTATATATAGTGTACTGAGTGTTAGTAAAATCTGAAAAAATATTTTGAAAAGACTATATATAACCATAAACTACATAGTGCTTGCCTTAAATGAATTATTGCTAGTTTTTCTGCTCTAACTTTTGGTTAGAGAGTATATTCTGAGAATTCCATTACAATTTTCACTCAACAAAGGGGCATTTCAATTGGTATGAGAGAATATTCATGACAACAGTCAGCCACAGAATCCAAATCTGAACTGTCTGTAGCCAAATTCTAGCTCCACTCCTTGCTAATTGTGTGATATTGGAGAAGTTACTTTACTAGTCTATGTTTCATTTAGTCATCAGTAAAACAGAGTTTAAAATAGGACCTTGTTGCAAGGATTACATGAATTAATAAATGCAGCAATTTGATTAGTATCATGTATAATGTAAATGCTGTTTAAAGGCATTAGTTATTTTGACTGTCACTGTTCTTATATGATACCTGGGTAATCCACGAATTAACAGCCAGTTTTTATTTTATCATTTAAAAAATAAGTACTGTATTTCACTCTAAGCCTGGTATCTGTGTTCCATTATAAAACAAATACATTCCTTAATCTTTAAGATCTTGAATCCCTTGCAATTTCTGTCTCACTTCACTTAAAGGAGTTTTGATATTAAAAAATGTTTGGTTCATGCAGAAGGGTAGCTGCAAGCACCAAGAGCTCCATGTCTTTGTTTTAAAGCCGCACATCTTATAAAGACAGGGTATTTTCAACTCAACTGTTTTGGATTCTGAAAGAAGATATGACTTTGAAATAAAGATTTCCTGAGCACTATTCACTATTTCTTAGTTGGTAAATTTTTAAATTGGAGTCAAAGAGCAGCCTCCACAGCCAGTTTGAATTTTGATTTCCTAGTGGAAAATTCCTGTCAGGAAATACTGGCGAGCCTGACATGTCATGGAATTGGAAGAAATATCTTCTTGGAGAGTCTAAAGTGATCACTAAATCCATTGGTAGAGAGCAATGTTTATTTTTATTCCCCATGGCCTAAATTTCTCTATCATATGGTTCAGTTTCACTTGTCTAAAAATCCTATTCTCCTGTAGGAAAGGGGTGACTTTATTCCAATTGTGAATTTCAAAGGAGTACCTGGATATGTATATTCAATATCGTTGTTCCTGCTCTTAGGAAGCCCACATTCCATTCTACTTTGCTAGGCTGTAAATATTTCAGGAGCAGGTCCCCATCGTGGGGTCAAGGAGATGGATTGTCACTGTAACCTGAGACTGGGATTCATTACTAGGAAACTTTCTCTTACCTATAGATACAAGCCTACAATGTGTCAGGAATGTCTCTAAGCATTTAATATAATAATATTTCAATCTTTACAATATTATTATCCCCATTTTTTCAAATGAGCAAACTAAGACACAGCCAGTATAAGCAGATTGCCTGAGCAGTGGATCTGGGATTCAAACTCAAGTAGCCGGGCTCAATGCTGCATATGTAAGCATTGTGTTATAAAGCTTGCAGGTTTTTTTTAATCAAGTCCCCTCAAGCTTTGGTACTATGGAAGCAGTAGACTGTTTTCTGACAGGAGAGGTGGCCCAAATGTAGCTTGAATGACAGTGCTCCCAAAGAAGCTTTGTGACTGAAGAGGGGAAGCTGAAAATTCATGAATCCAACCTCCATGTTTTCATAGTGAAAAAATCTCCCAAGAAATTAGATGCAACCTTATGAGAAGGGGTTGGAAACTCTGACATCCATGAATTTTTTTTTTAATATTCATATCAGTTACAGGAAAATAAATTTACATTTCTTGCCCACATGAATTCATGGGCTGAGATTTGCATGTCCTACATAATGCTGGGAGCTCCCAGCTCTGCAGTATTGAATTGAGCTCAATCAATCAATTCAACATATCAGTACCCTATGTAAGCTGATGTAACCTATTTAATAAAAAGATATTCAGCTTTGTTGGAAAAAAAAAAATTAAGATGATTCACCAGTTTACCTGAAAAATTATAGAATTTTGCCTGCCTTAATACCTTAGTAAGATAATGGTGAAAATAAATAAACAAGCAAATGCAAGTTGATTCTGGGATCCATTACTTAATTAAAAATAAGTCTAAATTCTGAAATTAGTGCAGCATCACCAAAAACTTATTTGAAACCTGTTGGAATCTTTTTAACAGCTAGTACTTCTCAATGTAGCAAACATGACATGACTACATTTTGAGAGCAGTTTTTATGTGACCTACTCTTTCTGAAGTTTTTCTTACTATTGCTATAGGCATCACTGCTTACTTAATATATTGTATATTAATAAATGATCTAAACACACATTTATCTACTTTTGTTTATGTAGCATGTATTTTACTAAGGTAATTAATCTTCCTCATATTTATGCTTACACATATACTATGCAAAGGAAACAATATGGAGAGAATCAAAATACTTCTGAATTTATCCAGTTGAATTACACTTATTTCAAATAATTTCAGATTTTATTTCTTGCAACCACCTACATGAAATATTCAGCAGCAATATGCTTTTTATTATATTTGTTAAACTAACTGTAATATTTAAGTATGCATTCTTTCAATCAAAAAATTAATTAAGCACCTGCTATATACAAATAGTTCTGAGTGCTGAGGATACAATGCTGAAGAAAGTTTCTTCTACAGTGAAGTTTCTATTTTAGCACCAATTTAGTAGCAATTAACCCAATTTTGTATGCTACTCAGTCAGGTGTAATGTGGTAACTTACTATGAACAGATATTTCCATGCAGTTGTTTCTAAAGTTTATAAGGTTCAATTAACATGAAATAAAATAAACTTATTTAAAGTGCATAATTTGATAAGATTTGATTGATGTATATAACCTGGAATCACAAAGAAGACAAAGCAAAAATTGGCCTCTCCTAGAAGTTTCCTAGTGTTCCATTTGTAGTTGCTTCTTCCTGTCCCTCTCTGCCCACTCCCATCCCGGGACAACCAATGATCTGCTAACTGTCACTGTAGGTTTGTTTGGGTGTTCTAGATTTCATAGAAGCAACATCCTACATTATGTACTCATGTTTTTTTCACTCAGCATGAATATGTTGAGCATAAGTGATACAAATATTGCATATTTGATTGGTTTGTTCCTTTTTATTACTGAATATTTTATGGATATGCCACCAAATTTTTATCCATTCACCTATTGATAGTTATTTCGATTTTTTCCAGTTTTGACTATTACAAATAAAGCTACTGTGAACATTCATATAGAAGTCTTTGTATGGAAATACGTTAGAAGGAGGAATGGCTAAGTCATATGGAAAGTGTTTCTTTAACAGTTTAAGAAACTTCGGAAAATTTTCCTAAGCAGTTATGCCAATTTATTTTCCCAACAGCAGTGTATGAGAATTTCAGTTGTTCCATATACTCTCTAACTTTTGCTACAGTCAGTTATTTTAATTTTAGAAATTTGAAGAAGTGTTTGGTGGTATCTCTTGATGGTTTAAATTTTCATAGTGTTCATGACTAATGGTATTTATCTTTTTATTATCTTATTTGCCTTATTTCTTTTGTTGCATTATACTTTTAATCCATTTTAATTGGGTTGTTTGTTTTCTTAGTTTTGTGGAATTTTTAAGTATATACATTCTGGAAATGAGTCCTTTATCAAATATGTGATTTTTCAAATTCTTTTTCCAGTTTTATTTTATCTTTAGAAGACAAGAATTTCTTAATTTTGATGAAACCTAATTCAACTTTTTGTTGTTGCTGTTTTGAGGATTCTGCTTTTGTAGTTATATCAAATCAATATTTGCCCGCCCCAAGGTAACAAATATGTTTTATGTTTTCATCTACATGTATTATAGTTTTAGGTTTTACAATTAGGTCAATTATCTTTTTTGAGTACAATTTTGTATTTGGTGTGTGGTATGGATAGAAGTGCTTGTTTTTGTTATTTTTGTTTTTATTTTTGTTTTATTGTTTTTTTTAAGTGGATTTCCCATTGTTCTCTTATCATTTGTTGAAAAGATTATATTTCTCCACTAAAATATATTTGCCCCTTTGTCAATATCAATTTTCCTTATATTTGTGTGTCTTTGGACTCATAATCCATTTCTCTATCTTGATGCCAATAGAACACTATCTTGATTATGATAGCTTAAAATAATTCTTGAAGTCAGGTGTCATAAATACTCCAATTTGTATTTTATTATTCAAACATTTTGCCCATTTTATGATATATATTTCCATATTAATTTTAGAATCAGCTTGCTAATTTCTACAAAAAAACTGCTAGGATTTTGATTGAGACTGTTGAGTCTATAGAACAGTTTGTAGAAAATTGGCATCTAAATGATATTGAGTCTTGTGATCCTTGAACACAATGTATATCTTCATTTAATTAGTTCTACTTTAATTTTCCTCAGCAATGGTGTGTTGTTTTCAGTGTACAGATCTTGCACATCTTTTGTCAGATTTATCCCTTGGTATTTCATGTTTTGTGAGGCTACTATCAATGGGATGGTTTTTTCTTTAACTTCATTTTCCCATTTCTTGTGGCAATTATATAGAAATGCAATTTATTTTTGCATAACTACCTTGTATCGTGCAATCTTGCTAAATTCATTCATCAGTCTAGTGGTATTTTTGTTGGCTCCATCAGATTTTCTCAGGGAAAATCATGTATTCTGCAAATAAAGACAGTTTTAATTCTTCCTTTTCAGTCTGGATTCATTTTTTTATCTCTTTTTCTTGCCTTATTGCACTGAGTAGAACCTCCAGTACAGTTTGAATAAAAGTGGAGAGAGTGGATTTCTCTCCCTCATTTCTGAGCTTAGGGACCTTATTATGTCTTTCAACATTAAATATGATGTTTGTTGTAGGATTTTCACAGATGCTCTTTCTTAAGTTGAGGATATTCTTTCATTCACAGTTTTTAAAATAGTTTTTAGCAGAAATCAGACTTTGATTTTGTTCAAATGTTTCCTTCTGCATCTATTAATATGATGATATGTTGTTCATTTTCATTCTCATAAAAGGGGGAATGATAGCTATTGGTTTTTGAACATTAAATAAATTTTATGTTCCTGGATATATCCCACATGGTCATAATGCATTATTCTTTTTATATATTTTTGGATTCTGTTTACTAAAATTTTGATCAGAATTTTTGCATCTATGTACATGTAGGATATTGGTCTGTAGTTTCCCTGTAATATCTCTGTTTTTGTATCAGGATAATGCAGCCTGATAAAATGAGGTGAAAATCACTCCCCCCTCTTCAATTTTCTGGAAGAGTTTGGGTAGAATTTGTGTTACTTTTCCCCCAAATTTTGTTAGAATTGACAAGTGAAATCATCTGAATCTGGAAATCTCTTTTTTAGAAGGTTTTTAACTACATACACAGTTATTTTTATAAATAGAGGGTCACTCAGGTTATCAATTTCTTCTTAAGTTATTGTTGATTGTGTCATTCATGGAATTTCTCTACTTAATCTACGTTGTCAAATTTAATGGCATAAAGTTGTTCTTATTATGATCTTATCATCCTGTTAATATATGTAAATTCTATAGTGATGTAAATTGTCTCAAACCTGACTTTGGTATGTTGAGATTTTTCTCTATTGCTCCAAATTAGGCTGGTTAGATTTTGTTCTAATTTGCTAATGCCAGATTGCAAAACACCAGAAATGGATTGGCTTTTATAAAAGGGGATTTATTTGGTTACACAGTTACAGTCTTAGGGCCATAAAGTGTCCAAGGTAATGCATCAACAAATGGCTGCCTTCACTGGAGGATGGCCAGTGGTGTCCGGAAAACCTCTGTTAGCTGGGAAGGCACATGGCTGGCATCTGCTCTGGAGTTTAGGTTTCAAAATGGCTTTCTCCCAGGACGTTCCTCTCTAGGCTTCAGCTTCTCTCCAAAATGTCACTCTCAGTTGCTCTTGGGGCATTTGTCCTCTCTTAGCTTCTCTGGAGCAAAAGTCTGCTTTCAAAGGCCATCTCCAAAATGTCTCTGTAAACTGCAGTTCCTCTATGAGCTCCTGGGCATTCTTCAAAGTGTCCCTCTTGGCTGTAGCAAGCTTGCTTCTTCTGTCTGAGCTTATATAGTGCTCCAGTAAACCAATCAAGGCCCATGCTGAATGGGTGGGGCCACACCTCCATGGAATTTATCCAGTGAAAGATCTTGCCCACAGTTGAGTGATCACATCTCCATGGAAACATCCAATCAAAAGTCTCCAACCCAATCAACACCAATATGTTTCCAGCCCACACAAGACTGCATCAAAAATAATGGTGTTTTGTGGGACAGAATACATCGAAACCAATACAATCCACTCCCTGGGCCCCAAAATGACATGATCTTTCCGTATACAGAATACATTCATCCCATAACAATATCACAGAAACTTAAATCATTTCAGTAACAATAGTTAAGTACAAGATCCCATCAAAATCAATTATAGGCATGGTCTGTCCAAAAGCAAAATTCCCCTCAGGCTCTGTACCTGTGAAACTTACAACAAGTTATCTGCTTCCTGTATACAAAGGAGGGAGAGTCATAGGATAAACATTTCCATTGCCATAAGGAGAAACTAAGGAAAGCAGGGTTTAAGGGAGCAAAACAGTTCCTAAAACCTGCAGGGCAAACTCCATTAGATTTCAAAGTATGAGAGTCATTTACAGAATGATGTTGCATCCTTGGGGCTTGAGAGAGCAGGAGTCTAACCCTTCGTAAGGGCCTTTGCAGCAACCCTTTCCTCTCCAAATGCTGGGGTGAGTGCTCTAACATATCCACACATTGGAGAGACCACCTTCTCAGCCTCACCCTCCTCAAACATTGGGGCCGCACACAGATTCTCAACCCTTTCAGAACAGTGGGGTAGCAGCCAGGCTCTCCCCAGTTCCCTGGGAATGTGCTCCACCCTCTCTGGGGCCTGAGGTTTCAAAACCTTTCCTGAACATTGAGGTGGAAGACCCAACCTCAACCTCCAGGGCATTCACCCTGTCCATGCATGTGGGCTGCTCTGCTCTCCCATCCCGAGAGCTCTTGACTCCAGACCTCAACCTCCATGGCTCTGTCTTTGAAAAAATATTTCCTTCAATGTGTTCCTTGCTGTCTCCTCCAGTCCAGACCAGCAACATCTCCATCTATAAAGATCTTGCAAAAATTATGTTGGCTTCACATGAAGCACACAGGGGTCAAAGCCATCAGACAATAGGACTTTTCACAAATCCTTTCTGGATAACTCCTTTTCCAATTTTGGCTTGTACTGAAATGGTGGTCAGGTTCCATGTTTAATTAGATCCTCATGTTGGGCTGTAGGTTCTGGGGTTCCACCCCCTGGAAGCCCAGAATTTTCCAAATGATCAGTTTCTGGTTTCTTTGAAACTAAGAGTTCAGTTCTAAGTTTATCTCTTTCTGCTCGCATTTTACTATAAGCTGCAAAGAGAAGCCATGCTATAGCTACTACTTCTAGTTTCAAAATCTCATCAGCCAAGTATCCCAGCCCATCTCTTTCAAATTCTGTCTTCCTTCTGACATCACAATACAATTTTGCCAAATTCTCTGCCAGTTTAAAACAAGGATTGCCTTTCTTCCAGTTGGCAATGACACATTCATCATTTCTGCTCAAGTTCTCATCAGAAGTATCTTTAGAGTTCATATTCCCACAAACAGTCTCTTCAAAGCAGTTTAGGCCTTTTCAATCAAGCTTCTCACAATTCTTCCAGAATCTTCCCCTTATCCATTTAAAAAGCCATTCCAACATGTTTGTTTTTTTTTCTTTTTTTTTAAATTCAATTTTATTGAGAAATATTCACATACCATACAGTCATCCATGGTGTACAATCAACTGTTCACAGCACCATCTTATAGTTGTGCCACATGTTTGGTATTTGCAAACACAGCAACACCAGCACCCTACTTTGCTGGTACCAACATCTGTTCTAGTTTGCTAATGCTGCCACACTGCAAAACACCAGAAATGGATTGGCTTTTATAAAGGGGGGTTTATTTGGTTACACAGTTACAGTCTTAAGGCCATAAAGTGTCCAAGGTAATGCATCAACAATCGGCTACCTTCACTGGAGGATGGCCAGTGGTGTCCGGAAAACCTCTGTTAAGTGGGAAACCACATGGCTGGCAGCTGCTTCAGAGTTCTGGTTTCAAAATGGCTTTCTCCTAGGATGTTCCTCTCTAGGCTTCAGCTTCTCTCCAAAATGTCACTCTCAGTTCTCTTGGGGTATTTGTTCTCTCTTTGCTTCTCTGGAGCAAGAGTTGGCTTTCAAAGGCCGTCTCCAAAATGTCTCTGTAAACTGCAGTTCCCTCTGAGCTCCTGTGCATTCTTCAAAGGGTCCCTCTTGGTTGTAGCAAGTTTGCTCCTTCTGTCTGAGCTTATATAGTGCTCCAGTAAACTAATCAAGGCCCATGCTGAATGGGTGGGACCATATCTCCATGGAAATTATCCAATGAAAGACCTCACCCACAGTTGAGTGATCACATCTCCACGTAAACATCCAATCAAAAGTCTCCAATCCAATCAACACCAATACGTTTCCTGCCCACAACAAAACTGCATCAAAGATAGTGGTGTTTTGGGGGACATAATACATCCAAACCAGCACAGAGATTTATCAATTTTATTAATCATTGAGAACTAGATTTTTGTTTCATTAATTTTCTCTTATTTTTTTTTATGTACTTTATTTCACTAATTTTCACTTTGCTTGATGCTAATTCCTTCCTTCTCCTTACTTTAGGTTATATTTGCTTGTCCTTTGCTGATTTAAGATGGGAACTGAGATCACCTTTTTCAATATAATTTTTTAGTGCAGTAAATTTCCCTCTTAATGCTTCATTAGCTGATTCTCACAAATATTGATGCATTGTATTTACATTTTTATTCATTGAAAAATAAATTTTAATTTGGCTTTACAGGTTTTTTAGACACTGAGTCAAATCTGATGTAAATTATTTAGTTTCCAAATAGCTGTTAGTTTGTTTGCTTTTACAGATTATCTTTCTGCTATTTATTTCTTATTTAATTTCATGATCAGAGAATATCTTTGCATTACTTGGATTCTTTCATATTCAACAAAACTTGTCTTATGGCCCTAAATATATTCTATCGTGGTAGGTGAGATGTATAGTTGAAAAGAATGTGTATTCTGTTGTTGGATAGAGATTTCTATAAACACCTATTAAGGCAAGTTGCTTGATAGTGCTGTTTATTTCATTTATATCCTTACAGATATTCTGGCTACTCTTTATATAAAATATTGAAAGAGCTGTGTTAAAATCTCTGACTGTAATTATAGATTTGTCTATTGCTCCTTGAAGATTTATAGGTTTTTGCTTCATCTATTTTTTAATTCAATTTTATTGAGATTGTTCACATGCCATACAATCATCCAATGTGCACAATCAATTGCCCATGGTACCATCATACAGCTGTGTATCCATTATTCCAGAAAAGAAATAAAAAGAAAAAAGAAAACTCAAATCCTCCCATACCCCTAAACTCCCCTCTCAATTATTGACTTATGATATTGGTATAGTACATTTGTTACTGTTGATGAAAGAATGTTAAAATACTACTAATTATAGTACATAGTTAGAAATAGGTATGTTTTTTTTTTCCTATATACCCCTCTATTATTAACTTCTAGTTATAGCATCATACATTTGTTCTAGCTCATTAAAGATATTTCTAATATTTTTACAGTTAATCATGGAAATCATCCACCACAAGATTCACTGTTTTATACATTCCCATATTTTAGTGTCCAACTTTCCTTCTGGTGACATACATGACTCTAAGCTTCCCCTTTCCACCACATTCACACACCATTCAGCATTGTTAGTTATTCTCACAATAACATGCTACCATAACCCCTATCCATTTCCAAACACTTAAGTTCAACCCAGTTAAACATTCTGTTCATCATAAGCAACCACTCCTCATTCTTTAGCCTTGTTCTATACCCTGGTAACTTATATTTCCTACCTATGAGTTTACATATTATAATTAGCTCGTATCAGTGAGACCATACAATATTTGTCCTTTTGTAACTGACTTATTTCACTTAATATAGTACCCTCAAAGTTTCTTCATCAACTCATTTTTTGTTTTTATTTTTGTTTTTTAAGACATTTTTGTTCACCCACCATACATTCCGTCCTTAGTAAACATTGATGGTTCCCTGTATAAGCACATATTTATGCCTTCACCACCATCATCACTATCTATATAAGAACATCTCCATTTCTTCCACAAAGGAGGAGGAAGAGTCAAAGAAGGTAGAGAGACAAAAGAAAAAAAATAAAGAAAAAAATGATAGCTAAAAAGCAATGAAAGGAAAGAGAGAATTAAATTAAAGTACAATAGAAGAGTCAGATAACATCACCAATGCCAAGAGTCCCATACCCCTCCCTTTATTCCCCTCTTATAGGCATTTAGCTTTGGTTTATTGCCTTTGTTACATTAAAGGAAGCATAGTACAATGTTTCTGTTAACTATAGTCTCTAGTTTGCATTGATTGTATTTTTTGCCCAATATCACCCCATTTTTAACACCTTGCAATGTTGACATTCATTTGTTCTCCTTCTTATAAAACATATTTGTACCTTTTATCACAATTATTAAGCACTCCAAGTTTCACTGAGTTACACAGTTCCCTTCTTTATCTTTCCTCTTTCCTTGTGGTGTCCCACATGCTGCTAACCTTCCTCTTTCAACCATACTCACAGTCATCTTTGGTACAGTGTACATACATTGTTGTGCTACCATCACCCAAAATTGGGTTCCAAACCTCACACTCCTGTCTTTTCCTTTCTGTCTGTAGTGCTCCCTTTAGAATTTCCTGTAGAACAGGCATCTTATTCACAAATTCTGCCATTATCTGTTTGTCAGAGAATATTTTAAGCTCTCCCTCATATTTGAAGGATAGTTTTGCCAGATATAGGATTCTTGGTTGGAAGTTTTTCTCTTTCAGTGTCTTAAATATGTATCCCCACTTCCTTCTTGCCTCCATGGTTTCTACTGAGAAATCTGCACATAGTCTTATTAAGCTTCCTTTGTATGTGATGGATTGCTTTTCTTTTGCTGCTTTCAGGAGTCTCTCTTTGTCCTCAATGTTTGATAATCTGATTATTGTCTTGGCCTAGGCCTATTCAGATCTATTCTGTTTGGGGTACATACACTGCACTTCTTGGATCTGTAATTTTATGACTTTCATAGGAGATGGGAAATTTTCATTGATTATTTCCTTTTTTATTGCTTCTGACCCTCTTCCTTCTGGGACACCCATGACATGTACATTCCTGTGTTTTATGTTGACATTCAATTCCCAGAGACATTGCTCATATTTTTCCATTCTGTTCTCTATCTGTTCTTTTGTGTGTAGGCTTTCAGGTGCCTTGTTCTCCAGTTCCTGAGTATTTTCTTCTGCCTCTGGAACTCTGCTATTGTGTGTCTCCATTGTGATTTTCATCTCTTGTGTTGTGCTTTTCATTTACATAGATTCTTCCAGGAGTTTTTTCAAACTTTCAATTTCTACCTTATATTCACCCAGTGTTTCCTTTATATCCTTCATCTCTTTTGCCATATCTTCTCTGAACTTGTTGATTCGGCTTTTTATTTGATTTAGCATATTTCTTTGAAAATCTTTAATTGATTGTTTCATTAAAGTGAAACAATATCTCAAATATATCCTAATTGAGGTGTAAGTTTGTTCCATTAACTGGGCCATATTTCCATTTTTCCTAATGTAATTTGTAGTTTTCTGTTGTCTAGGCATCTTGTTTCCTTGGTTACCCCAGATTTTCCCAGACCAGAGGGGCTCAGGTCTCAGAGTGGAGCTATATTCAGAGTAAAGTTTCCCTGAGGGTGTGTCTAAGAAGACTAACAGACCTTCCTGTGAAGCCTGTGCCACTATGCTTTTCCTAAGGGGCCCAGCAGGCGGCACCTGTCAGCCTGTTGCTCATGACTGCTGTAATGAATTGTGGCCTCTTTAATTCTTAACTTAGGTTGTTTCTGCTTTGACTATTTTCCCCCAGGCCCTGGGGTCCAAGTTCTGAGAGGAGGGCAGGTCCTTGAGTTGGGCCCCATCTCCTTCCTCTTAGGGAAGATACACCCCCTAGGAAGCTATCTTCTGCATTTCAGTAGCTTCTTTGTCTCTCTCATCTGTCAACTCCTCCCCTGTCTGGGTCAGAGTGCTACAAACTGAAAATGGCTGAGGTTCCACTGAGCTGCTCAGGTTGAGAGAGAGAAAAAGGGAAAGAAAGCCCCCTTTCATAGCCAGTCCATGGCCCCCCAGTTTTGCCCATCAGTCAGATAGAGCACCTGGTCTTCTGGGCAACCCCCTCCCTGGGCACAGGTGTTTTCTGTCTCTCTAATGTCAGTCTCTAAAAGTCTTTGTACTTTATTTTCTTTTTTTAATTAGCATTTTTCCTCTCCATCAGTCCCACCTCCTCTCCACTGGGAGTGATCTCAGGGTACTTTGCTGCTTGTCTATGTTTGTAGCTTGTATTCAGCAGTCAACATCTATTAATTAAAACCCCAGTTGGAGCTGGACTGAGCTGTATTTGTTTGCTCTGAGAATGCTGGTTTCTCCCACAGGGAGGTCCCACAGTACAGCCAGCCATGAGGGGAGGGGACTCCAGGCATGGTTCTGCAGTTTTTACTTACAGATTTTATGCTGTAATCTCAGACTTTCCACCCAATCCAGGTTGGTGTATGATGTGTGGACAGTCATGGTAGTTCTCCAGCAGTTGTTCTAGATTATTTACTAGTTGTTTCTGGTTGTTTATTAGTTGTTCCAAGGGACTAAGTTCCACACCTCTCAATGCCACCATCTCAGCTCCTCCCCAGCTTCATCTGTTTTTAATCTGTGTTTTTAAGTGCATAACCATTTAGAAATGGTATGTCTTCTTGATACCTAATTGTTTTTTTCTTTATGAAATGACCTTTTATCCCCTTTTATCCTCAGAAAGCTACTTAGTCTGATATTAATATAGCCATTCCAGGTCTCATATCATGAGTGCTAGCATGATATATCTTTTTCTGTTCTTTTACTATTAAAATATATTGCTTTATATTTAAGACGATTTTCTTTGTAAAGACAACAAGTATTATTTCTATGCTTGCTTTTAATTCTAACCTTATAATCTGTCCCTTTTCATTGGAGTGTGTTGACCATTTTAATTTAACAAAATTATTGATATGGCTGAGTTTAAATATACTGAATTGCTGTATTTTTACTAATTGCCCTATCCTGTTTTCTTTTCCCACATTTTCAGCCTTCTTCTGAATTAATTGTGTATTTTTGGTGGTTCAGATTTATTTAGTTTTTGTTTTATTAGCTTCAACATTTTGCATAATTTGAGTGTTTTGTTAGGGTTTACTATATATAAATATATATATGTATACACAAGCACATATATTTAATATATCCCAGTGATATTATAACACTTCATGTATATTATAAGAAACTTAAAACAGTAGATTCACATTTCATCCCTCCTGACCTAATGTCATGTGTTTCATACATTTTAACTTTGCATATGTTAAAAACCTAAATTGCATTTTAATAGTTTCCTTTCAATAGTCATTTATCTTTGAAAGATAATTGAATAGTATGAAATATTTTTTATATTTACCCATGAAATTTTTTCCTTTATTTCTAGTATTTTGGGGATACATTTCTGGTATTTTTCTTTCTTTTGAGGATTTGTATTTTTCTTTTTTTTGTTTCATTTCACTTCTGCCTGAAAGACTTCATTTAACATTTCTTTCAATTAAGGTATCCTGGTGAATTCTTTCAGTTTTTTATATGAAAAAAGCTTCATTTTCCCTTTGTTTTTGAAAGTTTTCACTTTTTAAACAGCTCTAGATTGACTTTTATTTCTTTATGCCTTTAATAGCACTCCTTCATTGTTTTATGGCTTATACTCCATCTGGGACCCCAATTTCATATATTAGGACAATTGAAGTTGCTGCATAGCTCACAAATGTTCTGTTCATTTGTTTTAAGTCATTTTCAATAGCTTCTTTTGCTTTGGTGTCATGTTCACTACACTTTCTCTAGCTGTGTCTAATCTCTTAATTCCATCCATTATATTTTTCACTTCAAACATGATTTTCATCACCAAAAGTTCAATTTGGGTCTTTTTTTGGTATCTTATATGTTTCAATTTAGCATGTCTAATCTTGCCTCTAGGTTTTGATCATATGAAAATCCATTATAATAACCATTTAATGAACTTACCTATTGGTTTTTCATCTGAGTCATTTCTGAGTCAGTTTCAATTTGTTATTTCCCCCCCCACTTATAAGTTCCTTATTTACATGATTTAAAATTTTGACTGGAAGTCAAATATTGTGAATTTTACCTTGTTGGTGCTGGATATTTTTGTTTTTCTACTCCTATAAATATTTTTTCTCTTTGTTTGGGATTGGTGAAATTACTTTCAAAAGATTATGCTTTTAATCTTTTTAGACAGTGTCAGAGCAGCATTTACTGTGGGATTAATTTTCCCCCACTACTGAGTCAAAATCTCTTGAATGATCTTCCAAATATCCCATGTATTATGGGATTATTCCACTCTAGCTTGTGGGAATCACTGTCCTTCATTGCCTGAGGTCTAGTGTCTTGAGAAATGCTATTTTATGTGTATTATGTTTCCATTTTTAAAGTGTTTTCAAGTGGAGGGTCCTTATTAGTACATTGTGAACAAAAATATTTAGTCAAAAATATTTTCTTTGCCAGTTAAAAAAATAAAATTCATAGATTTATATTGAAGACCCAGAAAGTCTTCATTTTCACTTTATTATGTTTTGTTTCAAAGCAAATGGTATAATTTGCAAGGAAGATATAACTACTTTGCAAAAACTGTGCACAAAAGCATTTTGATTGTGGTGGAAGGGTATTTTGGGGATCCTGTATTTTATGCACAACTGCTCTGTAAACCCATAACTGCTTTAATAGTGGAAAAAATAAATAAAATAAAAAATTTAAAAAAAGCATTTTGAGATCTAGGGAATTTTTGGTGCTTTCTGTGGGAGTTTTTGGCATATTATTTCATGTTGTTTCTGATTCGATTGCATTTGATATGAACTCAATTGGTGGTTGTTGTTTTATGATTAGTCAAATCATCCTTAATATGATTTTACTTATGTTCTCTATCACACATTATAAAAAATTATTTGTTTCTTATCCTTGATATAAAAGACCTGAAACTTGCACTCCTTTCATAAATGTACTCTAATATTCTTTGCACCCTTAAATTATTTTAAAAGCTATAGGCATCAATTGTGTAATACTAGCACAATTGCTAAACCGTGATTGGTACTGAACAGATGTCTAGGATTCTTACCTGACAAATCTATGCTGATGTGTAAATATAAATCATTTTTAAAACAGTTTAGAATAACAGTACATTTACATAAAGTTCAAATATAAACAAATAAATATTATGAGGAGGCTATTCTAAAGCTTGAATGTAAAATAAAAATGAAACATCAAAGGTCTCTGCATTTACAAAGAAACTTGTATATTTTATTTTGAATAAAGTTTCTAAAATATTTACATAGTTAAAAACATAATTTGAATCATGATTTCTGAGTAATCTTTTCTTTAATTTTTTTTATTGAGATTGTTCAGATACCATGCAACTATCCAAAGATCCAAAGTGTACAATCAATTGCCCATGGCACCACCATACAGCTGTGCATCCATCAACACAATTAATTTTTCTCAAATTTTTAGAACATTTTCATTACTCCAGAAAAGACAAAAAAAAAGGAAACTCACATCCTCCCATACCCCTAACTACACCCCCACCTCCATTATTGATTCATAGTTTTGGTATAGTACATTTGTTACTGTTGATGAAACAATGTTAAAATACTACTAACTGTAGTATATAGTTTGCAGTAGGTATATATTTTTTCCCTATATGCCTCCCTATTTTTAACTTCTAGTTATAGTGACATACATTTGTTCTAGTTCATGAGAGAGATTTCTAATATTTTTATAGTTAATCATGGACATTGTCCACCACAAGATTCATTGTTTTATACATTCCCATCATTTAACTTCCAACTTTCCTTCTGGTGACATGCATAACTCTGAGTTTACCCTTTCTACCACGTTCAAACCCCTTTCAGCACTACTAGTTATTCTTATAACATGCTACCATCATCCCTGTCCATTTCCAAACATTTAAGTTCACCCTAGTTGAACATTCTGCTCATAACAAGCAACCACTTCCCATTCTTTAGCCTCATTTCTATATCCTGGTAACTTATATTCCACATCTATGAGTTTACATATTATAATTAATTCATATCAGTGAGACCCTGCAATATTTGCCTTTATGAGTCTGTCTTACTTCACTCAATATAGTGCCCTCAAGTTTTCTTCATCAATCCATTTCTTTTAAGATGGTTTTGTTCACACACTATACATTCCATCCTAAGTAAACAATGTTGGTTCCCTGTATAGTCACGTATTTATGTACTGAGCACCATCGCCACTCTTTATATAAGGACATTTCTTCCACAAAGATGGAGGAAGAGTCAAAGAAGGCAGAGAGGCAAAAGAAAAAGGCAAGAGAAAGAGAGAAAAACAAACAAATAAAAAAAAAACTTGATAGCTAGAAAGCAACAAAAGGAAAGATAGCATTAAACTAAAGTAGAATAGAGTCAGACAACATCACCAATGACAGGAGTACCATACTGTTCCCCTATTCCCTACCCCCCACAGGCATTTAGCTTTGGTGTATTGCCTTTGTTACATTAAAGGAAGCATAATATAATGTTTCTGTTAATTCTAGCCCCTACTTTGCATTGATTGTATTTTCCCCCCAATCCCACCCTATTTTTAACACCTTGCAATGTTGTCATTCACTTGTTCTACCTAATGTAAAAACATATCTGTACCTTTTATTACAACTGTTGAGCACCCTAAGTTTCCCTGAGTTACACAGTCCCAGTCTTTATTGTTTGTCTTTTGTTCTGGTGTCTCACATAGTCCCAGCCTTCTTCTTTCTACCATATCACAGTCATCTTTGTTCAGTGTACTTACATTGCTGTGCTATCTCCCAAAATTGTTTTCCGAATCTCTCACTCCTGTCTTTTCCTTTCTGTCTGCAGTGCTTCCTTTAGTGGTTCCTGTAGAATAGGTATCTTGTTCACAAACTGTCATTGTCTGTTTGTCAGAGAATATTTTAAGCTCTCCCTCATATCTGAAGGACAGTTTTGCTGTATATAGGATTCTTGGTTGGCTGTTTTTCTCTTTCAGTATTTTAAATATATCACCACACTTCCTTCTTGCCTCCATGGTTTCTATTGAGAAATCCACACATAGTGTTATCACGCTTTCTTTGTATGTGAGAGATGGCTTTTCTCTTGCTGCTTTCAGGATTCTCTCTTTATCTTTGATGTTTGATAATCTGATTATTATGTGTCTTTGTGTAGGCCTATTCAGATCTATTCTGTTTGGGGTATGCTGTGCTTCTTGGATCTGTAATTTTATGTCTTTCATAAGAGATGGGAAATTTTCATTGTTTATTTCCTCTATTATTGTTTCTGCCCCTTTTCCCTTCTCTTCTTCTTCTGGGACACCAATGACATGTAAGTTCTTGCTTTTCATTTTGTCTTTAAGTTCCCAGAGGCATTGCTCATATTTTTCCATTCTTTTCTCTGTCTATTCTTTTGTGTATAGGCTTTCAGGTGCCTTGTTCTCCAGTTCCTGAGTGTTTTCTTCTGCCTCTTGGGATCTGCTGTTGTATGTTTCCATTGTGTCTTTCATCTCTTGTGTTATGCCTTTCATTTCCATAGATTCTGCCAGTTGGTTTTTCAAACTTTCAATTTCTACCTTATGTACATCCTTTGTTTTCATTATACAGATCAACTCTTTTGCCATATCTTCCCTAAACTTTTTGAATTGACTTATTATTTGTTGTTCCAATTCCTGTATCACAGTTGAAGTGTAAGTTTGTTCCTTTGGGCCATAACTTCATTTTTCTTAGTGTAGGTTGTAGTTTTCTGTTGTCTAGGAATGGTTTCCTTGGTTACCTGAATCAAGTTTTCCCATACCAGAACAGGCTCAGATCCCAGAATGAAGAAATATTCAGTATCTGGTTTCCCTGAGGGTGTGTCTTAGAAAATTGGTACACCCTGTGATGCCTCAGGTCACTGTGCTTTTCTGCCCAGCAGGTGGTGCCTGTTAGCCTGTAATTCTTGACTTGTGTAAGGAGGTGTGGCCCATGGCTGTCTTCCCCCAGGCTCTGGGGTTTGATTCTGAATGTAAGGCAGGTAATAGAGCTGGGCCCCACCCGTTTCCTCTTACAGAAGATAGACCCCCTAGGGAGAGGTCATTAACATTTCAATGGTCTCTCTCTGCCTGTGCTATATCCACCCTGGTCTGAGTCAGAACACTGGGAACTGAAAATGGCTGAGGCTTTCTCCACTAAACTGAAAAAGGAACAGAAAGTCCCCTTCAGAACTAATCCATAGGGACCCTCCAGCTCTCCAAGGTCAGTCATTACCCAAAACCTCTGTCTGCTTGTTGGAGATTCGTAGCTCATAGTGAGCAGTTCACACTCACTAATTAAAACCCCAGTTGGAGCTCAGCTGAGCTATATTCACTTGCTGGGAGAGAGCTTCTCTCTGGCACCACGAGGCTTTGCAGCTCGGGCTGTGGGGATAGGGGTCTCCCGACTTGGATCTGCAGTTTTTACTTACAGAGTTTATGCTGTGTTCTCAGGCATTCCTCCCAATTCAGGTTGGTGTATGATGAGTGGATGGTCATGTTTGTCCCCCTGCAATTATTCTGGATTATTTAGCAGTTGCTTCTGTTTTTTTCCAGTTGTTCCAACTTCTGGTCCTCTCTATGCCACCATCTTAGATCTCCCGAGTAATCTTTTAAACAGCTTTGTGATATCCTATGTTTCCATAGATAGCAGATAATAAAATTACTGACACTGGCTTTTAAGATCAAAAAGTGCTAGCAAATATCTTTGTTATTTTTGAACAAAATTTTTCTTGTTAGGGTATATGACAATTTTTTAAATGAGGGAAACAAAAATATGTGATCTAAAGACAATTATATATTAATAAAAGAAAGTAAATGGGTTTTGCTTCTGAATTATTTTTAACACTGAAATCTTAAAGTTATCTCTTTGCTTAATCTTTTATAAATGTCTTGATGCAATATAGTTGAGTTTTTTTTTTTTCCTATAAAGTTTTGTGGGGGAAAATAATTGAAGCACAGTTCTTTTGACTACTACTGTTGGAGAAGAATAAAAATTTCAGATACTCCCCAGAGACACCTGTCTCATTAACTTCAGTATGGGTTTTGTCAGCATGAAGGCTGTATGATCAGGTATTAAAATTAATTTCATGAGCAGCTCAAGTGAAATTATATTTCACATTGGTTTAGTTTGGTGAAGTATTTTTAAACAGGACTATGGGGCAATTTACAAGAAGTAAACGGATTTTTAAGTGGATGTAACTGGTGTGCAAGGTGAAAAATTTCTATCATAAAGTCATCTGCATGTGTTCTTTGAAACAATCACTAAATACTAAAACATATTACCACCACAAGAGAATATCAGTCGATCTGAACTTGTAAGAAAAAAACATAGAACACTATCTTTTACTCTGTTGAATACCCCTTTTTCCCTCTGCCCATCTTCTATTACTGCACATATTCCTAGAAGTGTTTAATCCTTTGGTGATGGATTACTGTATTACTGTAAATTTCAGTGCAATTTAGTCATAATTGGAAACTCCTTTTTAATACTTGGGATTAAATTTGATAAGAATTATAGAAAACAATCCAGCCAAGGAATAATCTCTATCTTCAAGTTTCATGTAGCTTGGGAAGTGGACATGAGGAACACAGCAATCAGGAGGAATTTAAACAATTTATTTTTCAATGTTGCATTTAATGATATAATAGAAAATAAGTTCATTAGGAGTTCTAATATGGAAGTTATGAAAGAGGTGAGAAATCACCTAGAAGGCATATGTGGAGAGAAATAGAATAACCTTAATTTGAATAGGCAGAGATAACTGAATCCTTGTTCTTATTAGCTTGAACTATCTGATCTTTTAACATAAAGAGAGCAAATATGTATTAGAAATAGTCTTTACACTATAGATACAGAGCTGAATTTAATATAGAAAAAAAATTCAACTTGGTCCATTTTTCATATACTGCTTTCATTGTTTGTACCTCAGAAGCTGTAGTTATCAAGATGCCTTTCAGAAAGTCAATTCCTGTAAAATATTCTATTTAAGAAGTAAAAGATACATATAAAATGCTATTATAAACACATTTTCCTGCTATTTATGAGTTTATTTTGTTCTTCATAACATTATCCAGAATATTGATTTGTTTTGTTATAGTTGTTATCATACAGCAGTTCCAATTAAGTACTAATGAAACTTAGTTGTGCATGCAAAGATAAGTAAGTAAATGTTTAACAATTGGATTTCAATTAAAAAGAATAAAAAAGAACAAATGAGGCAAAAATCTAAGTTAAGCTCTGATTTGTAGATTTTTGCTCAGTTCTACGGTGGAAATTCCCCCACCATGGCTGGACATCAAGGTACCAACATCAAGTTACCAACACAGAGCTGGGAGGAGATGAGTAATAACACAGCATGATGTCATATCTCCACCATTCAGAAACGATAGATGTAAATCACTTCAAAAACACAGATAATAGTAAAATGGAATAAAGTTAGGACATAATGAGTTTTGAATATTTATAAGATTAGTTTTTAATATAATTTATGTAAATGTAAATTGTATATAATTTACTTTCAATGTCTATGCAACAACCTGCCTGCAAAGTTCCTGAAAATGTAATAACTGACTCATAAAAGCTGGTATTGATGGCTGCCACACACCACTGGCAGATGAAACAATCATTTCATTGTGCACAAGGGTTTTGTTGTTTAGAAATTCAGAAAGGACACAGTGGGTTCAGCCCTTCTATGCTCCCTGATGTCTGGATCCTCAGCTGGAGACTCAGATGGCTGGAGGCTAGATGCCTTCTTCACTGACAAGTCTATGGCCTGGGCTGGGCTCAGCTTGTCCTGTCAATTACAGCCCCTTCATGTGGTTCTCCATAGTGGCAGTCTCGGGGTGGTCAACTTCTGTGAATCCTTGAAAAGGCCTCTGCTAGGCCCTGTGTATTTGTCCTTGCTTTGCACCAGAGACTTGCCAAACTTCAGCATAGACTTCCCCAATGCTAGACCATGTCTGGGAGTGGACTTTTGACCCCATCCTGAGCTCTTGCCTAAGCTGATGCAATACTGCTAAACTGTAGAATGAATTGTTCTTAGAAGGATGACACAACTACTTGAGCCTCTTTTGTAGGCCCATTGCCAGAACACCCCTGACCTTTCTCAGACCCTTCACTGCTTTCTGTTTGCCTTCTCCTTCCCTCTCAGACTGCCCCCAGACCTTCTCAGTAGTTTTCCATTTCCCCTTTGCCCTTCTTTCTTGTGCCCTTTAAAAATCTAGCTACCTGTGTACTAATTAGAGTTAAGTCCACCTGCTGCTGACCTTCTTCTCCCTAGCAGGACAGTCTGTCCAGCCACTTTAATTAGGGTCTGGTGTTTCTCGTTGACACTTCTCCCGTGGCTCAAGAACATAACCTTTTTTGACATAGTCTCAGAAGTCTGACAGCATCACTTCCTCCACACTTTATTAGTTAAGCTTACCAATATTCAAGAGAATAGGGGATTGGCACTTACCTCTTGATGGGAAAAGTATCGAAGAACTTGAAGCCATGTTTTAAAATCACTAAACTTTCTATACGATTTTGTATTATGCTTTTCAACTTAACATTATACTATAAACATAAAACACCTCTCTTGTAAGTATCAGCTAAACATTTATTCAGCATCATCTAGTTTCTTCTAGCCAAATTTTTCTTTGTAGATGCAAATATTAAGTTATATTGCCACTGAATGATTTAGGTAGGAAAAAGGTAGTTTTTGTTTATACAAGAGATATCTCCATAATAAGGAATCATGAGAGAATAAAACTACTTCATGGACGTTTAGCCAGGTATAATTATTCCAAAAGAGCATCTCTGAGCAGAAATGCATCTTTTAGCATTTCAGTAAAAATTACAGGGCATATTTAATTTCATAAAAAAATATTAGACGTTTGTGTATTTTACCAAGTGTAATATAATATCTTAAAACTACTAAACTGCAAAATTTCTGCTGTATCAGCCAATTCATGTTTGTATCTACAACTTTGTCAAAAGCCAATAAAGCAAAACAGCTTATTCATATTGCTAAGGGGTTTTAAGCTCTATTTATTTAAAATGGAGTTCTGAGATTGGCTTTTTCCATTCTGATATGAATTGTGCATCACTTTCATTTAGTGACATCAAATGTTAAGCCTCAGTAAAACTGCCTTGTTGAAGAAAAAATATCATGTTGAGTCAGTGATAAACAATTCCTAGATGAAAGTGGATGCTGACACAGAGATTAGCTGCATAAATTTTGAAAATTAAAAAAAAAAAAAGTTTTGGCAATATGTTTAGTTTAGAGAAGTTTCTGGTTAACAAAAACTAGTTACTATTTTGGAAGCTAACTAAAATAATGTAACATCTCAATTGAAAACCTTGGCTGCAGTATGTCATAACTTCTGAGCTCGTGGGATACAAGACATCAAACACTCCTAAATTGTGACCTACTTTTAATGGCTCTTCCTCCAAATCATTTTCCCACAATCCAAGTTTGGAATATGGCTTCTGTCATTGACACCTACCTCATCCTGATTCCCCTCATCCTGCCAGTCATCAAGTCATACTGAATTTTCCTTTAAAATATACCTTTTGTATCCATTTCCTCCTTTTCATTTCACACCTTCCTTCTTGCAATCTTAATATATATAAGGAGGGTGCATACTGATTTTCCAAGGCTGAACTTGCCCTTTTTATTGAAGTTGCATGCTTGTAGATAGGATAACTCCCTCATCAAGTCTTCAGCTTTCTTTATATTTTCTAATAAATATGTTTGTTTGTAAGTGTGACCCTTAAAGATATTTGGGTTTGAGAAGTTTCACTGTCCAAATCATCTCACACCTGATGACAACTATCTTTGCAAGATTTCTCGCTTCTATCCAGTCATTCACTCTTCCATACTCTCAGCCTACAAACATTTCCCAGAAGTCCACACTGTAGAACAAGCTACAATAAACTTCTGTAAATACCTGCATTCTGTACAGCATCTGCTTTTTGTAATTTTCCATGATTCATGGTAGTCTATTACCAAGTACGCTTTCATAACGAACTTCAAACATAGTTCCCCTTCTACCCCATCATGGACCTTCCACTCCAATCAGACCACCTGAGCAGAGGCTTTATATGTGGTCCAAAGCAAGACCTTAAAATACCCAATCCTGTTTTCATTTGAAGGGGCCACAATAGGCTCATATACCTTGTTTAAGATGGTGTTCTAGGGACAGAGGGTGAGTTGAAGAATGTGATATCCTAAACGACCAAGCATAGGGAAAACTAGATGGTTGTTTCTTGTAGTAAAAGTTCACAGACCAAATGTTAGACTGGAATAATAACCTACAGTTACTGAGAACATACAATGTGCCAGTTTCTGCGCTACAAAACATGTTTGTGTATTATCTGTTTAATCCTCACAACAACTCCATGAAGTAGGTGCCATTATTACTTCCCATTTGGAAGTAGGGAAACTGAAACACAGAGAGTTTATGGAGCTTGCCCAAGATAGAACGTATAGTAAGTGGCGGAGCTGGGATTCCCATCCAGCAGGTCTGACTCAAGATAGGCACCACTTGACAGTAGGAACAATCACTTCTAAGGAAACAAAAGACAAATCCAAAAAGCAGTGAAACTGCATAGATACTAAAAAGGAGGAGTTTCACTCAATCACACACATTTATTTATGTTCCAGGCATTGTTCAATCATTAGAATATATTGGTGTAAAAAAAAGTAAACATCCCTGATCTCCTGGAGCTTACAATAAAACAGAAGGAAACAGGAACTCAAGTAGGAGCAAAGCAAGTAGAGACTCCTCATGCTAATGGGACATTTCTTAAAGCTGCTGAACACAGTGTTGAGTAGATGGTCTAGCCTGGTTTAAGTGAACAGGGTCATAGCCAAGGACATTAGGTAAAATGTTCTTGACTTTGAAATAGTTGGTTAAAATTTTAAGTAGTCCCCCCCCCTTCCACCACAGAAATAAAAAATTACTGGCAAGAATTAACATCAAAAAGAATTTATTGAGAAGAGATGGTGCCTATTTCTTTTTCAAAAGTTATCACAATGCTTGTCATGCATTTTGTGTCCAATAAATATTTATATGATGGATTAATCCATGGATTGTGTCATGAATACCAATTCTATATGTGCATGAGAATTAAGAATTTTTTATCCGCTTCAATTATAGTTAACAAATGCTGATTGTCTTACCAATTTTATTGGTTGATCCTTCTGAGAATGTCCAACTATCTTGAGAAATTAAGATTTATCATAGCTATCAAATGTTTCCAATGATATTTAAATTGAAAAATATTCTTAACAAGAGTATTAGTAAGGACACAAGATGGAAACTTCTACAGTGTTTGTCTAATGATTTTTTAATCAGGATAATGATAGGCAATGACAGCTTTAGATAATGGTTTGGACCTAAAGTAATTCTTAAGCCTCAATCAGCAATATATCTTTCATAAAAACAATGATCCCTGAGTATCTTCAGAATTTTAAAGAATTATCCAGAGATTTGGGGGAAGAGAAAACAATATGTGAAGGATCTTAGAGGTCTAATTTCTTGGATTGGATATGGCAGGAAATTATGTGGCACAAAACATCCATATCCACACACACACATACAGACATAATTTTTCTTCATACACTATAATTTAGCATACTTTTCTTATATGAGTGTTTCAGTACCATTTATAGGAAGACTTTCTTTAGGGTGATGAGAGTGTCTTTTTCAAAAATTTTAAAATTTTAATGTCCTTCATTCCTAGCATTTTGTCATACTATATATTTTTGAGACTGTTTTATGTGGTTTGGAAGGGAATTTAGTAAAAGGTTGTAAAAATAATAAGCAACCTGAAATTATATCATCTACAAACAAAAATTGTAAAAAAATATGTGAAACTTTTTTTAAGAAAAAGAGAGAATTAAAAGCCATTTAAAGCAGGCAGACTTCAATTTGTTAGTAGGCTGAGAAATATGCACTCTTTTAGAGGAAAGGGCATTCAGAAGATGCAGTCTTCCCTCTATAAGTCTGAATAGAACTCACATTATAAAGGTTGGTTTAATCTGCTTTTTGGTAAGGGTATTTTGCAAGAAATAAAATGGGTTTTTTTCCACTTACTTCTTTCACTTTTTTAAAATTAAATAGTGATACTCTGACCCAAAGAAACCTAAATGGGTTGCATATAATGAGTATGGTCCTCAGGCAACCTAAGTAGGGCTGATGCCAATCCAAGTGGTCTGTAGAATTGAGTCAATTCCAATGAGTCTAGATTTGAGTTGTAGAATTCCACTGTATCCACAAAAAGTTATGATTCCGGCTGGTTGCACATTCAGTTAATAGTCTGATTCATGCATGTGTGATATATGTTTCAATATATGTATTGGATATATTTGAAAACAAGATAGAAAAATAATAACATAGAAAAAGACCCATAACATGTTGCAGTTGCTTGCATTTATTTACCAAACACTTAAGTCATGTTTACTAAATGCCAGGCACTGTTCAAAGGATTTTTCAAAGAGCTATGCTTTTCATTTTTATGACTGCAAATGATAGATGGTATTGTTGTCTCTACTACATAGGTGTGGACTCTGAGGCACCAGAGTTGTTAAATATCCAAGGTTGCCCAGCTAATAAGTAGCAGAGCTGGGGCTTAAACACAAAAAGCCTGGCTCCAGAGTTTATGGCCCTAGGTACTATTGCTACCGCTGCTCCCTTTGTAAAGAATGGCAGTGAAAGCATTCCAGGTTAGTAATTTCACTAGTCATCTCCAAAATAAAATAAACTATGTTGGCTGGTAAAGTCATATAGATCACTGGTGTTCTAGTTTGCTAATGCTGCCAGGATGCAAAACACCAGAGATGGATTGGCTTTTATAAAAGGGGGTTTATTTGGTTACACAGTTACAGTCTTAAGGCCATAAAGTGTCCATCAACAAAGAATACCTTCACTGGAGATGGCCAATGGCATCCAGAAAACCTCTGTTAGCTGGGAAGGCATGTGGCTGGCGTCTGCTCCAAAGTTCTGGTTTCAAAATGGCTTTCTCCCAGGACATTCCTCTTTAAGCTGCAGTTCCTCAAAAATGTCACTCTTAGTTGCTCTTGGGGTGTTTGTCCTCTCTTAGCTCCTCTGGAGCAAGAGTCTACTTTCAATGACCATCTTCAAGCTGTCTGTCATCTGCAGCTACTCTCTCAGCTCTGGTACGTTCTGCAAAGTGTCTCTCTTGGCTGTAGCTCCTCTTCAAAATGTCACTCTCAGCTGCACTGTTTTTCTTCTGTTTGTCAGCTCATTTATATGGCTCCAGTGATTTAATTTAGACCCACCCTGAATGGGTGGGGTAACACCTCCTTGGAAACTATCCAATCAGAGTCTTCACCATAATTGGGTGGGGTGCATCTCTCCAGAAGCACTCAAAGAATCACAATCTGATCAACACTGATATATCTGCCCACACAAGATTACATCAAAGATAATGGCGTTTTGGGGGACATAATACATTCAAACTGGAACAACTGGTTATCCTTAGATGGCAAAAATCAATCCTGGGGTAGACATGCCTGTAATTTCCAGAAAGCTAATAATAGCAATGGTCAGCATTTATTGTTTCCTATGTGACAACTATACTACTAAGCATGTTTTATACAGACTTTCATTTATTCCTCAACACAAACTTACGAGATAGATGCTGTTACCACTTCTAGTCTGCAAATTAAAAAGGTGGTTCTTTGAAATGTTAACTTTCTCAAAGTCACATGAGCATCTGGTAAATGTCAGAGCGGAGATTTCAACACTCCAGAGCCTGCATGTCAATACAAATCATTTTTGCTTTTTGTGAATTGTCACTCTTAAAACATTTGATTATCCAATTATCCTACCATTACTAGGTAGTTTTACTAAAATACATTCCTTAATGGCATGTAAAAGTATGCCTACAAAATATCATGATTAAACATTATTTTAAGTTTCTCCTAGTGAAATTTAAACTAGTGGCCAACTGAACGGAAAGGGAACATTTTCATTCAAATGTCACTATAATCAACCCACTTTTTTTAAGCCTCTTCTGAATAATAAACATAAAAGAAAGACAGCTAACTCTACAACTGATACATTTGGTGAAAATATTAAAAAAAAAAAAAAAGAAATCATTTGATTAAATTGTTTTAGTAATAGATGCATTAGATGGAGCAGTACTACATTTACTCTAATATATTATCCTCCCTTATTTTTATGTCCTAAATAATTTTTTAAACTATGATCTTTGAATTGAATCTGTGCAAAAACTTAAGAATTCTGCGACAGGATCTCCAGCTTCACCAGTCTCCTTCAGAGAGACAATGACTGCAGAGTTGGAATCTTATTCTTTTCCTTGTAACTTGACATTTTAGTAGTGATAATGTAGGCTCCCACTTCTGTTTTCCAAATTAATGGTATCTTATAGAAAAACATGTAGCATTTCTTAGTGATAACAGTATTTATTTAGGTGTTTTGCATCCACACAGTAGAGGAAAATCTTTGTTATTTTCCCACCCCTTCTTGTGAAAGGACAGAGTGCACTCGAATCCTGTGTGTGTGTGTGTGTATGTGTTTGTGTGTGTGCAGGGTGGCCTATGGCTGTATGCATACGTGATAATGGATTCACCCACGCCAGCGTCATGAAACACAATCTCTAAAAAAGTCTAAAATGGTTCATATGAGTGTATCTGAAAGCTATGACTCACACATGAATCATATTAACTGAGTTTCAGCTATCTCTGCCTCTGAATTTATGTATAACTCTTAGAGTTAGCTAAAACACATTTTCTGACTCTATTGATAGTTACCAGTTCCTGTGAATGTGCTGTCTCTTCTTAAGGAAACTCAAACTATTTTACCTTGCATTTAATGGGAATTCAATAAATATTTTAATTAAAAAGTAAAGGATTCTTTCGCCTTTGCTGTATGATTGAAATTTTCATAATCAAGCACTGGGGGAGAAAATGAAAACAAGAGAAACACTTAGATCTCCATAATTTATCTTCAAATCTTCAAGGATAAAAACTCTGAATTAAATTTAATATTATATATCTATAACTTTTAAATATCGCAGCTCAGAAAAACTAAATGTTTATCACTCTTTTAAAGAGCAAGAAATAGAGTTAGTGATATACCATGGAAAATAAACTTACACCCACATTAACTTTTACAAAGAAGTTATTATAAAAATTTGTTAAGTCTTTATTTTCACACAAAATACCCACCCCATATTTTGAGAGAGGACTCTTATGTATTGGGTGAATATGTTTTCAATGAACTATGACAATCACATGCAATTTTTTTCTGAGAGCAATTCATTTTCCTTTTTATAATGTCTATGGTGATATTCTTTGACTGGTGTATGTGAAAAACCTTGTCTATTATACAGAAGAGATGTACCAAGCTGCATTTCTGAAATGCTGGTGATTGTAAGACCCTTTGTAATTTACAGAGCCTTAGTGGTCATTACAATTAAATAAGGACTTGCATCAGAAGGCACCAAGCCCTGAGGAGGGTTATCTGGAGGATAATGGAGCTCACTTCTGCAGGGCATTATGCACTAAGTTCTCCAAATTAAGCAGAATGGGAGTAGTTAGCCTTGCCAGTTTTTTCAAAACTCAGACAAAATAAGTTTTTCTTTAATTCAGTTTTATTATGATATATTCACATACCATACAATCATCCATGGTATACAATCAGCTGTTCACAGTACCATCTTATAGTTGTGCATTCATCACCCCAATCTATTTTTGAACATTTTCCTTACACCAGAAAGAATCAGAATCAGAATAAAAAATAAAAAATAAAAAAAGAACACCCAAATCACCCCCCCCAATCCCACCCTATTTTTCATTTAGGTTCTCCTTGACTTTTTTTAATAATATAATTTATAAAGATGGGAGTATTGTCCCCAGGCAAACATATTTTGACTTAAGGATCCTGAAATTGTAAAATGAAGCTAGATTAGAGTTAAGGAAGGCTTTTGAGGTTGTTCTTGTTTTATTTGTTTTTGAAAATCAACTAGTAAATCCTTAAAGCATCTATTCAGGCTTAATTTCTTAAAGATCTGGGCTAACACAAACTTGCAAGTAGACAAATTTTATGTCTTTCTCCCTTGACCCACTGCAGTCTTTAGATACGCAACAGCAAGGGTCTTTTTATAGTATTAGTTAGGGCTTTTTAAACTGGGCTGTGTGGATGGGCTTCAGGGGCTTAGAAACACCTAAAATTTTATTCTGAGTTGTACACATATGTATGCTTTTCTGTGGAAAGCATCTAGATCTTTCTTCAGATTCTTCAAGGCTGCTTGACTGTAAACTATTAAAATATGTTAGCATAAATCACAATCTACTAAATAAATCCATTAATAAACATATTTGACATCTCAAAGATCTTCACTTCTCAACTGATTTCTCATAAGCAATCTCCAGAACTATATGAATTCTAAATATTAGTAGCTCAATATTCAATATAGCAGCAGAAACTTAAGCGCCCACTAAATAACTTTATGGATGCTAGGAATTAGTTGAGGTCTTCACACAGAACAATTTAATTAATTCAGATTTTAGTTGACTCTGACCACCTGTACTGGGTTGTAGAGTGGGAAGGAATACTGTGGCAATTGAGGGTGTTGTCTCTAGAATCTAACAGTCTGGGTGCAAATCCAGTTCTACACTCACTATCTGAGCAACCTAGGGTGAGGGATTTGGCCCTTCTATCTCCATTTTCTTCTTTTGTAAAATAAGAATAAAAAACAGAATCACCTTTACAGTCCTATTCTGAGAATTAATAAGAATCTACATCGAGTTCTTAAAAACATATTAAATATTTAGTAAACATTAGTTACTAATGATAGCTCATTTATTTATCATTAATATCTATGAGGTGCTATTCTACTCACTTTTATTTAACCTGTATAGTATAGGTTTCATTATTTCCTTGTCTCACAAATGAAGAAACTGAGTCAAAAGAAGTCAATTAAATAATTCATCCAAGGTTACATAGCCCCTAAGTGGCAAAGTCAATTCAGACATCAGCAGTTTGGCTTTAGATATCACATTTAACCACTACAGCATTCATATTACTTTTACCATCATGCCTATTTTTAATATCATTGCCTAGCATATATATTATATTTGATATATACATATATATATATATATATATATATATATATGAAATCACAGTATGAGAATCCTTATAAATGGGCACATTGTGTTTATAGATTACACAAAACATAGTACTTGGTAATAAGATCTGGAGAATTCAAAATATTTTACTCTTGTGTCTAAGGAGACTATAATGCTACTTAATGTTGTTCTTAGAGTATCAATACCAACTTGGGAAAAGAGTCACTATCTCATTTAAAACCTCAAAATGCTCATATGGGATAAAATAAGTAGCCAGTGTAATGAAAAATATAATTTATAACTGATAATAATAACTGGTTATTTGCAGAACAGAACAAGCACCAATATTCAACAGTGCCAAAGATAGAGTGAACTGACTTTTAATCTAGTGTTTTCATTACTACATTAAATGGAACTACTTTGCTGGGAAAAATAATGAGTTTCTCTATAAAGAAACAAAAAGCACTCTGGCTTTTACTTCAGACAAAATTATGCTAAAATGATCAATTTCATCTCCAGGTTCATGAGTGAAAATTATATATTTTCTTGTTCAGTAGCTATTCCAGACAATAAAATACGATGGCATATATAACCCACTGGTTTATAAAGGAAAAGAATTAAAAAGAGACAAATGTGAAAACTGAGTATTTTTCAAGATCTGCCAATGATAAATGAATCCAGAGAGAAATCTTTAGCAGTGTAATGACTGCCCAGAAGGAAACAATGTGAAAATACAAGTGAAAATGCAAATTATTAAACATTTTCTATTGATAATGACCATTGCATCCGTATTAAATACATATGGATATGTAAAGATCTAGAATATATATATAGATTCGGCATATAAACAGGCCTCCTTAAGACTAAGCAAAATTTATCAAATCTAAATCAATTGCTTCCAACTTTAAAGGAACATTTCCTTCGATCTTTAAAGTGGAAATAGCCACTCTCTCCCATGATAGCACTTTGTTACTTGACCTCCATTTTCCCTTTCCCAGCAGCTCCTTTCTCTTTCATAAATATACTATAATTTCCCTTTAACTATACAAAGAAGATTTTCTTCTATCATGCCTCCTCAATTTTGTTTTCATTAATTTCCAAAATATTGAAAAAGTAGGTCACTCTCACTGGCTTGTCTTCCTTAATCTCCACATCATCTCTCACCTTCTTACATATGGACTGTCCCCGATACTTTAAAGAAGCTCAAACTGCTCTTGCAAAAGCCACTTTCTAGAATGCCAAATCCAATTGTCTCACCTTTCTAGAACTTTCTGGATCATCTGCTAGTTTTTGACTAGCAAAATTTGTAAACCTTTCCTGTTTCCAAATCCACATTTTCTGACCCATACATTCTTCTTAACCACCTCCTTGTTCTCTTTTCCTATTTTCTCTTCTCCCAGTGTTTTTGCAGGCTGTGTTTTCCCTGAATGTTGACCTCAGTTCTTTTCAGTTACATTCTTTCCTTTGACCAGACTCAGTTCCATGGCTTGAATTATCTCAGTTATTACAGAAACCCACAAATTCATAACCCCCGTTTTGAAACTTCTCCCAAACACCCTTCCTAGAGATCATCTGTGGCAGACTGAATTGCAAACCTCAATTTAGAGATGCTTTTAATCTTAATCCACTCTGTGGGTGTAAACCCACTGTAAATAGGATCTTATGAAGATATTATTGTGGTTAAAGTGTGGTCAACTGAAAGAGGGCTGGGCCTTAATCTGGATAATTAGAGTTCTCTATAAGCAGAAGAAATTCAGATATGCCCCTACAAAACCACAGAGAGGAGCCAGAAGCTGGAAGTTAACAGAACCTGGAAGCTAAAGAAGAGGACATCCCCATGTGATGTATGCAGGGATACAAGCCAAGAAACCCCAATGATGGCTAGCAGACAGCACCAGAATGTCACAGACTTTGGGGAGAAAGCATCACTTTGCTGATGCCTCGATTTTGGTCTTTTTAAACCACGAAATTGTGAGCCAATAAATTCCCATTATTTAAGCCAACTCGTTGTGTGACATTTGAGTAGCCTGGTAAGCTAAAACATCATCAACATAATGTTCTACTGAATCTGCAGAACTCATATAACAGAAGCTAAATTTAGTTAATTTAAGATTAGCAATGTCTAATAGTAGATGATGTAGCCACCAGACAGCAAAGCCTCGGTCAGCCTAGGTCTTTGTGAGATTCTATAGATCAGAACCCCTGATGATATACATTGGAGAGAACTGAATTTTATTTTATTACAGCCATGGAAACTTTAGTATTGTTCCTCTGGTACCACCTGCTCTATAATCATTAAATATGCCTATCTTAACTCTGCATTTCTGTTTAGCTACAACCACTTTCCCATTCTCTGCAATCCCTAATGGCAAATATCCTTGAACCTGATGTTTCTTTGGAAATTACTGCTTTCTCAACTACTATTCTCTGCTTAGATTTAAAAACAGTAGTTTCCAATTAAATGAACCTACTATTTTCAAATGATTTCTTCTTATCAAAGGCAATACTTTGGGAACAACCAGAAAGAACTGTCAGAAACATCTTTATAAAAGCTCCAGAAAAAAGTTAAAGGACAACAGTTAATGATTACTGAATCAAGAAATGGCTACATTAAAGTGGTAGGATCACTTTCAAGGATTAGCCTGGCCCTGGTGTCAGGATTGAGAAAGCTTTCTTGACAAAAAGGGGGAAAAGAAATATGACAAAATAAAGTTTCAGTGGCTAAGAGATTTCAAATACAATCAAGAGGTCATTCTGGAGGTTATTTTTATGCATTATATAGATATTCCTTTTTAAATTCTAGCATAGTAGAGTAGCTAGAAGGAAATACCTGAAATTGTTGAACTGTAATGCAGTAGCCTTGACTCTTAATGATTATATAACAATCTATACAGATTGTTTCCCATTTTCTCTCTTCTTTTTAAATTGAGATTGTTCCCATACTATACAATTATCCAAAGACCCAAAGTGTACAATCAATTGCCCATGGTACCATCATACAGCTGTGCATCCATCACCACAATTATTTTTTTTTTCAATTTTTAGAATATTTTCATTACTCCAGAAAAGAAATAGACACTCAAAAAAAGAAAACTCAAATCCTCCCATACCCCTAATCACCCTCCTCCATTATTGATTCATAGTATTGGTATAGTACATTTGTTACTGCTGATGAAAGAATGTTAAAATACTATTGACTGTAGAATATAATTTGCAATAGGTACATATTTTTTCCTATATGCCCCTCTATTATTAACTTTTAATTATAGTGTCATACATTTGTTCTAGTTCATGAAACAGATTTCTAATATTTGTACAGTTAATCACAGACAATGTCCGCCACAAGATTCACTGTTTTATACATTCCAATGTTTAACCTCCAACTTTCCTTCTGGTGACATACGTGACTCTGAGCTTACACTTTCCACCACATTCACAGACCATTCAGCACTGTTTAGCTATTCTCACAATGTGTTACCATCACCTCTATCCATTTCCAAACGTTTAAGTTCACCCTAGTTGAAAATTCTGCTCATAATAAGCAACCAACCCCTATTCTTTAGCCTTGTTCTAAATCCTGGTAACTTATATTTCATGTCTACGAGTTTATATATTATAATTAGTTCATATCAGTGAGACTCTGAAATATTTGTTCTTATGTGTCTGTCTTATTTCACTCAATATAGTGCCCTCGAGGTTTCATCAACCTATGTTTTTAAGATGGTTTTGTTCAAACACCATACATTTTGTCCTAAGTAAACAATCAATAGTTCCCTGTATAGTCATGTATTTATGTATTCAACACCATCACCACTATCAATATAAGAACATCTCCATTGCTTCCACAAAAAGGGAGGAAGAGTCAAAGAAGGTAGACAGACAAAAGAAAAAGAAAAAAGAGGGGAAAAAAAAACCATGACAGCTAGGAAGCAACAAAAGGAAAGATAGCATTAAACTAAAGTAGAATAAAGAGTCAGACAACATCACCAATGCCAAGAGTCCCATACCCCTCCCTTATGTCCCCCTCTTACAGGCATTTAGCTTCAGTATATTGCCTTTGTTACATTAAAGGAAGCATAATACTATGTTTCTGTTAATTATAGTCTCTAGTTTGCATTGATTGTATTTTTGCCCCAATGCCACCCTATTTTTAACACCTTCCAATGTTGACATTCATTTGTTATCCCTCATGTAAAAACATATTTGTACCTTTTATCACAACTGTTGAGCACTATAGGTTTCCCTGAGTTATACAGTCCCAGTCTTTATCTTTCCTCTTTCCTTCTGGTGTCCCACATGCTCCTAACCTTCCTCTTTCAACAATACTCACAGTCATCTTTGTTCAGATATTGCTGTGCTACTATCAACCAAAGTTGTGTTCCACATCTCTCACTCTTGTCTTTTTCTATGTGTCTGTAGTGCTCCCTTTAGTGTTTCTAGGAGAGTAGGTATCTCGTTCACAAACTCTGTCATTGTCTGTCAGAGAATCTTTTAAACTCTCCCTCATATTTGAAGGACAGTTTTGCTGGATATAGGATTCTTGGTTGCTGGTTTTCCTCTTTCAGTATCTTAAATATATCACCACACTTCCGTCTTGCCTCCATGGTTTCTATTGAGAAATCCACACAAAGTCTTATCAAGCTTCCTTTGTATGTGATGGATCACTATTCTCTTGCTGCTTTCAGGATTCTATCTTTATCTTTGAGGTTTGATGATCTGATTTTTAATTGTCTTGGCATAGGCCTATTCAGAACTATTCTGTTTGGGGTACACTGTACTTTTGGATCTGTAATTTTATGTCTTTCATAGGAGATGGGAAATTTTCATTGATTATTTCCTCTATTATTGCTTCTTCCCCTTTTCCCTTCTCTTCTCCTTCTGGGACACCCATGACACATGCATTCATGTCCTCCATGTTGTTATTTAATTCCCTGAGACATTGCTAATATTTTTCCATTCTTTCCTCTGTCTGTTCTTTTGTGTGTAGGCTTTCAGGTGCCTTGTTCTCCAGTTCCTGAGTGTTTTCTTCTGCCTCTTGAGATTTGCTTTTGTATGTCTCCATTGTGTCTTTCATCTCTTGTGTTGTGCCTTTCATTTCTATAGGTTCTGTCAGTTGTTTTTTCAAAATTTCAATTTCTACCTTATGTATGCCCAGTGTTTTCATTATACACTTCATGTCTTTTGCCATATCTTCCCTAAACTTTTTGAAATGATTTAGCATTAGTTGTTTCAATTCCTGTATCTCAGTTGAAGTGTTTGTTCCTTTGACTTGGCCATAACTTCATTCTTCTTAGTGTAGGTTGTAGTTTTCTGTTGTCTAGGCATCTTGTTTCCTTGTTTACCCCAGTAAGGTTTTCCCAGACCAGAATGGGCTCAGGTCTCAGAAGGAGTAAATAGTATCTGGTTTCCCTGTGGGTGTATCTTAGAAGATTGACATACCCTGTGAGGCCTCTAGCAGCTGTGCATTTCCTAACCTGCCCAGCAAGTGATGCCTGTCAACCTGTCACTCCTGACTGGTGTAAGGAAATGTGGCCCCCTTAGTTTCTGTTTCAGCTGTTTTCCCCCATGCCTGTGATTGATTTTGATGGGACCATGTACTTACCTATTGTTACTGAAATGATTTAAGTTTTTGTAATGCTGTTATGGGATAGATGTATTTGTATATGGAAAGATCATTTCATTTTAGTGACTAAGGGGTGGAATGTGCCAGTTTGAATGTATTATGTCCTCCAACATGCCATGTTCTTTGATGCAATCTTGTGATGGCAGATGTCTTTAGTGTTGACTAGATTGGAATCTTTTGATTGAGTGTCTCCATGGAGATGTGACTCAATCAACTGAGTGAAACATTTGATTGGATAATTTCCATGGTGGTGTAAACCCCCATTCAGGGTGGGTGTTAATTGGATCACTGGAGTACTTTAAAAAGAGCCACACAGGCCCAGATGCCTGCTACAGCCAACAGAGACCCTTTGAAGAATGCACAGAAGCTGAGAGAGGAGCTGCAGCTTACAGAGACATTTTGGAGATGGCCTTTGAAAGCGAACTTTTGCTCTGAATAAGCTAAGAGAGGAGAAACACCCCAAGAGCAACTAAGAGTGACATTTTTGTGTAGCTGCAGCCTACAGAGGAACATCCTGGGAGAAAGCCCTTTTGAAACCAGAACTCCAGAGCAGATGCCAGCCACATGCCTTCTGAGCTAACAGAGGTTTTCCAGATGTCATTGGTCATTGTCCAGTGACGGTTCCTCCTTATCTTGGACACTTTATGACTTTAAGACTGTACCTTTGTTAACAAATAAATCCTGTTTATAAAAGCCAATCCATTTCTAGTATTTTGCATAAGACAGCATTAGCAAACTCTACCAAAGTGAGGTTTTGCCATTCAGCCTGCTGTGGGGTGGAGGGTGGGGGGCTCCCAGTGCTTTTCTGCAGCTTTTACTTACAGATTTTGTGCTATGATCTCAGGCATTTCTCCAAATCCAGGTTGGTGTTCGATGTGTGTCCAGTCACAGTTGTCCCCCAACAGTTATTACAGATTATTTACTAGTTGTTCTTGGTTGTTTATTAGTTGTTCCAGGAGGACTAACTAACTTCCACTCCTCCCTATGCTTCCATCTTCTTCCTCCCTGCCCACTATATAGCTTTTATCATTCAACAGTGTGATTGTGAAAACCTTGTGACTGACACTCCCTGGATCCAGTGTATGGGCAGATTGAATAATAAAATAGTGGGGGGGGGGGTATGGGACGTTGTTTTTGGTGTTCCTTTTATTTTAATTTTTTAAATTTTTATTATTTTGGGGGAAAGTAATGAAAATGTTCTAAAATTGATTGTGGTGATGAATACACAACTATATGATGATACTTTGAATCATTGATTATATACCTTGGATGGATTATATGGTATGTGAATATATCTCAATAAAATTGCATTTAAAATAAAAGGGGGTAAGATCTCATGAAATTCTGGCTGGCCCATCCCATCCTTTTCATCTGCTTGGTGCAGAGCTGCCTTGTGTTCTCAATGCAGATCCCTGATTTCAGTTCCAGAAGGAACAGACTAACCCACATGCATACACTAGAAGCATTTATGTCTGGCCCAATGCGCCTGGTGGTGGCCCAAGGGGCTTTCCATTCCAGAAATTTCCCTTCAAGTAGAAGGCAATTCACAGAGCTCTCCTACAGAATTTTGTGAGAAAACAGTTAAGTTGTTACCTGGGGCAAGGGATGCTGGCTGTAGAAAGCACAGTGCAGTGTCTGGGACTGTGAGGAAATTGTTTCCTTCTTGGGAAGAGGGGACATTTGTACCAATATAAATGATGGAATTCTCAGGGCCACATACACATGCCCAAAACAAGACACATTGCAAAAAACTGATTATGGAACCCCTCCACTTTGGCATGGAGATATTTTCTAATCTTTTTCTATGGATAAGTCTTGAAACAGAGCACTTGAACAGGTCAACTTGCAAAGACTGGAAAAGGTGTTTCCATTTTCTTTTTTCTTTTTCTTCTATTTTTTATTAGCTCCTTGCAAAAAAGGAAAGATCTGCCATTACATTAGCTAAATTTAAGCTTAAAGAACACACACTTCATAGTCTACATTCCAGCAATAACCCATTAAAATATCAAAATTTCCAGGTTTCAACAAAAGGTTGCAAAACATAGAAATAACTCAGAAGTGATGTCCAAGACAAAGGAAAATATTTAAAAAATTAAAATATCAATGAAGAAAACTAGAGCTGGGGCATTCCAGACAAGTCTTGTATGTGTTCAAAGAGCTAAAGGGAAAACATGGTAAAGGACTAAAGTAAATCAGAAAAATGATAATAGAACACAAAGACAATATCAATAGAGAGATGGTAATTATGAAAAGGAAACAAACAGAGCTGAAGAACACAGAAAACACAAATTTAAAATTCCCTAGAGGGTTTCAACAGCAGATTGGAACTGACAAAGAAAAAATCAGTGAACTTGAAGATAAAACAATTGAAATCACTCAGTCTGAGGCAGAGAAACAAGAAAGAATGAAGAAAAGGGAACACAGCCTGAACAAACTGAAGGACACCATCAAGTGTATCAATATACACATTGTGGGATTCTTAGAAGGAGAAGAAAGAGAGAATATTCAAAGAAATAATGGCTGAAAACTTCCCAACTTTAAAGAAAGACATTAATGAACACATCCAAGATGCTCAACAAATTTAAATCAAGTAAACCCAAGTAGATCCAAACCGAAACATATTATAATTAAACTGTTAAAAAAAACAAAAAACAAACAAACAAACAAACAAACAAACAAAACAAAGATAAAGAGAAAATTCTGAAAGCCACAAAAGAAAAGTAACATGTTATTTACAAGGGAGGCTCAATAAGATTAAATGCCAATTTTTCATCAGAAACAAGCAGAACAAGATGGCAAGGGGATGACAAATTTAAAGTGCTCAAAGCAAAAAATTGCCACCCAAGAATTCTATATCCAGCAAAACCATCTTTCAAAAATGAGGGAGAGGTTAAGTTATTTCCAGATAAACCCAGAGGGAGTTAGTCATCACTAGACCAGCCCTATAAGAGATGATAAAGGGAGTTCTGTAGGTTGAAAGGAAAGGACAATAGAAATAGATCAAAGCCACATGAAAACATACAGCTTCTAGTGAAGGTAATGACATAGGTAAATATATTGTATTTTGGTTTGTGTCTCCACTTTTTACTTCCTACAGGATCAAAAAGGTAAGTGCATAAAGCATAATGATAAACCCATTCATTTGGACTCATAATGTATAAGCATGTAATTTGTGACAAGAACTAGGGAGTCAGAAAGATATGAGAACATAGCTTGTACATACTACTGAAGTTAAATTGTATTAAAGTAAATGAGATTTTTATAGATTTAAGATTTCAAATTTAAGCCTCATAGTTGCTACAAAGAATATATTAGAGAACATACAAGCTAATAGACACAGAAATTATGGCACAGGTTATCAGAAGTAGGGAGCAGTGGTAATGGGGAGTTAATGTGTGCCAGTTTCTGTTTGGGAATAAAGGAAAGTTTTAGTATTGGAATGTGGTGAGGCTACCACAATATTGTGAATGTGACTAATCCCACTGAATGTATACTTTGTAGTGGTTGCAGTGGGAAAATTTATATTGTATATATGTTCCCACAATAAAATAAAAAAGAAAGAGCAACTAAATAGACAATGACACTTATATGTAATACATGATCCTGGATGGGATCTAGCAAGGAAGGAGAAAAGTCTCAAAGGGGAATTACTGGGACATATGAAACAACTGGAATATTTGTAAGCTGTCTATCAATGTTAAATTTCTTGAACTTGGTTACTGCACTTACGGTGGTTATGTTAGCAAATATACTTGTTCTGAGAAAATGTACTTGGCAATATTAAGTATTCAAGGGACTTTATATATACAACTTGCATTCAATTGTTTAAAAATGGATTAAGAGAGAGAGTGAAATTAAAAATGACAAGAAGTTATAATTGGTGGATCTGGGTATCTGGGGGGTGGGTTATGTTGGAGTTTTTCGTATGGGATTGGGATTGTTTCATTAACTGTACTGTAGGTTTAAAAGTATTTCAAAATAAAAAGTTAAAAATAAAGTGAATAATTAGTTCTTAGGTCTCTTTATATGCAACCTCTTGCCGGCATTTGAAAAATATACTACCCATTTATTTGCTTGATTTCCTCTAACCATTTAGTTTCCCACCTCTTCATCATCATTAAGGGATCTTCCTCTTCTCAAACATGTTAGAATGACCTAAAGCATGTTTGCCAGTTTGCTAATGCCGCCATTACGCAAAATACCAGAAATGGATTGGCTTCTATAAAGGGGATTTATTAGTCTACAAGTTTACAGTTCTAAGGCCATAGAAGTGTCCAAACTAAGGCATCAACAAGAGGATACCTTCACTGAAGGAAGGACAATGGCTTTCAGAACACCTCTGTCAGCCAGGAAGGCATGTGGCTGGTGTCTGTCTCCTGGTTCTTTGCTCCCAGATTCTGGTTTCAAAATGGCTTTCTCCAAAATGTCTCTGGGCTTCTGTCTTTCCTAACTTCTCTCTCTCTCAGCTCCTTTTCATCCTCCTTGTTCTCTGAGGACATTTCTTTCTAGGTGTCTTGGGTTCCTCTCTTAGCTTCTCTGGGGCAAACTCTGGGCTTCATCTCTTAGCTTAGCATTTCCAAACATCCTTCTATCTGCATCTTGCAGTGTCTCCGAGTGACTGGGTCTGTGTTGGCTCTCAGCTTCTCTGAGCTCCTTATCTCCTTGAACTTTCTTAAGGTACTCCAGTGATTTAATCAAGACCCATCCAGAATGGGCATGGTCACACCCCCACGGAAATGATCTAATAAAAGTTCTCACCCACAGTTGGGTGAGTCATCTCCATGGAAACCCTCAATCAAAAGTTTCCACCCAACAAGATTGGATTAAAAGATCATGGCTCTTCTGGGGTCCATAACAGTTTCAAACTGGCACAGCATGTATACTATTTTAACTACACTTCCTGTCTAAATTATCTCATTCATTCATTCATTAGACCCATACATTTGAACCTCATTATTTTGCTCTCTAAGATTTATTTGTAACCTTATTTGTAAATCCTACTCTTTAAAATTCATTTGAAACCCCAATATCAATATTCAAGTCTCTTTCATTGTCATTCACAGAGAGGCAAAAAATTTGAGTTGCTGATGTGCACTTCCCAGACAAGGTCCAATAAGTCTACACTTGTTGCCTTCTGGTTTCAGTTCCTTTATTGTAAGAAACTGTCCTTTTTGTGATATATTTAGTGTCATGTTTTCACATTTTTGGTGTTTAAAATGACCCCATGCATAGTGCTGACATGATGCCTGGTTTTCCTAAGTTCCAGAAAGTTGTGATGTGCCTTATGGAGAAAACAAGCCTATTAGATAAGCTTCATTCAGGCAGAATTATAGAGCTGTTGGCTGTGAGTTCAATTTTAATTAATCAACAATCCATATTACTTAAGGTGTCTTTAAACAGAAACACATAAAACAAGGTTATGTAATGATCAGTTGACAAAAATGTTTTGACCAGAGGCTTACAGGGCCTAACGCTGTGTTTCCCCTAGGAAAAATGTTTCAGTATTAACTAATTCAGTGTTTGCAGTAGCTTTATATAATATATCCCTACCCTGAATAATGAGAATCAACTATATTTTTAAGTAACTACTATGTTCCAGGCACTATTAAAGCACTGAGTATATAGCATTAAACAAAACAGGCAAAAACCCTGCCCTCATGGAACTGCCATTTTAATTAGGCAGATAAGAAAAACAGCATAAAAAAAAAAACAATGCAAAATAGAGTTAGTTAGTGTTAAGTGCATTTCTTAAATTTAATTAATACAATGGGCTGTACATTTTAATTATCAAAATTGGCACTAAAAATCAGTCAGTGGAGGTCTTTGTTATTTAAGGGTGTCAGCAAAACTAGTGGGATATGTCCGATATTTTAAACAGGGTTAGGGAAAGAAGCAAAGCAGGTACGCATTGGATTTGGATAAAAAAATAATCCCATGCTTGAACATTTTTTTAAATTCAGCTCTTTGAATAATATTGTTATAGTTGTAAAACTACTGTTATAATAACAGTAATAACAATGGGTTTTTTTATTGTTGTTTTTGCTTTTATGACATTTTGTTGTTCTTGGTATGGATGTATGCTGCTTACCAAGTGATTCTTTGAAATGACTAATAAAATAATATTACTTCTCTGTTCCAGTTGCTTCCCATCATGCTTAGAATATAATCCAGGTTCTCATCATGGCCTATAAAATCCCATGTGATCTGGCCTCTGGCTCATGCTTCAGCCCCTCACCTACCATTCTTTTCCTTGCTCATTACGATGAAGCCAAACCAACCTTCTTGCCATTCCTGAAACATGCGCGATGCTTTGTAGGCAACCCCCTGCCTTATGGATTTGGAGTGCTAACTGGAGTGTTCTTCACACAAATATTTGGATGGCTCATTTATTCAGTCTTCTGCTCATGACAACTTCACAGACAAGCTTTCAAACCCTGATTTTTTAAAATAACCACCCCTTCTCTACACTTTGTGCTTTACACTCTTTTTTCTTTATAACAGTTATCATTAGCTTACATTGTATGCCTGCTTATTTGATTGGCTTTGAATTCCTCTTCCACTAGAATGTAATTTCTAGGGAGGCAGGACTTTTTTTTGTTTTTGTTTTTTTACCATGTGATCCCTGCCCTTCAAACATCACCTGACCCATGGATGATGCCCAGTAAATATTTGTTGAGTACATGGATAAGTTCTCAGCAATGGAATACTTTATAAGGTCCAAGTCATACTCACTAGGTTTCTTCATTGAAGTTTAACACTCATAGCAAAAATGACAAACTTAGAGCACCGAAGGTGGGTTTACCCTCCCCTTATTGAATATCAACAAAATTAGTTGCAAACGCTTAGCAGATTTCAAATACACAACCAGTTTTCTAGGTTCTCTTTTAATCCAAGAAGATCTGGGCCAACAATCCTATGTGGTAGCTATTTTATGGAGTTGAGAAGCCACTACTCCTCCTACATAGGGCATAGTCTCTTCAACTGAAAACAGTTCGGTTACCTCTTACGTTTTTTTCTGACACTTAGGTCAAGTATCAGTTACTATTTGTCAGTGAGCTTTCATTATTTTGTTTTCAAAACTGGCCCACATTATTTACCTGTTTGGTTCCTGAGATGCCTTTCTTGGATTATAAGGAGGATTTCATTGGTGCCCCCTCAGTATCCATGCATGTATTCCCCTTGAGGATTTTATTCCAAGTGGCTATTCAAGGATAAGATTAGGTATTTCAGATCTGAGTTTCTGTATATTTCTCTCCATAGTGACCTATCCATATGCTGTGCTGACTTCAAATATCATCCATCTTGAACCACAATAGAGTGAAGTTCAGTATATTACTTGTAAAGCTCAATGAAGTCACTTAACAGTATATCGTACTCATTCTAGTTCTTGGTTATCAAATGTACCTAAGATCAGGTAGGTGAAATAAGGTTCTGTCTTGAAGTCACCCTAGATAGGATAATAGTTATACATGGGCAATATTGTTTGGTTATGTATCAGCTAAAATTCTTTGACGAAATCAGCCAAATCCAATTATCATTGATAGGGATAGTAAAATTATTTATTAGAAGGATCTGAATAGCTCATGGGTCTGAAGAGAAAGATGGGAATAACATCTAAACTGAAAAATATAAAATAAAATTTAAAAAAAAGATCATGTAGGAATCTACATATTCATGGAAATTTCTGCAGGACATTATGATTACGGTAGGTCAAATCTAAGTCATGTCCTCACTTTGCTTAAAATTCAAAATCCATGGAGAATTTGACTGCACCAACATCCACCCACTATCACTCCACTACCTGTTTGCTAGGGGAGAGCAGAGCCTCTTGATTTAAAGCCCCACCAGATTTTTTTAATTGGTGAAAGACAATTCCCCAAATCAAAAGAGTGTTCTCCTATCTAGTTAGGACTAGAGCAAATCAGGCCAAAGGGTAAAGGACAATACTGACTGCATTTTAAAACTTCAACTTCCATGTGAGACCAAGGGAAAAGATGTTTATTTGGTACAGGATCTATATTCCTAAACAATGTAACTCATACAGTTTGTGCAAATACCATAATTACATGGAACTTTTAATGGAAAGTGAGGCCTGGTAGGTTTGTACAGTTTAATGTGAAATAGCAATACATCCCAAAATGATTTAGGCCAAGAATAAAAATATATATGCAGGGTCCTCCTGAGGAGCTGGGGGAAAATGCAGAAGTGTTGGACTTCCTCACCTGGATTGTTGCTGATGTTCTCACAAACACTGAGGACTAAAACAGTTTAGTATACCAAGCCCTCTTTCTTGGGACTTGCCCTTATGAAGCTCATCACTGCAGAGGAGAGTCTAACCTTGCTTATAACTGTGCCTGAGTCTCCCCCTAAGAACCTCTTCATTGCTTAGGTGTGGCCCTCTCTCTCCATCTAACCCAACTCGGCAAGTGAACTCACTGCCCTCCCCACTACGTGGGACCTGACTCCCAGGGCTGCAAATCTCCCTAGCAGCACAGAATATGACTCCTGAGGATGAATCTGAACCCAATATCATGGGATTCATCTTCTTGACCAAAAGGGAGATGCGAAATAAAATGAAATAAAGTTTCAGTGGCTGAGAGATTCCAAATGTTGTCAAGAGGTCACTTGGTTGGGCACTCTTACACACTATACAGATAATTCTTTTTAGGTTTTAATGTATTGGAATAGCTAGAAGTAAATACCTGAAACTATCAAACTGCAACCCAGATTCCTTGGCTCTTGAAGATGATTGTATAACTATGTAGCTTACGAGAGACTGTGATTATGAAAGCCTTGTGGGTCACACTCACTTTATCCAGTGTATGGATAGATGAGTAGAAAAGTGGGGACAAAAACTAAATGAAAATTAGGTTGGGGGTGATGATTCAGGTGTTCTTTTCTACTTTTATTTTTTATTCTTATGTTTATAAAGGCTACAGCCCCACATGAGGATTAAACCAAACATGGAACCCGATGGCCACTTCAGTACAAGCCAGGATTGGCAATTGAGTTACCCAGAAAGGATTTCTGGAAACTCCTGTTGTCTGAGGGTTTTGACCTCTGTAAACTACATATCAAGCCTACAGAATTTTTGCAAAATCTGTATAGATGGAGCCACTGCTGGTCTGGACTGGAGAGGCCAAAGAAGGAATAAACTGAAGGAAAAAAATTCTTCAAGGACAGAACCAGGGAGGTTGAGATCTGGAGTCAAGAAGTCTGAGGCAGGGAAAGCCAATCAGCCCATGCATGTGGAAATGTGAGTTTGCCCTGGAGGCAAAGCACAGGTCTTCCATCTCAATGCTCAGGAAGATTGCTGCCACCCCAGGCCCCAGAGAGAGTGGAGCACCCCACTTTTCATAGAGGGGAGAGCCTTTGCCCCAGAGAGGCACAGTCCGGGTGGAGCCCCAATGTTGGAGGAGGGTGAAGCCGAGAAGAAGGTGGTTTCCCCAATCTGTGGATATGTTGGAGTACTCACCCCAGCTTTTGGAGAGAAAATGGCTGCTGTAAAGGCCCTTGGAAAGGGTTGGACTCCCCCTCTCTCAAGCTCCAAGGAAAAAATGTCATTCTGTGAATAACTCTCAGACTTTGAAATCTAATGGAGTTTGCCCTGCGGGTTTTAGGAACTGTTTTGGTCCCTTAAACCCTGTTTTCCTTTCAGTTTCTCCTTAGGCAATGGGAATGTTTATCCTATGACTGTCTCTCCTTTGTATATTGAAAGCAGATAACTTGTTCTGAGTTTCACAGGTCCACAGCTAGAAGGGAATTTTGCTTTAGGACCGACCATGACTGTGACTGATTTTAATGGGATCTTGTGCTTAACTATTGTTACTGAAATGATTTAAGTTTTTGTGATATTTTGGTGGGGGATGAATATATTTTGTATATGGAAAGATCATGTCATTTGGGGGTCCAGGTGGTGGAATGTGCTGGTTTAGATGTATTATGTCCGCCAAGATGCCATGCTCTTTGATACAGTCTTGGGGGACAGATTTATTTAGTCTTGATTAAGTTGGAACCTTTGGATTAGGGTATTTCCATAGAGATGTGACCCACACAACTTGGGTGATAACTCTTGAAGGTGGAGTTTAATACAAATGGTAGAGGTATTTCCCAGAAGGACATATGAATGTTTATTACAAATTGTAAACTGTTGATTAGGATGCCCTCTTAGCTTTGCTGGAAGGAAGATGGAAGGGCCAAAGGAGTAAATCAAAGGAAAGAAAGTGTCCTGCTCTCCACTGTCTGACCTCTAGCAGTGTGGCAGATGTGATTCAGCTAATGCAGTCAAACAAAAAACTCACTTTTCTTGAGATAAGACCTACAAAACTATTTTCTTTCTCACTGCTCAAGTTTCTCTGGGTTCTGTATCATCCTGTGTGATAATCCCTCAATTTAAGCACAAGTGGCATCTCCCCAGTACATTAAAACTCATTTATCTTATTCTGTTCATGATACCCCATGATAATTTGTGGCTGGGAAGATGATTGTGATGTCAAAGCAAAAGAAGGATGATCAGTGTTATAAACATACCCTGAGCACAAATGAAACCCTGAGAAGGGAGAGCCTGCTGTTTTTAGTGTTTTGCTTAATAATGATGAGTTAGTGAAGGAAATAAAATTGTCCATAAACTGGATCGGCAAATTTTTCCTAACAGATTGGCTTTTGAAAAAGTGTCTTCAAATGCTCTGTTTAATTTTTGAGGCCACAATTGAATCCCTTATTTTGAAAAACAAAATGATAAATGGGGTTACACAAAGACAAAGTGAAAAATTATTTTAGAGAACTCTAAATTCACATTTCACAGCTGCAGTTTAAGCACTTGAAGCTGAATTTCTCATGAGAGATCTTTCCAGCAAAATTTGTTTGGGACATACATACTGTTCATGTCACACTACCGCTTGTAAATAGAAAGATTGTGACTTCAGAGAAGGTGGGTATGAAAGTATGGAAACAATTTCAGACTTTATGGCTGAAATAATAATGCCGTATCTAGGATTAAAAAAAGAGAAAAAGGAAATCCTTCATTATTAAAATGAGTGTAAAAACAGGGTTCAGAGTCAGCAAAATTGTTGTTATTCATTAAATGTTTAATAAGGAACTATCAAAAGATAAGACACTACTTTAAGTTCTACAGACGTATCATAACTAATTGTTGTAAAAGTCTCTTGAAAATTGTTGTACCATTCCCACTTTACAGAGCTGGAAGAGGTACTGAGCAATGAAATTCACCTTAGATGATACGATTAATGTAAGTGTAAAAAGAAAAAAAAAAGCAACCCAAGATAATTTGTTAAATACATTTTTATTTTTAACATTCCTTGCCCTCATGTTTTCAATCAACTACCATATCTAGAGTTAATATGTACAACAATTACAGCTTTCATTGAAGTTGAATCACTGATGGCAATGTTAAAATGCCTAGATCCATGATTTCATCCTCCTGTTCTTTCTAAGGACAAAAGCTACTCTTGAGTTCTCTAGCTTAAATCTCTTAAGAAACTTGAATATATACAAGAATTGGACAGTTCTCACTATTGGTGTTGATTTTAGTTTCCTTGTCTAAGAAGTCAGACTAATAGACAATAAGATCTTTAAATTTCTTTAAATAATTTATAACTTGTAATTCTGAATTTTATGTTTTTGTATGTTCATTTCTTGGATTATAATTCCAGAATGAATGTGTCAATCAAAAGCAGTGAGAGATGGCTTTGGTAAATTTTTACTATATTTGTTATTGTGGTCCCATTTCAAATTTAGTCAATAATATGAGTCTATATGTCATTGAGCCTTAATGACCTCAAGTAGTTATTTCTCACATTTCAACATTTATTCATTCAAAAAATATAAATTCACATCTGTTATATACTGATCACCTGACTGGGAGCTTCAGATACAATGGTAAAAAGTCATCCCCCACCATCAAAAAGTAGACATTATCTGGAAGCCATGGAAAAGTTAATAGGCAATTCCAAAAGAGTAGTTAAAGATAAGGATTAGCTAAAGGGTCTATGGGAACTCAAAGACATATTTCCATTCTTAATAGCTACTTGGAGTAGGTGAACCATAAAGAGTAGTTAGAATGATGACTGAGATTTGTAGGAGATGGGTATTCTCAATTGACTACAGTGGTTAAAGGCATTTGTTTTGGTGTTAATTTGCCATGTTGGAGTTTTAGTGCCAGCACTTAATACCTGTGCACTCTTTGAAAATTTGGTTGAAATTTCTGTTACTCAATTAAAAAAAAAAAAATCTAACTAGTAAGTTGGTTATGAGGATTAAATGAGAACACCTATAAGGAAATTAGAATAAAGGCTGGTATGTGATATGTCAAACACTTACAGAATGATGTATGTTTTCCTATTGCTAATATTAGTCTTATAAGAAAAAAGAGATAAGCAAAATTTGGAATGACTATAAATAATTCAATATGGCTATATTATATTTTTTGTCTATGTGGAAAGAAATGATGCTGGATAGATTAGCAGGAACCAACCTTTAAAGAGCCTTATATGTACCTGGAAGGATTTGCAACTTTATCCTAGTTTCATCAAAAGACAAATGAAAGGACACTTCCAGGGACAAAGATGCAGTAGGGAACTCCAGAATTCAGTCCTTCCACCAAAACAACTCTTAAACAGTCAGGAACTGTCTGAAACAAATATTTTGAAACTCCAAAGGCCAGAAGAGCACTGTACAGCATCCAGAGAAGAGCAGGAGGAATAGGCTGATAAATTTCAGTAAAGAACTGTGAAATGCTCTCTCCATGCAGCGACTACTGGTGCCCATCCTCCACTCTCATGGCAAGCTGCTGCTGACAACAAGGGGCATAAAAATCAAGCTAATCAAAAGCTGTGATCAGTGATTGGCTGTGCACCTTTCTGTTCCTGATTAAGGAACAGAAAGGTTTGCTTGGTCCTGCTCTGAGGGCAGTTATTGTCTCAACCTTCCCTGGACAGGAGCAGAGGCAGGCGAGCTTTAAAGATGCAGGCTTCCTCAGGCCTGTAGGGGAAAATTAGCTGAAGGGCTGGGTTAGCTACCAAAGACTGGAAAGCTCAACTCTTGGAAACTATCAGAGAAGCTTTTGGAACCCTTCCTGACCCCTCCTAAGGGCACTTTGGAGGCAGTGTGTGCTCACTTTGTGGGTCCCTGGCCTTTTTTTGGCTGGAAAAGACTGACTTTGGAAAGGCCCTCCCAGAATCTGCTGTCCAAGCAAAAGCAGTGTGGACAATAAAAGGATTGTAAAAACTATAGAAGTGTACAGTATGGGACAAAGGTCTATCAGCTTCAGATACCTGGGAGAAGGAGATTTGTCCCCTGAGAAACAGAGAGGACAACCAAACTCCTGTAAACAGTAGGACTCCGAAACAACTAACAAGAAAAATCTCAGGACAAGACAGTAGGACAGAAAACCCTACACATGGCATTCACCCTGGTAGACCTTCCTGAAGGGAAGGCTGAAGCTCAAGAAAAGCTCTCTCTTATCACCAGCTGGTTACAAAACCAAGAAACAGATATTCCAAGGAGTAAATCCCAGAGATAACATTTTAAAATATTAAAATGTACAGTATGCAACAAAAGAATACAAGACAAAGAAATAGGAAATGATGGCCCATTCCAAAGAAGAGGACAAAAATATGGAAAACACCAATGAAGAAGAAGAGAATGTGGACATACTGGATAAAGCTTTTAAGAAAATCTTAAAGTCTTAAGGAGATGAAGGAAAGTACAGAGAAAGAATGACAGGATATCAGGGTAAACAATGAATGAACAAATATGAGAGTCTAAGTAAAGAGATAAAAAATTTAAAAAGGAACCAAACAGAACCACTGGAGTTGAAGGCCACAATATCTGAAATGAAAAATGCCCAGGAGGGTTTCAACATCAGATTGGAGCTGGCAGAAGAAAGTATTAGTGAACTTGGACACAAAACATCTGAAATGAATTAGGCTGAGGAGCAGAAAGAACAAGAGAAAGATTACAAGTGAAAATAGTCTAAGGCAGCTATGAGACACCAAGAAGTATACCAATATACATGTTATGGGAGACCCAAAAGGAGAAGAGAGAAAATAACAGAAGATAAAGTCAAAGAAATAATGACAGAGAATTTCACAAACTTAGCAATAGAAACGAATATGCACATCCAAGACGCTCTGAAAACATCAAACAGGATAAACATGAAGAAAAATATATGCTGTCATATATTGATTATACTATCAAATGCAAAAAACAAGGAGAAAATTCTGAAAGCTGCAAGAGAAAAGCAACATTTACATACAAGGGAAACCCAATAAGATTGAGTACTGCTTTCTCATCAGAAACCGTGGTGGAAAGAAGGAAGTGGGTGGAAATATAGCTAAAGAAAAATAACTGCCAGCCAAGAATTTTATATCTGGTGAGGCTCTCTTTCAAAAATGAGTGGGAGAGGCTAGGCTAACAAAAAAAAAGAGAGAGCAGATGCAAATAAATGCAATCAGAAATGGGAAAGGAAATATAACTACCGACTCTGCAGAAATTAAGGAGATAATGAGAAGATACTATGAGCAACTATATGCTAATAAACTAGACAACTTAGATGAAATGGACAACTTCCTAGAAAAGCATAAACAACCAACATTAACTCAAGAAGAAATAGATGACCTCAACAAACCAATCACAAGTAAAGAGATTGAGTCAGTCATCACAAAGCTCCCAAAAAGGAAAAGCCCAGGAACAGATGGTTTCACATGTGAATTCTACCAAGCATTAAAGAACGAATTAGTACCAATCCTGCTCAATCTCTTCAAAAAAATTGAAGAAGAGGGAAAGCTACCTAACTCTTTCTATGAAGCCATCATCACCCTAATACCAAAACCAGGCAAAGATACTACAAAAAAAGAAAATTATAGACCAATTTCTTTAATGAATATAGACGCAAAAATCCTCAACAAAATGCTCGCAAATCGAATCCAGCAGCACATTAAAAGAATTATACACCATGACCAGGTGGGATTTATTCCAGGTATGCAAGGCTGGTTCAACACAAGAAAATCAATTAATGTAATACACCACATCAATAAACCAAAGCAGAAGAACCACATGATCATCTCGATTGATGCAGAAAAGACATTTGACAAAATTCAACATCCTTTCCTGATGAAAACACTTCAAAGGATAGGAATAGAAGGGAACTTTTTCAATATGATAAAGGCAATATATGAAAAACCCACAGCTAACATCACACTCAATGGAGAGAGACTGAAAGCTTTTCCTCTAAGATCAGGAACAAGACAGGGATGCCCACTATCACCATTGCTATTCAACATTGTGCTGGAAGTTCTAGCTAGAGCAATTAGGCAAGAAAAAGAAATAAAAGGCATCCAAATTGGAGAGGAAGAAGTAAAACTTTCACTATTTGCAGATGACATGATTCTATATGTAGGAAATCCAGAAAAATCTACAGCAAAGCTACTAGAACTAGTCAATGAATACAGCAAAGTAGCAGGCTACAAGATCAACATGCAAAAATCTGTAGTGTTCCTATACACAAGTAATATGCAACAAGAGGAGGAAATCAAGAAAAAAATCCCATTTACAATAGCAACCAAAAGAATCAAGTATTTAGGAATAAACTTAACCAAGGACACAAAAGACCTTTACATAGAAAACTATAAGAAAATGCTAAAAGAAATTCAAGAAGACCTGAAAAAATGGAAGAACATACCATATTCATGGATTGGAAGACTAAATATAGTTAAGATGGCAATTTTACCTAAACTGATTTACAGATTCAATGCAATACCAATTCAAATCCCAACAACTTACTTTACAGAAATAGAAAAACCAATAACTAAATTTATTTGGAAGGGTAAGGTGCCCCGAATAGCCAAAAATGTCTTGAGAAAGAGGAGTGAAGTGGGAGGTCTCACACTACCTGACTTTGAAGCATATTACAAAGCTACAGTGCTCAAAACAGCATGGTACTGGCATAAGGACAGATATACTGATCAATGGAATTGAATTGAGTGTTCAGAAGTAGACCCTTACATCTATGGACAACTGATTTTTGATAAGGCAGTGAAGCCAAAACAACGGGGAAAGAGCAGCCTGTTCAATAAATGGTGTTTGGAGAACTGGATATCCATTTCCAAAAGAATGAAAGAGGATGTCCATCTCATATCTTATATCAAAATTAACTCAAAGTGGATCAAACACCTAAACATTAGCACCAAGACCATAAAACTCTTAGAAGAAAATGTAGGGCAATATCTTAAAGATCTTGTGAAAGGAGGTGGTTTCTTAGACCTCACACCCAAGGCACGAGCAACCAAAGAACAAATAGACAAATGGGATCTCCTCAAAATTAAACACTTTTGTACATCAAAGGACTTTGTCAGAAAAGTCAAAAGGCAACCTACACAATGGGAGATGATATTTGGAAACCACATATCAGATAAGGGTTTAATATCCCGAATGTATAAAGGAATCCTGCATCTCAATAACAGAAAGGCAAACAATCCAATTAAAAAATGGGCAAAAGACATGAACAGACATTTTTCTGAAGAGGAAATACAAATGGCTCAAAAGCATATGAAAAAATGCTCAACTTCACTGGCTATTAAGGAAATGCAAATCAAAACCACAATGAGATATCATCTCACACCTACCAGAATGGCCATTATCCAAAAAACAGAAAATGACAAGTGCTGGAGAGGATGGGGAGAAAGAGGCACACTTATTCATTGTTGGTGGGAATGTAGAATGGTGCAACCACTCTGGAAGACAGTATGGAGGTTCCTCAGGAAGCTAAATATAGATTTGCCATATGACCCAGCTATTCCATTGCTGGGTATATACTCAGAGGAACTGAAACTTAAGACACAAACAGACATTTGTAAACCAATGTTTATTGCAGCATTATTCGCAATTGCCGAGAGATGGAAACAGCCCAAATGTCCATCAGAGGACAAGTGGATAAACAAACTGTGGTATATACACATGGTGGAATATTATGCAGCTGTAAGACAGAACAAAGACATGGATCATGTAATAATGTGGATGAACCTTGAGGACATTATGTTGAGTGAAGTTAGCCAGAAACAAAAGGACAGATTCTGTATGGTCTCACTAATATGAACAGACATTAATGAACAAACTTTGGGAGTTAAAAGCTGACAACACAGGCGACCAGGAGATAGAAAGAGGGCAGAGATCAGCCATTTGATGCTGAAGGACTACAGAATGTTTAGGATTGATTGCATAGATCCAGAAATAGATAGCATAATACTGTGTGATGGTAGCACGGTATTGTAAGTACACTGAACAAAGATGTCTGTGAGTAAAGCTGATAGAGGTGGGATAGGAGAATGTATGACACCAGAAGTAAAGATAGATGATAAAGACTGGGACTGTATAACATGGCAAAAACTGGAGTGGCCAATGACTGTTACTAAATATACAAATATAAAAATGTTTTTGCATGTGGGAGAGCAAATGAATGTCAACCATGTAGAAATTTGAAAAAGGGATGGTATTCAGGAAAAAAACATTATCAAAGCAAACTGGAGTCTATGGTCAACAGTAACATTGTAATATACCTCCATTAAATGTAACAAAGGCAATATGCCAATGCTAAATGTATATGAGAGGGGGATATAGGGGAGTAATATGGGATTCTTGGTAGTGGTGTTATTTGCTGTCCTTAGTAGTATATTGTATTGTATGACATTGTTTTTCTTTTTATCATTTATTCTTATTGCTAAAAAAAAAAAAAAAACAATTTTTCTTGTAGTAACCAGTATGTTCAAGTGCTGATTGTGGTGATAAATGTACAACTTTATAATGATTCCATGAACAACTGATTGTACACTGTGGATAAAGGTATGGTATGTGAATATAACTCTATAAAATTGTAGGAAAATCTATATATAGGAGTAAAAGTGTTGGAGAAAACATGGTGAGAGGGATGATGCCTCACCAATATGGACTAACTACAATGTGTAAACTCAGAATTGAATCTTAGAACATAGCCTAACGTGGACACAATAATTGTAATAGTCCCTAGATTGTAAGCTCTTACAGCAGTTAACTCTATCCCTGAATTGTAAGGCCTATCTCTAAACTTTGAGATGCTGATCCCCTAGCGTACAACCTGATTGGTCTCTGGAACAATGCATATCTCTGAGACACCTGAAACTCAGAGCTAGAGCTCGGCAGATATGAATGTCAGTATTAGCGCATACAGCCACTGTCAAAAAAAAAAAAAAAAAAAGCTGACAAAAAGCCCAGACTTCAATTAGTGATATGAATGAAGCAGGTCTGGTTAAGATCAGGGCAAGCCAGGCCAAAGGATAAAGGTTGAAACTGATTGTGTTTTAAAACTTCAACTTTCATATGAGACCAAGGGAATAGATATCTATTTGGTACAGGATCTAAATTTTCTAAACGGTACAACTCTACAGTCGATTTGTTCAAACACCACAATTGCATGGAACTTTGAATAGGAAGTGAGATATGGTAAGTTAGTATAGGCTGGAGTGAAATAGTGACACATCCTAGAGTAATTTGGGCAGATAATAAAAAACATATTTACAGCCTCCCCCTCCCCAGCCCTGAGGATCTGGGGGAGGGTGCAGATGTGTTGGACATCCTCACCTGGACTGGTGTTGATGTTATCACAAACATTGGGACTGGTGGTTTGATGTGCTGAGCCCTCGAGCAAGGGACTTGCCCTTATAAAGCTCATTACTACAAAGGAGAGTTTAAACTTGTATGTAATGGTGCCTAAGAGTCTCCCCCTGAGTACCTCTTTGTTGCTCAGATGTGGCCCTCTCTCTCTCTAACTGAGCCATCTCAACAGGTGAACTTGCTGCCCTCCCCGCTATGTGGGACCCGACCGCCAGGGGTGTAAATCTCCCTGGCAACGCAGAGTTTGACTCCCGGGGATGAATGTGGACCTGGCACTGTGGGACTGAGAGTATCTTCTTGACCAAAAGGGGGATGCAAAATGAGACGAAATAGTTTCAGTGGCTGAGAGATTCCAATGGAGTCGAGAGGTCACTCTGGTGGACATTCTTATGCACTATATAGATAACACCTCTTAGGCTTTAATGTATTGGAATAGCTAGAAGTAAATACCTGAAACTACCAAACTCCAACCCTGGACTCCTGAAGACAATTATATAATAATGTAGATTACAAGAGGTGACAGTGTGATTGTGAAGACCTTGTGGATCACACCCCCTTTATCTAGTGTATGGATGAGTGGAGGAATGGGGATAAAAGCTAAAGGACAAATGGGGTGGGATGGGGGGATGATTTGGGTGTTCTTTTTTCACTTTTATTTTTTATTCTTGTTCTGGTTCTTTCTGATGTAAGGAAAATGTTCAGAGATAGATTGTGGTGATGAACGCATAACTATGTTATACTGTGGACAGTGGATTGTATATCATGGATGATTGTATGGTGTGTGAATGTATTTCAATAAAACTGAATTTAATAAAAAAAATGAGTGGGAGATTAAGATTTTCTCAGATAAACAAAAGCTGAGGGAGTATGTCATCAACTAGTCCTGCCCTATGAGCAATGGCTAAAGGAGTTCTTCAAACTGAAACAAAAGGACACTAGACAGTGGTTCAAACAAAAGGACACTAGACAGAGATTCAAAGCAGCACAAAGAAGTAAAGACCTATGGTAAACATAGCGATTTGGGTAATTACAAAAGCCAGTAATATTGTATTGTACTTTTTGGTATGTGATTCCACTTCTTACTTCTTACAGGTACAAAAATGCAAATGCATAAAATGTAATGATAAATCTAGGTTTTTAGACATACAATGTATATGGATATAAGTGGTAACAACTGCAGAAAAATGGTGGGGGGACAGACAGGTATTGGTAAAGTATATGTACATGCTATTGAAGTTAAGTTTGTATCAAACCAAATATAATTGTTACATATTTAACCCTATGGTAACCATAGGGAAAAAGATGAAAAAATATATACAGATAGAAATGAGAGGGCACTCAATATGGTATAACACAAGAATGTAAATAAATCTAAAAGTAGGCTTTAACAGAAGTGAGGGACAAAAAAGTTATACAACTTACAAAGGCTAAATAGCAAAGTGGGAAAAGAAATTCCTTTATTATCAGTAGTGACTTGAAGTGTAAATGGATTAAACTTTCCAGTCAAAAGGCAGAAATTGGCAGAATGGATAAAAAAGCAGGACCCAGCTGTACACTGTTTGCAAGAGACTCACCTTAGAGTCAAAGATACAAGTTAGTTTACAGTGAAAGGATGGGAAAATATATATACCATGCAAGTAATAACCAAAAGAGAGCTGAGGTGGCTGCACTAAAATTGGATAAAATAGACATTAACTCAAAAACAATTATGAGGAACAAACATGGTCATTGCATATTGATAAAGGGAAGCATTTAGCAGGAAGATGTAACAATTATAAATATATATGCAAATAACAGCAGAGCTCCCAAATATATGAAGAAAATGCTGACAGATTTGAAGGGAGAAATTGATGGTTTTACATTAATAGTAGGAGACTATTATAGTTGGAGCCCTGGATCAAGTGGTTTCACATGGGAATTGTACCAAAAATTCCAAGAAGACTTAACTCCAATTTTGCTAGAACTCTTCCAAAAAATTGAAGAGTAGGGAACACTCCCAAACTCATTACACGAGGTCAATATCACCTTCATACCAAAGATGGATAAAGATATGATACTCCAAGGAAAGCTCAAGTGGGATTTATCCCTGGTATGCAAGATTGGTTCAACATAAGAAAAGGAATTAATGTATTGCACCACATTAACAGAATGAAAGAAAAATACCATATGGTCATCTTAATTGACACAGAAAAGCACCATTTCTTGATTTAGAAAAAAACAACAAAAAACAAAAAACAAAAAAATAACGCTTAGACCACTAGGAATAGAAGGAAACTTCTTCAATATGTGAAAGGGCATGTCTGAAACGGCCACAGCCAACATCCTACTTATAAGATCAGGAACAAGACAAGGATGTCCACTGTCACCATTGCTATTCAACAGCTGGAATTTCTAGCCAGAGAAAATAGGCAAGAGAAAGAAATAAAAAACATACACATTAGAGAGGAAGAAGTAAAACTTCCCCTATTTGCAGATGATATGTTCTTACATGCAGAAAATCCTCAAAAATTCACAACAAAGCTTAGAGTTGATAAATGAATCCAGCAAAGTGGCTGGGTACAAGATCAATACCCAAAAATCAGTAGTGTTTTGTACACAAGCAATGAATATTCAGAACAAGAACTCAAGAAAAATATTCCATTCATAATAGCAACTAAAAGAATAAAATATGTAGGAATGAATCTAACAAGGATGTTAAATTCTTATACACACAAATTATAAGACATTGCTAAAAGAAATCAAAGAAGGCCTAAATTAATGAAAGAATCTTCTGTGTTCTGTGTTCATGGATTGGAAGGCTAAATATCATTAAGATGTCAATAGTACCCAAAGCAATTTATGGATGCAATACCAATCAAAAGTCCAACAACATCTTTGCAGAAACAGAAAAACTGATCTTCAGATTTATATGGAAAGATGCTAAAGCCATCTTGAAAAATAGGAATGAAATTAGAGAACTCACACTTCCGAATCTTGAAACTTATTGCAAAAACATAGTAATCAAAAACTGGCATAAGGACAGACATATAGAACAATGGAACCAAATTGAGACCTCAGAAATCAACTCTTACATTTATGGCCAACTGATTTTTGACTGGGTGGCAAAGACTAGTCAACTGGAAAAGAAGGGTCTCTTTAACAAATGGTGCTGGGGAAACTGGATATCCGTTTGCAGAAAAAAAGGAGAATCCTACCTCAGATCATTTACAAAAAATTAACTCAAAATTGATCAACTACCCAAATATAAGAGCTAGTGCTAGCAATTCCTAGAAGAAAACATAGGGAATCATCTTCAAGACCGTGTGTTTAGACAGTGGATTCTTAGCCTTTACACCCAAAGCATAAGCAGCAAAAGAAAAAATAGATAAATAGACCTCATCATAATCAAAAACTTTTGTTCCTCAATGTATCTCATCATGAGAGTAAAAAGATAACCTCCACAATGGGAGAAAACATTTGGAATCCACATATCCAATAAAGGATTAATACCCAGCATATGTAAAGCAACCCTTCAACCTAACAACAAAAAGATAAACAACCCAATTTAAAAATGTGAAAATGACTTAGTATTCTCTGCAAAGAAGACATACAAATGTCCAGAAAACACATGAAAAGATAATCAACTTTATTAGATATCATGGAAACACAAATCCAAATCATGGTAAGGTACAATTTCACACTCAATAAAATGGCTGCTATTAACAAAATAAAAATAACAAGTGGTGGAGAGTGTTCTAGTTTGCTAAGTTGATGAAAGCAGATACTATACAATGGGTGGCCTTTAGCAATGGGAATTAATTAGTTTACAAGCTTACAGTTCTGAGGCAGTGAGAATGTCCACATCAAGGCATTGTCATCTTGATACCTTCTTCCTGAAGACAGGCTGCCAGTGATCCTGGACTCCTCTGTCACATGGTGAGGTGCATGGAGGCGTCTGCTGGTCTCTTCTCTTCTGTGTTTCGTTGCTTCCAGCTTTGGTGGTTTTTTTTTTTTTTCCTCTTTTTATGAATTTCACAGTCTGATAAAGGTCTCCAGAAAGACGATTCCCTGAATGAGGTGGGTCATATCTTTACAATTTAAGATCCTGCTCACCAAAAAATGCTACTTACAATGGGTCCACACTCACAGGAATGGATTAACTTTAAGAACATGCTTTTCTGGGTTACATACAGCTTGAAACCATCACAGAGAGGATGCGGAGAAATAGGAACACTGATTTGTTCCTGGTATCAATATAACATGGGGCAGCTGCTGTAGAAGAGTTTGGTGGTTCCTCAGAGAGCACAGCACAAAACTACCATAAGACCTGGTAATCTCACTTCTAGGTATTTACCTAAAAGAATTGAAGGCAGGGGCTCAAACAGATATTTGCAGCATTATTCACAATTGCCAAAAGATGAAAGCAGCCCAAGTTTCCATCAACTGATGAATGCATAAATAAAATGTTGTATATTTCTAAAATGGAATATTATTCAGCCATAAAAAGAAATGAAGTCCTGATACATGCAACAACATGGATGGACCTTGAAGACATCATGGTGAGTGAAATTTAAGTCAGACACAAAAGGACAGATAGTGTATGATCTCACTGATTTGAAACAATTAGAATAAGCAAACTCAAGAGTCAGAATCTAGAATATAGTTTACCAAGGGATGACGTGGTGATAGGGAATGGGAAGTTAAGTCTTAAAATTTATAGGGTTCCTATTTGGAATGATGGAAATGGTAACAGAATAATTTTTTTTTTTAATTCCTGAAACTGCTCTGCACAGACAGTGAACCTAGGTTAAAACAAGCACTTTAATTAATAGTGCAATTATTAAAATGTGCTATCATCAGTTGTGGGAGATGCTCCACACTAATGTAAGGTGCAGGAGGTGGAGTGGTGTATTGGAGTACTGAATTTCATGCATGGTTGTTCTGCAAATCCACAACTTCTCTCATAAAGGAAAACAAAAAAGTCAAAGGAAGGGCTGTATTTAAGAATGTAACAAAGTTAGGCCTGAATTATAGAAATATCATTCTGTTCACTACACAGAGAACCAATTGGAAGCAAAATTAATTGGGCCAGAAGCAAAGATATCTTAATCCTAAGAAGTCTGTTACAGCAATCCATGTGAAAAGTGATGGTTTAGCTAGCAGTGCTGGGGTACTTTTAAAAAATGTTACAGCACTGTATTTAACTAGTAGCATTGGAGTACCAATATTTAGTACTGGAGTACTATTTTGAGTATGAGATTTAGCCAGTACCGGGATATTTCTGAGATATTAAAGATGAAGAAGCAATAATAGTTTTGGTTACTGATTTGATGTGAAGGGGGAGGGGGAGGAACAAATCAAAATAGAACTCAGGACTTGGATTTAAGCAAATAAGTGAGAGGCAATATTATTCACTGAGAAGGAGAAGATTGAGAGAGAAGATAACACACGTTAGTGTGGGCATGTTGATGATGGAATTCCACAACAGCCAAATGGTGATGTCTAGTAGGCTCAGTGGTACACTGGAGCTGACTCATACCAGCTTGTGTGAGACAATTGTTAATATTCTGGAATTTTCTGAGCTAATTGTTAAACCATTGGTAGTTTGAGATTGGCTATGCAGAAATATTTACTCCACTGAATCGGCAAATGCTACAAATGTTGCCTTTCCTGCACAGAGTGAGCTGACCAGCAACCCCTGCACAAACTGATCTCGGGAGAGAGTTCTGAGCTGGAGACATGAATTTAGTGGTCACCATTATTGTATGCAATTAGAGCCATGTAAGTGAATCCAATAATTCCAGGAGAATGTTGTCAAGTGCTAAGAAAAGTTAGGCAAGTCTGAGGTTCCCCAAAGAAGGAAATCCTATAAAATCAGAAAAGGATGAACTAGAGGATTGAAGCTATAAGAAATTCTGGGGATACAAAAGCCAAGGAAAGGGGGATCCAAGACAGGGTGAATAAAAGAGAATCAAAATTTGCCTCTTCTTGGAAAGAAATTTTGCAAGAATTTATTCTTTGTTTAACCTTAAGATAGGGAATAAACAGACAAACAGAAATATACAAATGCAACAGAAAATAAACCAACAAACAGAACTCCCTAGTGCATCCTTAAAATAAGCAGGTTTTTTCCTGCCTAAAAGAACATACAAAAGTTGCTCATATTAATTTGATATATAATGGTGTTGGTACTTTAAGGTAATTGAATCATTCATTTACATCCAGATTAATGCTCTATTAGTGGTCAATGCAAAGGGCAAGAAACTTGTTGCTCTTGGATGTGTCACTTAGAAAGAAGCAGTATACTCACTATGGCATGAAGTTATATCAGATAAACATTGCTTTTTCAAATTTATCATGTAAAAGACCATCTATTTTCTCCTACAGACTCCATAAAAAAGAGGCTAAAAACACAACTAACTATTTGTTGAAAAGGCAGGGAGCTGACCACCAAATTTAAGTCACCTGCCTAGCAAGAATTCTTTATTACTTAAGAATATTTTTGACTGTAAGTAAAAAATATATTTGTTTGAAAATAAGGACTTTTCCCTCTCATAAAGCAAAAAATCAGAAGTCAAAAGATTCTGGTTTCTCTTATCCTTTTCCTTACGCTCACAAGATGGCTGCCATAGCAATGCTTTAAGGTCTAAGATTCCAGGAAAAGAAGAAAGAGAAGGAATAGCGAGACCCCAGAATATTTCTGATTATGTTTGCTTGGACAGAACTGCATGATTTAGTAGTTCGTATGTACAAGATAAGTTTTATTGCCTTTATATTATAGGCGTTCAGACGAAAAGAGAGTTGGCATTGGACATTGTATGAGCCAATCTACAATATATGCTACAAGTTCTTTATTTGAAGTTAAGAATAACATAAGCCATAGATGGTGATGGTGAATACAGAAAGAAATAAATGACAGTAAGGAGATCATGGCACCAGATATAATAGGGTTTTTAGAGTTTTCAACTCAGTCAGAAAGCTATTCTCCAGAGAAACACATTTAACATGTGAGATGATCTTTGTTCTACTGGGACAGGGAAGAATTAATGAGGGTGTAAGGGCGTGAGAGCCACTTTTGGCATGTATTGCTGCTCATATTGAGGCAAGTCCTTTACAACCCAGTTATGCCGGTTTGAATTAAACAGTACTAGGAAGCATCACTTCAAATTTATCACTAGCCATGGAAAATCTGGGAAGTTGATGTAATGGGAATCAAAAGAGAATTTAAGGAACAAAAAAGCTGGTCCTTGTAAATCTTAAATCACTGGACTCCTTTCACATTGCCACTTCCTGTCAGTTGCAACCAGAGAAAAGTTGCTCAACTGATGTTGTAGCATACAACAGACAACATCTGCTACCTACCACAAGCAGGCCATTTGTTTGGTTAAATAAATATGTGACCACAGGGAAATCACTGGCAAATTTACTGACATTGCGATGGTGTTTCAGTAATAAACCTGGGAATCAACTTATCTACAATACAGATGGTTGCTGCACGGTTATGCCACAATGAGCTCTTGGAAATGAATTATCAAACTAGTTTGGAGTCTAAAATGACACTGATTTCATGTGATAACTGACTAGAACTAAATGAGTATTATCTCATTTTACTTAGTATGGCAAAACCTCTAAATGTTTCTCAAATAATTTAGGGTTCAGATTAATTGCAACACTTGGTATTTCACTTAAGGGATTTTGCATAGCAATGGACTTACTATTTTGTGACACTTAAAATTGGCCAAACCTGCTCTTCCTGAGCAATTTATGTGCCAAGTCAGATTATAACATTTTATTTACCAGTATTTAATTTTCTGTTATAATCTTCTTCAAAGAGATTTAGCACCACATAGTTTCTTATAGTTACAGTAACTCCCTGGGTACCCATAAAGGATGAAACCACGTTAAATGAACATATAAAACGGCATACAAATAGAAACAAATCTCCCATTTTATTTTAACTGATACAGACACTCAGTAAGCATACTTTTTCAAATATTTCAGAAATGTGCTTCAAGCCACTATTTACAAAACAAATATAAGGCTCAGGAATTTGGAAGTTAAAAGTCTGGAATGTTAATGTTCATTATTATGCCCAGAAACACAAGATATTATTAAAATATCTAACTTATCTCCATGGTTTGATAACCAATATTTTTAAAAAGCAACTATGTTTCTCTATTTTATAAACATTAATTCACTATATATGTATATAATGATACAGGCATTACATTGTTTCATTGCCACTGGGTTTATGACAGTGAAAAGGAAAACACTCCCTGCCATTATGGAGCCTACTGTTTGGAAACAATTTACATTTCTCATAGTTCAATGATAACAAAAGCCACCCACACTTGTATACAAAGCATGCTTTTCTATATATAACATTTCATGTTTTTTATATAACGTTCCATCCTCATAACGAGGAATTCTATAGTTATTTTCAAGAAGAAAAATCCTATGTTGATAAATAAAATCTGCCTGCAGAAGAATACAAAGGAGAATACAAGGTATAGTTCCTGAATTCCCACAGGGCAATGCAATAACAGACAGACATTTGCTGGCACATGCAGTGGGTTTGCATTATAGAATAGGAAACTTGATATTCAAAAGCCCTAATCTTATATAAGGGCTGTTGACAAACCTGGCCAGAAAAAGATAGTACTTTTACTACACTAGAATGTAAGCAAATGGGCTCTGGTGGAGACAGGAAAATGTCACTAGCTTTACAATCCTAGAATATACCTAAAGGAGGGAGAGATTTCCATCTTTGCCATCCTGGAATTTAGATAAAATTGCTCCCAGAGATCACTGTCTATCTTTATAAAGTTGTTTTTCATAAAACCTTTATTAAAATATAGTGTGAAGCAAATTGGCTATTAATACCTAGATGTGTAGAAACATGAGAGGTTTATGGAAAATTGTGTCACAGAACCAGGTGTCCAAAAATGTATTCCACTGTGTATATATTCTTTTTAAAAATTTTGACAAATTTTCATTTATCAAGTTATATTTAATTATATGTGGAAACACATGTGTTTTATCTCATAAGGATGAAATTTGCATCTTTGCATCCTATAGGGGAAGTGCCTAGGAAGGCAGTTTTGCCCTTCACTCCATCTCCTAACTCCATGGGGAAGTAACTAATCTTATTCTTTTGAGCATGACAAGTAAAGGGCCTTATTTTAGTAGGATAGAGATTTATGGTTCTGTTAGAGCAAGAGCTAGCCTTCTTTCTCTTTGATCTCTTCTCTGGTACAACAGGAGTTCTGTTCTCTTTTGAATTCCCTTAAACTTCCTGTTTCTTTATATTAGAGAGAACAGACAGGACTTCCACACAGGTTGTTCTCATGCTGTCTACAGAGTCTTCTTTGGCTAACTAAATAGGTAAGTCCAGTCAGCCCTAAACTACAGGCTATTTGCTATTCCAGGAGAAGGAAATGAGAGATCTCAGTTTAACCTTAACCTTAGTTTGTGTTTTGTAAATCAGTTTTTGTCAAAAATACGCATGTTAAAACTTAATAGGTGTTCTGGCTTGCTAATTCTACCATTATGCAAAATAACAGAAATGGATTGGCTTTTATAAAGGGGATTTATTTGGTTACAGATTTACAGTCCTAAGGACATAAAAGTTTCCAAACTAAGGCATCGACAGAAGGATACCTTCACTGAAGAATGGCCAGTGGCATCCAGAACACCTCTGTCAGCTGGAAAGGCATGTGGCTGACGTCTGCTGGTCCTTCGCTCCTGGGTTGCATTTCAAAATGGCTTTCTCCAAAATGTCTCTGGGCTTGTCTCTCTTAGCTTCTTCAATTCCTGTGCATCTAAGTGTCGGGGGTCCTCTCTCTGCTTCTCTGGAACAACCTCTGGACTAGCATCTCCAAATGTCTCCAACCATCTCTAAGCATCAGTTCCCAAGCATGTCTGCAAAAGTCTCTCTCAGCTGCCCTGAGCTTTTCTGCCTGTGAGCTCTCTTATAGGACTCCAGTGATTTAATTAAGACCCACCCTGAATAGGCGGGGTCCACATCTCCATGGAAATAATTTAATCAAATGTTTCCACCCTACTCAACAGACTAATCCAGTCGCCCCCACAAGATTGCATTAAAGAGTATGGCTTTTCTGGGGGACAAAATATATCCAAACCAGCACAATAGGTAATTGCTGTGATATTAATTAATGGTCTAGTTTAGGTACTATTTCTTTGCATAGGTTTTTATCAATCAGAACCTTGAGAGAAAGAAAGGGAAGTAAGATAAGTTTTATGCCTGAGTATGCCTAAAACCTTAATAATTCTATGCAAGTTAGTTACAATATATCAACAGTAAGAAATTCCCAGGTATAAAGTGAGGCTATTTAACAACAACAAATGGTTAAAAAAGGATAAAACAGGGTCTGGGAATGAAATATTAAAAGTAACAGCCTCAAATTTATTGAGGTAATCACCCTTGTTTCCTGTTTCAGTCATTGTAGCAGACGATAATTTTATAAACTTCTATATAACTTCAAAATAAATATTGTCCTTCCACATGAAGGCAGGAAGATTTATCAACCCTGAGAACCCTGTCAAGAGGAAATAAGGAAAGTCAGCTGTAGTGATACTGTTGACATACTAGATGATGTAAAACATCCACAAAATGTAGAACTAGGTTAGGATGGGAAAAAAGGACATCACCACAAAGATTCACCCAAATCTGGACACTGGCCCCCCCAACATAGATGCCTTGGAGAATCACAGATTCATTTTTGAAAACCCACAGCATAAAGACTGAATAACTATGAACAGAAATCATAAGCTTCTTCTAAATACAAAAGGTGCAAAAAGTATCAAGAACACAGCAGGGAAAATTATAATTTATGCAATGCACCTGAAAACTTGTTATTTGCATATCATTTTTGTCTGACTTATTAATCTTAATTAGTACTTATTAAGCATTTAGTGATGAAATATGTTATTTGAAATAATGGTACAGTACAAGTATTATTATGCAAATATGTATGACAAGGTGTACAACTGCAAATTCTACTTGCTGATTTTCCTTTTGCAGCATTCTCTGGAATTTATCTTCTCTTTTCCATTCCCAATACAACTCTTCATTAATCTTTTGGCCTCTGTATCAACTTAACTTCCAATGTACACTTAAAGTAATTTTTTAAAGCTTAGTATGGCATTCAAAGTCATCTATTTGTTAATAACAATGCATCTTATTTTTCATTACACATCCAATTAATCATTTATGAGCCACACCAAAGCTGTACCTCTTTCATTTGCTCTCTGTTGAAATCCCACCCATTTTTTAAGGCCCAGAAAAATGTCAAATTTTCCATGTTTTTTAATCTATTTGGATAGTCTTCTTAGTATTAATTTCTTCTTTTTTCAAGGACCTCAAAATTTTATTTTTTCCTCTTTTGTAAACTTAAGATTTTTATGATTATTGCTCATGTACAATTAATCTTTCCTTCAAGCTACTATATTATAAATTCTAGAAAGTCAGGAATATGCCATGTTTGTACCCTTTATAGAACCTAGAAGAATGTTGTGCTCTGTAAATGTTTGTTAATTTCTATGCCAACAATTTAATTACCTAGATTCTAAGTGTTTATTAAACTCAATAAAACAGTGAAATTCCCCAAGCACATTTCCACCTGCTAAAAGATGGAAAACAGATATCTGTCTAAGGAAGCTCAGGAAGGAAAGGAAGGGTGTGGTTTTAATTTTGAGGAAATGCAGATATATAGATAGCTTTTCTATCCTTGGTTTCTTCTATTGGCATAAGTCAGTTATTATTGAATTACTTACTGTAAGCAATCCTAAAAAATGGCTCTTTGGATTTATTCAAAAATGTAATTGGGAATTAATTTTAAAACAAACAAAAAGTTTTACTTGACAGATAAATTAGAACTCAATTAAATATGGGGAGTATACCCAAATATGCACAAAAATAGTGGCTACCATATTGTGTATAAGAAGGGCAGCTCTTGTTCACAATAGAGAAAACTATAGGAATACTTGAAACAACTCTGTATGTTCATGTATTCTATGTCATACATTCAAAAATGCCAACATTTCTTTGATGACAATGGAATCAAATCTAGGCTTCAAGTAATATAATGTTTTTGAAAGGACAAGCTATGCTTCTTTGGATTCAAATATCAGTGAGATAAAATAATGCTATGGAAATCATACCCAAGCTAATATTCAATTCAAGTGATAAAGGATTCCCAGATAAATATTTTCTGTATGTATTTTATTTTTCATACATTTGCTAGTATTTGGCCATAAACTAAAAACCTAAAGGGACTCCAGAAATGATCTAGTACAAACCCATCATTTACAATTATGAAAACTTGTGATTCAGAGAGGTGAAGTGATTTGTTCAAGATCACACTGATAATTAATGGTGGAGCTAATATTAAACCTTAGTTCTCCTGACTTTAAGATGAGTGTGCATTCTATTTTCCATATTGTGCCAGTTTGGGTATATTATCTCCCCAGAAAAGCCATATTCTTTAATGCAATCTTGTGGGGCAGTCTGTTGATTAGGGTGGAAACTTTTGATTAAATTATTTCCATGGAGATGTGGACTCTGCCAGTTCAGGGTGGGACTTAAATAAATAACTGGAGTCCTATAAGAGAGCTCACAGACAGGAGCTTAGAGAAGCTGAGAGAGACTTTTGCAGAGATACTTGTTGATGCTTGGAGATGCTTAGAGATGCCCGGCTCTGTTAGGAGAGACAAGCCCAGAGACATTTTGGAGAAAACCATTTTGAAATGCAACCCAGGAGCAAAGGACCAGCAGATGCCAGCCATGTGCCTTCCCAGCAGACAGAGGTGCTCTGGATGCCATTGTGTTCTTCAGTGGAGGTATCCTCTTGTTGATGCCTTAGTTTGGACACTTTTATGACTTTAGGACCCTTAACTTGTAACCAAATAAACCCCCTTCATAAAATCCAATCCATTTCTGGTATTTTATATAATGGCAGCATTAGCAAACTGGAACACACAGGCACTGTTTTTTTATTACATCTCTCACAAATATGGATGCTAGTCACACAATTAATATCTGTTAAATAAAATTTATTTTGTTTTCTTGGTTTCATTTATTTTCTTCATTCAATCACATGTTCCCTTAAAAATATTTTTGACAATCAGCTCTGTGCTTCTAATACATGTCAATATCTAAGTTAATCAATCAATCCTAATATCCAACACCTTGCTGCCTTCACTGAAGAAGAGTAAATAGCCACTTTTGTTTTGTTTTGCTGTTCTGTCACTGAGAGACATAGGGGACAGGAAATGGTTAGAGTTGTTCATTGATAAACTCATTTACTGAGATACAGATCAGAGAATTGAGGATGCAACTTTAAGGTCAAGAGAAAATGACTTGTGCTATAACAGAAATTGATGGCTCCTGATTTTAGAAGATTTATAACCTGGCAACTCAAAGGAAAGAAAATACGTAAGAATGAATGCCTTAAAACAAATATCCAGCACACACAGTTATTCTAAGGTAATATGTCAATCTAAAGACAGACAGTGATATCCATCAACATCACTAAGATTTTAAAGGGAAATTTAAGGAGTTCTGAATCTTTTCCCACAGGAAAAGCCACCTGTCTGAGTTCATGATCATTTTCTATTTGTAAGGGTACAAATTATTTTATGAGACATGAACAGATGTTCAGGCATCAAGGCAAAAATCTGTTTCACTAGGAGAAAGATTTAAGAATTCTCAGAAAATTGTCTCCAAGTAAAATCAAATTTTGTTAGCGTTCCATGAGCTGAATTCTCTACAAATGTAAGAGTCTCAGAGAATCTACAACATAAAATCATGTAAGACATAATACTATAATCTGATCTGATTTTTTTTAATTTTTTTTTATTGAGATTATTCAGATACCATACAACTATCCAAAGATCCGAGGTGTACAATCAGTTGCCCATGGCACCACCATACAACTGTGCATCCATCAACACAATTAATTTTTTTTCAATTTTTAGAACATTTTCACTACTCCAGAAAAGAAATAAAGACAAAAAAAAAAAAAGGAAACTCAGATCCTCCCATACCCCTAGCCATGCTCCCCTCCACTATTGATTCATGTTTTTTGGTATAGTATATTTGGTACTGTTGATGAAAGAATGTTAAAATACTATTAACTGTAGTATATAGTTTGCAATAGGTATATATTTTTTCCCTATATGCCCCTCTATTATTAATTTCTAGTTATAGTGACACACATTTGTTCTAGTTCATGAGAGAGATTTCTAATATTTTTATAGTTAATCATGGACATTGTCTACCAAAAGATTCACTGTTTTATACATTCCCACCTTTTAACCTCCAACTTTCTTTCTGGTGACATGGGTGACTCTGAGCTTCCCCTTCCACCACCCTCACACATCTTTCAGCACTGCTAGTTCTTCTCATAATGTGCTACCATCACCCCTTTCCATTTCCAAACTTTTAAGTTCACCCTAGTTGAACATTCTGCTCATAATAAGCAACCGCTACCCATTCTTTATCCTCGTTTCTATATCCTGGTAACTTATATTTCATGTCTATGAGTTTACATATCATAATTAGTTCATATCAGTGAGATCCTACAATACTTGCCTTTATATGTCTGTCTTATTTCACTCAGTATAGTACCCTCAAGGTTTATTCATCAACCCATTTCTTTTAAGATGGTTTTGTTCACACACTATACATTCGAACCTAAGTAAACAATTGTTGGTTCCCCATATAGTCACGTATTTATGTATTGAGCACCATCACCACTCTCTATATAAGGACATCTCCATTTCTTCCACAAAGATGGAGGAGGAGTCAAAGAAGGCAGAGAGGCAAAAGAAAAAGAAAAGAGAAAGAGAGAAAAACAAACAAATAATAATAATAAAAAAAACCTTGATAGCTAGAAAATGACAAAAGGAAAGATAGCATTAACCTAAAGCGGAAATAAAGAGTCAGACAATGTCACCAATGCCAGGAGTCCCATACCCTTCCCCTATTCCCCAACCCCCTCCATATGCATTTAGCTTTAGTATATTGCCTTTGTTACATTAAAGGAAGCATAATACAATGTTTCTGTTAATTCTACCCTCTAGTTTACATTGATTGTATTGTTCTCCCAATCCCACCCTATTTTTAACACCTTGCAATGTGACATTCATTTGTTCTACCTCATGTAAAAACATATTTGTATCTTTTATTACAATCATTGAGCACCCTAGGTTTCCCTGAGTTACACAGCCCCAGTCTTTATCATTCATCTTTTGTTCTGGTGTCCCAAATTTTCCAGCCTTCCTCTTTCAACCATATTCACAGTCATCTTTGTTCAGTGTACTTACATTGCTGTGCTACTATCTCCCAAAATTGTTTTCCAGACCTCTCACTCCTGTCTTTTCCTTTCTGTCTGCAATGCTTCCTTTAGTGTTTCCTGTAGAACAGGTATCTTGTTCACAAACTGTCATTGTCTGTCAGAGAATATTTTAAGCTCTCCCCCATATATGAAGGATAGTTTTGCCAGATATAGGATTCTTGGTTGGTGGTTTTTCTCTTTCAGTATCTTAAATATATCACCCCACTTCTTTCTTGCCTCCATGGTTTCTATTGAGAAATCCACACGTAGTCTTATAAAGCTTCCTTTGTATGTGATAGATCGCTTTTCTCTTGCTGCTTTCAGGATTCTCCCTTTATCTTTGATGTCTGATAATCTGATTATTAAGTGTCTTGGCATAGGCCTATTTAGGTCTATTCTGTTTGGGGGTATGCTGCACTTCTTGGTTCCTTAATTTTATGTCTTTCATAAGAGATGGGAAATTTTCATTGATTATTTCCTTTATTATTGCTTCTGCCCTTTCTCCCTTCTCTTCTCCTTCTGGGACACCAATGATGTGTAAATACTTGCTTTTCATTTTGTCTTTAAGTCCCTGGAAACATTGCTTATATTTTTCCATTCTTTTCTCTATCTGTTCTTTTGTGTGCAGGCTTTCAGGTGCCTTGTTCTCCAGTTCCTGAGTGTTTTCTTTTGCCTCTTGAGATCTGCTGTTTTATGTTTCCATTGTCTTTCATCTCTTGAGTTGTGGCTTTCATTTCCATAGATTCTGCCAGTTGGTTTCTTGAACTTTGAATTTCTATCTTATGTACATCCTGTGTTTTCATTATATGGTTCAGCTCTTTTGCCATATCTTCCCTAAACTTTTTGAATTGACTTATTAGCTGTTTCAATTCTTGTATCTCATTTGAAGTGTAATTTTGTTCCTTTGACTGGGCCATTACTTCATTTTTCTTAGTATAGGTTGTAGTTTTCTGTTATCTAGGAATGGTTTCCTTGGTTACCCCAATCAGGTTTTCCCAGACCAGAATAGGCTCAGGTCCCAAAAGGAAGAAATATTCAGTATCTGGTTTCCCTGAGGGTGTGTCTTAGAAAATTGATACACCCTGTGATGCTTCAGGTCACTGTGCTTTTCTGCCCAGCAAGAGGTGCCTGTTAGCCTGTAATTCTTGACTGATGAAAGGAGGTGTGGATGTTTTCCCCCAGGCTCTGGAGTCTGGTTTTGAATGGAAGGTGAGTAGTAGATCTGGGCCCCATCCCTTTCCTCTTAGAGAAGATAGACCCCCTGGGGGTCATTAGCATTTCAATGGTCTCTCTCTCTCTGCCTGTGCTATCTCCACCCTTGTCTGGGTCAGAACACTGGGAACTGAAAATGACTGAGGCTTTCTCCACTGAGCCAAAAAAGGAACAGAAAGTCCCCTTCAGAGCTAGTCTGTGGTGACCCTCCGGCTCTCCAAGGTCAGTCATCATCCAAAGCCTCTGTCTGCTTATTGGGGATTTGTAGCTCATAGTGAGCAGCTCATACTCACTAATTAAAACCCCAGTTGGAGCTCAGCTGAGCTATATTTGCTTGGTAGTAGAGAGCTTCTCTCTAGCATGAGACTTTGCAACTCAGGCTGTGGGGGGAGTGGTCTCCCTACTTGGATCAGCAGTTTTTACTTGGAGACTTTATGCTGTGATCTCGAGCATTCCTCCCAACTCAGTTTGGTGTAGGATGAGTGGATGGTCACATTTGTCCCCCTGCAGTTATTCTGGATTATTTACTAGTTGTTTCTGGGTATTTTTAGTTGTTCCAGGGGGACTACTTAGCTTTCACTCCTCTCTATGCCACCATCTTAGATCCTCTGATCTGATTTTTCAAAAATGATTGATAGTTATGTGGAGAAAAAAAAACTGAAAATCTTAACACCCTTTAAAATATTTGCACACCCTAATTTCAGAGTACCACAATTTCAACTTCTTGCTGACAGTTTTTGGTCTTAAGTGATGATTACATTGGGAGAGTTTCCTAGTAGTCAATCTGATGGACACAATTCACAATATGATGCAAAATAATCTCCTACTAGCACCCAAGAGTACAGATTATAGGATTATGGGATTTGAGTTTATTTGAGTACTTTTGTTGTCACTGCTTTTGTTTAAACTCTTAGGTGAAAATGTTAACTAACCACAAATGGAGGCCCCCCAGTTTTATCAGGAGTAAAAGGCTATAACCACTGAATTAAATACAGAAGTAATCTTTTACCTTGGAAAAGACAAAGGGATTATTGCTATCTGCCTCCTGACTTCAGTGAGAACAATCAGAAGAATAAAGACAAAAGAAATGGCAATGCCTGAAACATCCTGACCAACCCTTTGGCCACACAGATTCCTGCCGTGGAAATTTATAAAATAGAACAAATGGTTGCACGTTAATATCATGATCATTCCATCTGAGATTGCTGGTGACTTCTAAAGAATTCCATGAATGTACATTATAATACATTTACAGTATCTATTAGGATCCTATTAAGAAACACTTGGGACAAATGAAGAGACTTTAATATGAGAGATGTGGGCAGTGTTAAGCAAACAAGGGAGGGATGGTGAGGCACCCAGAGACTAGCACCAACACCAACCCATATCCACCTCTAAGGCTGAAGAGTCAGGGGAATAAAGAGTGTTACCTGTGTCCCCTTATACTGAAACACTTATTACTTTACATAAAGCTAATTACTAAATAATGAACCCATTATTAATAGTGATGTGTGCATAAGTGAAACATTTCTCAAATTACTAATTGGCTCTTTAAGTTTAGCAGACAATATATTATTGATTAGGAATATGTAATTAGGGAGTGTTACTAGAAGCCAGTGAGGGCTGGAACCAAGGAGGAAAGGCTGCTCTGGGGGAGAGATAGATATGGAAGAACAGGACCCAAAGTAGATAGGGAGTGGGCTAGAGTTAGTCCAACTACTTCCTCCTCCATCATCTGATCTCCTGCTTGAGTCTCCCAGTGTCTGAGTCCCTAGAAGAGAGCAAAAAATGAACCTGGGTGATACAGTATGAGGGAGCCAAATTCCCCAAACACAGAACAAGGCAAAGAAGGACAAGCAAGGGATTGACCTTAGGAGTGGTAAAGGAAGAATTACTGGTAGATTTTTCTTTACCCCATAAAGAATCATTACTGTTTATCTTAATGTAGGAGGGGAAAGAAAGGCTTGACTTTTAAAAAATTATGTTAAAGTTTTGAAGGAGTAATTTTATATTAAGTATTTGTTAATCACTCATCTCTTTAGGAAGCTAACAAACACCTATTCATGAACTAGAAGAAGATAAGTGAAAAGTAGATCTTGGCATTGATTATGTTTCTACAATGCAATTTTCATGAATGCTTCATTTCCATTCTTCTATCTATCCATCAGGTAATCCATCCATCTGGCAATCCATCTGCCATTCCTTTATTTGTTATTTTAATTTCTTCTTTCCTCATTCAATAATCTAATCTATTATATTTGTGATTCCTAGAAATCTCTCAAAGCTACTCAAATTCCTTACTTTTATGGAACCTTCATTAACAGATTCTACACTTTCCCATTATGAATTAAGTGTCTCTTCACTTACTAAAGTGTCTCACAAAAGGCCATACTTATTTCTCAATGTATTTTTCACAGTGTATTTTATCCTGTGTTAACTTCTCTGGCTCCCCTATTGGTCTGACAACTTCTTGAATGAAAGAACTTTCCTTCATTCATCATTGCATCCCCCCTTGCCTAGGATATTCATGGCACATGGTTTTAGTTTCCTGGCTGCTATAACGAACACCTCTCAATGAGTTGGCTTAAATAATGGGAATTTACTGGCTCACAGTTTTGAAACTAGGTAACATCCAAAATCAAGGAATCATCAAGGCCATGCTTTCTCCCAGAATACTGTGGCATTCTGGGGCTGGCTGCCAGTATCCTTTATCCTTGGCTTTTCTGTCACATGGCTGTGCACATGGCAGCCTTGCCTAGATTCACTGTTGTCTTCCAGGTTCCACTGACTTCAGCTTCTGGCTGTTCCCGGTGGCTTTCTTCCTGTGTGTCTGAATTTCATTTTTCTTATAAAGAACTCCAGTAACAGGATTAAGACCCATCCTGATTCAGGTGGGCCACACCTTAATGGCAGCAACCACATCAAAAGGTCCTATTTACAGTGGGTTCACATTCACATGAATGGATTGGGTTTAAGAACATGTTTTTGTGGGTACATAGTTCCAAGCCTCTATACATAGCAAATATTTCAAAATATGATCCACTCATCCAAACAACAAACAGTAGTATAGTGGAAGAAATACTGAAATGCAGCCAAACAAACTTCCTTATTCTGTATGACCTGAAGAATAAGACCGAACTCTTAGATCCTCAGTCCCATGATACCCAAAATAAAAGAGCTGGGTGCATAACCTTACATAGTTTCTTCTAACTCCATAGTTTCCTGGTTTCAATTTCCTTCTTTTGGAGCATGTTATGAGGACAATTGTAATTGAAAAAACATTTCCAATATTTGGTCATTAAATATGATCTACAAAGAATGCTAATCTCCCCAATTTCCTGTTCCTAATCAATAACATATTGTCTGCTAAACTTGAAGAGCAGATTAGTAATTTGAGAAATGTTTCACTTATGCATACATCGCTATTAAGTAATGGGTTCATTATTTAGTAATTAGCTTTATGTAAAGTAATAAGTCGTTTCGGTATAAGGGGACATAGTTTTATCTTGGGAAGAACAGAATCTGTTATATAAAGAGAATAATAACAATTAGATAAGAAATAGATTAAAGGTCATCTAGTTAAAACCCCTTATTGTAAGTCCTGGAGAAGTGAACATGAAACTCAGGTTATGATTACCCTCACAGTGCCAGGCCCACATCATGTTATTTAATTCTTATCCAGTATTTTCACAGATCCCAAACTCAGGTGTCCAAAAATGTAACTGTCTTCATTTTATAAAACTTAAATTTGACATTAAGCCCTCATTCCACCAGACATCTCATATATAATCATTTTTGACTTATATTCAGTGTATAAAAACAGCAAATATTCTCCCTATATTTTCTTATTAATTGAGGCAAAATACACATTACATAAAATGTACTGTTTTAACTACTTTAAAGTGTAAAATTTAGTGGCATTTAGTACATTCACAATCACTACTGTGTAGAACATTTTCATCACTCCAAAGCCTGCATCATTTTCACTTCTGTATATTGAGTCCAGGGTTTTGTTTGTTTGTTTGACTTCAGGGCCAAAAGTGTGATGGTTTTCTTCAGTGCATGGCTTCTATTTTCATGTTTCAAGTGAGGGAAGTTCACGGGAGTCAAGGTACGATGGAACGGGATGCTGTATGGTGTCACGTGGGAACACAGCTCAAGTACAACGGAGACTTTCAGCCTATGGCTGCTTTATTATCCACATAACACAAAGGATCCAAAACAGCAGGGCAAGAGACCCTGTCACGGCCAGTCTCCCAGGGAGGGCAACTGCTTGGGTCAGAGTTGGTGGAGGGTGGCCCACTTCATACAGGAGAGAAGACACAAATCTGTGCTGCCCAAGGCAGGGATGTTTATACAACCCAGGGGGAGGGGCCATCCCACTGAGAATTCCCACCTGATAAGCAGCTGGGGCTGCTTGTTCCTGGTTTCCAGGTTTAAGATATGGTTAGGCTTTTTTTTTTTTAATTAAATTCAGTTTTATTGAAATACATTCACACACCATACAATCATCCATGATATACAATCCACTGTCCACAGTATGATAACATAGTTATGCGTTCATCACCACAATCTATCTCTGAACATTTTCCTTACATCAGAAAGAACCAGAACAAGAATAAAAAATAAAAGTGAAAAAAGAACACCCAAATCATCCCCCCATCCCACCCCATTTGTCCTTTAGTTTTTATCCCCATTCCTCCACTCATCCAATACACTGGATAAAGGGGGTGTGATCCACAAGGTCTTCACAATCACACTGTCACCCCTTGTAATCTACATTATAATATAATTGTCTTCAGGAGTCCAGACTGCTGGGTTGGAGTTTGGTAGCTTCAGGTATTTACTTCTAGCTATTCCAATACATTAAAGCCTAAGAGGTGTTATCTATATAGTGCATAAGAATGTCCACCAGAGTGACTTCTCGACTCCATTTGGAATCTCTCAGCCACTGAAACTATTTCGTCTCATTTTGCATCCCCCTTTTGGTCAAGAAGATACTCTCAGTCCCACGATGCCGGGTCCACATTCATCCCTGGGAGTCATACTCTGCATTGCCAGGGAGATTTACACCCCTGGGGGTCGGGTCCCACGTCGAGGGGAGGGCAGCAAGTTCACCTGTCAAGATGGCTCAGTTAGAGAGAGAGAGGGCCACATCTGAGCAACAAAGAGGTACTCAGGGGGAGACTCTTAGGCACCATTACATACAAGTTTAAACTCTCCTTTGTGGTAATGAGCCTCATAAGGGCAAGTCCCATGCTCGAGGGCTCAGCACATCAAACCGCCAGTCCCAATGTTTGTGACAACATCAACACCAGTCCAGGTGAGGATGTCCAACACATCCGCACCTTCCCCCAGATCCTCAGGGCTGGGGAGGGGGAGGCTGTAAATATATTTTTTATTGTCTGCCCAAATTACTCTAGGATGTGTCACTATTTCCCTCCAGCCTATACTAACCTATATGGTTAGACTTTTTTATTAGACCTAAGGTCTCCTCTCCCCTACCTCCCTATCCCCCACCCCTCAGGCCAAGGAATAGACATATATTGAAAATTCTGCACACAATAGAAAACGGGGACAGGTTAGGCCAGTTGGGAGATGGTTGTTAGGCTCTGACTTCCTCAGCAGGTACATTTAGTGAAATATCAAAAAAAATCATTACAAAACCTTTACACATAATTCTGCTACATTTATCTTTGCAACAAAGGTGTTGAGGAAATTTCCCAGATTCCCTAGAAATCATGTTTTCTTAGGCTTAGTGGCTCTTGTTTACTCTAGTGTGAGGGTCTTTCCTTCAAAAGAAGCTCAAGAGATGTTCGGTATGTCTATTAAGACTGTCAGTCAGTGGCAGATTGGACCTATATAAATCCACGTCTGTCTGACTCAAAACTCGACTACTTACCACCACTGCCAGCTAGCAGGTCTGGATCAGTTCAACAGGACTCTGTAGCTTTCTACTTAATGAAGATGAAGGGGTTTAGTAAAGATGACAAGGGTAACATGCATTTTTGAATATTCAGATTGTTAACACTGTAGCAACCAGTGCAGTAGAAGTTTAAGCTATGCACGATAGATACCTTCTTAGCCGACTTCTATTTAACTCCCCAGATCAGTAGACACCCTCCCTTCCTCTCAAGTTGGCAAGCACAATTCTGGGCTCACTAGTTGAGTCGTTTGATAACTAAAAATGTGTTGGGTTTGTCCCTAAAGGTGTTGAGTCCCTTACTGTAATCAATATAATACATATACTAATTAAATATGAATGAAGAAAGAAAAGGAACAATTTTTATGCAAGCTATGTTAAAAGATTTTAACTCCATGAAGGTGAGCCACTGGAATAAAATTGCTATCAGAATAGATGTGGAAGGGGTGACTATTAAATATTTAAAGGAAAAGTCACAAAAACCTACAAACATTTTGTATGCGAATTTATTTACAAGTGTTTTAAAATTTTATCCTAATCGTAACGAGACCCACACTGGAAATTGTACAAGATGCATTGCTAGTTTGTTTTTTTGGCAGGAAAGAAATAAATCTCCTTCAGCAGACTCATATTCAAGGAAGAAGTTTTGGAACAGTTTAGAAGATGAATGTGTATCTATTTTATGGATGAATGTGTATCTATTTTATGGTTGAAGTTAAAACCAAATATTTAAGGTACATATATATTTTTTATGATTCTCAGTTTCAACTAATTTTTCCAGTAGTTCACTGACTATTAATTCTGATCTTGTCAGGTAAGAATTCTACCTTATGTAACTGCAACTATCCAGCTATTAGAAATGGATTCTATGTGGATCAATCCTGAATACTTTCACCATTTTTCCATGAGGCTTGTTTGCCATTCCAATTTATGAAGTAGCAGATCCTAAAGAGCTTGTGTTATTGCTCAGATTTTTCCTGTGTTTTGTGATTCCCAAATAATAATGATAATAAAATATAAATAAATTAAAAAAAGAAAACATATCTTATAGCTATTTGAAAGCACTTTTATCTTGGCAACATGAAAAAGCCTAAATAATTACACTGAAGAATCACGATGGAATCTCTTCAGTTTGCAAAAATGATTTTGGCTGGAACTTGTAGAGGCAGCGAAGTGTTTTCAGTCTCTGAAATCAGATGTTGTTTTGTTAGGTTTGTCTAGATTTGATCCAAGCATATTAGTTTAAATGACTTGACTCTTTTGTTCCTTTCTGAGCTTCTCCCATTCAAACTCCTAAAGCAGACAGGGTTTGTTAGTTAAGCTGCCTTCTTTCTTTCCCTTCTTCCCTTCCTTCTCTATCTCTCACTACCTCAAGGCCTTCCTTCTTTCCTTCCATCCTACCTCCCTTTCTAATTTCCTTTGTTCAACAAATATTTATATTGTACTGACTATGCCCAAGCCATTTTTCCTGGCTCTAGCAAACCAAATAAACAGATTCTAGCCTAAAAAATCTAACACCCTGGTGAAGAGAGAGACAGTACGTAAATAATTGCACAAATATTAATTAACTATAATTATGAAAATTGCTGTGAAGAAGTGCATAGTGTTATGAAATGCATAAGAGGGAACTTCTCTGTGGCAGCAGGGCAGACTTCAGTGGAGTGAGTGACATTAAGGTGAAATCTGAAAGAAAATCTAAATGAGCCAGCGGAAAACGAGATTGGAAGGAGAGTGTTCAAGCCAATGGAACAATCTGTTTAAGGGTCTTTTGGGAGGGGTCATACTCTAGCAAAGAAATCAAGGAAGTAATTATTAGAATTCTTATAATTTTTGGTAAAGGTGTCACAAAATGAGGGGTAGGGAAAACCTACTTTAGACTGCATTAGCAGGCACTTGTTACAAATGCAAATTACTGTGACCTACTTACAACTTACTAAGTGACAACATCTGGAAATGGAATCTGGTAACCTCCTTCACAGCAAACCTCCAGGAATTTCTTTTTGTTAATACAAAAAGTTTAAGATTTGCTGATTTAGATTAATTTTACCTCCCAAATTCACTACCATGTCAAATTGTAGAAAAGGCTCCACATTGTCCAGGTTTATAATCTGATTCAACTCCGGAAACACTTAATACGTTCTTTTTTCCTTTCTTTCTTTCCTTTTTTTCCCCTGAAAACAATATTAGTGATCTAGACAATGTAGACAAAACTCTGTTCTTTCTTTTAGCTGGGGCCTTAACTTTCTCCTCAAAAACTATCAAAGGACTAGTTAGGAGCAAATATTTCTCTAACATCACATATCAGAAACAGTGGCCCAAAAAGGTTAATTGCCTCTCTGGGAATCACAGCTTGCCTGAAGCAGTGCAACGGTGTCTTGACTCCAACGTCTACACTCCTGCCCTCAGGATCCCTGGGTCCGTTTACCCACCTGGCGGTTATTCATATTTGTTCTCTTCCCCCAATGGCACTTTTCACATGAACCAGATCTGTAGTCAAAGTAAAAAGGAAACATTAGGAAATGCTAAATGTTGAACTTTTCACAGGTGACGTTTTCAGAAATTGATGTCAAGAATAAAAAGCTGTTGGCAGTTACAACTGTTTGGATGTCATTTTATAAAACAATTGCCTGTGAGGTCTTCATGGATTAAAGGCTTCACATAAATTGGAGAAAGCGGGATGCCTGCTCTGGCTTCTGACTTCTCACTGGCGTTTTTTATATATCCACAGAGCATAGTTGGTTCCCAGATCTGCCAACCACTTCCTTGCCTAAAGAAATGATAAATGTTGAGAAAGGAAAGTCTCAAAAGGAGGAGTCATAAAAATTATGGAGGCTTTTCTCATTTATTGAAGGTGTTGTCTGGATAATTCTAATCAGAATTGTGAAATAGGACTAACCTCTTCCCTAGAGATTGGTCAAACATACCAGGCTCAGGTCTATGTGGGGATAAGTGAATCTCTGAAACAATTGGTCTTTATGATGGAGACATCCAAGTGTTTGCTTCTGTGAAGTGGGATAGTTATCAAGTCACCACATTAAAGCTTAACAGAGAAACCTCATAGAGCAGACAGACTCCTAAGGTGGCCACTTTGATCCCCTTATCCTGGTATGCAGGCCTTTGTGTAATTCCCTGCCCTTCAGTGCGAGTTGAACAGGTACCTGCTTCTAAACAATAAAGTACAGCAAAGGTGATGGAATGTACATGATTATATGCATTTGATAATATTACATAACATCGTAAGGCCCATCTTGCAATGAGAGTTTCTCTCCCTTGTTGGCTATGAAGAAGCAAGCTGCCACGTTGTGGGTTCCCATCTGGAGAGGACACCATGACCACCTCCCACCAATGGTGAGCAAGAAGTTAAAGCCCTCATCCAGCAGCCTGCAGGAAACAAATTTTTCCAATAACTTTGAGCCATTATGAGGCAGATCTTCCCTAGTTGAGGCTCAGATGAGACTGCAGCCATAGCCAACAGCTTGATTCTAACCTTATGAGTCCCTAGGCAGAAGATCCACAGAAACTGTGAGAGAATAAATGAGATTGTTTTAAGTCCCTAAGTTTGTGGTAATATTATTATGTAGCAAAATATAATTAATAAACCTCAGCAAAGCAGTAATCTACAATGAAAGTAGATTCCTCAGCAGTGATGTTGCTCCATTCTGTGAAACTGAATAACTCAGTCCTAAGCTGTGCAAACTCGCAAAGGAGGGTGCTTAAAGGTTTTGGCGGTTGGTTCCTTTTCAAAATGTGAGTCTTCAAATAGTCATGAAACAACAATGAAACCAGAGTTACCATCTGCTTTATCTCTTCATCCCCCCATAATGGGAGGCTTCCTTCTAGCAAAATTTTACATAACCTAGCTTCTGTTTATCTCACAGTCTAAAAACACTGGAGACTTTTCCTTTTAATCTCACTGCAACCCAAACTCTATCTTTCAGCTCAATTAAATCACGTATGGTCATGGGCTGGTCCAGCTACACTTTCTCACCACTTGATCTTTCACCTACTCTTCATCTTCTTCATCTTTTCTTCTCTAACTTCTTTGCCTTCCCTTTCTCCTACCCATTCTTCGGGTCTCTGCTTAAACATCACTTACTCTTAGAAGCTTCCTGTAAACTCTTGAATGTAGCTCAAGTATTCCTTCCTCCACTGTACTCCAAAAAGCACTTGACCCTGCCGGAGTGTGCATGTCTGTTTTTGTTTTTTTTTTTAATTTTCTTTTCATTATCCTGTCTCTCCTACTAGAGTGCAAGCTGAAAATAGAAAGTAATGTCTTAGTTACCTGTTTATCTTAAAATTTTTAGCACCTGGCTTGATGCAAGAGTTCATGTTCAAATGGTTTTCTTTTACCTAAATAAGTGAAAAATGTCATAGTGAAAAGAGCAGAAATACTGGAGTCAGATAAATATATCCTCCAATTTTAGTTTATTTGTGCAACCCTGGGTAAATTACTGAATCTGTATTAGCCTGTTTTCCTCATCTGGAAAAATGAGGATAAATAGCTACCCTTCCTTCAGTCATTGAAATGTTAATTCATTTTTCAATGAATATGTATGGAACATTTATAGCCTGTCAGGCATGGCTTGAGGGAGGGGGATATAGGATTGTATCAAAAGAGTAAAAAACCCTTCCTCCAGAAGTATGAAACATTCAATAAACATGATGGATAATACATACAGTATGTTAGGAAGTGATAAGTGCTAAGGAGAAAAATTAATTACTGAAAAGGGATAGGAAGTATTGAAGGGAATGTAATTTTAGATAAGTTAGCCAGGGAAGGTCTCACTGAAAAGGTGACATTTGTGTAAAAACTTGAAGGAGGTGACAGCAAGATATTCTGATAACAGGGGTAAAGAACATCCCTTGAAGAGACTGTGGGAAATTATACAGATTAATCTGCTGAAGTCATCTACTGTACAGTACCTGGCACATAGAAGTGCTCAGTAATTATAACCAGCTTTTTCCCCCCACATGAGCATATGTTACTTTCAAACTATTTACTCATTGATTGCAAGTTTTACTGTTTGTACTTGAATAATGTCCAAATCCTATAGTTACTGTTAGACTCAATCTACCACATATATGATAAAGCCTGTGTCTTGTGATTTTTCTAAATGGAAAGTTAAACATTAACTCTGCAGGCAGCAGTTAGGCATTGATCCTTCATTTTTTTTTTTTTTTTTTTTCCAGTTTTCCAGGTAGAATGATGCAACAGCAATGTCCCCAGGCAAGGATTTCATGAAGAAACCTTAAAGCTGCTAAAATTCTTCATGGAGAGGGTGCAAGGTGACCAAAACAGAGGCAGTCCCTATATAGCACTTTGAAGTCTAGTTCATAAACGTCACTATTTTACCTTTTTTTTTTATCCTTCACAATCCAAACTAATTTTGACTCTGAGTTCTCATACTCCTAGGCTTATGGAGAAATCAACTTCAAACTTAACTAGCCCAGTTCATATGGTTCTTCATGTCCATCGGATCTACCGTTTCTGTGCCGTTCTTCAAGTACAGAGATTTTGGTGAGGCTGGGAATCCCGGTGCCCAGGACTTGGCCTGCCCAGGTTCACACGCTGCCATCCTGCCTCAGGTTCAGCCCACTCTTGAGGGCACTGCCCTGGAGCAGTCTTCAGCGTTCCACCCTCCATTCCCCCACATGCTTGTGTTTAGCCTTACATATTTCATAGCATGTAGGCATATTCTTTATAAAGGGTTTTTTTGCTTCTGGAAAAAAAAAATAAAACAGGGATGGCTATGTCTTGCATTTAATGTCACTTTTCCTACAGGTCATACATCTGTCCTGAAGCAAGGCATTAAGTAGACAGCTACCTACTTGATGAAAAAAAAATGGAAATGGTACAATATTGGGAGAAACATATAAAGTATTATATACAAACTTTATTAAACCCAATCTGGATGGTAAAATCTCAAAGACTATTTTAACTTAATGGAAATTCTAATTGCTTTTATTTTATTGTGTGAATTGATATCAGTTATAAATTGCGTCAGCCTGTTCTTCATCCCAGTATGTTTTTTTTTGCATAGCAATGACCATGCACTTCAAGACTAGTCTTAGATATGCCTACTGCAAATTCCATGAACTTTAAAGAACCGATTGAATATCAAAAAAGCAAACAAATTTATCGTTCTGCATCCTCAACTTCAATTTCTTTTGTATCAATCAGTCACAATTTGAGAAAATGTGTAAATAATTGTGATCCATTCATCTTATTGTATGTGTAATAGTTCTGTTGATTTCCTCTAGAAAGTCTATCTGAACACGGATCAGAATCAGTGACCCTAAAGCAAAAGATAATAAATTACTCAGAGTCCATTGCTAGTAAATGCTTTTGAAGCTGGTTGCAGTGATATTTACCTAAATCGACTGATAGGACATCAACCAGCACAAAAGAATGCATTTTCAGAGCATGGTTGGTCTAATGTGTTTATAATCATAATATCCCTAGCAAATTCACAGAGAGAATTAAAAGAAGGAATATAGTGAATTATTTTATTTTGATGTAATATTTCAGTAGATCCAACCAGAGTTTCACCATCCCTGACAAATCTCCCTGGTGAGTTAACTCTTGTCCACCATCCTTTCAAGTCCATCTGAAGCACTGCCTCCCTTAGAAATACAAAAGGATTTCTCTAGTCCACAATTTTCTATCCTTTCCCTGAACTCTTATAGTACCACATTCTAAACCAGGTGATAAAATTTATGATTAAAACTATGTCATATTTTTATTTGATGTTTTCCTATGGGCAGGTTTTAGTTCCTCAGATGATAAATTCCTTGAAGGAAGTAACCTGAGAGTGTGTATTTGTGTTTTGCCCTCCCAACCCCATCCCCTCCATCTCCTGAATACTCTCAGCACTGTTCTGGGCACATGGTAATGGTGAATAGATCTCTTTTTTCGAAGTATTTGAACACCTACTCTGTGCAGCTTCTCTACTAGCATTACATGTGTATAGTTTATTTAATGCTCATATCCATAAAGCAAAGAATGTATTATTCCTATTTTTCCAGACAAGTAAACTTAAGTTTAGATGGGCAAAATAACTTGCAAACATGTTTACATAACAAAGACACACCATAAACTCATGAAACTGGAATTTTAACATTTCTTTCTCTGACTTTAACTTTGCATTCTAGACCAATATACTAAAATGATTCTGTATAAGCTGAGTGTTTCATAACAGTTTTCCATAATAGGTAGTAGAAGATTTGAGAAAATATCCGTAGGTAGGATTTAAATTTCTCATACAGGAAATGTAATTTACTCACATCCTTTTTCCTATCACGAATATATGTGTTCTTTTAGAGATTTCACATGATGAGTTACCCTGAAAACTAATTATTTTAAATAAAGAATCTTACAAAGTAGACTGGTGATTAAATGGATAAGGCATATGATCCAAATTGCGTGCATACTCCAGAATAGCAATATTTCAAAGGTCATATAATATGGATTAATTCAGTAACCATTTATCGATACTAAATCCCAGGAGCTGTGCTAAGTGTTAGGAATACAAAAAAGAATGGCATGCTCCTTCATTTCTATCTAGTGAGAAAAGGTGTATGTTTAAATAAAAAATAAAATTCCTGATACAAAATAGGTTCTCCTGAAGTGATATGTATTGAATAAAAATGTCTTAATATAATAATGTGAGCACAGATGGATGAGTTATTAATTCTGTCTAGGAAGGTTGGGGTGAGAGTTTCAAGATAGACTAGAAAAGAAGATATTTGACCTAGAATTTGAAAGATGAAAGAATAGTAACTAGACAAAGACAAAATGGGAACAAGGCAGTAAGAAGAGTGTTTTCTAAGATACAAAGCAGGATTTGTTCAGGAATATCCTATGTAGATGTATATTAAAGGTGGTTGGGTGAGAAATAACAATGGAAAGGTAGATGGGAATAGATATTGTGGTAGTTAGGTTCATGTGTTAACTTGTCTGGATGATGGTGTCCAGACATTTGTTTAAGCAAGCACTGGCCTGTGAGAATATTTTGTGGACTTAAATCATCAGTACTTTACTGATGATTGCATCTATGGCTGATTACATCTACAGTCAACTAAGGAGACCACCTTCAACAATAAGAGACCTCTCATCCAATCAGTGGAAAACTTTAAAAGGAGAAGTGATTTCAGCAGTCAGAGGAGAGAATTTCCATTTCTACTTCAGCCAGCTTCTCATGGGGAATTCATTGAAAACCTTCATTGAATTTCCTAGCTTGCAGCCTGCCCTATGGAATTTGAACTTACACATCCCCACAATCATGTGAGACAATTTTTATAAAAATCTCATAGTATTTACAGACATCTCCTGTTGGTTCTGTTTCCCTAGAGAACCCTGACTAATACAGACATTGAAGGGTCTTGTATCTCAACTTTCTTCACTCATAAATTCCTGAGTATCCCCATTCTGGTCACTTCAGAATGTCACCTAGAGCATCTACAAATGTTTATTGGCTCTTCATGGTAACTGGGCTCATCCAAGGATAAAGATTTTCTGTTTTGCTTCAAATATCAATGGCAGGTTACCAAATACTTCAAATGTATGCGTTTTTCTTCACTCACAATATCCTTAACAAAATTGCTTGCCTCTCTATTTGGTGCTCTCTATTGACACCTGTGGCCATATCAAAATCAATAACAAGCTAATTTTAAACACAGCTTGGAAGCTCAGTGAAATATGGATGAGAAATCAGGTAAGCAGGGTGATAAGAATCTGTAATATCCTTCTAGAAGATGATTCATTTAAAGCAGCTAATTTCATGGCATTCATAAAATTTTTCCAAAGGAAAATGAGGTCTCTGGAGGGATAAATTTGGCCTCATTTTTCTAACTTTAATTTTTTTTAATTTTTCTTTCTAACTAGTTCTGACAATTCAAGAGTAGTTCTCTCCATTTTCTCCCACTCTGCAACTATCTTATTACCATATTAAAATGCACTGCCTCTTAAACCATTTTAAGACTTTGTAGGAAAAAAGAACAGAAACAGAAAATGAGGTCAACTCAACTTTAAATCTAACAGCCTTTTCTACTTGATCTTAAAGCAGAGAAGAGTTTTCTAGTTACATAGGTGTGAGGGAGCAATGGTTTTGTCAGAATATCAAGCTGTACATAATTTGTGTAAAATATACATGCACATGAAGATGACTAGATGCCATCAAAATCATATCTGAAATTGGAAATATACTATTTCTTTACATATCGTGAATGAAACACAGTTAAGGGTTTCAAAGGAACACCTTAAAAATAGAAGGTATCTTTAAAAAAGAATATATTTACTATGTACCAATTGCCGTTTAACATTGTTTATTTTTTTTAAATAACTTTATTGAAATATAATTGACATAGCACATTTAGGATGTACAATTTGATAAGTTTTGACATATGCATGCATCTGTAAAACTTGTACCCTTTTACAATTTCTCCAACCTGTTCCTTCTTGCCCTTCCACTCTCCATACAGCCAGTTGTTGGCTTTCAATTGCTATAAATTAGTTTGTATAGTCTAAAATTTTATATAAATGGGATCAGGGACAGCATAATCTTTTATTTTGTTTCTTATTTGGAGGGGGTCACTTCTTTCACTCAACAAAATTATTCAGAGATTCATCTATACATGGAGTCAAATCTATTAATGTCTTATTTCTTTATTGTTGAGTAGTACCCCATTGTAAATGTGTGATGGTTAAGTTTACGTGTCAGCTTGGCTTGGTTATGGTGCCCAGTTGTTTGGTCAAGCACGTATTGGCCTTATTGTTACTGTGAGGACATTTCATTTACTTGTCATCATTAAGTTGATTGCATCTATGACTAATTGCATATATAATCAACTAAGAAGAATGCCTTCAACAATGAGAGAAGTTTTATCCACACAGTTGAAGATCTTAAAAGAAATGATAATTTCAGCAGTCGGAAGTAGAATTTACAGCTCTACTTCAGCCAGCCAGTTTCTCCTGGGAAATTCATCAAAAACCTTCATTAGGTTCCCAGCTTGCAGCCTGCTCTATGGAATTCAGACTTGCCCATCCCTATAGTTATGTGAGCCAATTCCCAATCCCTATAATAAACTCATAGTATTTACATTTTCTGTTTCCCTGGAGAATCCTAACTAACAAAACACATATACCAAAATTTGTTTATCCGCTCACCTGTTAATGGGTTCGCTCCACTTTTTGGCTATGAACATTCATGTTTGAATCTATGAACATATGCTTTCATTTCTGTTGAGCAAATATCTAGAAATAGCAAGTCTGTATCATATGGAAGACGTAAGCTTAACTTTTTAAGAAAAGTCCAAACTGTTTCCTAAAGTGGTTGTACCATTTTACATTCACACTAGCAGTATATAAAAGTTGCAGATGCTCCCTATTATCACTAACACTTAGTATGATAGTTTTTTCTTTTTTTTTTAAATTTTTGGACATTTTAATAGGTATATGTTAGTGTCTCATTGTGATTTGATTTGCATTTTCCTAACGGTAATAACATTGATCTTCGTTTCTTATTCTATTGTGTCACACATATATCTTCCTTGATTATATGTTTGTTCAAATCATTTGCCATTTTTAAAATTGGGTTTTATGGTTTTTTTAAAAAAATATTTTTGATTTTTGAGTAATCTTTTTATGTTCTTGATACAAATTCTTTATGAGATAAATAATTTGAAAATATGTTCTGTCAGTCTGTGATTTGCCTTTTTTCTCTTGCCTTTCAAATTGCCAAAGTTCTTAATTTTGATGAAGAATAATATTTTTTTTCTTTTATAAATTGTGCTTTTGGAGTGGTATCAAGAAATCTTTGCCTATACCAAGGTGATAATTATTCTTTTCCTTCTTTTATTCTAGAAACTTCATGGTTTTAGATTTTGTACTTAGGTCTGTAGTCCATTTTTAGGGAATTTTTTGTGTAGCTTTTTTTTTGCACGTCAATATCCAGTTGTTAGAACACAATTTAGCTGTAACATCATACTTTTTTTCTCCAAAGAATTGTCTTTTCACCTTTATCAAAAATCACTGGACCATATATCTGTGAGTCTACTTCTGAACACCGAGGTGTGTTTCATTGATGTCTAGGTCTATTATAACTCCAATAACACATTGCCTTAGTCCTTCAAGTTTTATGTTTAGCCTTGGATATAGGTACTATAAATCTCATAGCTTTCTAGAGTTTTTTTTAGAAAGATGTTTTAGCTATTCTAGGTCATTTTCATTTCTGTAGAAAGTCTGAAGGACTTCTGCTAACATATCTTGTTGTGTGGGTGCTGATGATAAATTCTTTCACCTTTTGTATGTCCAAATAGTTTTTGTTCGCCTTCTTTTTTTTTGTTTTGTTTTGTTTTTTGTTTTTTTTTTTTAAGGTATCATGTCTTCAATTTATTCTTCTTTTTTATATTCATTTGACTGAGATATATTCACATACCATGCAGTCATACAAAACAAATCATACATTCGATTGTTCACAGTACCATTACATAGTTGTGCATTCATCACCAAAATCAATCCCTGATACCTTCAATACCACACACACAAAAATAGCAAGAATATTAATTACAGTAAAAAGAGAATACTGGGTGCCTTTGTTTGTTTGTTGTTTGGTTGGTTTGTTTCCTTCCCTCATTTTTCTACTCATCCATCCATAAACTAGACAATGGGTAGTGTGGTCCTTATGGCTTTCCCAATCCCATTGTCACCCCTCATAAGCTACATTTTATACAATCGTCTTCAAGATTCATGGGTTCTGGGTTGTAGTTTCATAGTTTCAGGTATCTACCGCCAGCTACCTCAATTCATTAGAACCTAAAAAGGGTTGTGTATATTGTGCATAAGAGTGTTCACCAGAGTGACCTCTCGGCTCCTTTTGGAATCTCTCTGCCACTGAAGCTTATTTCATTTCCTATTATTTCCCCCTTTTGGCCAAGAAGATGTTCTCCACCCCACAATGCCAGGTCTACATTCCTCCCCGGGAGTCATATTCCACGTTGCCAGGTATATTCACTACCCTGGGTGTCTGATCCCACTTAGTAGGGAGGGCAGTGATTTCACCTGCCAAGTTGGCTTAGCTGGAGAGAGAGGGCCACATCTGAGCAACAAAGAGGCATTCGGGAAGAGGCTCTTAGGCACAATTATAGGGAGGCTTAGCCTCTCCTTTGCAGCAACAGTCTTCCCAAGGGCAAGTCCTGTGGTAGAGGGCTCAGCCCATCAAACCACCACTCCCCTATGTCTGTGAACACATTAGCAACCATTGTGGTGGGGCAAGCCAATACCCCTGCACTCTCCACCAGCTCCTCAAGGGGGCTCTGCATATTTTTTTTCCTTGTTTTTTTTTTTTTTTTTTCTCACCTTCTTTTTTGAAGGGTACTTTCACTGGACAAATAATTCTTGGTTGACATTTGGTTTTGATTCAGTAATGTAAAGATGTTGCCCTGACTTCTCACTTGCACGTTTCCAATAATAAATATCCTCTCATACTTATCTTTGTTCCACTGTACATAATGTGTTTTTTTCTCTTACTTCTTTGAAGATTGCCTCTTTATTATTGCTATATAGAAAATTCCTCATGATACGCCTCGTATTTTTCTTCATCTTTCTTGTTCTTGAGGTTTGTTGAGTTTCTTGGATCTCCTTTAGGTCATTATTACTCCAATTTTTTTTCTATTCCCACCCTCCTTTAGGTATTCTAGTTACCCATTTATATTTCAGTGCATGGATTTTATCCCAGTTCATACATGATTTCTTCATTTCTTTAGTCTTTTTTCTCACTCTGCTTCATTTTGGAGAGTTTCTAATGCAACATTATCAAGTTCAGCAATCTTTTCTTCTGAAATATTTCAACTACCTTAATCTTGATATTAATTTATTGGGTAAATATAATGATCAGACCTCATTACTAATATACCACTTGATTGAATAATAAATTCTCCTCCATTTACATTCTCCATATTTTACATTTTCCAAACAGGCTGAGGCATTTATGTTCATGAGCTTTTCCTTATGCTCTTTGTTTCCCTATTTTCTACCTACTGAAATCTAAATCATATTATAAAAACAATGTAAAATGAAGCCTTCTTCGCTATCCTTTGGATTTACTTTAGTTGTGGGTTTTATTTTCACTCTTAGATCTCTAGTATCTTGAGGCAAGTACTGTATTTTCTTCATCTTCTTATGTTGATCCCCACCTTCAATTATTCTCACCCTAGGTTCTCAGTGAGTCAAAATGAAACGTCTTTGTTGTAGCAATGTTAATTCCTCTTTACCTTTATCCCATAAACAAGTCATTTAAACAGCTTTTCCACAGACGTTTTAAAGGTTCAAACTTTTTCCTGTTTTATTATTAGAAAAGTTGTGGGTATACAGAAACAATCATGCATAAAATGTGAGATTCCTATATACCATCCTATTTTTAACACCATGCAAGGTATTCAGTTTTTGCACTTGATGGAAGCACATTTTTATAATTGTACTATTAAGTGTAGTCCATGGTTTAACTTAAGGTTCACTGTGTGATGCAGTTCCAAGGATTTTTAAAAAATTTTTATTGTATTACCTTATATACAACCTAACATTTCCCCTTTTAACCATATTCAGATATATGTTTCAGTGCTGTTAATTATGTTCACAGTGTTGTGCCACCATCATCACTATCCATGACCAAATATATCCATTATCCCGAATAGGAACTCTATACATTTTAAACCTAACTCCCTATTCCCTATCCCTACCGTGTCTCCTGGTAACCTATATTCTAGATTATGTATTTGCTTTTGCTGATTATTTCATATCAGCAAGATCATACAATATTTGTCCCTTTTTGTCTGGCTTATTTCACTCAATAAGATGTCTACAAGGTTCATCCATGTTGTCCTATGTATCAGACCTTCTTTCCTTTTTATGGCCAAATAATATTCCATTGTGTACATATAGCATATTTTTTTTTAATCCAGTCATCAATTGATGGGCAATTGTGTAATTTCCATCTTTTGGCAATATTGAATAATGCTGCCATGAACATCTGTTTGTGTCCCTGCTTTCTATTCTTTGGGTATATACCAAGTACTGGGATGGCCGGGTTATATGGCAATTTTGCATTTTCAGAGGAATTGTCTTCTACAGTGGCTGCACTATTTTTCTTTCCCATCAGCAATGAATGAATGTTATTTCTCCACATCTTCCCCAACATTTGTGACTTTTTGTTTATTTCATAATAGCCATTCTAATGGGTGTAAAATGGTATCTCATTGTGGTTTTGATTTTCATTTCCTGATGGGTAATTATGTTGAACATCTTTTCATATGTTTTGTGGCCATTTGCATGTCTTCTTTGGAGACATGTCTATTCAAGGTTTTTTTTTTTTTTTCTTATTTTCAAGTTGTGCTATTTATCTTTTTGTTGTTGATTCCCATATATATTCTGGATGCTAAACCCTTATTGGATATGTGCTTTTCTCCCATTGTGTACATTGTAATTTTATTTTTATGATAGTCTTTTGAGTTGCAATAGTGTTCAACTTTGATATATTCCATTTATAAAGATTTTCTTTTGTTGTTTGTACTTTGGATATAAAGTTGAAGAAGCCATTGTCTAATCCAAATTCGTGAAGATGCTTCCCTAAATTTGCTTCTAGGAGTTTGATAGTTCTGGCTCTTGTATTTAGGTATTTGATACATTATGAGTTGATTTCTGTATATGGTGTGAAGTAGGGGTCCTTCTTCATTCCTTTGCAAATGGAGATCCAATTTTCCCAGCATCAAAAATTGAAAAGACCATTGTTTCCCAATTAGTGGTCTTTGCCCCCTTGTCAAAAATCAGTTGGCTGTAGATGTCAGGGCTTATTTCTGAGCTCTCAAATTGATTCCATTGGTCTATATGCCTGTCCTGTACTACTACCTTGTTAGTTTGATTACTGTGGCTTTGTAACAAGTTTTAAGAGCAGGAAGTATGAGTCCTCCAACTTTATTCATCTTTTTCAAGATGGCTTTAGCTATCTGGGGACCCTTCCATATAAATTTGGTGATTGGCTTTTCCATTTCTGCCAAGAAGGTTGTTGGAATTTTGATTGAGATTGCATTGAATATACAAATTGCTTTGGGTACAACTGACATCTTAATATTTAATCTTCTAATCCATGAACATATAGTTTCCTTTCAATTATTTAAGTTTTCTTTGATTTCTTTTAACAATGTTTTCTAGTTTTCTGCATACAATTCCCTTACATATTTGGTTAGATTTATTCCTAGATATTTAATTCTTTTCATTGTTGTTGTAAATAGATTTTTTTTCCTTGCTTTCTTCTTATTATTTTTCATTGTGTATAGAAACATTACTGATTTGGGGGTTTTGATCTTGTTCCCTGCCAATGTGCTGAATTCATTTATTAGCTCTATAAGCTCTGTTGTGGATTTTTCAGGATTTTCTGTATATAGGATCATGTCATCTACAAATAGGGAATTTTTTACTCTGTCCTTTCCAATGTGTATGTCTTTTATTTCCTTTTCTTGCCTAATTAAAAAACTTGTCTAATACTTCCCATTTAATGCTTAATGACAGCGGCAACAGTGGGCTTTTCAATAGAATTTAACCTTCCATTAGTTATGCATTACTTAAAGGCTTTAGAAAATAACTGAACTAAGATGTTTGCTATGGTTTGAGACTTTTCATCTTGGTAGTTGTACCTTCCTTTGGGTCCAACAAACCTAAAAAGAACAAAAACAAAGCAAGTTCACAGTAGATAATAAATTTTTATTTTTCTCCTAAGGACATGATTTTCTGAAAACTAGAGACAGGTGCTATCTCGGGCACTCTCAAACAGCTATAGTTTGACCCGTGTATATATAGAGAGCTGTCAGAAATCCCTCTTCCCAGGGTGCAGCAGTAGCAAGGCTTTTGATATCTGCATTCCAGAGTCATATATTCCTTATGATACCCAGGATAAATGGCATTTGTGAATGTCTTTTTACCATTTCACATTTCTTAGAAGCAACACATGGTCATTGAAAATTTCAAGTCATTAAAGTTTTACAGACAAAAGTGTAATATAAGTTCTTCTTAGGTCTGTAAGAATACTATTTGCAAAGATGGTGTAAAGCAAGAGCTAAAACAATTAGCCAGACTTATGATATTAATAAAAGGAAATGAACCTTTATAAATGTTTGGACATTCAACCATTCATTCTGATCCATTCTGAGTAGGATGGGGCATAGGCAGAGGGATGGATTCTGAAATATTTCTGCTCTCCTGTACAGTATACTCCATTCTGTTTAATATTTAATATTTATAATCCTAATAAATAGTTAACCAGACTTGTCAGTTCTCTTTTTGAGTATAGCTCTCATTCACTCACTCCTTCAAAAATCAGGGGCCTAGGAGATTAACTATATTGCTTGAATAATGAAGTTAACTGACGAGCCTGATAATCAGTGTTTCTCAAATTCTTCTGTGCATACTGATCACTTGGGAAGCTGGTTAAAATATAAATGCAATTTAGTAGATCTTTGATGAGACCTGAGATTCTGCATTTCTAACACTCTCCTAAGAGACACTGATGAAACTGGTCCTCAGACCAAACCCTCAACAATGTTTTTGATGGCCAGATTTCCTGATTTCAAAATTGGCATTCGTGGATGTCTCTTTACCATTTCACATTTCTGGGAAACAACACATGGTCTTTGAAAATTTCAAGGCATTAAAGTTCTGCAGACTAAAGTGTAATATAAGTTCTTCTTAGGTCTATAAGAATACTATTTGCAAGTTGTTTATGCACTGTAATTGGATCTAGTACTGTGGAAAGTATATCTATATTTGTGGGCTGGGACAGAAAGTGAATGACTTCCTCATCAGAATCTAGCTTTTCATATCCTCCATTGCCCAGACTGCTCAGAGATCTCATCTGAGTCACTGACTCTGATGTATTTCCCTGTTTCTGACACACTGTCTTGCCTAGTCCTTCCTTCTTGACTGACTGCTTCTGCTTCATAGCACCATTTCTTAAAAGTCATTCAAGAATCATTCGGATCAAGAGCTGCTTGGATGCCTGCTGAAAAGTGGATTCCTTTGACGCTCCTGGAGCATAATCTCTGTGGATGATGCTCTGAAATCTGAAATGTGTGCTCTGAAATAAGAGCACTGAAATTGAGAACTGCTATCAGATTGCCTTTTTCATGCCCCAGTACCAAGTTATGTATGGATATTTTGCTATCTAAATTTAATTCAATGTATTATTCTTATCTGTGAAGAATCCCACCCAAAAATGCTACATGGCTCTAGGTTCCAGACTATCCCTTGAATTCTGGCCTCCATGCACTTTCAAGGCCTAGTCTTGTCTTTTCCTGATCCTGTTTTCTCAGGCTTCTCTTTCAAAAATCACATGTTCTACTCTTGTTCATAGCCATGGTGAAGAAAACAAACTCCAAAGGAATGGCAGTCATTTTCATTGTGAATATGATTACCTGTTGCCAAATAAATTCAATTCAACAGATATTTAATTATATACAAAGGTCTGGGCCAACTGCAGTGAGTGATGCAAACATGATCAGGGAGTAGCGCCAACTTGTAAAGGGTTTATATTTTATCTAGTTGGAAGGGCAGCTTAGAATTATAAGCATTATTTCACACAGTCCTAGCACAAGAGTTACTCCCCAAATTTTAATGAACCTATGTTTATTTAAGCCCAACATCTGTATTAGTATCCTATAGCTGCTGTAACCAAGTACCACAAAGCAAATGGCTTAAAACAACATGCATTTATTATCTTATACTTATATCTTATACTTACATCCAAATCAGTCTCACTAAAATCATGATGATGATAGGGCCAAGTTCCTTCCAAGGACTCTAGTAGAACATCTGTTCCTTGCTTTATCTGGCATCTAGAAGCTGTCTGTCCTTGGGTGACAGTCCCCTTCTAGTAATAATATCCCTCTGACTCCTGCCACCATGATCTCTGACCCCTACCTTCCTGCTTCTGTCTTATATGGGCATTTATGATTACTTTAGGTCTATGTGAATAATCCAGGATTATCTCTGGATCTGAATACTGTTAACTTGATCAAATCCACAAGCCCCTTTATCATGCAAGATTGCATCTTCATGGGTTCTGTAGATAAGGACATTGGCATCTCTGGGAGGCCATTATCCAGCCTACTACACCATTTACTCCCACTTTAGTTGATGTGGCATGGCTGGGTATTCCTATCTGCCTGTATCATGATAGAATCTATAACCCAGACTGAGCTTTTAGAGAACTCCACCATGATGGCTCCAGTAATCAGTTCATGAGGGGGTCTGTAATGCAAACTAAGCAATTGTGATAACACCTTGTTACTTCTGTCAGAATGCTTTTTAAAAGACACTCTTTCTTCTAGGGTTGCTGAGTAAATATGATTCTTGAGGAGCTAGTATCCATCTTTTTTTCCCGTATGTAGTGCTCCTACTGGAGAACGAGCAAGCACAGAGAAAATGAGAGATGGAGACAGGAAGGAACAGTTAAGATGACATTTCTCGGGTTCAACAAAGGAGACTATAACTCATCTCCTCCCCCCACTCCATTTTCCTCCATCATGTTTGAGATTTTTCAGTCGCTTATAAGCAAAATGTAGTGTTAATATAGTTATGTTAACATCATTATCAAAATCATAGATGAAAGGAAAAACAGGTCAAGTTTAGAAGACAATCTGACAATCTGAAGGATGAGGTGAGGGTAAAAGCAAAAGTAGCAAAGTTGGAGCACAGGAGAGTTCTAAATAACAGTTAAGGGAAAGTGATTCTGAACTTTGGAAATTCTGAGCATGACCCTGAACTTTCTTTTTCTGGGATGGCCTGTTTTGTGTTGCAGCTTAAGTGTGTCAAGCTGCTCAACAGAGGACATATATATGTGTGTGATTCAACAGTCTTTTACTAAATGCTGTGTGTAAGCTTCTATGAGACAGAATTAAATAGGAAATGATGCAACAGCATGGGGCGTAATTTAAGGAGGAAAGCAACCCAAATGAAAGAGGGAAGATTCAGACATCCAACAGTATAACTGAATTCACTGTTCAGAGTTCAGTGAACTAACTGGCATTATTGGCAGGATTAGAAATGTGTAAAAACTTTGCCTTTCCTTGTTATGACTTCTGAAGGTGAAAATTTTCTATTTAATGGTCAGCTATTTTCTTTTTTGTTTTATGAAAGCAGCCATAATAGGCAGATGGCCCAGTTCCTGCTCTGTCTGCACAGTTCTGTGTGTCTTCCACATGCTGAGTTGCCCTGGATTTAAAAGGAGATTCCCAGCTATGTCGAGGAGATGACAACAGTGCAGATCCAAGCCCCAGAACAGCAGGCTTTATGGCATAGCAGTTGGGACATTCACACATCTGCCAAGATTAGAAAACTTCAGAAAGACTTGCTCATGAAAATCTGAACTGACCTTTAATTAAAACTGTAAGGGAAACAACTTTTTTTTTCCCCAAAGATTCTGTGATTGGATGATACATGTAAGATTTATTGCCTCAAGAGTTTAATTAGGAAAACAAAAAGTGAAACATTTTCTTTTCTGGAATATAATAAATTGTTTTGTTAAATGGAGGAAAAATACAACAGTCCTGTGTACAGTTGCTTATTTCCAAGTCTTTTTGATTTCTTTGATGTTGTATAATATTTGATTCTTCTCCTGTTTTAATCCAACATCCAAATATTGGCATCGATTGGAATTTATTGATAGTGCAATATATTGTCTTCAAGTTTAGATTTGTTTTAAAAACATATTTTTCTCAGTTTTCTTTATTAAAGACATAATAAAATTCCAATGTAATACAAATTGTTCCTGAAAAGCTGATCCCCTGTCATTTTCTAAATTATTTGGAAATATAAAAGACCCTAAAAAGTAAAAATAGAAAAGAAGCAGCAAAACAGAACAAAATTAAAATAAAAGCAAACAAAATCCTTTAACGAAATATAGTAGAAAATATATAATATAAAAATAGCTCTAGTGACAGGCTGCATCCAAAATAACAAAATTAAGTAAATACACCAATAATAAAGTTGGACTCCACATACCATGTTAGGCACTAATCCTGCCATTTGAATTTACTACCATGTATTGTTTTCAATAGTGAAGTTGATTATGTGTTTAATGAAACCCTAAGATACTCCTCTACCAAGCACTTCATGGCATTTCTGGCTGACTGTTTTAGAGTCAGTACCCTAATGAAAAATAAAAGAGACAATATTTCAAAAGCCAATTTCATTTTTAAATGCCATGTAGAAATAGGACAAGGGAGAGAAGACACAGAAAAAGGCAATTATAATAGTAAAGAGTGGCCCCAAGCACTGTGCAGGAAGGTGAACCCCTGGTCCTGACTTATGTCAACATACCCCCTTCGCAACACTGAAGTCAAGCCACGGGATTATAAACGGGCAATGCACTAAAAGGAGAACGGGGGAGGAGGACCCCAGATTCAGCCATTTCCATCTGATCGTTGTCAAAAGGATAAAATTCACGTCTTAGCCTCATCTGTTCTTAATACAATCTTTGTCATTGGAATGAGGTGCCTGAATGTTAATAACCATTGCAGTCGGGGAAAGCTGGTAGTCTGCGGCACTGCTGTAACCTTTTCAATATTCCATATTTGATTGGCTCCCCAATCCACCCTGATTTCTCACATGAAGCAAAGGTTGTAAAAGGTGATAAGAGAGGCAGCCATCCAATCAAATGGCAGAACCTTGAAAAGGTCAAGCACATATAGAGTTGCCTCCCTGAGGACACATTAGAGAAATGAATGTGTAAAGGCCCCATATCTTATCTGATATTTCATATATCAGCCTTGAACTAGAACAATTCAAAACAGAGAATTAAAAAAAAAAAAAAAGGAGACAACTTGTCCATCTCTGAGAAGTAAAATTATTGCTATGGAGTGATTTTCTCATACTTTTTATTCCAATGAACTTAAGGCTCCTCATGCTACTATGTACATATTCAAATAATGCAAACAGTATAAAATAGTATTTAAGAGAACTCAGATTTAGGGAATCCAGACAGCATGAGTTCTAATCCCATCTCTAGCATTTATTAGTGGAGTAATTTTGGACAAGGAACTTAGATCTCTAAGCTTCAATAACCACAACAGTAAAACATAAAATTAATCTGTTTCTTAAGACATTCTTTTACAGATGAGATGAAATAGCAAATTTATTCACTATATAGCAATTAGAAGATAGTGTCACACAGTAGAAGCAGTAGCAGCAATAGTAATAAGTAGTAGTAAGACTAGTAGCAGCCGAAATATTAAGAATACGTAGGAGGAAGTGGAATAATAATAAAAGTAACAGCAGATGCACTTATTTTCACATGTATATTAGGGAGCTGTAATAAATCAGGCTGTTTTTCCCAAATAGCTATACACTCAGAAGCATAATTAGACAAATATATTCTGAAGAAACAAACATTCAAGAAATATGTCCACAGCTTGAACTTTTGAACCCAAGAATTCAGAAGCCTTTGTACACTAAAAAATAAGACAAAGGAATGGCTTAATTGGTAAAAAAGAATGAGAGTTAAATTTGTTCTGTGCATCCCACACCAAACTACATTCTAGGCTAGAATATTACATACATATTCTGCCTTAGACTCTCTTAGAAGAGGAGTTGGGGGAGAAGCGAGTAACCGAGTTGTAAGCAGCTAACCTGAGGAGTATGCTTTGCATATGAGCTGACCAAAAGGTCGGAAACACTGGCTAGAGACTACCTGAAACCCATCATATTCCATACATTCTGCTTATACTACCAGGGGCCCCATAATTTCATTTCATTTTCTCCAATTGTGCCCCACTCCAATCCTCAGATTTAGATGTAACCTGACCTTTCTAGAAACTCAGGTTGACTAATTCACTTATAAGAACAACAACAAATTGCTACAGTGAAAATCTAGGGTAATCTCTTATGCTTTGTTTTAACACATTTGATTAAAAATACAACTTACGGAATCTGATCCCATAGTTAATACAAAGAGAAATTTCTTCTTGTGAAAAAATAATTAGTGAACTTATAATTTGCTGAAATATTGTCTTTGTTGGAGGAATTACTTCAGATCCTCATTAATACAAATTACAAAACTACTATTTGTATTATAATACTTCTTTATAGCACTGAATGCTTTTTTTATTAGAGCAATATTTTAAAGACATATTTCCATAACTTGGGGACAGATTTTTAATGTTGAAACTTTGAGGGTGTATAATAGAGCTAGAGGAAGGCCAAATGGGATAAGGAGTACAATTTTTAAGTTCTGCTTTCACAAGATTTCATTGTGAGGGTAAAGTTAAAACATATGAATGTATATATTGTGGCTCTCCCCCAAACAAGGAGAAGACACTGTTAAGACTTTTCTTCACTCTAATATTCTCAATTAAACAAAATATGGGATATATCCTATAGAGACATTGGTTGAAGAAATAATAAATGATAGACTCATAGAACTTTAAAATAAATAGGAATCTTGAATATGATGGAAATCACTTTCAACTCTCTCTCTCTCTCTATTCCATTTCTCTCTCTTCCTCTGCTCACTCTCCTTGCAAACAAAGATATAAAGATAAAGTTGATAGAGACATATGGTTGGGGGAGGAGAGATATTGATTATTTAGCAATGAAGGGAATATCATTCAACCAACAGGTATTTTATTTACATTTACTCTGTTAGTTGCTGAGTATGAGTATAAGAGAAGAGTAATACAGTGTTTGCTTGCATGGACTGTAGAGTCTAATGAGGGAGACACATTTAACAATTTAATTACCCCCCCCCACCAAGTGCAAAGATGAAATAAGAATTATTTGTGGACTTGTCATAGTCTGTGGTCTCAAGGAAGAACTCTATTGAATTATTGATATTTCTTCTGAGATCTGACAAATAAGAATTTGTCTAAAAGAACAGATAAAGCATGGAGAATGTTTCAAGTAATGGGAAAAGCATTTTCAAAATCTCTGAGACTGGAAGTAGCACCCTTAAAGAATTGAGATGAATGAATAAAAATAAACTGGCTTTGCTGAAAGCCAGAAGCAGAAGTGATGAGTGGTTGAAGAGCTGAGGCTGGAGGCATCGGACATGGTCAGACCATATAAGCTTTTGAGGTCATATTAACTGTTGTTCTTTTTTTTTTTTTTTTTTTACCTTAAGAACAAGGGAAATGTTTTGAAGGTTTTAAACAGAATAACAGCATAATTTCTTTTGACTTTTCAAAAGATCACTCTACATATAATGTAGAAAATGAACTGGAAGGGTTCAGAGTGCCTGGGGGAATGAAAGATCATTTAAGACTAGAGAGCAGTAGTCTGGATGAGAGATAAAATGAGGCAACTTGGACTACTTAGATGTATACTTATAAGTAAGAATGGAACACATACACACACATGGGATGGGGCATTTTTGTTGATGCTCTCAATATGGAGATAATAGGACCTTCAAAGAATAGATATCAAATGGAAGCACTAACTGTTAGAAGCCAAGTAGAGGAAGTTTTGGAATAAGTGCCCAGGGAAGAACGCAATCTAGGGGAGAGTAGGAAAACCCACAGAGAGTTTTAGAGATGGACACAGAGGAGAAGCCATAGGGAAAAGCCAGAAGCTTGAAGTCAATGAAACCTGGAGGAGAAAGGAGACACTGCCATGTGCATTGTCATGTGACAAAAAAGCCAAGGAACAAAATGATCGCTGACAGCCAGCTCCAGAACAGCACATCACCTTGCTGATACCTCAGATTTAGACTTCTCTTACCATCAAATCCATGAGCCAATAATTCCAGCTTTTAAGCCATCATAGTGCATGGTATTTATTGTGGCAGCAGGGAAACTAAGGTACTTTCCTTATTGATTTCTAGGAGTTCCTCATAGATTGTTGTGCCAGGAAACAGTCTGAAAACAGATTGGCAGGCTGGAAGATTATAGGGATTACTTTTGTGGAAGAGAAAGAAGGAAGAACTATTGGGCAGAATGAAATGTCGGGCTGAGACGTAGCCTCACTGAAGGCCAAATTTTACCCCATGAGGGGCTCCAAATTTGAGACAAAACTTTGGAGTGGCCTGACATGGGAGAAGTTGGATGTGCCTTTATGTTCCCACATTAATCGGTAATTAAATGCTGGTTGCCCCAGGAAGGAAGTGTATCTTTGGGTAAAATGGCTCACTAAAAATTAGGGAAAAGTGAGAATAGATATTCTGTAGAAGAAAATACAAAAGATCTCTGAATATATAAGATGTTCTAAATCAATATCAACAAAGGAAATAGAAATGAATACCATAGTGAGAAACTGTTTTATACCCATTCAATCAGGAAAAGTTTTTAAATGCCTATAAATACTAAATTTGGGGAATATATGGATTTAATTCCCTAATCACTGCTAATGGATCTGTACATTTTTATAACACTTTGTTAAATAATCATCCTTATCTCCTAAAGTTGAACACTCATAAACTTTATGGCCTTAAATGTCTACTTTTAGATATATATCTAAGAAGAGTTCCAGTTCTTATGTAACTGGCCATATGAGCAAGAAGTTTTGCACCGGTTACATTTTCAATAGCAGAAACCATGTAATAAATCAAATGCCCATGAAGAGCAGTATGGATTAATAAAATAAGATACATTCACAAGTTGGAATATTGTTCACCAATCAAAACAAATGCGCTACACTGACACAAAACAATATGGATGAATCTTGGCAACAAAATAAGTGGAAAAAAGCAAATTTCAAGAGATTATCATTCAGCTTAATAGTTTTTTAAACTACTTAAAACAATAATTTTAAGAAATGCCTACAGATGTGCTATGGGTTGAATTGTGTCCCCCCAAAAACATGTTCCAGTCCTAACCCCTGATCCTATTAATGTGACTTTACTTGGAAATAGGGTCCTTTAAGATGTTGGTTAAGAAGAGGTCAAACTGGACTAGGGAGGTTGTCAATCCAATATGACCAATGTCCTTAAAAGAAAGGGAGAAATGGACACAAACGGAGAAGGGAGAACACCATGTAAGAAAGAAAACACCATGGATTGCTGACAAGCCATGGCCAGAAGTCAGAATAGAGGCATGAAACAGATTCTTCTCCACAGATGTGAAGAGGAACATGGCCCTGGATTTCAGACCTTCAGCCTCCAGGACTTTGAGACAATAAATTTCTGTTGTTTTAAGCCACCCAGTTTGTGGTCTCTTGTTGGAGATGCCCTGGTAGATGAATACAAGATGGAATAAATGCCATAAAAAAAGGAAAGTGAAATCAGAATGGATGCAAGTTCAGAATTAGAGTTGCCTCGGTTAAGGTTGGGGGTGGGTAGTGTTATGGAAGGCCAGGTATATGTTTGTGGGTTTTTAGAAAGGTCTTCAACAGAGTTTAAATTATCTTTTCAAAGCTTGTATAAGTTAAACATGCACACCAACACTGCATTTTAGCTTCTATAACATATTACTCATTTCCATATAGCAAACATTATTAAAAGGGAATTTCCTTAGGTGATAATTAGCAGTGACTGAGGAGAGACAAACAAATCATACTCTCATACTCAAATGACAGAACAGTCTGTTACTGTTTAGAAGAAGGACACTGTCTGAAAACTAGAGAACACCACATTTTTACAGCACAGGAAAATAATTACTGTTTAAATGGATGACAAGTAGTTATCAAGAACGGTATAATTGTCTTCAGTGTACTCTATTTGATAAGCCCATGACGTGAAAATTCTTTTTCTAATTTAACAATTTGTTGATTTTTCTCACTTCCAAGTGAATTCATTATCAATACAGAAAACTTAGGAATAAGAGAAAAGAATGTTGAATTTGAGAATTAAATTCTTTTGACCTCTGAAAACCTTAGTTCTCATTTTTAATACCTATGAGTGATTACATGAGGAGATAACTCTCATTGCTGAGGGCTATCTCCTTTGCTGATTGTACATACAATGATCCAGTTGTAGATGCAGCTAACTGACTGTAGATGCAAATCCCATCTATGAAATGACTTCTGCCTAACGTGATACAACTGTCCTGCATACAACTGAAAATACAATAGTGTTTTCCCCAAAAGAGGGTGCAAGTCCTTGGAGGATATTCATTCTTATCGTTATATCCTGGATTGAATACTGTGATATAAAGTGAATACAACTTATGTTATGTGATAAGGAGATAAGAGAGGGGACAAAACAAAGATATTACATACACACACATACACATACATAAGCATACTCATAATAAGATAAGGAAGAAATAAGAAATATTCATATGCTCATAACAATTAAAGTAGGGGTTTTTCACATCATCGTGCTGCCTCAGCATCTTTAAAATAGGTATTAACAAAAGTCTTTTCAATGCCATGTCTCAGCATCTTAGACTCTACCATTAGTTTCCTCAGTTACCATCCCTTATATCAGCAGTTTTCCCCTTCTTACCCCATGTTCTACACCACTGAGAGGTTCCTCACTCATGGGAATGTCAAATTCAAACTCCACAGTCTCCACTCTTGCTCAGCTAACTGCTACAGCCCCATCTCTATAACACTAGAAAGTCATAGTCTCCAGGTCCACTGTAGCCTGTTGTTCCCCACCTGCCTGGCTGAGCCTATGCTCCTGACATATTTCCCCATGTGACCCTGCAAGATATGCCACTCCTCTCTGTTCTGGAACCTGTAAGTATTAATAAGCTTTTCTTTCATGCATCTCTGGTGTCACTCTTCCCACCATACTTGACTCTCTATATAAAGAAGCTTTCAGTACAATCCTTATTTGTGCAACTGGTCATGTGGCCATAGCTGGTATTCATAACTACTTTCTTCTGCTGCCCATTCCATATTCCCTTTAACTTCAGTAATGACCTAAGCTGGTTCTTGGGTCTTTGCCTGTTGAAGTGACCTAAAACTTTATTTCTGAAAATTTGCAGCTGTTAGTGGTCTAGCCTGGATTGGACTGTTATAGTTTTGCAGTGACTTTACTAGCAGGGCATAAGTAATACTAAAAGACACCATAAGGGCTCTCCTGTATTCCAGACATATGCTTCCTTACCTCCATTGTGTAGTAGCAGTCCAATTTCCCCTTGGTAATCAGGATCAATTACCCAAGCCAGTATAGCAAGTTCCTTCTTTGCTTGTTGATTCAGAGGTATGAGGAGACTAAAATGGCCATGGCAGTCTTAATTTCTGGCTCATTGGAACCATTGTGTGTCATGTAGTAGAAGGATGCCTCCATTAGAACTGAGACCTCTAGCCAGCAGAGAATAAGGTCATGGGGACAGGATGAAAACATTTTGCTAGAGGATCATTAGGGGTAATAGTGAGTGTGTCACTCTAATTTCCATCACTTGAGGACCTGAGACTCCTGGCTATGGGAATAACAGAGCCATAGACTGGATGCTTATTAAGATCTTATTTAGAACATTACCCCATTCATGAAGGTATTGCAGCCCAGTTGGCACCATAAGAGCACCAAAAGACCATTCAACCATTCGATCAACCCAGCTATTTCAGGATGATGTGGAACATGGTAAAACCAGAGAATTGCATGAGCATTGGCCTACTGTTGCACTTTATCTGCATTATGAAATGAATTCCTTGATCAGAAGCAATGTTGTGTAGAATACCATGACAATAAATAAGGCATTCTAAGTCCATGGATGGTAGTTTCATCAGAAACATTATTCTCAGGGAAGACAAATATGTATTGTGCTGGTTTGAAACTGTTATGGACCCCAGAAGAGCCATGATCTTTAAATCCAAACTTTTTGGGTGGAATCTTTTTATTGAGTGTTTCAAAGGAGATGTAACTTACCGAACTGTGGGTGAGACCTTTGATTAAATTATTTCCATGGAGATATGACCCCATCTGTTCTGGGTGGGTCTTAATTAGATCACTGGAGTCCTTTAAGAAAGCTTACAGAAACAAGGAGCTCTGCATCACTCTAAATTTTTTAGACTGCTTTAATTTTCATTTTGGATTGGAAAAAATCTGTCAATGTACCTGTCTCCCAGATTGAACTGAGTGCTTCTGAGAGTAATTATATCTTTATGCCTCCTTTGGATATCTAAAGGTTTTACATTTTGAATATGCCTCAAATATTTATTTATTGCTACTACTAATGAAGAATGCAAGTAAAATACATGAAATTGAAATAAATGCAGAGGAAGAGGAAGGGAAGAGCTATACAGAGGCAATGAGTAAAGGAAGAACAAGTAAATGATTAAAGAGAAGGGTAGAGGAAGAAAGAAAGGGGATAAAGTGTGTGGAGAAAGAGAAAACATTAGGAAAAATCAGGGAAAGGAGATAAATAGAAAATAAGTAGAAAAGGGAGATAAAGTAAAAGGAAGATCAAGTAAAATGAGTCATACCTAGAAAGATGTTTCCTAATTTCAAGCCTGTTAACCTCACTGCTCCAACATGCTTCCCTTCTAAAATGCATATATTAGTTTTAGGGGTCTAGTGGAATTTTCCACCATGGAAACATAAGTAAATTTACACAGGAATTAGTTAATGATCTCTATTTTGAAAGTAGGGTCACCAACATGTTTTTTTTGTTTGTTTTTGTTTTTGTTTTGCTGATCAGCTCATGAAGAGTTATCGTGTAGCATCACAGATGTCCATTACAGGTGGAAATGCACAGCTACTTTTAAGAAATCTAACAGGGCATGGATATTATATAGATGGAAATAAATACATGTATGTGAAAAAGAAAAAGTAAAATTCAAGTCAAAATAATTATAAAATACATCAGTACAAGTTTAAACAATGACTCAATGTAAGTTCTAAACAAAAAAGTGTGATATTTGAAAAATTATGCCATTAGTCCAATATTCACAATTATTTTACTTGGTTAATGAAAATGTAGTGTATGGTGTCTCTATAATAATGTTAGTGGACTGTAGCATATGCATTGGAAGAAAATGGCATGACATTTTTTAATAACCCAAAATGTAAGTATGATGGCATGATTTTTCAGTTTAAGACTCTGGAGAGGGAAATAAAGATAGTTTACAGAGTTGTAGTTTAGATCCTTGGCAGAAATATTTGACTGCCAGTCATTGAGTCTAAAAAATTATTGCAAATGATTACTTCTGGCAAAGAGCTGTTATTAAATTAGTCTATTCTTTACATGTTAAGTAAAGTGGCTGCCTGCTTAGGTCATTGCTGAGGGGATCCTATTTTAGTTTCTAGGATGCTTAAAGCACATACCATGAAACAGTTCAGTTTGAACAGTGGAAATTTATCAGCTTATGGTTAGAGTCTGGAAAAATGTCCAAATCAAGGCATCATCAAGATGATGCTTTCTTCCCGACGACTGGCTGTTAACAATCCTTGGCTCCTCTGCCACATGGCAAGGCACCTTGCAGCATCTGCTGCTCTCTTCCTTCTCTTCTGGCTTTCATTTTCTTCAGTCTCTCGCTTCTGTGGCTTTTCTTTCTCTCTTTGTACTCGTTCCTTTTATACAGGACTCCAGGAGGAGTATTAAGACTCATCCTGATTGAGGAGGGTCACACCCTACCTGAAGTAGCATCATCAAATTGTGCTGCTTACAATGGGTTTACATCTACAGGAATGGGTTGAATTTAAGAACATGCTTTTCCAGGGTACATGGAGCTTCAAACCACCACTGACTCCTCTCTGATAAAGGATTATATAGAAGGCAAAAACAAGGGACTTTTTGAGAAAATGGTACACACCCTCACCCTATGGAATTGCAGTTAGGCATACCTGGTGACAAGCCAGTTTCAGCCTAGTAAAAGATAGCTTATCATAATGGACAACCAAACCATACCAATCAATGTGTCTCCCGCTCCCTGCTTTGCAACCCTCCGCATCCCACCCCACGTAATTAGAAACTCTAATGTCAGGTAGTCATTGTAACCCCCCACTTGGAAATTCCCTAACTACTTTTAGAAATAGCTGTGACCAGATGGCTATTGAGACTTTCACTCTATTTTCAGATTGTGATTTCCCTGCTCATGAACAGTTTTTCTCTCTCAATAAACCCTTTTAATGTCCTAATTTATATGTAATAAATTATTTCTATTGATACAGCAATGTTTACCATGGAAAGCAGTAATTTTCTAAATATTGGGATACAAACATATCTATTAGAGAGTCTATTACTTGGTATTTGTTTAGGCTGCAAAATCCTAAAAACCTTACATGGCAATGCTTTAAACAAGAAAGATGGTTCTTTCACAGAAAAGTGTACATAGTTGGTCTAGGGCTTTTATTGAGTTTCATGTTTTGAGACCCAAGGCTTCTTCTAGCTTTTCTCTGTTGTGCTTGACCACCACTCACAAGTTCAAGGGGAAAAGCAGAACAAAACTTTCATAATAAAATTAATAGTAAAAATCATAATAAAATTTAACAGTAAAAATGACTTAATTCTAAAGAGACTTCTTCCTTCCTATCTCTTAACATCTACTTTAGAAAACTTGTAATTCTAAATTCTCACTTTGTCCTTTTGAAATTATTAGCATAATTTCCAGGGGCCTCCTAGCTACAAATTTTTAACTTTCCTCTTGTCATAAAGATATGAGAAGTATTTTGAGACTGTTTATATAATAAGTTGTGTCTGCTTAGCTACATAAAATGGATGAGTTCTTCTTTCTTTACAATCCCTTTGTGGATTTCCTCTGATGTATTATATTCTAGTTTAATGCTTATTCTTATTCAATGCTTGTTTAATCCCAAATGAAAGTGTTTTTTTCTTCCCTTCTATTTTTTTTTTTTTTTGGAGAAGTTTTCTGGATTCAGAGATTTTGTTTTCAATTATATTTACCCAGCACAAATTCTTTGCATTGGCCCAAGAAGGCTGCTACACCTTACATTATATTTACCTTGCAGCAATCAGCAAGTAGAAAGGGAAGTCAACTCCTTTTTAAAGAGTTATTAGAAGTTGTGCAAATCATTTTTATTTATATCTAATTGCCAGAAATCAGCCAAATGGACATATCTAGTTACAAAGGAGGCTGGGAAATATAATCTTTATTCTATGTTTGCATTTCTCAGCTAAAATTGGGGGCTTCTACTTCTGAAAGTAGGAGGTAAACATATTGAAGTAAAGTTAACAGTTTCAGACACAGAAGAGTCAAATACTTTGCATGCATGATGGTTTGTAGAAATTGTGTTGGGACAAATATAGATGAAAAAATAATCAGTGAGATATAAGACAGAATTTCATAAATTGTGTCTGTGAAACCATAATCCTAGGTGCTTTGCAAAAAGAAATGTTGGAGAACTAAGATGGTGGCTAGCTGAGACAGGGCGAAAAAAACACCTCTGTGAAAAACACTAGTTAAAAACCAGAAAGTGACCTAGAATACCAGTTACAGTGATGCGCCAGCTGAATGAGGGCTCCTAGCTCCAGAGGGGCCGTATACTTGGTGAAACTGGGAGTCAGCATTCTGAAACAAGCAGGTAAGCTGGCTGGAAGACCCACAGCCATGCGGTGGGCTGTGGAAGCCAGGGTTCAGCATTTGGAGACCAGCTGGCTCTTAAAAAAAAAAAAAAAAAAAAGGAACAGCTCCAGCAGCAATTGTGGGAACCACACAGTAAAACACAGCAAGAGGGGGCTGGGCTGGCCTCTTGGTGTCTGGCTAGGAAGATAGCCTGCAGCAGATATCCTTGGGTTCGGGGGAATGGAGAGGAGAGCCGGAAGCAGAAAGAAACCCCGAGGCTCGCAGCTGGCCCCACAGAGGGCTGGATAACTCCTGCCTGGGGCCGTGCCCACAGCCCAGAGCCCTGGGCTGAGTCACCCATTCGGCCATTTTTGCTTCGGGCAGGGAGTGCGCTGCTACACGGCCCGGCGGCCCGGGGCTTCCCTTGTGGGATGGAATGCACTGGTAACATAGCATGGCATTCTCTCACCTGAGCTCCTGGAGGAGCGTGGCTGGGAGGGGGGATCCGCTCAGAGAACCCAGGGACACTACACCAAGTCCGGTGGTTTATGGATCAGCGAGAGAGAGGGTCTGGGGCTGAACTGAAATGAAGGCTTAGACTCGTGTGGTGGCCTTGAATCTCCAGGATCCTGGGGGATTTGAACATTAGAACTGCCCTTCTTCCCTGGCCACCCGTACACATGTGCCACATTCAGGGCCGACAGCTCCAGCAACACACCCAAACTGAGTTCTCCAACAGAAACTACAAGAATCATTTCCCACACTCCATGGAAAAAAGGTTGAGAACTGACTTGAGGGATATAGGTGACTCACAGACGCCATCTGCTGGTTAGTTAGAGAAAGTGTACATCAACAAACTGTGTTCCTGAAAAATTAGATCAATATCCCTTTTTCTTTACAACTTGAAAGAACCCTATCAAGCAAAACAAATGCCAAGAGGCCAAAAACAACAGAAAATCTTAATGCATATGATAAAAACAGAAGATATGGAGAATCCAACTCCAAACACACAAATCAAAATATCGGCAGATACATTATACCTTGCAAAATTAATCAAAGAACTACGATCGAGGAACAAAAACATGGCAAAGGATTTAAAGGACATCAAGAAGACCATGGCCCAGGATATAAGTGAAGAAGACATTGCAAGAGTAAATAAAAAAATAGAAGATCTTATGGAAATCAAAGAAACTGTTGGCCAAATTAAAAAGACTCTGGATATTCACCATACAAGACTAGAGGAAGCTGAACAACATCTCAGTGTCCTAGAAACCCACACAACAGAAAATGAAAGAACAAAAGAAAGAATGGAGAAAAAAATTAAAAAAAAATCAAAATGGATCTCAGGGATATGATAGATAAAATAAAACGTCCAAACTTAAGACTCATTGGTGTCCCAAAAGGGGAAGAGAAGGATAAAGGTCTAGAAAGAGTATTCAAAGAAATTGTTGGGGAAAACTTCCCAAACCTTCTACACAATATAAATACACAAAGCATAAATGCCCAGCGAACTCCAAATAGACTAAATCCAAATAAACCCACTCCAAGACATATTCTGATCAGACTGTCAAATACTGAAGAGAAGGAGCAAGTTCTGAAAGCAGCAAGAGAAAAGCAATTCACCACATACAAAGGAAACAACATAAGACTAAGTAGTGACTACTCAGGGGCCACCATGGAAGCTAGAAGGCAGTGGCATGACATATTTAAAATTCTGTGAGAGAAAAATTTCCAACCAAGAATACTTTATCCAGCAAAACACTCCTTCAAATTCAAGGGAGAGCTTAAATTTTTCACAGACAAATGCTTAGAGACTTTGCCAATGAAGGACCTGCCCTACTTCAGATTCTGAGGGGACCCCTGCTGGCGGAGAGACAGGGAAAGGAGAAAGAGATATAGAGAATTTTAACAGACATATATAGTACCTTACATCCCAAATCACCAGGACACTCGCTTTTCTCTAGTGATCACAGATCTTTCTCCAGAAGGGACCATAAGCTGGGACATAAAACAAGCCTCAAGAAATTAAAAAAAAAAAATTGAATATACTCAAAGCACATTCTCCAACCACAATGGAATACAAATAGAAGTCAATAATTTTTGAACTGTAATTCCACTAGTTACTTCCTACATGATATAAAATACACAAACTCTAAGGATGAATCAGTGGTTTTGAACTCAACGTAAAATATGTAATTTTAGACAAGTATATAAAGGTGGGGGAATGAAGGAGCATAGGAACATAGTTTATGTGTCCTATTGAAGTGAAGGTGGTATCAAAGAAAAACAAGATTGATATGGATTTAAGAGGTTAATTTGAAGCCCCACAGTAAACACAAAGAAATTATCAGAGAATATAACCATAGAGATGAAAAGTAGAGTTTGGGTTAAGAGAAATGGGGGAAGCGGCAATGGGGAGTTAAGAAAGGAATGTAGGGTTGCTGTTTGAGGTGAAGGGAAATTTCTAGTAATGGATGGTGGGAAAGAGCATTACAACATTCTAAAGGTGATTAATCCCACTAATGAAAGGCTAGGGATGGGGTGGAATGGGAAGATTTAGACTGTATATATGTTTCCACAACTGAAAAGAAAAAAAAAAAAAAACAGTCTACCTAGATGACAATTGAGTGCTAAGGATGAACATGGATGGGACTGGAGGATAGAGGACAGTTGGCTCAAAGGGACACAGTTGAGACATAAGGAAAAGGAAATATAGAGTGTAAGCTTTGTATCATTTTTGAATCTCTTGTACTTCTTAGCTGCGCTTAATGGGATTGCATAAAAGAATGTTCTTGTTCATGGGAAGTGTATACGTGAATTACAGTGTCTGCTCAAGGATGTATGCAGCTAACTTTCATATGTTCAGAAGACAGAGCAATAGATGATGGATGATAGATAGCGAGGGAGGGAGGGAAAGAAATAGCGATGTGACAGCATGTTAAAGTTGGTGGATTGGGCTATCGGGGGAGGGGGGTCAGGGTATGATGGAATTCTGTGTATGCAGCTAGTATTGCTTTTGCAATTGTTCATATAACTTTGAATTTATTTCAAAATAAAAAAAAAGTTAAAGGAAAAACAGAGAGGATAAATAAATAAACAACTCTCCAGAGGAGAGGAAAGTTTTTTGTCCAGGGGAAAAAAAAAAAAAAAAAAAAAAGAAATGTGCTGAGTCCCTCATTTTAGAAGAGGGACAATATAGCTATTAAGAGCCCAGATACTGGAGACAATAGAGAGACTACTTGAGTTTGAATCATATATCTGTCACTGATTAGCTGTGTGCCCATGAAGAAGTTATATAATCTCAGTGTGCCTAAATTTCCATGTCTGTAAAAATAGAGATGGTGCATATGTTACAATTTTATTGAACATCACCTCTGTTCCAGTTTCCTAGAGCTGAGGATACCGTCATACACCGCACAAAACTCTGTGGCATCAAAGAGAGAACATTCAGGTAGGCAAGAGAGTGGACACACATTTTGGAAGAAAAAGAAAAAATGTATATAATTTTTGTTGTATGACAGGAAATACTAAGCCAAAAATAAAGCAAGGAAGGGGGATAGGATTGTGTGAAGGGAGAGGATATTGTACTTTAGATGGGGTGAGCTACAGAAACTTCCTGGGAAATTGATTTTGAGTACAGACTAGGAAGAGATGAGTGATTTGGCCTTGCAGATGCGTGGGGGAAGAGGGGTCCAAAAGAGAGAAGAACAAATACTCTTTGTTTGGGACAGTGCCTCAAATAATAGAGCATGTTTGTCAGCTAAACAAAATCCAATAACAATAACTACTGTTGGTTGAGTGCTTACTATAGATCAGTTATTCTGAAAAGAAGGCAATAATGTCTCCATTTTATATATGCAGAAAATAGGTGTCAGAGAGATTAAGTAATTTTCCCAAAGTTGTACAACTAGAAACCAACAGAACAGTTCCAAATCCAATCTGGAACCCTACAGCTTCTGCTTGTCCTACTTCTTCAGAGAAAAGGGTGAAGTCAGTAGTACAACCAATATTTCTTGAGCATTGCACTAGGACTTGAGAGACATCTGTAAACAAAATTGAAAACAAAATACAAAAACAACAACCCTTCATTTTTGGAGCCTATATTCTCCTGTGGAGGAGATTGAAGCATAAGCAGCATACATAAGAGATTAAGTAAATTTCATAGTACATCAAATTAAAAAAATAGAGCATAGTAATGGGAACGAGATTCTGAGACAGGGTTGAAATTATAAATCACTTTTAAGTAAGGTAAGTTTCACTTAATACACCTTGGAAAAAGCTAGCTACTCTTAGATTAGGATGACCTTCACAAACAAAGGAAAAAATTCTCACCACACAAGGGAGAGTTTTCTGGAGTAGTATGTTACAGTTATTCACTTTATAGAGTTCTGGGAAATATTCAGAAGAAGTATAGATTTGTGATAGTTCAATGAGGTCCCCGTGGCAGAGAAGGATGTCTGCCCTTGAACATAGCATAGCTAATTTTGTGTATGTTTGTGTGTGTGTGTGTGTGTGTGTATGCATATATTTAAACACATATATATGTGTGTGTACCCATATACTTTTACATATATAATCACAATTTACAGATACATACCTATATAAATGAAAGCACACATGCAAATACACAATTAGTGTATTTAATTACTATAAATGAGTATTTCTTTTACATATATATATTCATTCCATCATTCTTAATAAATGATACATTTTCTGCAAAGTATTTAAGATAACTATCACTTTAAAGTTAGTAAGAACATTTTAACTAAAGTTATTCATACTGGGGGAAACTGCAATGTAAAAATGAAAAAAGTGAATTACTGTGAAATGCACCAGTTAAATGGTATTTTTATGGCTTTCAGAATTTCAATAATAGGTTTCTTCCTCAAATAGAAAAACCTCAATTTAAAAGAATTCTCCCCTGGGTGACATTTACCCTTTTTAAGCTGAATAGAAAGTGTCAATGACAAAAAGGTATAAATACAGTCTCAAAGAATACGGTCTACCATTAAAGCCTTTTTTTAAAAAAATCATTATTTAAAAAAGAGAAAAAAGACAAGAACATTAATGATCAAAAAAGTAAGGCTGGTGCCTGATCCTTTCTTTGTCCTTTGGTTTTCCCCTGATTGTGGCCTCCTCACCTGCCTCCAAATACATAATGACAAGCTCTTGCTTATTCAAAGGGCAGGTCTGCTTATTCATACATGGAAAAACTGGTAGTGCAGTCCTTCATCTCCTTGCACCAATGCCAAATGCCATGTGTCTTTGATGCAAAGCTTAGAAAGCTTTGCTCATTGAAATCAAGCCAGTTAAGAGCATTTATTTCAATGAATAGTCCCACAGTTGTTGTGAACGACCTGCATATTTCAAAAATCTGAATGGAGGACGTTAAGAAGTATGAGGAGGGAACAACTTTGGGTGTGAGAAGTGCTGGAATTTGGAATGGCATGTGTCATCTGCCTCAGCATTAAAATATTTCATAAGGAAAAAAAACCTTGGAGAACTGATGAAGGCTTGAGACCCTTCTCTATATGACCACCTTCAATTTTATGATTATTTTTATCTTGATTGTTTTATTTAATTTTTTATATATTATAATTGATATTTATAATTTTTTATTAGAGCAGTTTGAGCCTACAGAACAATCATGCATAAAATACAGGATTCTCACATAACCCCCTATTATTAACACTTTATATTGATGTGGTAATTTGTTATAATTAATGAAAGCACATTTTGATAATTAGACTATTGACTGTAGTCCATGGTTTAACTAAGGGTTCACTGTTTGTGCTGTGCATCATTCCAAAATAGACTTTCGTATCTTTATAGTTTTATTGGGCATTTGTGTCTGTGAAATGTCTGCTCATGCATATTGCCTATGTTTTCCAGTAGGTTGTTTGCCTTTTTTATTGATTCATATGATTTCTCGTACCAATTTCTTGTTGATTATAGACTTTGCAAATATTCCCAACCAGTTTATGGCTTGTATTTTCACTTTTCTAAAGGAGCATTTTCTTTATCAACAGAAGCCCTTACATTTAATGTAGTTGAATTTATTAATCTTTTATCTTCTGGTTAGTGTCTTTGTTGTTTTTGTTTTGCTTGTTGCTTAAATATTTATGCTTATTAGATATCATGGAAATAAAAAAAAAACAAAAACAAAGCAATGCTATTTAACATTGATTTAAATGGCACAAATTAAGAATCTTTATAGTACCAGGTGTTGGTTCAGATGTGGATTGGTAACACAACTTATACAAATCCTGTTGGAAATGTAAATCTGTGCAACTACTTTGGAAAACATTTTAGCACCAGCTTGTAAGGCTAAACATTTGCAAATCTTCAGAAATGGCAATTCTACTCCCAGCATATACCGCAGGGAATCTCTTGGCCATAATTCCCAGGGGGCATATACATGAATGTCTATTATTCAAATGCAACATCATTTGTAATAACAAAAATAAAAGTCAGTAAAATGCCCACTTTCAGAAACATGGACAAATAAATAGCAGCTTAGAAAAGCAATGGAATGTTTTTCTTTAATGAAAATATAAAAAACATGGTTATGTGCCACAAAATTTCTGATTTCTGAAAATCCAAAAACTACCCATAGTATTATACTCCTTGCATCAATAAAAAAAAAAAAAACAGGAAAAAGCAAAAATAAGCAATACATATATTATTATAAAAATAAGAGAAAATGTAAAATAAAATTCAAGAGAGTGGAGGCCTCGGTTCAGGATGAAAAATAGAAGGGCAGGATATTAAGTTAGAGGAGGACTTCTGGGTGTCGTTCTTTTCCTTTGGTGTTAGAGGTTTCTGTAGTCATATTTTAAAACTAACAAAGGAAATAATATAGGCCATGTATGACCAATCATGATAGTGTGTGATGAATCAAGGGGTACGATAAGTGTATTTTAGGGCCCAGTGGAAAATTAATACAGCATGCATCCCAGTAAGTAGTACAAAAACAATATCCAAAAGTCCTTTATTGTTTTCCCTACCTGGTCCCTCTTCCTGGACATATTCCACTACTAGCCATCCTTCAAGAAATGAGAAATGTTTAATGCATAAATATATATGACATGTTATGGCACATCATATCATATTATATTTTAATAATTCCAGAGAATACTCAGAAAATATAAAAATTAAAATCATGCAATTTAGAGCATATTCTTCTATTTTTATTATCTTTCTATACAAATATCTATATGTATGAGAGAGAAAGAGAGAGAGAGGGAGAGAGAGAGAGATATTCTACATACTGTTTACAATTTCACATTCCTCTCCACTGTGTTCTTCAAGAAAGCCAAACTGTTAAAATACTCATCTCACCCTCATAGAACTTCCAAGCAGTTATACAGTTCCTAGGAGAAAACTTTTGAAGAAACTGTATGGGTCATTTCCATTGTTTAGGTAAATACTTATAGAAAAATGTGATTCCAATATATTTTAAAGTCATATGCATTTTTACATCTATATAGATAAAGGTATAGATAGATATGGATATATAAATGGATACAGATACATGTGTGAGTATAGATATCAACCCATAATAGTTGGAGAGTTAGATAGAAAGATATACTCCAAAATATTATGAGTAGTAAATTATAAGTAATAGAATTATGGGTGACTTACTTATCTTTGTGATAATACTCTGTATCTTCAATTTTTCTCTCATTAACATATATTGAATTTATTATAAAAATGGACTATATTACTTAAGAAAACATCGTTTACAAGCAATCAAATAAATTAGAAGACATTGCTTTTCATCTATCAAACTAGCAAGGATTACCTCCATCTGCAAAAGGTGCTGAAAGCTCCAATATTCATTTATTGCTAATGGCTGTATCAATTGGCCCAACTAAATGAAAAAGCAATTTGGCAATATAGTGAGGAGCTATCAAAAATTCATATCCTTGAGTCCTGTGTAACTACTTTTGAAAGCAACCTTCCCCTTCCAAATAACATACAAGATAAAACAAGCAACCACAGCAAACAAAAAATCTGAATACATGAATCATTTCTTATGACTGATGGATTGGCAAATGTGTGGTGTTCTCATAAGAATGGAAGTGTTTAGTGTAGGACAATTATGTAATGGATTACATGATCATTTAAAATGTTAATGAAACCATTAACAGTTTTGAAAGCTCATGATATAAGTGAATAAGCAAAACTAGCATTGAAGTTGTATAGTTGCTTATGCAAAACATGTGTGAACTTGATACAAAGAGATGAGACAAAATTCTTACATTCAAGGTGTTTAAAATCTAATTTGGCTGACAATGAATGAAATACAGAAGTTTCTCAAACTTAAGTTAAATTTAATTCCATTTTGCTTTTTTTGTGTGCCAAGATGGAAAACAGGATTTGTGACATTTACATCACGACTGAATCTTTGTTGAACTTTCTAGACGTGAACTTTGGAGACCAATTGAAAGTCCTTTAAGAGATTATTTTGAAGTAATAATGGCATATATTTTAAAGTTACATAGCTGAGTTTTAATGCTGTCTCTCTGAATTGTACAAAATAAGCAGAGAAATAATGCTAATTCCAGTCATTTGTTCTTTCAGGAAAGAACATTAAGTCAAAATGTAAAGGAATATCTACTGTCTTATGACAGTAGATAGTTATCTGTCAACATTCTTTGCGTGCTGCCTCGGTAACCATCTTACTTGGGCTAAGCCAGTTAGTTGCCTTAACACTGACCTCTGGTCTTGTTAATAAGCAGCCCAAATCCACATCTGCAGCCACCACCTATGCCACCCATGTTCACACCAAACCCACAACTTGTCCCAAATGATAAGCTAACCCTCTCCATTACTCTCAGACCCCAGGTCCTTTCACGTTTTTCCAGGCCTTTGCCTTAAACTAGCCAATCCTTAATTCCCGCTGGAGAACTGCTAACCTCCATCTCCAGACCACAATAAAAATACTCTGCCCATGTGCTCTCCATCTGCTGGTTGAACCAGCCAAGCCGCTCATGCTTTCCATCTACCCTCATGGAAAAAAAGAACAGCAGAAACACAGAAAAAAAGAAAAGAAAAAGCTAAGGGAAAGGAAGGGAAAAGAAAGGAAAGGAAGGGAAGGATAGGTGAAAGAAGAGAAGAGAAGAATTTCCCTTAAGAGATTGACAATGGTCCTGAGGGAGACTGAATTACTGTCCCCTACTGTTTTTCTGCTTGTCCCTTATCTATTCCTTTTGTCATGTGTCATGTTTCCCTCCCTCTAGAGGCTGAGTGTACTTTCCTATATCTTGAGTTTGGTCTCAGTGAGGTGAGCTTTGCTTAACAGAATATTATAGTGTGTAATTCTGAGCCTGAAGAGTAAACACATTTTCTTACTTGACTTTTATTTACTTATTTATTTATTTTTGCCTCTGCCCGGCCATGAGAAGAACATGTCTCATTTATCTTGCTGGTCCAAGGAGGAGACAAAACATGAAGCAGAACAAGAAGCAATCTGCAGCTTAGAGCTGCCCAGCTGAGCCCTGCCTAAGGTAAACAAATGCTTATTTTTGCATGATATTGAGATTTTTTGCTTGCATGCTCGTCAGAATTAACTGATAATCTCTTTATAGCCAAGATAAAGCATTCATTTTCTTTTTTGTATTCCTGAGACCTATTCTAGTATTTTTTTTAATTAGGGAAGTTATGGGTTTACAGAACAATCATGCATAAAATAAAGTATTTCCATTTACTACCCTATTATCAACACTTTGTATTAGTGTGGTACATTTGCTACAATTGATGGAAGCACATAGTTTTAATTATACTATTAACTATAGTCCATGGTTTAACTTCGGGTTCACTGTTTGTGTAGAACAGTTCCAGGGATTTTTTTTTCAAATTTTTATTCTATTAATCTACATACAACCTAACATTTCCCCTTTAAATGGCATTCAGATATATGTTGCAGTGCTATTAATTACATTCACAATGATGTGCTGCCATCACCTCCATCATTATCAAAACATTTCAATAATTCCAAATAGGAACTCTGTACATTTTAAACCTTAATGCCCTATTCCCTATCCCCACCCAATTCCCTGGTGTGCCACTTTGGATGTATTATGTCCCCCAAAACCCCATTATTTTTGATGTAGTCTTGTGTGGGCAGGAAGACTATTGGTGTTGATTGGGTTGGAGACTTTTGATTGGATGTTCTCATGGAGATGTGATCACTCAACTGTGGGCAAGAGCTTTCATTGGATAATTTCCATGGAGGTGTGGCCCTGCCCTTTAAGCATGGGCCTTGATTAGTTACTGGAGCACTATGTAAGCTCAGACAGAAGGAGTGAGCTTACTACAGCCAAAAGAAGTGAGCTTGCTACAGCCAAAAGGGACAGTTTGAAGAATACACAGGAGGTCAGAGAGGAACTTGCTTTTTGATTACTGTGGTTTTCTAATAAGTTTTAAGATCTGGAAGTATGAGTCCTCCAGCTTCACTCTTCCTTTTCAAGATGGCTTTAGCTATTAGTGGTCCCCTACCCTTACACATAAATTTGATGTTTGGTTTTTCCATTTCTGCCAAGAAAGTTGTTGGATTTTGATTGGGATTGCATTGAATCTAAAAATCCCTTTGTGTAGAATTGGCATCTTAACAATATCTACTTTTCCAATCCATGAACATGAAATGTCCTTCCATTTATTTATGTCTTCTTTTATTTCTTCTGGCACTGTTTTCAATTTCCTGTGTACAAGTCTTTGTTTTAATGTGCTGTTGGATTCAGTTTGTTAGTGTTTTGTTGAGGATTTTTACATATGTCAGAGATGTTGGTCTGTAATTTTATTTTCTTGTGCTGACCTTTATCTGGCTTTGGTATGAGGGTGATGTTGGCCTCATAGAATGAATTAGGGATTGTTCCCTCCTCTTCAAAATTTTGGAAGAGTTCGAGCAGAATTTATATTAAGTCTTTTGGAATGTTTAGTAAAATTCCCTCTTGAAGGCATCTGATCCTGAGCTTTCTCTTTTGGGATATTTTTGATGACTGATTTAATCTCTTTACTAGTATTTGGATTGTTGAGGTCTTCTATTTATTTTTGAGTCAGCGTAGGTAGTTCTAAGAATTTGGCCGTTTCATCTAGGTTACCTAATTTATTTGTATAGAGTTGTTCATAACATCCTCTTATAGTCCTTTATATTTCAGGGGGGTTGGTAGAAATGTTCCCCTTTACGTTTCTTAATTTTGGTATTTGTGTCCTTTCTCTGTTTTCTTCTCCAGTCTAGCTAAAAGTTTATCAATTTTATTGATCATTTCAAAGAACCCCATTTTGGTTTTGTTGATTCTGTTTTTTTTATGTTCTCTATTTCATTTATCTCCACTCTAATCTTTGTTATTTCCTTCCTTCTGCTTTCTTTGGATGTAGTTTGCTTTTCTTTTTCTAGTTCTTTCAGTTTTGATGTTAGGTCTCTGTTTTGTAACCATTCTTCTTTTTTAGTATAAGTATTCAGAGCAGTAAATTTACCTTTCAGCACTGCCTTTGCTGTATCCCATAATTTTTTGTATGTTGTAATTTCATTTGCATTTGACTCAAGATGTTTCCTAATGTCCCTTGTGATTTCTTCTTAAGTCCATCAATTGTTTGAGTATGCTTTTTAATTTCCACAAATTTGTGAATTTTCCATTTCTTCCTTTGTTATTTATTTCTAGCTGCATTCTCTTGTGGTTGGAGAAGATGCATTGTATGATTTCAATAGTTTTGAATTTATTGAGACTTTTTGGTGACCTAAGATGTTGTCTATCCTGGAGAATAGGCCATAGGCATGTGAGAAGAATATGTACTCTGTTTCTGTTGGATGAAATAGTCTATATATGTATGTTAGGTCTAGTTGGTTTAGAGCATCATTCAGGTCTTGTATTTCCTTATTGAGCTTCTGTCTATATATTCCATCCACTATTTAAAGTGATGTTTTAAAGTCTCCTGCTATTCATGTAGCACCAGATTGTTCCTTCAAATCTGTCAGCATTTGCTTCATATATTTTGGGGCTCTGCATTTAAGTACATATATATTTATAATTGTCATATCTTCTTGAATTATCCCCTTTATCAGTATATAATGGCCATCTTTGTCCTTCATAACTGATTTTGACTTAAAGTCTATGTTATCTGATATTTGTATAGCTACTCCAGCTCTCTCTTGATTATTAATTGTGTGGTATATTTTTATTTTTAGTCAGAGAATTTAGGGCATAAATTATATGACTAGTCTGTTTCATTAAAGGATCATTACTGCCTTCCTTCCCTAGTGACCTTACTCAAATAATTTTATACTTAACTCAAAACAAAGCTATAGAAGAGAGAAACAACTGCAGTAATCAAAGTTGGCTCTGCACTCTGCCAATGTTATAAAACTGGTAGTTACTAATTACATACATAAACAAATGGCTAAAGAAAAGCTCCTCTTCAGAAGAGAGAGGAATGAGAAATTTAAGTCACAAATTTATAATAAAACCCAGTTAATCAGCTCCTGCTAAACAGTGCACCTCCCTCATTAGGATGATTTCAGTGAACACTTTTAGGGTGGCTTAGTGCATCTCTGTTACAGAAATTGTTGCTAAATAGGTACCTGATGCTGCCAATAGCTGATTCCCAGTGTTTTGCAGGTGTATTCTAGCATGGAAGACAAAAAGTAAATAAATAAATAAAAGTATATGAATGATGTTTAATAATATGTTGTTTTATAAAACATAGGGGGATAGAGGACCTTCAGTAGTTATCTAAAGATATAGAACACTTAAAGTCCATATAAATTAGCAATATACATACCCAGAAGCTCAAAAGGAAAAAAGAACCACTAACATTGAACCACAGCATAATGCTATTGTTTGCTGTGTCTTTCAAAACGTATTCTTCTCTCTTGCTTCCTTTGAGATTTGTTTTAGATCTTGCTGCTATGCTTCAAGGTGATATAGAATTATTTAATGAGTTGCTTATTTATTTGGCATGGGGGGGTCTAAGTTACAGGATGAGAAGCAAGAGTTGCAGAGAATGAAACAAGTACTTAAATATTGTCTTCTATATGTGAGGCACTCTACTGAGCATTAATAATAAAAATAATCTGCTGGGATTCTGGGAAGATGGCGGCATAGAAAGAAGTGGAAGACTTAGTCTCCCCCAGAACAATTCATAAATGAACAAAAAACCAGTAAATAACCTGGAATAACAGCGGGGAGACAAACGTGACTGTACATTCAACATCCACTGACATGAATTGTGAGGAATGCCTAAGATCACAGCATAAAATCTGTAAGTAAAACTGTGGACCCGCACTGAGAGCCGAGAACCTAGAGCCAAGAGCCCCTCCCTCATGGAAGCCACACTATGCACTCTCTCAGCCCAGCTCCAAGTGAGGTTTTAATATTAACTGCTCAATATAGACAGCGAATCCTCAACAAGCAGACAGAGGCGTTTGGTGACAACTGACCTTGGGAGAATCAGGGGACATATCTGTCAGCTATATCTGGTTGATGGGTGAACCTGGGAGTTTTTCTGTATCTCACTCTCTCTCTGTGGAGAAAACCTCAGCTGTTCTCAGCCTGCAAGGCATTGCAGTAAAGACAGCCTCAGACATTCTGCATTCTGAAACGAGCTGAGAGCCCCACAGCACAGCCCAGTGGCCCAGGACTTCCCTTGAGGGACAGCACACACTGATGATGTAGCACGGCATTCCCTCGGCTGAGGGAGGATCATGGCTGGGAGGGGGGATCCGCTCAGAGAACCCAGGGGTGCTATGCCAAGTCCAGTGGTTTGTGGGACAGCGAGAGAGAAGGTCTGGGACTGAACTGAAATGAAGGCTTAGACTCCTGTGGCAGCCTTGAATCTCCTGGAACCTGGGAGATTTGAACAATAGAACTGTCCTTCCTCCCTGGCCACCCGTACACACACCCTACATTCAGGGCTGACAGCTCCAGCAACACACCCAAACTGAGTTCTCCAAATGAACCCACAAGAATCATTTCCTCACATTCTGTGGAAAAAAGGTTGAGAACTGATTTGAGGGATATAGGTGACTCACACAAGTCATCTGCTGGTTAGTTAGAGAAAGTGTACATCAACAAACTGTGTCTCTGAAAAATTAGATCGATATCCTTTTATTTTGATACAACTTGAAAGAACCCTATCAAGAAAAACAAATGCCAAGAGGCCAAAAACAACAGAAAATCTTAATGCATATGATAAAACTACATGATATGGAGAATCCAGCTACAAATACACAAATCAATATTTCGGAAGAAACATTATACCTCGCAAAATTAATCAAAGAACTGCAATCGAAGAATGAAAACATGGCAAAGGATTTAAAGGACATCAAGAGGACCATGGCCCAGGATATAAATGCCATAAAGAAGACCCTAGAAGAGCATAAAGAAGGCATTGCAAGAGTAAATAAACAAATAGAAGATCTTATGGAAATCAAAGAAACTGTTGGCCAAATTAAAAAGACTCTGGATATTCACCATACAAGACTAGAGGAAGCTGAACAACATCTCAGTGTCCTAGAAATCCACAGAACAGAAAATGAAAGAAGAAAAGAAAGAATGGAGAAAAAAATTGAAAATATCGCAATGGATCTCAGGGATATGATAGATAAAATAAAACGTCCAAACTTAAGACTCACTGGTGTCCCAGAAGGGGAAGAGAAGGGTAAAGGTCTAGAAAGAGTATTCAAAGAAATTGTTGGGGAAAACTTCCCAAACCTTTTACACAATATAAACACACAAAGCATGAATGCCCAGCGAGCTCCAAATAGAATAAATCCAAATAAACCCACCCCAAGACATATTCTGATCAGACTGTCAAATACTGAAGAGAAGGAGCAAGTTCTGAAAGCAGCAAGAGAAAAGCAATTCACCACATACAAAGGAAACAATATGAGACTAAGTAGTGACTACTCAGTGGCCACTATGGAGGCGAGAAGGCAGTGGCATGACATATTTAAAATTCTGAGAGAGAAAAATTTCCAACCAAGAATACTTTATCCAGCAAAACTCTCCTTCAAATTCGAGGGAGAGCTTAAATTTTTCACAGACAAACAAGTGCTGAGAGACTTTGCCGATGAAAGACCTGCCCTACTTCAGATTCTAAAGGAAGCTCTACCAACAGAGAGACAAAGAAAGGAGAAAGAGATATAGAGAATTTTAACAGACATATATAGTACCTTACATCCCAAATCACCAGGACACTCATTTTTCTCTAGTGATCACAGATCTTTCTCCAGAAGGGACCATAAGCTGGGACATAAAACAAGCCTCAAGAAATCAATAAAAAAAAAAAAAAATGAATATACTCAAAGAACATTCTCTGACCACAATGGAATACAAATAGAAGTCAATAATTTTTTAACTATAACTGCACTATTTACTTCCTACATGATAAAAAATACACAAACTCTAAGGACAAATCAGTGGTTTTGAACTCATTGTAAAATATGTAATTTTAGACAACTATATAATGGTGGGGGACTGAAGGAGTATAGGAACATAGTTTATGTGTCCTATTGAAGTGAAGGTGGTATCAAAGAAAAACAAGATTGATAGGGATTTAAAAGATTAATTTTAAGTCCCACAGTAAACACAAAGAAATTATCAGCGAATATAACCATAGAGATGAAAAGTAGAGTTTGGATTAAGAGAAATGGGGGAAGGGGCAATGGGGAGTTAAGAAAGGAGTGTATGGTTGCTGTTTGAGGTGAAGGGAAATTTCTAGTAATGGATGGTGGGAAAGGGCATAACATCATTCTAAATGTGATTAATCCCACTAATGGAAGGCTAGGGAGGGGGTGAAATGGGAAGATTTAGGCTGTATATATGTTTTCACAATTGAAAAAAGAAAAAAAAAAGACAGTCTAGCTAGATGACAATTGAATGCTAAGGATGAACTTGGATGGGATTGGAGGGTGGAGGACAGGTGGCTTGAAGGGACACAGTTGAGACAAGGAAAAGGAAATATAGAATGTAAGCTTTGTATCATTGTTGAATCTCTTATACTTCTTAGCTGCGCTTAATGGAATTACATAAAAGAATGTTCTTGTTCATGGGAAGTACATAAGTGAATTAAAGTATATGTTGAAGGATGTGTGCAGCTAACTCTCATATGTCCAGAAGACAGAGAAATAGATGATGGATGATAGGGAGGGAGGGAGGGAGTGAGGGAAAGAAATAGCGATGTGACAGCATGTTAAAGTTGGTGGATTGAGCTATCGGGGAAGGGGGGTCAGGGTATGATGGAATTCTCTGTATGGGGCTAGTATTGTTTTTGCAACTATTCATGTAACTTTGAATTTATTTCAAAATAAAAAAAAATCTGCTAATATTTATGGTGTTTTTTATGTTTGCCAAATATTGTGCTAAGTACAGTACATGGGTTGTGTCTTCCATCTCTGCAGCACCTTTGAGGTACATGTTGTTATTACACCCTGCTACAGAGGAGGAAATAGGTTTAGAATGTGATTGTTCTTACCCAAGATCACACAGCTGGTGAGTAGCTGAATCAGGATTAAAACTCAAGTTTGCCTAACCTTACGGTTTTTGCTGTTTTTTTCTGTAAGATTTTAACAGGTCATGCTTTAAAAACAAGATTAATAATTGTGGTCAATCCATTTTCTCATGAAAATCATCTATTTGTTTTCCTTTATACAAAGACTAAACTGCACCCGTGAACTTGAATCTAAGCCTAAAGGTAAGAACTGAATAGATAGTAGGTCAGTCATTTCAAGAGTCAAATTACCAATATTTTTTTCATTTCTAATATAAGTTTGCTATTGGATTTTTTAGGATAATGGACAATGATCAACTATTAAAAAATAAATATTGTTGGGAAGCATCTCTTTCTGCAGCAAAACTCCCTTTTATCTAACTTTATGGGAACTGAGGAAAACCTGTTTGTTCAACCTTGCTATCCTGTTTAATGATATCTGATTTCTTGCTAATTTTTCTTCATTGCACGGCCACTTCAAAGTGTGATAATATACCAAATAATTTGTATGAGGGCACCTTTAGAATAAAATGAACATAGAAATAAATGAGAGCATAATGGCCTTTACTACAATATACTAATATTCATGTCAAGAAGGATTTGCAATAAGATATTAGTAAACAACCAACATTTATTGAATTTATTGTATATTCCAGGGATTGTGCTAAGTACGTTAAGGGCTTTATTTCTTTTTTATTCTGGCAACAATTCAGAGAATTAGACATTAATACTCTTTTTATACATGAAACTAAGCATGATTTTGGATGTAAAAAATATAAAACACAAGACTAAAAGGCTCAGCCTTGACTGAGGAAGGTTGGAGAGAAGAAAACTTAAAAATACAGAAGTCTGCTACTATTGGTGATTTACTTTGATAAATAAATTATTGTGATGCACATAATACTCAATATGTATATATCTACAGAAACTAATATGGAAAAAAAAACTGGAAAGAAGCTGAGAATAGCATCAGAGATGGGAAGTTATAGCACCAATGACACAATAAAAAAGAAAATGCTTAAATGTGTTATGTTAAATGTTCTAGTGCCATGAGTAATAGATGGTGAATTGTAAGTACATGGTTTATATATTTAGAGTCTCCAGACTCTAGTTTACAGTCTGGAGAGGAAAGTACTGCCAACCCAAGTTTTCCAGGTATACATGTAGGAAAAAATCCTGAACACTGTGTAACTGCAGACTCAGAATCCCATGACCTCAGTCACATATGATGTCCTCACTATCTTGTCATCTGAAATGGGAATGACTATTCTCTAAAATGCATGGAAATAAATAATGAATGACTGTAGGGTGAAAGATCTGGAGGAAATATCAAGTGAGTGAAACAAATTTCGAGAATGCATACCAACATACATAAATATATTTATTTATACATTTTATACATTTTATACTCTAAGATTATATGCGAGCAGTCAAAATAGTTTAAAAGTTAAGAGTGAGGTCTTAGGACTCAGTGTGCATATGTTTAAAACTTGGGTCCTCTGTTATAACTTTGGGAAAGTTAAATAACCTCTGTTTCAGTATAGTTCTTATTCTTAAAATTGAGATTAAAATATGCCACACTTGAATATTTGAAATGAGGATTAAGTTATCTATATAGGTAAAGCACTTGGAATAATATTTATTACATAGTGAATACCCAATAACTGTAAGCTCTTGTTATTATTATGGCTATGATCACAAAGCCTTCAGAATAAAATTTTAAAAATGTAAAATAAAATGTATAGGCAAATTTCTATTATTTATTTTCTTCCTGTACTCCAGTTATTCCTCTCATAAAGAAGACAGATTTATGTACCTCAGTTTGAAAGCTACTGTCCTATTGCATCCAGGAAAGAACATGAAGGATATTTATGGATTTAGTAAGGATAGGGTCTCATACTAGTACTTCATGTTCAGCACTGTGTCTAGAGGGAAATTGCTTGCTTTACTATGTCATCTCAGGCCTAGTCAAAATAGGTAGTTTAATCAACAATAACCACAATTATTTGACAACGTCTTGTAAGCACTAGGCAAATGGAAATTTGTAAAGAATATATGTATTGACAAAAATGAGACAAAATAATCAGTATTTACTGATGATAAGATCACAGGTTTAGACAGTCAGAATGAACTGAAAAATGGAGGAAAAACAAAAGGCTTCTGAAGGTTGCTGTAAAAAGAAAATATAAATATCAATAATTGTACTCTATAACAGCAACAAGTCAGAAAACAAAACATAGAAGGAAATCTCCATACAAAAAAGCAAACAAACATTTAGAATCACCAGGGAAAATCTTAATAAGAAATTCTTATCATCCTTATAAAGAAAATATTAAAATGCTACCGATGTAGGAGAATTCAAAATAAGTGTAAAATATATTTGTTCTTGGGAAATTCAATACTATAAAGATACCAGTATTCCCAAAATTGCTGTTTAATGTTATTGCAATTACATTTGAAAACCTAAGGGATATTACAAATGTTTTGGACCTGATAAAAGAATTCAAATGATATCTGTATGAGTAAGCATAAAAGAATGAACAGGAAATTTTTGAGAAACAAAAACAAAGGGAGATTATTCTCTCTGCCAGAATGAAAACATTTTATGAACCAAAACATTTCATGAACCTACAGTAATTTACATGACATTATAATCGTGCATGAAGAAACAGACAGTTTAATGAAGCAGAGTAGGTAGTTCAGAAATGTACCTAGCATGTATGGAAATTTAGTGTATTGTGAAAAAGGGTGGTTTATATTGGTTAATGTAGGGTAGATTCAAAGATATTTATTCTTGCTAATGTAAAAGTACAAAGCAAAAAGCCAAAAAAAAAAAATAAATAAAAATAAAAATAAAGCCCAGAGAACAAATTTTTTTGGTTAACAGAGGACTTTCTTACATGTTCTTCTATCTTGTGATTTCCTTGAATTTTTGATCTGATCATTGGTTAGCAAAATATGATAGCAGACCAGCAGCATCTGCACCACCTGTGAACTTGTAAGAAAGGTAAATATTGAGACCCATCCCAGACTTATCGAATTAGAAACTCTGTTGTGGGACCAGTATCTTGTGTGTTTTAACAAGCCCTCTGGGTAATTCTGTTGCATGACGAAGTTTGAGATCCACTGGCCTAAGGAGCCCTTATCAATGACATTTGACTGTGAAAGGAAAAGACAACATGTAGGAGACATGGCTATTGTGATGGGTTGAATAGTATCTCACTAAAATGCATGTCTACCCAGAGCCTCAGAATATGGCCTTATTTGGAAATAGGGTCTTTACAGATATGATAACTTAAGGACCAGGAGATGAAATCATCCTGGATGTTTGGTAGGCCCCAAATCTAAGGACTGGTGTCCTTACAAGAATAGGTCAGGACACAGAGAGATACTCAGAGAAGAAGGCCCTATGAAGATGGAGGAAGACTGGAGGGAAGCAGCTAGAAGTCAAGGGAAATCAAGGATTGCTGGGAGCCACCAGAGGCTACAAAGAGCCAATGAAGGATTCTTCCCTAGAGCCTTCAGAGCGGGGAGGGAGTTGCAAACACCTTGATTTTAAACTTATAGCCCACAGAACTTTTAAAGCCACCAAATTCATGGTAATTTGTTACCACAGCCCTAGCAAGCTAATATACCTATTAAGAACTCGGGCCCATAAATGGCACCCATCACATCAGTTTGCATGCCATTGGCTTTAACTCAATTGCAAAATTTCACTTTACTCTAGGGAAGACTGGGAAATACAGTCAGCATCTAGATGTGCATCTGGGATGAAGAAAGGGACATAATTTGAGGGACTAGTTATCAGTCCTGCTAGGTTAATATTTCAAATTGTTGGGAAAAATATGAGTCGATAAGTAATGTTGAAATGACTGATTAGCTTTAAAATAATAATAATAATAATTACTATCACTTCAATAGGGCTTAGAACAACACATGCCTGTTTGACAAAGATTAAAAATATTGAGGAAACCTGATATTTTAAGGGTTGGGTAGAAAAGGGGCTTTCAGACTGTTTTGGTAGAAGTGTAAATGCAACTCTTCTAATGAGTAGTTTGGCAATATAAGTCAAAACACACAAGGACATATTCATTCTCTGAGCAATATTAGTCCTAGGTATTCAGCCTACAAAGATAAAAGTACTCTTCAATTGGGAACCAGTTAACAAATTATGACACATGTATGAAATTAATTCTCTAATTTCATTAACTTGATGATAGAAATGCCCATTTGTAGAAATGGAAAAACTGTTTACAACATATTAATGTGTGAAAATCACCTTTTGCAATAGTATGTTTAGAGTGATTTCATCCACTGAACATTTCCTATCTCTCCATTTCTCTTTTTGTATGTATCTGTCCATCTCTGCTTATACATAGAGTGAAATACCTAGTCACCAAAATTTTGAAAGAATTATCTCCAGGGTTGCGATCATTCATGTCAGTTGATATTTCTTTTGAATTGCTTTTCTGTATTGCTCAAAGTTTTGCCAATGTATGCATTATTTGTCCAAAAAATAATATCAAGCTAGGTTTTTGTTTTGCTTGTTTAAATGCCATATGAACTACACTATATTAGAGCTTCACATTGCCAGATAACACATGTGGGTTATGTTCAAAGATACAGCTTCCCCCAGACATTGGAATAGCTCGAGGAGGCCTGGCCTGGCTTGGCTGGGGCTGCCTGGGTCGCTTAACACGATCATCTTCTGCTGACCTTTCTTCATCAGGACCTCCAGGGTACTGGCCTAACAATATGGATTCCAATGGCATGTCCTGAGGTCTTCTCATGAAGGAATAATCAGGATGTGCTACTCCAACATCATATGCTGAGGACAGACAATGAAGGCTTATTACCAATTGGAGGCTTATTTCAGCAGTGAAATGCAGAACATACCTATGTTGTAAAGGGACTATGGAGGTACTGGAAGAGTTCTATCCCAGATCCCTAAAGAGCACAGGTAATCAGTCCAAAAGAAACTGGGCAGGGGCTCCTGGCTAGTACAAGCCATAGCTTCACCAAATGGCTGACTTCCATACATTGGATATATCTAAACTTTCTGTGTCTGATGTGCCATCCACGTGGCATGTAAGCCAGCTTCAGGGTGTCTTCCTAATAAGGTATATATGTTCATAGAATTAATGTTTCTTAATTGGTTTATATATTTGATGTAAAATTCCATTGAATTTGAAATCAATTTGCACCTTCACCAGAACTTTTGACACTGTATGTGTCATGAAAGTAAAGGCAGAGCTGTTAGAATCTTTCAAAATAATTTCTAATACTCCAAATTTTTCAATTGTTATAAAAAGGGCATCAAATATTGTATCACATTTCTGTGTCAGAAAAGTGTATCTATGATGATCACTTTCAAAAATTGGAAGATATTCTTTTAAAATCATTATTAGAAATTTCTTTTCAACATTTTAAGTATATAATCTCATGTAGACAGAACTTCTGGGGAAGATGACAGAGTAGAGAGCTCCAGGACTCACTCCTTCCTTCAAAACAACTAGGAGACAGGCAGGAACTGTCAGAGACAACCATTCTAGGGCTCTGAGAACCAGAAGAAGAACACTGTGCAGCATCCAGGGAAGAGCAGGAGGAAGAGTGTAAGAAACTGAAGTAAAAACTGTGTGTAGCTCATCTGAGGTGGCTGCTGGTCCCCATCTCCAACTCTCGAGGCATAACACCTTGGATCCATTCCCTGGCTGGTTGTTGCAGATGGAGAGGGATTTGGAAGTCCTCTTTCCCAAGATGGCGGGGGTGGGGACATGGCTGTGCACTGATCACTTTTGTTTAGTGAATTTAGTTCACTGGGTCCCCTCTCTGACCTAATGTTTCAATTCACCACAGACACAGAGGGATGCAGCCATTGTTTCAACCCTGCCCCCAATGGGTGGAGGCAATGGAGGTTTAAAGACACAGTGTCTACTTAGGGCTTTGGGGAACAGTTTGCTGAAGTGCACCATCTTCTGGGCAGATCCAAAAAGTACAGCTTCAGGAAGCAGACCCAAAGGATTTTGGCATCTTTCCTGACCCTCTCGCCAGGGCTCTTCAGAGCTGGTCTGAGCCTCTTTGTGGGTCCCTGGATCTATTTGGGCTGGGAAATACTGACTTGGGGAAGTCCTCTACTCCAAGAATTTGCCTTCCAGGAAGAAAACAGCTAGAGACAGTGAACAGAGAGTAGAAAAAAACCACAAAACAAACAAACAAAAAACCTATAGGGACAAAACAAAAACAAATAGAACAGATCAAGATTCCTGAAGAAGGAACAGAGAAAAGGAAGCTTTCTCCTGGGGATCAAACAATTGCACAAGTAGTGCAATCTTCAAAGTTGTACTGCACATCCAGTGCAAGAATTAGCTGAAGAAGAGCTGAAAAAATCTGATTGAACATGGACAAGAAAAAAGAACAGCAAGTTAATCCCAAAGCAAACAGAAGGAAAGAAATAGCAAAGATTACAGGAGAAATAAATGAAATTGAGAATAAAAAAAACAAAGAGAATTAACAAAAATATAAGATGGTTCTTTGAGAAGATTGATAAAATTGATAAGCCCTTAGCTAGACTGACCAGAAAAAAAGAAAAGATGCAAATAAATAAAATCAGAAATTAGACAGGGGGCATAACTGCTGACACCACAGAAATAAAAAGGATCATAAGAGGATACTATGAACTACTGTATGTCAACAAATTAAATGGTTGAGATGAAAAGCACAATTTCCTAGAGAAAAGCAAACAACATACATTGACCCTAGAAGAAACAGAAGACCTCAAAGACCTCAGTTACAAGTAAAGAAATTGAATCAGTCATCAAAAACCTCCCAGCAAAGAAAAGCCCAAGTTCAGTTGACATCACAAATGAATTCTACCAACAATTTTGAGGAGAATTTATACTATTCCTGTCCCAACTCTTCCAAAAAGTTTGAGGAGGGAACACTACCTAACTCCTTCCATGAGGCCAACATCACCCTAATACCAAAGCCAGATAAAAATACTATAAGAAAAGAAAATTACAGACCATTTCTCTAATGGATATAGATGAGTGAAATAAGCCAGACACAAAAAGACAAATATTATATGATCTCACTGTTAAGAACTAATTATGATAAGCAAGCTCATAGATTTAGAATCTAGAATATAAGTTACTAGGAGACAGTTTGTGATTAGAGAATGTGGAGTTGATTCTTAACTTGTACAACATTTCTATTTAGGCTGATAGTAAAGGTTTGGAAATGGATCATCATGACGGTAGTATATTATTGTTAGTGTAATCAACAATACTGAACTATACAGGTGAATGTGTTTAAAAGAGGACACTTTAGGATCTATCTATCTATCTATCTATCTATCTATCTATCTATCTATCTATATTTCTAGAATAAAAATTAAAAGATAAAAGATAGGACTGTACAGCACAGTTAATACTACTGTAGACAAAGGACTATAGCTAATAGTACCAATATAAGAATGTTCTTTCATGGGTTATACAAATATATGATACTAACACAAGGTGGTAGTAATAGGAGTGATATATGAGAAAAAATGCACCTCATGTAAATAATGGATGATAAATGGAACCATTTTACTAATCTTTCATCAATTGTAACAAAGATAACTACTGTTAAAAAATAGCAGAATTATATTTAAAGAAAGAGGTATCATCAATAATAAAAAAGGTTCCTCACTAATGCAAGATGTTGGTGGTGGGGTGGTGTACAGGAATCCTGTATTTTATGCATGATTGTTTTGTAAACTCACAACTTCTCTAATTGAATAAAAAATATCTAATGGAAAAATTTTATGTGAACAGAAACAAGCTCCATTTTTCTTAAATATTTTGTGTTATAAAATATATTATTGAATGTTTTTCCTAATATTTGAGTTATTTTCTTATGATTAATTGTGAATAAAACATATTTATGCAAACTTCATTTGAAATCCCCATATTTTCTTGAGCTTTTCCAGAATCTTTACAAATATTATGGTTTTTCTGAGGGTCATTGTGGTAGATAGACTCAGGTAACTCCAAATGATCCCCAATTTTGATATTTATATCCTTGTATAATCATCTACCCTTGGGTGTGGGCTTCTAACCAATAGAATATGGCAAAGGAAATGGCAAAGTTAGTTGGGTGTCATTCCTGTGATTATGTTAAATTACGTAAGTAGACTCCATCTTGCTAACAGACTTGCTCTAGAGGTTCTTCTCCTTTCTGACCAGATGAAGGGAGCAGCCATACTGAGAAAACTAGATAGCAAAGAGCCACAGACAGCCTGTAGGAACTGTGAGCAGTCTCGGGAAATTACAAATGCCCTCTAGGATCTGTGGGTACCTTCTTGTTGCTGAGGGTGTCCGGTAGGCAGCCAGCAAGAAGGCAGACCCTTAGTCCAACAGACGCAAGGAAATTAATCCTGCAAACAGTCTTGGAAATGGATTTTTTTAAATTGAGCTTCCAGATAAGAATGCATATTTACAAAATAGAAATGATTTCAGTAGTGCTCAGCCCTCATCTGTTTGTTATATGGGAGCTTCAACAGTTTACGATGCCAGATGCACCCATTTGTTAGCATCCCTAGAGATTGCATTTCACAAGGAATACATTAGTCTTGGCTGCTCTTTTTTACTGATCTCTGTTGTTCAATGTTCTATCACTCTTTCTGCCACTAAAATGTCCTTTAGTCCAAACAGTTCTATATCATCTCAGCTGGCCTTTCCTGCTCTGAGTGATGCCAGTACTATAACCACTGTTTTTTTGCTATTCCCAAGTACAAATTGGTGCAAATTGCTGATCAATGTTTTCTAACTTCATGTGTAAGAAACAATCTCCCTAAGTATGAAGCAGGATAACAGCTTAGCTCCTCTGGCTCCTTAAGATTTAAGAAAATAATGAATTTGTTATTTTAGCTGATGCTTACATACCCTTTGTTTTTGTTGTTATTGTTGTTCACATGTGGGATGGTTGGGAGTGAATCAGTTTTCAGCCACTATCGTTTTGAGTAGTGTTCTCAATTTGTGTCTGGAGACCATTGAGAATCACAAGATACTTTCAGGAGTCTACATGGTTAGTTGCTCTAGTGGATCAGACTTAGAAACTCCAACACCTGAACAAAGTGGGAGAATTTCTTTTAATTTCAACATATAGGTTCTGAATGAGTCTGGATCTGAGTATCCAAAGAATATCATAGTTTCAAGGGCTGGTAACATCTTGCCCAATCCCATCACTTTCATCTGTGGTCTAGTGTCCTAATTCCAAATCTCTGCTTCTGTTTTGAGAGAGGGTGAATTGTGTTAAAATTGTGTTATATGTATAAATTGTTTCCCTAGAGTATTATTTTCCTATTCATTCCATTCTCCAGTATCTCCATTTAAGCCTTCCAGTGTTCTTCTATTCTATGGTCTGAATTCCATCTTTCCTAACCTTTTCTTTGGTTAGGTTACAATACCCATTAAATTTATAGTAAATTTCAATCATAAGTTTCTTTCTCCATCAGTTGTTAACTCCTTTACCCAGGAAAAGAGTTAATGGAAAAGATGATTTGGACAGAAACAATTTTAGGAGACATTCTCAGTGACCTGAAATTGTAAAAGCTACATGTTTTCTTCTCCTTTCTCTGCTTGAGATTGCCTCTCAAATCTCACTAGACCAACATTTTTGTTTATTGAGATCCCACATCTTTTTCCTATTTTAATTTGAATATTTCCTATTCCTTTGTCTCCTGTGTACGTAATAGTTCTACTTCCAGCTGCCTATTCTTAGTTTTATTTGTGAGCATTATTTCCTCTACCTTTATACATCTTATTACTAAAGAATCTATGTTTAATCCTTTTCTCTTATTTTTCACTTTTTTTTCAATGCAATCACATCTACCCTGTCTATAACTAAGAAATCTTTAAGAACTCACATCTATCAGTTATCTGTGCTTGTTTGAAATTCCCAGTGGTACCTTTAACTCAACATATCCAGAACTGAATCCAACCCAGTGATTCTACTTCTGGGTATAAACTTCACATGTATGCTTTCATATCTGGCTTTTGCCACTACTGTTCCCTTGACTGGGGTGCTTTCTTCCATTCATCTAGTTATTTCCTACCTGTCTTTTAAGTCACATTTTAGAAATTGATTCCTCTAGAGCAACTTGATGCACCACGACTGGATTATTTACAGTTTCTATACAACTTTTTTCCCTTTATCAGAGAAGTTGTGGGTCCATGGGATAACCATGCATAAAATATAGGATTCATACACCACCTCACCACCAACACTGAGAATTGGTGAGGAATATCTGTTACAATTGATGATAGTACATTTTTATAACTGTACTATTAAAGTCCATGGTTTAAATTAAGGGTTCACTCTGTAGTGTAGGTCTATGGATTTTTAAAAATTGTTTTAATTTTTTATTGTTACCAGATATGCAATCTAACATATCCCTTTTAATTATATTTAGATATATATTTCAGTGCAGTTAATTGCATTCACATTGTTGTGCTACCATCACCATCCATCACTAAAACATTTCCAACATTCCAAATAGGAACCCTGTATATTTTAAGCTTTGACTTCCCATTCCCTATCCGTGTCTTATCACTTCTAACCTAGATTCTAGATTTCAGCCCTTGGGGCTTGTTTATTATGCTTAGTTCGTAGCAGTGAGATCATACAATATTTTTATGTGTGTGGCTTATTTCATTCAACATAATGTCTTCAAGGTTCCATTCATTAACAAGATGTTTTAAGATCTGCACATGTTAGACCTCCAAATTCATTCTTCATTTTCATGATGACTTTTCTGTTAGGGGAAACAAACTTCCATATAAATTTGTTGATTGGCTTTTCCATTTGTATAAAGATGGTTGTTGGAATTTTGACTGCTATTACATTGAATCTATAAATTGCTTTGTGTAGTATTAACATCTTAATGATATTTAGTCTTCCAGTCCATGAACACATTTATTTAGGTCTTTGATTCCTTAGCAGTGTTTTGTCATCTTCTACGTAAAAGTCCTTTACATGCTTGGTTAGATTTCTTCCTAGATATTTGATTCTTTTAGTTGCTATTATGAATGAAATTTTTCTTGATTTCTTGTGCAAATTCATTGCTTGTGTATAGAAACACTACCGATTTTGGGGTGCTGATCTTGAAATCCATCAGTATGCTGAATTCATTTCTTAACTCTAGGAGCTTTGTTGTGTACCTTTCCAGATTTTCTGTATGTAGGATCATATCATCTACAAATAGGGAAAGTTTTACTCCTTTCTTTCCAATTTGGATGCCTTTTATTTCTTTTTCTTGCCTAATTACTCTGACAAGAATATCCAGTAAAATGTTGAATAACAGTGGTGACAGTGAGAATCCTTGTCTTGCTCCTGATTGTAGAAGGAAAGCTTTCAGTTTTTTACTTGAAGTAGGATATTAGCTGTGGACTTTTCATATATGCCTTTTATAATGTGGAGGAAGTTTCCTTCTATTCCTAGTGTTGTAAGTGTCTTTGTCATGAAGGGTGTTGTATTTTGTCAAATGCCTTTTGTGTGTTGGTTGAGATGATCATGCTTTGTTTTGTTTTTCCATTCATTCTGCTAATGTGTATTACATTAATTGATTTTATAATGTTGAGCCAACCTTGCATACCAGGGATAAATCCCACTTGATCATGGTATATAATTCTTTTAACATGATGTTGAATTCAATTTGCTAGTACTTTGTTGAGGATTTTTGCATCTATATTTATAAGAGATATTGATCATAGTTTTCTTTTCTTGTGGTACATTTATGGCTTTGGTATGGGGTGATATTGACCTTACAGCATGAGCTAGGGAGTGTTCCCTTCTCTTCAATTTTTTGGAAGAGTTTGAGAAGAATTGTAATTAAGATTTGTTGGAATGTTTGGTAAAATTGTCCTTTGGAGCTATCTAGTTCTTGGCTTTTTTTGGGGGGGAGGGATTTTTGATTATTGAATCATTCTCTTTACTAGTAATTGGTATGTTGAGGTCTTCTATTTCTTCTTGAATCATGTAGGTAGTTTGTGTGTTTCTAAGAACTCATTCATTTCATCTAGGTTTTCTAATTTATTGGTGTACAGTTGTTCATTTTATCCATTTTAGTCATTTTTATTTCAGTGGGGTCAGTAATAATGTGTACCTTTTCATTTCTTATTTTCATTATTTGGATCCTCTCTTTTTTCTTTGCCAGTCTAGCTAAAAGTTTCTGTTCTTTTGAAAGGACCAATTTTTGGTTTTGTTGGTTTTCTTCATTGAATTTTTTTTGCTATTTCATTTATCTCCACTCCGATTTTTGTTATTTCCTTCCTCCTGCTTGTTTTGTGTTTAGTTCACTCTTCTTTTTCTAGTTCCTCTAGTTTTGTGGTTAGGTCTCTGATTTGAAGTTCTTCTTCTTTTTGAACGTATGCATTTAGAGCTATACATTTCCCTCTCAGCACTATCTTCACTGCATCCCGTAAGTTTTGCTATGTTGTATTTTCATTTTCATTTGTCTCAAGATATTTACTAATTTTGCTTGATTCTTCTTTAACCCATTGGTTATTTAAAAGCATGTTGTTTTATTTCCATATGTTTGTGAATTCTCCCTTTCTCTCTGTTTTTCATGTCTAGTTTCATTCCATTGCGGTCAGAGAAGATAACACTGTATGATTTCTATACATTTCCACTTAATGAGACTTCTTGTATGACCCAACATATTGTCTCTCCTGGAGAATGATCCATGTGCACTCAGGAAGAATGTGTATTCTGTTTTCATTGGGTGTAGTTTTCTATATATGTCTGTTAAGTATAGATGGTTTAGTATATCATTCAAGTCCTGTACTTGTTTATTGATCTTCTGACTACATGTTCATCCATTATTGGGAGTTGAAGTTTCCTATTATTAATATAGACCATCAATTTCACCCTTCAAATCTATCAGTATTTGTTTCATATATTTGGGGGCTCTGCTGTTTTATATATATATATATATATATATATATATTATGTTTGTGTGTGTGTATATACGTGTATATAATTGCTACATCTTCCTGTTGTATTGTCCCCTTTATTGCTCTGTAGTGACCATCTTTGTCTCTCATAACTGTTTTGACTTAGTGTATTTTATCCAATATTGGTTTAGCCACCCCCTCTCTCTTTTGGTTACTACTTGCATGGCATATATATATATATATAGATATATATATATATATATATATATTTTTTTTTTTTTTTTTTTTTTTCATTCTTTCACATCAACCTACTTGTAACTTTGACTTTAAGGTGAGTCTCTTGTGGACAGCATATAGTTGGGCCATCTTTTTTTTTCCATTCTGCCTGTCTCTGCCTTTTGAATGGAGAGTTTGATCCATTTGTATTTAAAGTCCCTATTGATAATATAGGTCTTTCTTTTGTCACTTCACTATTTAGCCTTTGTAAGTTTTGTACCTTTTTTGTCCCTGAATTCCATTAAAGCCTACTTTCAAAATTATTTGCTTTCATGTTGTACCACATTGATATCTTCTTATTTCTATCTGGATATATTTTTTCATATGTTTTCCTTGTGGTTACTTCTGGGTTAAAATTTAGCATCCTAAATATATAGCAATTATATTTGGTTTAATACGACTTAACTTCAATAGCATGCACATATACATTTCTTATACTCCTCTGACCTCCCACCAACTTTTTACTTGTTACCGCTTATATCTTTGTACATTGTATGTCCAAAAACCTAGATTTATCATTACTCTTTTATGCATTTGCATTTTAGCACCTGTAGGAAGTAAGAAATGGAGTTACATGCCATATAATACAGTACAATAATACTGGCATTTCTATTTACTTAATGGCTACCTGTAAAGCAGGTTTTTATTTCTTTGTGCTGCTTTGAATCACTGTCTAGTGTCCTTTCATTTCAATATTAATAACTTCCTTTAGCATTCTTTGTAGGGCAGATCTAGGGGTGATGTACTCCCTCTGCTTTTGTTTATCTGAGAATGTCTTAATCTTCCCCTCAGTTTTGAAAGATATATAATTCTTGGGTAACAGGAGTTTTCCTTCAGCACTTTCAAATGCTGCCTTCTTCCCTCCATGGTTTCTGATGAGAAACCAGCAGTGAATCTTATTGGGATTCCCTTGTATGTAAACATTGCAGTTCTCTTGTAGCTTTCAGAACTTTCTCCTCTTTTGCATTTGATAGCGTGATTAATATATGATGGGATGTGTTTTTCTTCATTTTTATCCTGCTGTTCTCTGAGCTTCTTGGATGTGCATATTCACATCTTTTGCTAAGTTTAGGAAGTTCTCTGTCATTATTTCTTTGACTATACATTCTGCCCTTTTCTCTCTTCTTTCTTGATCTCCTCTATCATGTATAGTAGTGCATATGATGGTGTCTCATAGTTGTCTTAGGCTATTTTCACTTTTAATATTTCTTTTTTTTTTTCAGCTCCTTAGCCCAACTCATTTCAAATGTCTTTTCTTCAAGTTCACTGATTCTTTCTTCTGCCAGCTCCAGTCTGCTCTTGTAAACCCCCTGGCCATTTTTCATTTAAATTATTGTGGTCCTCAACTCCAGTGGTTCTGTTTGGTTTCTTTTTAAAATTTCTATATCTTCACTTAGATTCTCATATTGTTCATTCATTGTTTACCTGATATCCTGTAGTTTTTTTTTTTTTTCTCTGTAATTTCTTTCATCTCCTTGAGCATTTTTAAGATCATTTTTTAAAAGACTTTATTTTAAAGATCCTTTTTTAAAAAGACTTTGTCTACCTTCTCATCTTCTTCACTGATGTTATCTGTATTTTTATCTTCTTCCTTTGTATGGTCCTTTCCTGTTTCTTTGTTTGTCTCATACTTTTTTTTTTGCACACTGTATATTTTAATATTTTAAAATGATATCTCTAAGATTTGCTCCCTGGAATGTCTATTTCCTGGTTTTGTATCAAGCTGTTGACAAGACAGAGATTTTCTTGAGCTTCATCCTTTCTGTCAGGAAGTTCTGCCCCAGGTGAATGCACTGTGCAGGGTTTTCCCTATCTTACTGGGCCTCTGTCTTGTTCTGCGCTTTTGCTTGTTAGTTGTTTGAGATTTCTGCTGTTTATGGGATTTTGGTTGTCCCCTCTGTTTCCCAGGAAACAAAACTCCCTCTCCTGGGTATCTAAAGCCAGCAGGCCTTTGTCCCAGACTGTCTGGCTGCTTCCATAGTTTTTTATACTACTTTTGTTGTTTCACACTTCTTTTGCCTGGAGGACTAATTCTGGGTGGGGAGGGACACCCCAGGGAAGACTTTCCCTATTCAATTTTTTCCAGCCAAAGGCCCAGGGATCCATGAAGAGGTGCAGACCAGCTCCAAAGTGCCCTGTGGAGGGGGTCAGGAAGGCTGCCCCAAACTTCTCCAAAAGCTCTGCAGAGCTGAGCTTTCCTGGCCTCCCCAGCAAATTCAGCCTTTCAGTTAACTTTTCCCCACAGTTCTGAGGAAGCCCTGCATCTTTAAATCTCCACCCCATCCATCGCCCCTCCCTTCCCCTGTCCAGGGAGGTTTGAAACAATGGCTGCCACTGCTTTTGTCTGGGGTAGGTTGAAACAAGTTGGCACCAAGAGCTGGCCAGTGTTCTGAATTCAGATATCAGAAGCTGCAATCAGTGATCACCTGTGAACACTTCTATTCTTGGGGAAGAAGACTTTGATGTCCTTAGCAGCAAATAACTAGCTTCTGGACCCCACAGCAGAGTGCTGTGAAGGTGTTGGATGGGTGCCAGGATTTGTGGTGCAGAGAGAGCAATTTATAGTTGTTTTTGGTAATTTATCAGTCTCTTCCTCCCGTTCTTCCCTGGATGCTATACAGTATTCTTCTGGCCTCTGGAGTTTCAAAACAGTTGTTTCAGACAGTTCCTGACTATTTAATAGTTGCTTTGGTGGGAGGAATGAGTTATGAAACTTGCTACTCTGTCATCTTCTCCTGAAGTCAACATCTATTCACTTTTATAAAACCCTGTACTAACTCTATTGCTTAACTAATAAATAACCATGCAATATAATTGCCTGTTTGCATTCTTTATCTCCCACTGGTTTGTAAAGTACTTAAGGTAGGTACATAGGAAGCACATTTAAATATGTGTTTAAAAGCAGGTGCTTAGCTATATGTTTTACTAAGTGGAATGATTCGGGATTTTAGAAATCAAAACAGATATTGAATTTTTATTTAATCCATTATTATGTGTACCTTTGGAAATTGAACATTAAGATATAAAATAATTTTGTCCTAGGTCACACCTTGAGTTTGTGGAAATATCAGAAAGTCATGTCAGATCTTGGAGACAACTATAACTAGTGGTTTTTGTACATCATCAGGCTGTTTCATATCAGAGTCAGACAAAGGACAAATGTTTTAATCCTTTAGCACTGTCCTTATTTTTTCAAGAGTGCAAATTAAATTATTTAAGAATAAAATAACAAATGTATATTCTTTTCTATCAGAGAAGAAAATGCAATATGCTTCAATAAAATGATACAAGATTCTGCTTGAAAAGATGCTACTGAAACATGTATTTTAGCTGCTTTTTCATATTTATTAAGTAGCATGAGGAAACTATTTTGAATATCTGTCTGCAAGTATTTTTTCTAGTTCAGGAACTTTGATTTTTAAGACACTGCTTTATTTATCTACATTACTTTCCTTCAATTAGCTATCATTTCATTTCTTTCAAGTATTCCCTTATTCACTACTCAATATCACAGTCAAACCTATTTTATTTCAGAATCACGGAACCCTGCTTTATATTCATAACTATGTAAAACTGTCATCTGTTGAATAGTTAAATTCACACACAATAAAATCTTTCTTTCCAGCAGGCTGTTCCTTTAGCAGATACTTGCTAAAGACATTCAAAGATATATTTCAGGCTAGAAGATGTGAAATGTGTTAATTAAAACAGTTTTGTTCCTTTTTCAGGTCTACTTTCAGCTATATTTTATTTTTACAAAAAGGGATTGTACTCCTTTGTACTAATATGTAAAACCACTAATTACATGTTGTCATCGTAGTAGGATATACAACAGTTAATACTTTCAGAAAGGAATCAGTGCCAGTTAATATTATGATACAATTATGCTCAACCTTTTTTATCAGCTTACTCAGTGAGGGCCTTTACATGCTATTAAATAAATTGATTTATTGCATGTGATATGTGCAGAATTGGCAACCTTGGTGATTTATGTGGAGTAACCCAATCATAAGCCTACTGAATTGGCATTCAGGTGACTGGATAAGTCGTTTTACTATCTCCAGACCTCAAACTTTTCACAAACTTGGTACCACATTACCACATGGGGTAGCATCTGCAAGAAAGTAATGTCTTGAGTAGAGTAAATGAAAAAAAAAAAAAAAGAGAAAAAAACTATATTATGTATGTGAATGAAGTTTCTTCAGTATTGAATAGTTTTCCCCTTCCAATATAATATTGAGAGAAGTCTTATCTCTTCAATCATTTTTCAGTCACTTACCTAAAAATTGTCCCTTCTGCTTTCCATAATATAACATGATTTGGAAGCTTGTTATCAAGGATTCATTTATATTTCTATTTGATAACTATGGGCATTGGAGGGAACAGGATAGGTGCAGGATAGGGGGTGATGAACAGGTTATTTTCATCTGTGTCAATCAAGTAATGGAAATAAGATATGCTCATTAAACCCATTAATAAGCAGATTCTAAAGATAACTATTAGAGTGAACAAAGGAAAATTCTTTTGAACTTAGGTAGAAAAAAATTCATCCAGTGGGATATTTCCATAAAGAATTCCTTGAGAGCATGAGCCACAGTAAATGAGCTGGATGTTTTACAAGGAGGAATATAAAGAAGGAAAGTATGTAAGGGTAACAAGCATAAGTAAGTGAGTTAAGTAAAATAGTGTGGGAAAACTCAAAGAATTACTAACAATACACTTGGTTTAAAGAAAAATAAAGTCATGGGTACTCAAGATGCAAAGAAACATTGAAAAGAGATCAAATGGAGCATAGAATTCCCCACTAAAAAGTTCAGACTCTAATTGGTAAACATATGCCAAGTATTAAAGTTTCTGGGAAAAAATACGCATAATCAAAGATATGCTGTAGGTAGTGGAGTATGGTACAAGGAGTATAAGACTTCAAATTTAGGTATCCTTCTTGGTAGTCTATGTCTCATTTTAATTAGGTGGATAAAATTTGGTAAGTCACTTAATCCTACTTGAATTCCATTTTGTAAACAATCAAATGAAAGTGTTAAACTAGAAAGCAGCTAAGATCAGTTTTATGACTTTTCAATAAATAGATAAACTTGTGGCTAATAGAATGGATTTACAGATGAAGAGACTTGACAGAGAGAAAGGATAAAAGAAGATAAAAAGAAGATAAGAGTATCCAATGTCAAATGAAAGTATGTCTGCAAAAGTAAAATGACAAAAAGCATAGAAAGGGAGAAGTAATAATATAAAATGGAAATAACTACAAATTCTTTGAAGCTTTTTCCCTTAAGATGCAGAGTCTTCTCCCCCATTATCTGAATCTAGGCTAGGCTTGTGACTCTTTATAAACAATAGAATGCATTGGAATGAGTTTGCACAATTTACAAACTGGGGCCTCAAGAGGACTTGCAGCTACCTCTCATATTCTATTGGAAAATGGATTCCATGTGAAACAGCCTGAGTTATCCTGACATGCAGTGAGATACATGGACAATGAAATGTCCATGTCTAAATTCACTATAAAATTTTAAAAGATTCAGAATTTAAAAAAATAATATTTAAAAAACTATCACATTTGGGCATCACCTTTCTAAGAACTTCCTCTGATAAAGTTAATCACTACCTTCTCTGTATTATTACAGTATACTTGACACTGTCTTTTTATTGCATGTATTATCCAACTGTATGCAACTTTGGATTCTGATTATCTTTCCATATGTCTTTCTCATTCAGCAAAGGAACAATGGTCAAAATTTCAGTCTTTGAAATAAGACAGTAATGGATGCAAATTATATTTCCATAAAACACTATATTTGGGAACTTGGGCAAGTCACCCAACTCTCTAAGCCTCAGTTGACCAAATGAGAAATATATATTACTATGATTTATTATACATCTACTATAGGCTAGGCACTTTGCCCAGTGCTCTCCAGGCATATTCATTTTAACCTCATGGTAACCATCAAGGTTGGTAAATTACCATTAGTTTCTAAATCAGAATATTGAGTCTTAGAGAAGATAAATGAGTTGTCCATAGTCCCATCTTTAGTAAGCAGTGAAAATAAAACTTCCTGTGAACTTTTAAACTCAATTTTTCTGGCTCAAAAATCATTGCTTTAATGACTATACTGCACCAGTAGTAATAACTACCTATTAGCATTTTTTGAATATTATTTATTGAGATTGCATGTACAATCTGGGTTGGGGTAGAAACTCGAAAGCACAAAATAAAATTAGTCCATATTAAAAGCATTTAGCATAGTGTCAAACATAAAAGGTACACTAAACAAATTTTATCTCTAATCTTTCTATTTAATAATATGTGTGATCTCTTCAATGCCTCATAATTCATTTTAGGCATTTAACCCCAAGAATAACACTGCCCTGAGAGCATTTTATGATGATGGAAGTATTCTCTATTTGCACTTTCCAATACAGTGGTCACTATCTACATATGACTATTGAACACTGGAAACATGGCTAGTGTGACTGAGAAACAGAATTTTAAAATGTTGATTAGGTTATTTAAATTTAAATTTGAATAGCCACATAAGACCAGTGGCTCTGATATTCTCAAAGTTCTGGAATATTTCCTCTGTAAATATTAGCAAATTTAACTGTTGAGAAATGAGGGGATTAATGGAGCCAAGATTGAGGGTCAAGGATCCATTCAAGGTGAATATATGCCAAATTATGTTATAAAAAAAATACATTGTGGCTCAGAGATATGTGCAAATGTGATATAAAGATGTACATGCTGTTATAATGTAATTCAATGCCCTATGCTAAAGGATTAAGTGGTGTAAAATAGGGCAAGAAAATAGTATTCTTCAGTAGGAATATCTGTATACAGCAGAAAACAGGCTAAATGGCTGTTTTAATGGAAACATCTCAAGTACATCTTCATGGCTAACACCAGCATCAATTTTAGTTGTCAAAACCAGTATGACTTCCCATTAACCATTTGATCACTGAATCTGTCCTCCTCTCCCCATGTACATTATTGTCACCCTAGTATAAGATTTTATTCATGGCCCCTGAATGAGCATAGCTGGGAACTTCCACATCCAATCTCTTCCAACATCGAATCCATTTACATTTCAAATTTAAATTTAAATTTAAATATGCCATTTCCTTGTTTAAACGCTTTTGTGATTTGACATTCTTCTTGGAATAAATTACAAAATCTGTCACAGGGACTCAAAGCCTTACGTTAATATGCGCCTGCCTATTTAACTAGACTCATCTTTCACCATTTAATCCTTTCTCCAGCCTCAGTGGCCTTCTTCAGCTGTTGAAATGTACTGTGGTTTTTTTGTTTTGTTTTGTTTTGTTTTTGCATATGTTCTTTAAGTATTCTATTTTTTTTTTCTGACTGTCACATATTCAAGTTCTATTTCCATACCCATGTTTGAAACAAAGTTGTATAGACAAAGGCACCAGAGATAAAAAATTAAAATAAAATAAAACTTATTTTTGAAAGATTAAGGTGATTGATGACATAGCCAGGTGTTTTGACCAAATGGATCCCCCTCTCTGATCCTCAGAAGTCTCATACTCCCAGACCTAGCCAGGCTCATCAATCATAGTCCTCTATCCCCACCACAACTGCAAGAAAACCTGCTAATGTGGAAGACGTGACCAGGTAGAGCAGAGAATGTACTATGCTTTCTGCAAGAAAGCAAAACTCCCCCATTTCTTGCCCCTGGCTTTAGTTTCCTGGCTGCTAAATCAAACATTATGCAATGGGTTGGCTTAAACAGAGGGAATTTATTGATTCACGATTTTGAGGCTAGGAGAAGTCCAAAATCAAGGTGTCGTCACATTAGTGCTTTCTCCCAGAAAACTGTGGTGTTCTGGCACTGTCTGCCAGTGATCCCTGGTCCTTGGCTTTTCTGTCACTGGCAATGCACATAGCCATCTCTCCTGGCTTTTAGCTTCTTTTCCGGATTCTGTTGAATTTCAGCTTCAGGGTGCTCCTTGTGGCTTTCTCTTTCACTGTGGCCTTCCTTATAAGGCCTCCGGTAATAGGGATAAGACCCAGTCTGATTGAGTTGGGCTACACCTTAACTGAAGAAACCTCATCAAAAGGTTCACACCCACAGGTATGGGTTAAGTGTAAGAAAATGATTCTCTGAAGTATGTAGCTCTAAGCCCCCACACCCTCTAAAAAAGGGAGAATAAAATTGTACTTTGTCATAGGTAGTCATGAAATAGCTAAATCTTTTTCTTGACATTGGGAAGATTAATAAAGAACTTAGTGGGGATCCAAAGTTTTAATTCAATGCAGCATTACCCCCTGCTTACTCATCCTCCAGAGCCCCGTTCCATGTCCCTTATTCAAGAGAATTTTCTCCGTCCTTCAGAGGTCTGTCCCTTTATGTAGAATTCTTACAATCTTTATTGGGTTTCTTTGCACTGAGAATTTCTGAGAGTTGCATGCATCGTTTCTCTCACTCCGTGATCACAAAACGATTTGTTCCCAAGCATTCTATAAGATTAATGATCCAAGAAATACAGTTTGAGAAATACTGTTTTGTGATAATTAGATACCTGAGCAAATTGTTGATGTGATCTCAGTAGGACTATCGGCAATATTATTGTATCTATTTATCATCTGGTTTGTTAATCAGGATGGACTAGGTTAGTCCACAGTAACAAAAAGCCTTAATGAGGGTCCCAACAGCTCTCCAGGGTACCTGTCTTCTCAGCAGCAGTTCAATAATTTAGGCTTTACCAGATCAACGTGGATATTCCCCTAGAACTGGCAGGGAAGGATAAGAGAGAGGAGAGGTAACACATCAACAATTAAATGCTTTAGCCTAGAAGTGATATGTATCTGTTCCACTCACGGACCATTTAGTAGAAAACATCATATAGTCTTTCCTAACTTCAAGGGATTTAGGAAGCTTGTTTTTCCATGTTCCCAAGAACTAGAAGAGATCTAGTTATCAGTAGTAGTATATGTGATATCACACTGATAACTGTTACCTAGATGTACCTTTCAAACTGTCCAGCTCAAAGGACAAAGCCCAGGTCCAAATACTTTGATCCCATGCCCATCTTGATGCTTTGCAAGAGAAAATGTCTACATTTCATTAATCCTGCTCAGTAATTTTTCCCTTTGCACACCTTAGGGCAATGTGAGAGAAAGTTTGACATAGAAGCTGTGCATGTTTCTCCTGCTTCTGTTTACCACATTTACCAGCCTCTGAAAAGTTAAATTTATTGGCACATAGGTACTTGTATATAAGAATAAGTTCCACCAGGATGATAGGATCAATTCCAAAATAGTTGAATATTGAAAGACCAATAATTATTAACAGTCAAGAATTAAAAGTTTAATACAAAAATCTTCTCTAGATGTTTGGGTAAAATAGAGGAATGGGAAGATAGCTTGCTTCATATAAACATTATATTAAAGACAGTTTTATAATTTAAAAGAATTATTAGACAATATAATTAAAACACTACTGTAGAGATTATTCTACTTTTTAAATGCAGTACTTCCCTCATTCTAGACACCATTGTTTTCTGATTCATCATAGATTTAAAAACACTTTACAAAAAGAAACTGTTCACATCAAATGCATTAAAACATATTTATTTCGGAGAATTCCAAATGCAAGTGTATTTTAAGTTTTAGAATATAGAAAAAGCATTCATCTGTATTTTAGTTTTCATGCAAAAAGTTTTTGTAGCTGTATGTGTTCTGTTTTTGCATGTTATTTTGGACCCATGTTACTGTAAGTTGCTATTTAGCCAAATTAAATGGAGAAAGGAAAACATATATTGACTACATATTGGCTAAGAGATTTTCACCAACTTGATTCCTGCAGCTACCCTAAGAGGTAAGTGTCATTATTAACCTTATTTATTAGAAGAAGAAATAGGATTAGAGAGAATGAATCATTTGCCCAATTTCACATAGCATGTAACTGGCAGGACCAGGATTTTAACCCAGTTCAGCATAACTCTAAACTGTGCTCTGTGCTCTTTCCATTAGCCAGTCAAAATGATGGTAATTTGCAAAAAAGTACTTAGCATGTCTTTTCCTGAATATGAATTAGTACTCCCACAGACCACTGTCCTATCACTTAAAGCTTATGCATACACATTTGTGTATATATGTGTGTTCATATATTCAGTCAGAATAACAAGAGTAACAATATTTAGTTCTTATTCAGCCCAATTTGTTTGACAAAAGTTCTAGGGTGAAAATGTTAAAACCAACAGTATCTTTAGGTCAAAGGATAACTATAGTGAGAGATTAGGTTAGTCACATCAGAGGGAGTTCACTTCAGACTTTTTTCTGTTGTCAGCTGCAGTATTTTCCACTCACTAATGGGCACCCAGCCTTTCCAAATAAGTAAATAAAAAATGAATAAATAAATATTAAAAAGCACTACGTCAAAGGAAAGAACAATGTTCTTTTTTGGCTGGAGGGGATTTATAATTCACTTCTTTCCATTGTAGGATCAAAACCTAAAATCCTGTTTCTTTTTTCATCTAATTCAGACAGAATCTGGAATAGTATCCACCAGGGCCGAGAGGCAACAAGGGCTGAAATGATGTCTAGGCTGAGAATTTCTCTCTGGCTCTTTCATCAGTGTAATGGCTCAGAGTACTGACAGTGTTAAAGCCCACTCAAACAATGCTTGCTATTTAAATTAAATACTGGACAATTGACCTGATTAGCTAGGAGAGGATAGGAAACAATCTTCCCAGGCTTTTAAAGTCATATTTGAGTTGTGAGAATGTGTCTTTAGAAATCGTTTAATATCAGTTCAAACTTTAGGTATAGAGTCTTTCTGATCAGCAAAGTCTTCCATATCATCAATATGCCAAGCTGCTAATGACTTCTAATTTTCTTTAAGAAAGGGACAATCTGAATCTTACATTTTATTTTCCTTCTTTAATGCCATCTGTGATGGTTAATTTCATGTATCAACTTGGCTAGGTTCTGGTGTCCAGTTGTTTGGTCAAGCAAGCACTGGCCTGATTGTTACTGTAAGGGCATTGCATAGGTCGACTTGTATCTATAGTCAGTTGATTGCATCTGTGGTTGACTACAGCTACAAGCAACAAAGGAGATTGCCCTCAACAATGAGGGAAGTTTCCTTATCCAATCAGGTGGAGGTCTAAAGCCAGAGTGAAGATTTCAGAAGGCAGAAAGAACTCCTGCCTCTTCTTCATTGAGCAGCTTTTCCTGGGGAGTACAACCTAACCTTCATTGAGTTTCCAGCTTGCGGTCTGCCCTTCAGAATTAGGACGTGCAAGTCCCCATGGTATGAGCCAATTGCTATAATAAATCTCTTAATATCACATATACAGTTATGTAAGCTGTCAATTCTGTCAGGAGAACCTTAACATGTCATCAGATAGAAATTATAAGAGCCTTGAAATCATACTACAGCTTCATCCTTGCCTTGCTGAATACCATTTGTGACTCCAAAAAATTCAACAAGTTAGGTGAAGTTCTTTTCTTATTCTATTTTCTCTCAGTACCATGAGAACAACCTCCCCCACTGTTCTTATAAGGATTTACTTCAAATGTACTTGTCTTCCCAACTAGGCATTCAGATTCATTAAATTACAATTATAATTACATTAATTTGCAATTAATATATAATTTATGATTATAATTACATTAAATTATAATCATAGCATGTGAGGAACTCTCAATGAATGTATTTTGAACTAAATTAATATTCCCATTTTCAATATGTCTTTTTGTTCCCCAGTGCCTTCTTGCCTTCTACCTCCCATCCTTTATTCAAGGTCTCTACTACTTATAGAGTGTCCTAAGACCAAGCTGTGTGGTTTGAATGTATTATGTCTCCCAGAAAAAGCCATATTCTTTGATGCAATCTTATGGGGCAGACATATTAGTGGAGATTAAGTTGGAATAATTTGGATTAGGTTGTTTGCATGGAAATGTGCCCCACCCAACTGTAGGTGATAACTCTGATGAGATATTTCCATGGAGGCATGGCCCCACCCATCAGGGTGGGCCTTGATCATTGGAGCTATATAAATGAGCTGGCAAACAGAAGGAACTCAGTGCAGCTGTGAGTGACATTTTGAAGAGGAGCTACAGCCAAGAGGGACACTTTGAAGAAAGCACAGGAGCTGCAGATGTGAGACAGTTTGAAGACAGCCGTTGAAAGCAGACTCTTGCTCCAGAGAAGCTGAGAGAGGACAAATATCCCAAGTGCAACTAAGAGTGACATTTTTGAGGCACTACAGCCTAGAGAGGAACATCCTGGGAGACAGCCATTTTGAAACCAGAACTTTGGAGCAGCCGCCAGCCATGTGCCTTCCCAGCTAACAGAGGTTTTCCAGACACCATTGGCCATCCTCCAGTGAAGGTACCCAATTGCTGATGTGTTACCTTGGACACTTTATGGCCTTAAGACTGTAACTGTGTAACTAAATAATCCCCTTTTATAAAAGCCAATCCATCACTGGTGTTTTGCATTCCGGAAGCACTAGCAAACTAAAACACAAGCCTATACTTTTTCTTTATCAGTCAAAAAGCTCATCTATATAGTATCTTCTTTCACAAGACTGATTAGTCATTTTTGAATATATATTCCATCATGAATTCCTAAGAATGGATCACTAAAGGATATTTTAATCCTGAAAGATGAAATGCCTTTGTCACTTTACAATATAGAAAAATATCAATTGATAACATAGAAACAAAACAAGGTGTTATGATTCCGGTGTTTAAGAACAAAACATGGTGACATCTAACATATTTATTGTATTATGGACCATTGTATTATGTATCATTCTAATAATAGTATCTTAATCTGGTGATTTATTACTCAAGATTCCCAACCCTATAGCCAGTGGACAGTGGATGCTGAAAGTATCTGCTTTTTTGGTTGTCTTCTTCATGGAAGAGTAAACCCCCTTCTAATGCTTCAGATTGTCTCATTCCATTTATAGCCAAATTAAAACATCTGAATTATAGCTCTGGCCCTGGAGTTAATATTTTTTTTCTTTTGTTTACTTCTTACATGGTCTGATTCATTATCTAATTACTTTTATAGCGGGAAACCAAGTTACAAATCTTCACTGTATTGCTTCCAAGTTGAGTGATAGTGGGTGGAAACTCCAAAACGTGTAGCAGATGAAGGTGGAAATGCTCTTCTCAAACTGGAGGTTAAGTGACCAGTGAGTTTCATTGCCTGGTTCTCCTATTGCTCCTCAACTGGACCCCTGAGCCTTCTCAGTGAAAGCCCTTAGGCTACACAGAATGCACATTAAAAACATTTTACAATGTGCTCAAAGCTACAAGTCTTTCATCTGCAATTAGCTATTAATGGCAAATATGCTGACAATTTGAAAGGGCTCTATTTGAAACCTTTCATCAACCCCTTATTTCATTAAAATTTCATCTGACCTTGATTCTCTAGCCTAGTGTTGCATTTTTTTAAAGTTAGATGTAGCCCTCCACCAGTGAAATTTAGGCTTTCTGTATCTATTCAGTTGTGCCTAGTTGATGCTCAGTGATGCTTCTTGATTTAGCAAATTTAATTGTGGGCTGGAAGATGTCTTTAAGGCTCAGGATGCAAACAATGACAAGAATAAATCAGGGACATTCTATGAGTATGATGAAATTCATAATCCTTATTATTCCCATGCTCTAAGTGGCAGAACTATGTGTGTGTGTATGTGTAGTGGGGGGTGTGTGGGTGTGTGGCTGTGTGTGCAGTAGAGATGACAGCATTTTAGAAAATGGAATTCTGTAGAACATAAAGATAATAAATGGAATTTCTAGAGAATAGGTTCTATATTCTTTATATATTTTTTGTAGTTAAAGTATCTGTAAGGGTACATTTTTTTAAAGGAATGAACACAATTTGGTACTAAGTTAGTAAAAAGGTAGTTTCAGAATTATAAGAATCATTTTTATTTAACATTTGGGTGAATAATAGCAAAATTATGTATAGCAGAGCAGAGATATAGAGAAAAATTAACACCCAAGGTATTTTCAGGAGACAAGCTGTTAATGAGTTTCAATGTAAGAATAAAGAAAAACATGAGTTATATGGAAAAGTAAAGTTATTGACAAAAAAGAAACTGTGAGGAAAAAGATAGTAATAAGCATTATATTTGGCACTGCATGAATTCAACAGCCCCAAATTAAGTTTAACCTTAAGGTTTTTGTGGTGGAACTTAAAATTTTTGCAATGTATCAGAGAGTTGAGAACTTAGAAAAACTGGAAAGAAGGAGCTTAACATTTAGTGAGAGAAGCACCAGACAGAAAAAACAATTCTCTTAAGTTACCCTTAGAGAATCACATTTAATCCTTTCAATTGTCATGCTTCTTAAGAATTTATTTTATAGGTGGAGACTGGGTGTTAGTGTAGTACCCTCTTCTGAGATTTATGATCTCTCTGGAAATATTATGGACATGTAGAAACCAACACATTTTAACTGTCTGTTAAGACAACTTCATTCTTTACTTGGCCCATATAAGGGGATGCACAATTCATCATTCTGTCTTAGATGCTCTTTGTTTCTTACTCCACATATTCTTCTTGGGCAAGTTCATCCACTCCCATGGCTCTGATGACCATAGTTACTTATATAGACCCCCAAAACTAAGAATTTAACATTGACCTTGCTCCTGAATCTACAAACATATATCCATCTGCCTCCTGAATATCTTTTCTTGTCTCTCAAATATTTAAATCCAGTATTTCTTAATCCAGACTCCTTTGTTTTTCTATGACTGCTTGCCCTTTACTGTTACCTATTTGAGTAGATGATGCAACCTTCATTTAACAGTCAAAGTCAGAATGAGAACATCTTTCTTGACCACTATGTCTGCCTTAAAATCAAATCTAATGAATTAGAAATACTTGTCTCCACTTCTCACGCTGAAAGTTTTTCAAGCAGTGGTTTTCTCTCTACCTTCATTATCATTTCCCAGTTTCAGGTCAATTTCTTACTTAGATCACTTGAAAAACTTTCTCAAAAATTCTAATTTGTCTTCAAAAATTTCCCCCATTCTTTTTTCCTTGTTACTTTGTATCCAAAATAACCTTTCTAAAAAAAAAATCTGATCTTCTCAGTCATCTGCATAAAATCATCCTGTGGCCATCTTTTTACTGCAGCATAACACATACATTTCCTCATGTCCATTTTTTTTTTTTAATTTTGAGATAACTGTAGGTTCACATGCAGTTATTTAAGAAATGATACAGAGAGATTCTGTGTACTATTGTTTTACCCCAATGGTAACATATTGCTTAACTATGGTAATATTATCATGACCAGTAAATCAATATTGACACAATCCACCAATCTCATAGATTTTTTATCATGGTTTATCAAGCCCTTCATGATGTGCCCCCTGCTGAATATCTCCAGTCTTTTCTTTTGCAAAGGCAACTCTCAAGCATTTATTTCATTATGAGAAATCATAATTACCCTCTATAGTTTTAGATTGTTTTAGAACTTTCATGATGCTTTCACATCTGTGATATCATCAGATTTTTAAAGAATCTCCTTTTTGTAGGAAAGATATATATGATTACAATCATCATTTTGTAGATGAGGACATCATGCAAAGCTCAGTGTTTGACCTGAGATTACAAAACAAGTCAATGGCACCTCAGAGAAGGGTAAAGTATAGAAAATTGAATGCCTGTTAATGTACCTTGTACTTTACGTACATTATTTCATCTAAGCCACAAAACTACCCACTGTGGTTGGTTTTACTGTCATTTCCATTTTATAAATGATATAGCAGATGCTCAGTGAGATTATGTAATTTACAACAGGCCATATATATTAATTTTTGGAGTCTACCTTTGCCATGACCTGCTTTTCAGAATCCATGAAGGCTTTAGCCCAGTTCTGAATTATTTGTGGAAGACCAGAATTCTTCCTTGCAAATTTCTTTAAGAAATTAATTCTTGTTACAAAATAGTCTATTTTTTTGAACATCTAAGAAAGTCATTAAGAACCTGAATTTTGAAGAAGTTTGTTTTATAAGCCTTCTTGGTGTTTTACCCCAGTCACACACATGACCATTTATAGTAAATGCAAGTATTCGAATCCAATTTAATTTTAAGGTCCCAATTTCCCTTCATGGACAGATGATGATCCTAAAATGCCCATTTGCTTTGTAAAAATGATTTTAAGAAAGCAAGGAAATCTCAAAGCAGTCATTAAAAAAGAATGTCAAGATATAAGCTGTGCTTTCTTTCCTTCGAACTGCAGTATTACTTCTACAAGTCCTACCCCAGAGTTGGAAAACTGCTTACATATGTTCGTAACTGTTCCTTTTGTGTAGGAAGCAGATAGCATGTTCTTGGCACAGCACAAAGACTGGATTTACAGAACCAGCAAAATGGGGTGGGGTGGTGGTGGCAGGCAACAGAGGAAGAGAAAGAAAATGTTTCTTCATGGCATTTCCTTCAGCGGTAGCTGCTATTTTCACATGCACTTAGCCTGTATGATCCATACCCAGGTGAAAGAAGTTGGGGAGGTGGATCTCCAGGGAGGCCATTAAAACTTTTCATTGAGGCACCCATCCTCACCCCATCTGAATGTTGTTATGCAATGAGATGAAAGTCTGTTCTCACTGCCACCCAGTCTTGAAGTAGGAATCAAATAAAATAACCTATGAGAATGAGAATATTAATGTCTGCTATGTTTTATCTTACTATCATTGTTTTTAAACAAACTTGACATATAATAGTCACAAACTGGAAATCCAAAGATTATATCTGACTTTGAGATAAGTTTTGTTTGTTCCAGGCAGAATTTGAAAAACAACCAATGAGTTCTCAAATTTAAAAATAAGGAGATTTCATATAATATGTCATGTAAATGATGAAGCTCAGCTGCTGCCAAGTAGCAACATCCTGGAGCTGAGTGGATGAAGTAAAAACTCTCTGGATGGCCACAGTCCATTCATCTTTTCCCTCATGTTACATCCTTGGCATATGTAGGCATATGAGAAGGAAACTCCTAATATACAGTACTATATTCTAAGATATAGGCAAAGAAAGCACTGTTCCCATTAAAGAGGCAATAAAGGCAAGGCTCAAAGAAAGTAAATTCGGAAAAATTGTTCATTTTAAGTCAGAGAATATGTGATCACTTAAAAACTAGTTTAATAATGAAAGAACATGTCAGGTGAGAGTAAGCTCATTTCTGTTTTGGAGGATAATAAGGAGTTTCTATATTTCAATAAGAAATGGCATAGTCATTCACTATATCCTATCCAGAAATGAAAATGACATTCAGGATCCAGTGGCTTGTAAAATGTGGTCCACAGAATCCTTGGTACACATGGAAAAGGATACACTGCTCCACCCAAACTCCTTTTCCAATGAGAATAATGGCAATTATTTATAAGATTTATATGTGATGGGGGTACACATATCCTCAGATAAGGGTTTTGCAGTAGAAAAGAGGAAAATAACTTAAAAGTCTATGTTAACACAGGGAAGGAAACTTAAGTCAAGGAATAGAGACCTTTGCTCATAATCCCTGGTTTATATGAGATATGTGTAGAAGGATTGGGTTTCTCTCCTGTGGCCAGAATCAAGAACTATTTCTATTCATGTGTGGCAAAACCTCTGAGACTATATGGGCCAACCACACTTAAGAAGACTGGGATGATGGGGTAATGATTCTCAGTTGACAGCAGGAATACTTGACTATATTGCTAGACTCCAAACTCTTTCAGAGCTATCAACATTTGGAAAAAAATATATGAAACTGCACCTCAAATCTCTCCCCTAATACATGTCCAAGGTACACACATGAACATATCCATCTCTGCTGAGCATTCCCTCCCACCCCTCCATGAGGACTATAAAGTTTTCTCCAATTACTACCCCATATGGCACTTCTCAGTTTCCTAACACCTGTGACACTACCACTATTCAAGCATAGTGTCTCTCTAGTAACTTGGAGCTATGTGCCCCAGAAAAACATATTCTTAAACTATTCCTCTGTTGGGGAACCCTTATAAATAGAACTTTTTGATGAAGTTATTTCAGTTAAGGTGAAGCCTAACTCAATCTGGATTGTTCTTAATCCTATTACTGAAGACGTTATAGGAAAGACCACAGAGGGAAACAAAGCCACAGGGAGCAGCCAGAAGCTGGAAGTCAAAATGGAACCAGGAAGAGAAGGGAGAAGCAAGGAGAGGCCATCAGGTGCATTACCAAATGACATAAAAGCCAAGGACCAAGGATCACTGGCAGCCAGCCCCAGAATGCCAGTCTTCTGTGAGAAAACATTGTCTTGATGATGCCTTGATTTTGGACTTACAGCCTCAAAATCATGTGACAATAAATTCCCATTGTTTAAGCCAACGCATCTTATGGCATTTACTTTAGCAGCTGGAAAACTAAAATAACCCCTAATCATTTTTCCTGAGTACCCTGCTAGGGAGTCAATGTGGTCAAAAGGACATGTGCTTAGGAGGCAGGGCAAGATGGCAGAGTGGTGAGGTGTGGGTTTTAGTTACTCCTTTGGGGAAGCTAGTAGATAGCCAGGAACTGTGTGAAATGGACACCTCAGGGGAATCTGAGTATGGACACACATCATACAACAGTCTCCAGCATGTGTAACAGCTGAGATCAGTGAAATCTGTAAGTTCTTTGGCCAGAGGGCCCATGCCTCTACCTGCTAAGCACAACAGACTGCTTTGCTGCTGGTTTCCTGAGGGAGGAGGGGCCATCTGTGCTTGAAACCAGGAAGGAGAACTGCAGCTGCAGAACTGATTAACAAATTCAGACTGCTGAACAAAAACTCCAACCATAGATAAATTGAGACCAGACACTGGAGCATCTGGGAGAAGTCAGCCCAGTAGAGAGGAGATAGGGCTAGCAAAAACAATAACAACAAAAAACACCAAAAACAAAACAGAGGCTTTTGGAGTTGTGGGTGAACATAATACAGAGAAGGACTGGGCTCAACAGAATCAGGCACATATGCAAACCCAGGGACCAGGTCCCTTATCTGAAAACCCAGTTTTCTGGTTTCATGTTTGCTTCTCAACTATTCTTCAACTCCTTTCTTTTTGCATTTCAATAGCCCATCAGAACTGCAAAGGCAGAATTAAAGGCCTCTCTTTAAGTAGACTGTACTAGGCCTTTCTTTTTTCTATTGCCATTTTTTTTTAAATCTTTTTCTCTCTTTTTTTTTTCTTTCAAATAACTATTCTAAGTAACTGATTACAGAAAGCCTCAAAGACTTGCAATTTGGGCCCAGGCAAGAGCAGAGCTAAGATAGCTCTGAGAGATAAAGCAATAAGTCTAGTAGGGGAGAAAATTCACTAAAGGCCATAATTTCCCCAAGAGAAGTGAGGTGTGGTCCAGCTCCAGTGGTAGCTGTACTTCAGGGAACTCAAACCACAGGAGCTGGAATTCAGAAAGCACCTTCAGACAGCCATGCCCCCAACAGGGTCAGGGTCACCAGGAGAAATAAAGGCTCCATACCTCCTTACACTTGTAGGGGAGCTGTGGGCTGGCAGGTGCCACCTGCTGGACAGGTTAGGAAAAGCACAGAGTCTAAAGTCCTCAGGAGGGTCTCATACTCAATGAAACTCCAAAATCTTCTCCTGAGACCTGGGATCGCTAGATTGGGAAAACCTGACTCGAGTTGACCATATCTGAGGAGACACTCACACAAAAAGACTACATAGAGGAAGGACAAGAAACAGAAAAACAAGAGGTGAAAAACTCTGATCAACTAAATAGAACCTAAGTAAGAGGCATAGAATAAGCTGAACTGAACATCAAAGGTTAGAGAACAAAGACAACCAACAAGAAAACCCTAGGAAAAATAGTGAAAATGAGCTCCAGAATAAACTAATCAAGAAAGACAGATGCCTAGATAGCTTAAGATAACAAGCCATAGAAGGAAACATGAAAATATGGACCAGCCAAAGGAAGAAACTAATAATTCAACAAGATACAGGAGTTGAGGCAACTAATGCTAAATCAATTCAATGAACTGAAGGAAAATTAATTAAAGATGTTCAAACAAATCTCCTAAATCAATTCAAAAATCAAGTCAATGAACTGAGGGAAGATACAGCAAAAGAGATGAAGGATATAAGGAAGGCACTGGATGACCAATAAAGAAAAATTCATAAACTTGAAAAACAAATGGCAGAACTTATGGGAATGAAAGGAATAATGGAGGTGATGAAAAAGACAATGGAGGGATACAACAGTAGATTTGAGCAGGCAGAACAAAGGATCGGTGAATAGGAAGACCAGACATTTGAATTCATACACACAAAAGAAGAGATCGTGAAAAGAATGGAAAAACATGAACAGGGTCTTAGGGAGCTGAGTGACAATATGAAGCACACAAATATATGTGTTATGGGTGTCCCAGAGGGAGAAGAGAGGGGAAAAGGGGCAGAAAGAATAACAGAAGAAATATTCACTGAAAATTTCCCAACTCTTAGGAAAGGCAGAAAATTACAGATTCAAGAAGTACAGCATATCCCAGACAGAATATATCCCAAAGGACCTACTTCAAGACACTTACTAATTGGATTGTCCAATGTCAAAGACAAGGAGAATTCTGAAAGCAGCAAGAGAAAAGCAATCCATCACATACAAGGGAAGTTTGATAAGACTATGTACAGATTTCTCCACAGTAACCATAGAGGCAAGAAGACAAAGATATGATATATTTAAGATACTGAAACAGAAGAACTGCCAACCAAGAATTCTATATCCAACAAAACTGTCCTTTAAAAATGAGGGAGAGATTAAAATATTTTGAGACAAACAGACTGAGAGTGTTTGTGAATAAGAGACTGGTGCTACAAGAAATACTAAAGGGAGTGCTACAGGCTGATAGGAAAAGACAGGAGAGAGAGGTTTGGAGAAGAGTGAAGAAATGAAGATTGTCAGGAAGGGTAAAAGGAGAGGGAGGAAAAAATAAGACAGGACATATAAAATCAAAAGGATGGAATGGTAGAAGAAAATACTGCCCTTACAGTAATAACACTAAATGTTAATGGATTAAACTCCCCAATAAAAAGATACAGGACCCATATATATGCTGTCTACAAGAGACTCACTTTAGATACAAGGACAAAAATAGGCTGAAAGTAAGGTTGGAAAAAAGGTATGTCATGAAAACAGCAACCAGAAAAAAGTGGGAGTAACTATATTAATATCAGACAGAGTAGACTTCAAAAGTAAAAAAATTAAAAGAGACAAAGAAGGACACTGTATATTAATAAAAGGGTCAATTCATCAAGAAAACATAACAATCATAAATATTTATGCACCAAGCCAGAGTGCCCTAAAGTTCATGAGACAAACACAGAGAACACTGAAAGGAGAAATAGACACTTCCTCAGTAATAGTTGGAGACTTAAATACACTGCTGTCATCAATGGGTAGAACACCTCAACAGAGGATCAATAAGGAAATGGAGATGTTGAATTGTGCAATAAATGAACTAGAACTGACAGACATTTATAGAATACCACACCCTAGAGCAGCAGGATACATATTTTTCTCAAGTGCTCATGGAACATTCTCTAGGATAGACCACATATTGGGTCACAAAGCAAGTCTCAACAAATTTAAAAATATTGATACTATAAAAAACACTTTCTCAGATCATAATGGAATGAAGTTGGAAATAAATAACATGCAGAGGATTGTAAAATTCACAAATATATGAAGCTAAACAACACCCTCTTAAAAAAGAGGCTAAACAACATCCTCCATACCAGTGGGTAAAGGAAGAAATTACAAGAAAAATTAGTAAATACCTCAAAACAAATGACAATGAAAACACAACATATCAAAACTTAATGCAAAGGCAGGCTGAGAGGGAAATTTACTGCCATAAATGCCTATATTAAAAGAGAAGAGAGAGCAAAAATTGAGGAATTGAGTTCATCAGCAGGAACTAGAGAAAGAACAGCAAACTAACCCCAAAGCAAACAGAAGGAAAGTAATAACAAAGATTAGAGCAGAAATAAATGAAATTGAGAACAGGAAAAAAATAGAGAATCAACAAAACCAGAAGTTGGCTCTTTGAGAAAATCAACAAAATTGGTGGACTCCTAGCTAGGCTAATACACACACATACACACAAAAAAGAGTGAATGCAAATAAATGCAATCAGAAGCATGAAAGGAAATATAACTACTGATCCTGCAGAAATAAAGGAGAAAATGAGAAGATACTAATGATATGCTAATAAACTACACAACTTAGACAAAATGGACAACTTCCTAGAAATGCATGACAACCAACATTGACTTGAGAAGACATAGATGACCTCAACAAACCAATCAAAAGTAAAGAGATTGAGTCAGTCATTAAAAGCTCCCAAAAAAGAAAAGTCCAGGACCAGACAGCTTCACATGTGAATTCTACCAAGTATTCAAGAAGAATTAGTACCAATCCTGCTCAAACTCTTCAAAAAGTTTAGGAGAAGGGAAAGCTACCCAACTCATTCTATGAAGCCAACATCACCCTAATACCAAAATCAGACAAGGATTCCACAATAAAAGAAAATTATAGGCCAATCTCTTTAATGACTATAAATGAAAAATCCTCAACAAAATACTCGCAAATCAAATGTAGTGGCACATTAAAAGAATTATATACCATGACCAGGTGTGGTTTATTCCAGGTATGCAAGGCTGGTTCAACACAAGAAAATCAATTAATGTAATATACCACATCAATAAATCAAAGCAGAAGTACCACATGATCATCTGAATCAATGCAGAAAAGGTATTTGATAAAATTCAACATCCTTTTGTTGATGAAAACACTTCAAAGGATAGGAATAGAAGGGAATTTTCTCAATATGATAAAGGCAATGTATGAAAACCCACAGCTAACATCATACTGAATAGGGAGAGACTGAAAGCTTTCCCTCTAAGTTCAGGAGCATGACAGGGATGCCCATTCTCACCATTGTTGTTCAACATAGTGCTGGAAGTTCTAGCTAGAACAATTAGGCAAGACAAAGAATAAAAGGCAAACAAATTGGAGAGGAAGAAGTAAAACTTTCACTCTATACAGATGGCATAATTCTATATGTAGAAAATCCAGAAAAATCTACAGCAAAGGTTTTAGAACTAATCAATTATTATAGCAAAGTGGCAGGCTACAAGACTAACATGCAAAAACTGTAGTGTTCTTATACAGAAGTAATGTGCAACACGACGAAGAAATTAAGAAAAAAATTTCATTTACAATAGCAACCAAAAGAATCAAGTATTTAGGAATAAACTTAATGAAGGCCACAAAAGACCTATACAAAGAAATCTACAAGAAATTGCTAAAAGAAATCAAACATGACCTTAAAAATTGGAAGAACATACTGTGTTCATGGATTGGAAGACTAAGTATAATTAAGATGTCAATTCTACCTAAACTGATTTATACATTGAATGCAATACCAATTAAAACTCCAACAACTTATTTGCAGAAATAGAAAAACCAATAACCAAATTTATTTGGTAGGGCAATATGACCTAAATAGCCAAAAATATCTTGAAAAAGAGGAACAAAGTGGGAGGTGTCTCACCACTTGACTTTGAAGCATACTGCAAAGCTACTGTGCTCAAAAAGCATGGTACTGGCATAAGGATAGATATACCAACCAATGGAATCAAATTGAGTGTTCAGAAACAAACTCTTGCTTCTATGGACAATTGGTCTTTGAAAAGGCAGTCAAGCCAAAGCAACTGGGACAAAGCAGCCTCTTCAATAAATGGGGTTTGGGGACCAGAATATCCATTTCCAAAAGAATGAAAGGGGACCCCTATCTCACCCATTATACACAAATTAACTCAAAATTGATCAAACACCTAAACATTAGTGCTAAGACAATAAGACTTAGAAGAAAATGCAGGGCAATTTCTTAAAGATCTTGTGATAGGAGATGGTTTCCTAGACCTTACACCCAAAGTGTGAGCAACCAAAGAACAAAGAGACAAATGGTATCTACTCAAAATTAAACACTTTTGTATAACAAAGGACTTTGTCAGAAAAGTAAAAAGGCAGCCTATACAATGGGAGACAATATTTGGAAACCACATATCAGATAAGGGTTTAATATCCCGAACATATAAGTGGTCCTACAACTCAATGATAGAAAGACAAACAACCCAGTTAAAAAATGGATAAAAGACATGGACACTTTTCTGAAGAGGAAATACAAATGGCTCAAAACATATGAAAAAATGTTCAACTTCACTGGCTATTAGAGGAAATGCAAATCAAAACCACAATGAGATATTATCTCACACCTACCAGAAGGCTATTTTCCAAAAAACAGAAAATTACAAGTGCTGGAGAGGATGTGGAGAAAGAGGCACACTTATTCATTGTTGGTGGGAATGTAGAATGGTGCAACCACTCTGGAATGCAGTGTGGAGGTTCCTCAGGAAGCTAAGTATAGATTTGCCATATGACCCAGCTCTTCCTTCACTAGGTACATACTCAAAGGAACTGTAAGTTAAGACAAGAACAGACATTTGTAAACCGATGTTTATCATGGCATTATTCACAATAGTCAAGAAATGGAAACAGCTCAGATGTCCATCAAAGGATGAGTGGATAAACAACCTGTGGTACATAAACATGATAGAATATTATGCAGCTGTAAGACAGAACAAAGACACGGAACATATGATAACGTGGATGAACCTTGAGGACATTATGTTGAGTGAAGTTAGTCAGAAACAAAAGGAATGGTAATGAAAATGTCAGAAATTAATTTTGGTGATGAACACACAGCTATATAATGGTACTCTGAACAACTGAATGTACGCTTTGTATGACTGCATGGTGTGTGAATATATCTCAATAAAAATGAATTTAAAAAAAGAAACAAAAGAACAAATACTGTATGTGAGCTAATATTAAAGAGAAAACTTTGAGAGTTAAAAGCTGATAACATAGGCTACCAGGAGATAGAAAGAGGGTAGAGACTGGGCATTTGATGCTGAAGGACTGCAGAATGTTCAGCAGGATTGATTGTACAGATCCAGAAATAGATGGCATAATACTGTGTGATGGTAGCACAATATTGTAATGGCACTGAACAAAGATGTCCTTGAGTAAGGCTGAAAGAGGTGTGCTAGGGGCATAAATGACACCTGAGGTAAAGATAGAAGATGAAGACTGGGACTGTTTAACATCAAAAACTGGAGTGGTCAATGATTGTGACTTAATGTACAAATATAAAACTGTTCTTGCATGTGGGAGAACAAATATATGTCAACGATCCAGTGTTGGAAAGGGGAGTGTATAGGGGAGAAAAGATAATCAAAGCAAACTGGAGTCTACGGTCAACAGTAACATTGTAATATGCTTCCATTAAATGTAACAAGGGCAATATACCAAAGTTAAATGTGTATGAGTGGGGGATATAAGGACGAGATATGTGAATCTTGGTAGTGGTGGTGTTGTCTGACCCTACTATTATATTGTACTGTGTGATATTTTATTCTTCTTATTATTATCTTTTTATTATTTATGAAAAAAAAACTTTTTCTATAGTAATCAATATGTCCAAGTGTTGACTGTAGTGATAAATGCACAAGTGTATGATGATACTGTGAACAACTGATTGTACAGTATGGATAATTATATGGTATATGAATATAGCTCTATAAAATTGTATGGAAAAATATAAACAAGGTTATAAGTCCTGGTGAAAACGTGGAGAGAGGAAGGTACATATTTACTGTACAGGCAGAATGGTATAGCTTTCTGGAGGACAGTGGGGTGTTTCCACAGGAAGCTAAGTATGTGGGTGCGGTAAGGTCCTGCAACCTCATTAGGGGGCATTTACTTGGAAGATCTGAGAGCTGGGACATGAATGGACACTTATACACTGATGTTCATGGAGGCAGTATTCATGATTTGCAATGGGTGGAGGTGGCCTAAGGGTACATCGATGAGGAACAGAATGGTGAACTGTTGTGTGTGCATACAATGGAATATTGAGCAACTACAAGGAGTAAAGCTGTGAGACAGGCAAGGAGGTGAATGGCACCTGTAGACAGCATTTTGAGTGAACTATGCCAGAACAAAGGCAAACACTATAATGCCTCAACAATATGGACTAACTACAAAGTGTAAACTCAGAATTGAACCTTAGCGCACGTCTTACCAGGGGAATGCTTATTGTAACAGTCCCTAGATTGTAAGCTCTTACAGCAGTCACATCTATTCCTGAATTTTAATGGCTATCTCCAGGTTCCAAGATGCTGATCCCTTTGTGTATAACCTGATTGGTCTCTGGAACTATGGGTATCTGTGTGATACCTGAAACTTAGAGCTAGACCTCAGCAGATATGAATGTCAGTATTAGCACATACAGCAACTTAAAAAAGCTGAAAAAGAGTCCAGACTTCAAGTAGAGAGAGGAATGAAACAGATGTGGTTAGGACTAGGGCAAATCGGGCCAAAGGGTAAAGTACAATACTGACTGTGTTTTAAAACTTCAAATTCTGTGTGAGACCAAGGGTAAAGATGTTTAGTTGGTGCAAGATCCTTATTTCCTAAAAAATTTAACTCATTCAGTTTGTTCAAATACCATAATTACATGAAACTTTTAATGAGAAGTGAGACCTGGTAAGTTTGCATAGGTTTGTGTGAAATAGAGACACATCCCAAAGTAATTTGGACAGAAAATTAAAATATATGTGCAGGCCCCCCCTGAGGAGCTGGGGGAAAATGCAGAGGTGTTGGGCTTCCTCGCCTGGATTGTTGCTGATGTTCTCACAAACATTAAGGACTGGCGGTTTGATGTGCCGAGCCCTCTTTCACAGGACTTGCCCTTATGAAGATTGTTACTGCAAAGGAGAGGCTAAACCTGCTTATAATTGTGCCTAAGAGTCTCCCCCTGAGTACCTCTTTGTTGCTCAGATGTGGCCCTTTCTCTCTAACTAAGCCAACTCAGTGGGTGAACTCACTGCCCTCCCCTCTATGTGGTATCTGATTCCCAGGGCTGTAAATCTCCTTGGCAATGCGGGATATGACTCCCAGGGATGAATCTGGACCCAACATCGTGGGACTGAACATCTTCTTGACCAAAAGGTGGATGCAAATTGAAACGAAATGAAGTTTCAGTGGCTGAGAGATTCCAAATGGAGTTGGGAGGTCACTCTGATGGGCATTCTTATGTATTATATAGATGCTCCTTTTTGGGTTTTAACGCATTGGAATAGCTAGAAGTAAATACCTGAAACTATCAAACTACAACCCAGTAGCCTTGACTCTTGAAAACAATTGTATAGCAAAGTAGCTTAAAGGGGGGACAGTGTGACTGAGAAAACCTTGTGGATCATACTCCCTTTATCCAGTGTATGAACGGATGAGTAGAAAAATGGGGACAAAAAACTAAATAAAAATAGGGTGGGGGGGATGATTTGGGTGTTCTTTTTTACTTTTATTTTTTATTCTTATTTTCACTTTTTCTGGTACAAGGAAAATATTCAAAAAAATAGATTGGGGTGATGAATGCACAACTCTATGATGATACTGTGAACAACTGATTGTACACTTTGGATGATTGTATGGTACATGAATATATCTCAATAAAATTGAATTAAAAAAAAGGACATGTGCTTTGATTCAGTTTGACTAATATTCAAATTTACCTACCCACAAGGCAAATTTGAGCACATTATTTAAACACACTGAGCCTCAGTTTCATATGATAAATATATGAAAGTATCCAACATGCTATATGACAAATACTTAGAATTTAACAAATAGCAGCCCTTCTCCTTGAGTGATCATTTAATCAGTTTGAAAGATTCTTCTTAAATGGTTTTCAAATTTTAATAGTAGTGGCCTTTGGTACCTTAAGTCAAGAAAGTCAGTTTATGAGAATTTTAGCCACTTCCAAAGAATTAGGTCAGGAAAACATTTTGGGGATTAAAACAGATTCCTCTTTTCCCTGAAAATATATCTGAGGTGGTCCATACTTTCAGCTATTTTTAGCAATATCATCAGAATAGTACCACCTTACCTTCCCTCAACCCCCCAAAAAAAGCAGACTATATTGCATCTCTTCATAATTGTGCATAAGGCATATTTAGAGTCATTTCCAAGTATGCCATTGGACTGTTTCCTTTTCCTTAAGTACAGTTACAGTTAGGGAGCAGGTGGAGCCACCTAGGTAGCTTAAAGAAGCTATTGATATTTGGAAACTGCTTTTTTCCAACATCTATTCAACCTAACTCTAAGAAGAAGCTTAAATCTCTTTGGTGGCTTGCTCTGTCTCCTTCTAGCAGGGCTGTTCTAGAGGAATGCTAAAAACTGGGCTGCTAAAAAGACATGTGTCCTAGGGAGTAAAAGCACACTAAACAAAAACAGCAACAGGGAACTGGGCTTCATTTGTGCTCCTTTGAAATGTAAAAAAAAAAAAATAATAATGACATCCAGTGTAGTCAAGAATCTTTGAATGCTGATCACAATGTGTAAAATAAAAGGCACAGTCCAAATGAAAAGCATCTCATTCCCAGGGATATACTTCTCATATCTGTGCAATCTGAATAGTTACTAAATGCAGGAGGCTCCTACTTCTTTTTTCTTTTTTTTTCCTCTGTCCTCCAGGGGTAACAGAGTGCTCCAAATACAACCTTAATTGGCCTGCTCTGACTTAACAGGGCCATCTGCTGTGGCTTCTAAGACTGTCTCTAGGCTCTCTGTTCTCTTCCGTGAGTATAGCAGGGTTTCTTCATTTCAGTTACATGCCAAATTTCCATATGTATTCATTCCATTTTAAAAACAGTTTTTCTAAAAGATTTTTTGAATTGCTCAGGATCTTTTGGAAGGCATTTGTGATTGCATTTTCTATTTTTATTGTGCGGCAAAATCATTTTCTTAAAAAAAGACAAGCAAACAAACAATAATGGCAACATAACAAAAAGAAGAGCTATACATGCTTAAAGTAGTCTTTGCATTTGTGAATAAGGCAGGATACATAAGAACACATTTAACTTGTAATGGAATTTGTATGCATTAGGGAAATGGTTTTATGATGCGTTCATCTCCTTAGCAAACAAACGATACTGCCAAAATGAATATTGCAAACTATCAGTGTCTGGCTTCCTCTATTGGAATCAGTTTTCCAAAAAATATTATTGTCAATGAATGTTATTTTGACTGAGTTATGCCTAATCTCTATTTCCTCACAAAGGCGTTAATATTGTTCAAGTAATGGTTAAGAGGGTAACCGGAAATACTCTTTTTGTGTTCTATAAAATGTTGAATGCCTGCAAATTACAGAGGTCAAGAACTTACTTTTTCATGAGATGAAACCTGAATAAAACCATAGTGTTTTTTTTTTTTCTATAAAGGATGTTCTGGCATATAGAGAGTAATAATTATAAATAATATATATTGAAGGTTTACTATATTCCAGACTTTGCATGTATCAAGTCATTATATCTTTAGCTTTGAATGTGTTTTCAAATAACCATGGTTATGAAGAAACCACAAAAGAATACAGATCAGACTCAGACAACTTTGAAGGCTCTAGAGATACATTTCTTATAACCTCTGGGAAATCAGAAGTTATTACCTCTTCTATGCTTGCTTTATGTTTATCCTTTTAGTGAGAAAGTACATCTTGCTATGATCAGCTGTTAAGGATTGAATTGCGTCTTTCCAGAAACAGTTGCTGAAGTTTTATCTCCAGTGCTTCAGAATACGGCCTTATTTGGAAATGGGGTCATTACAATGGAATGAGACAAGTTAAAATGAGGTACACAGGAGGAGGATGAGCACTTAATTCAATATGACTGGTGTTCTAAATGAAGTGGACATCTGAACACAGACTGAAAGACAGGGGAGAATGGTGACTTGAACAGAGAACACCATGGATTCCAGCATCACCACCAGAAGCCAAGAGAGGGACATGGAACAGATTCTCCCCTACAGGTTTAACAGGAAGCTTAGCCTCCTGACACCTTGATTTCGGATGACTGGTCTCCAGAACAGCGAGACGATGCATTTCTGTTGTTTTAAACCATGCAGTTTGTGGTACTTTGTTATGGAAGCCCCAGGAAGCTAAGACATCAGCTAACTCTTTTTGATACGTTCATATTCTGACAAAGAAATACTTTCTTAATAGTCTGCTTTCTGTGGAGTTTTGCCTATTTGGAGAGATTATCCCCAGTAGTCATGTCCAGTGAGGACTTTAAATGTCACGCTCCTGAGTGCACTGATGGGGTGAGTTCACCCTGGGAGATGGGTGCCCATTCAATGAATTGAGAAAAGTAAGTCCATGTGGCATTTGGGAAATTAGGAATTTACCAAAACCCTCTCAAAATCAAGTTCCTGCTAGGAAAAGAACAGGAAATATTCTCTGTTATTTTAAGTAAAAGATAATTGTAAATATTTCAGAGTTTAAGTAAACTTACCTTTAGATATCTGACCAAATTGTTGCTTTTTAAAACCACAGGACTTAAAATTGTTCTGTCAATTGGTGGCAAGCTACCTAAACTGCAGATTTAGCATTTTCAGGAGGAAATGTAACTCTTTTTGCATTTGAATTGATAAGCGTTGTTATACTTTGTCAGTGGCTTCTGTTTCTACAGGAGGAATATTGTAGAACTGGGTAAGTACAAGGTATTACTTGGGAGAAGAATTTGAGGATTCCTATTCATATGCCTTTATTTTGTCACTCCCATTCCTGAGATTGAAATTCAGTAAGTCACACTCACATATGGAGATAAGATATACCTTGTGCACCCTCTTCCAAAACAGATTTTGAAAGGTACACTTTTCACCACTGTGCCGGTTTGAAACTGTTATAAACCCCAGAAGAGCCATGATCTTTTAATCCAACCTTGTTGGGTGGAACCTTTTGACTGAGTGTTTCCATGGAGATGTGACTCACCCAACTGTGGGTGAGGCCTTTGATTAAATTGTTTCCATGGAGGTGTGGACCCTGCCCATTCAGGGTGGGTCTTGATTGGTTCACTGGAGTGTTTAAGAGAGCTCAAGAGTCAACACAGACGTTGATGCTTAGAGATGCTTGGAGTTGTGGACAGAAGGATGTTTGGAGATGCTTAGCTAAGAGATGAAGCCCAGAGTTTGCCCCAGAGAAGCTAAGTGAGGACCCCCATATGCTTAGAGAGAGACGCCCTAGGAGAAAGAAGCAAGGACTTGGAAAGGGAAGGGAAGGGAAAGAAAGGGAAGGGAAGGAAAGGAAAGGGAACAGAAGGGAAGGAAAGGAAAAGGAAAGGAAATCCCATTGATCATGGTATGAAAATCAGTGAAACCATTTTAATTGATTCAGAGAACTTTTCTCTACCTTTTGAAGCTTTTTAGTAACTGCATTGCAGGTGACCAAATGAATGATATTGAACAATGGATGCAGTTTTCTCTGCTTATCTTTAGGGATAGACTGGCGGTAACAAAAGTCCAAAACTAATTGGTAGAAATCTATCACAGTGACATTAAAAAAACAAACTTTTTCAGTCACAAATTTACCCCAAATACTCCATTTTAGTTTTCATGCAATTGTTTCAGCTCACAGTCAAACCTCTTTCTTTAGGGGCACATTACTTACTTGCAATCACTATCTATCATTTGTTATCACTCTTTAAATGTATCCGCAAATCTGATTATATCACAAATAAAAAGGGAGAGTCTGCAATTGCTAATGCTTTCTTCCACAGTAGATTCTAATTTTATCTTCTTGTCAGAAAGCAAGATATTTTTAAATAAAATACTGCATTTTAGAAGCTTTCAGTTCTATAAAAGAGAACTATTTTCAATTATAAATAAACCATCATGATTACATTTTCTAGCATTTAATAATGTTTATTTATAAATTATGGTTGTAAATCATGATGCTATATTACAGCCAAAGATGGAATCATGAGGTTTTGTATTTCTCATTTGATTTTGCTCTTTATGTATTTAGCAGAGGCTGCTCTTCAAATTCTAAATGTTGCAGATAGGATGACAAGGGATGACTAAGTATGAATTTAACTGAAACGGAAATATGGGAGTTCTATTATCTTTTGTAACTCTGTCATTAGCTATTTTTAAATCAATTACTCTAGGCGGTAACAAAGAGTTGATTTCAAATCTGTCAAATGCCAACTGCCACCCTGTCTTGAGAAAGGATTCATCTACACCTATACAAGAGCAATTTTTTATTCCATGGTGTTGAATACGTTTGGAAAGTGAAAACACTAGTATTAATTATAATTTATTTTAATATAAAGATCTCCACACTAAATAATTTGAGTGAAGAATATGATTATTTAGCCACAGAACACAAAATATTTGTGTAAAAGTTTTAAAGCTGGGGAGAGTTACTTCTTTTTTCCATTATGGCAGATTCTGTCAAGGTTTATGCACAACTTCTCATTATCAAGTGGGTAACTGTGTGGTTAATGATCATCTCGAAACAAAGACAAAGACCCTTATGCAGGGAGGAACTCTTACTCACCTGAAGGATGAAGGATGTGTCATCTCAGTCCTACCAACTACTTGAGGAAGAACAATTTTCCTCCAATAGGAAATAAGAACTGAGTAAAAGTCCACAATATAGGGGTGACACTGTTTCATAGTACAATGGGGTATAGAAAACAGTTTTTTGTTGTTGTTGTTTGTTTGTTTCTTTGTAGGCCACACTATTAATAAGGACAAAACTTTCTGAGCAAATGGTAGGAAAATTAACAAAAGGATCATAGGGAAGAGAGGGTCTGAAAATTTCCAACTCTTCCTTGATAGTCAATGTCAAGAACATTTGGCTGAGAATCTCAGGATAGTCATTGCCGTGTGTGACTAACAAGGGAATTGGGACATTGAATTAAATCAATCATCAAAGTAAAAAAATAAAAATAAAAAAGGAATATGAGACTAATAGGCTGTTTATGAGAGGGAAAAGGATTACCAGGGCCTATGAAGACACTGGGAAGTCTTGTGATCCTGCTATATTAATAAAAATGTGCACTTCAAGAAAGTTCACATGAGTAAATACAGAATTGTAACCCATGACTCCCTTTCAGACACCCACTTCTCACACCAGGGAGTACTAGGCAGACATGTTTGAATTTTTTTACCTAATTCCCTGGCCCTGGGTAGTTGGATCTTCCATAAATACCTGGCCTGTTCTGGATACACCAGGATCTCTGTCTCCATCTCAAAGTCTTCCCTTTCTGTTTATATTTTCTCATTTCCCTTCAACCAATCAACCTCTTCAGAATTGGGCTTTAATTATAGTCAATTTCTTTGTAATGCTGGAATTAAGGATGGATGGAAGAATCTAATAATTTATTTGGTGGATAGAATAATCAGAAAAAGAATTTTGTGTGTGTGTGTGTGGTGGTGGGGTGGTGTTGGAGAGAGAGAGTAAAGAAGATCCAGAGAGTAAAGTAGAGGTTATTCCTTTAGAAAGCAAGAGAGAATGGAAGGCAAACAGCATTCTTAGTTCGTTAGTGCATTCCAGTGGCTACTACTAGTCACACCAGTGACAAAGCTTTATCTGCTCTGTATTCTAAGAGATGATCCTGTATCTGTTCATATTTCTGCTTCTTCTTGTTCTAGTGAACATCAGAAGTACCTTGAATAATGCAAATAGAATTTATTTTTATACATGGTTCAATAAGAAGTATTGACAATATTGTTTCCAAGTTATGATAATATTCCATGGTTATGTACAATAATATTTTGGGAGGCTATATGAAGGTTGCATGAGAACACTGCTGTTTTTACATGTTCTTGTACATCCATACACAGTTAAAAAATTTTAAAAAGGTTTAAAAAATGATCTAGCACCCAGACCTTGGTTTCCAATACCATTCTCCAATAAAAGGAACCAAGACTCCTTAAAGAAATGGCTGATTCTAGGACTGGGATATGAAATATACAAGATAAATCTGGAGCATCTTGTGGCAGAAAATAAAGAAGTGCTCAAAAATCCCTATAATGATGGGAATATGTAAAAGGAACACAAAGAGGTTCTAGTGCTCAAAACTGTAAGAATTTGAGCAACAAAATAAATAAATACAACGTATTGGATTATGACCCAAATAGAAAGTAAATATCCATGAGTCTGTACTGATATAAATGGTCGAGTAAATAAATAAGTGGAGCAGAATAGGCAAATACCCCAAGCAGAAGATACTCCATACAACGTATGTAGATAGTTTACCCTCAGGGAGATGGAGCATAGTCCCTCACTCCTCAAGTGCCTGCACACGGAAAATTCCTTCCAAACAGTACAGTATAAAGAGATGAAAGAAAAGAGTAACTTGACAGTGGAGAAACCTGGCAAATGCTGCTTCAGTCAAGTGATCCGGGTTAACATCAAGTTATAACGTCGTATAACGTCACGTTGATCATATTTACTCTTGATATGATGTGATGAAAATGACACTTTGCCACTGTAGTCTTCCTCCCCCAAACCCATAACTCCAGCCTAATTTTGAGAAAAAGCATCCACCAGATAAATCCCACCAGAGGGGCATTCTACAAAATACCTGTCTAGTACTCGTCAAAACTGTCAAGCTCATCTAAAACAAGAGAAGTCAGAAAATGTCAAAACCAAAAGCAGCCTATGACATGATGAGTAAATCTAATGTGATATCCTGGAAGGAATCCTGGAAGATAAAAGGGACATTAGGTTAAAACTAAGGGAATATGAACATAGATTTTAGATAATAATCATGTATCAATATTTTATTTATTAATTTTGACAGATGTGCCTCAGGAGTGTGAGATGTTAATTATAAGAAGAATTGGGTATGGGGTATATGGGAACTCTCTGTACTATCTTCTCAATTTTTTCTGTAAAACACAACTAATCTAAAATAAAAATAAAAAGTTTATTACAAACTACAAAAAAGTCCAAATGCAATAGTTTTCACCCTGATTAGTAAGTTAGATCATATAGGCCCATTTACTGTATAACCCAAATTATCTCCAGTTAGAACTTACACGCTCACATACACACATATGCATAATTGTGTATATAAATTTTGTGGGAATAACCTTGGCTATTATTGTGATTTGTCTGCTTTGTGTCAAAATGACATTTCAATTTTTTACAGCTTTACTATACATATTATGATCTGATTCTGGACCTCAGCTGTCTCATTTTTAAAATCAGGATAACACCTACTCACAAGATTGCTGTAGGAAAAAGATCAAATTGTATTTGCAAGATACTAGCTGGCATTTCTGGCCACAGAATGAATTTTAAATGAATATCTAAATTTAACTTTTCTGAAGGCGGCTACATATCATCACAATTGAAACTCATGTTCTCTGGAAAGCTGGTATTAAATGGATAATATACCTATGGTATCTTAACATCAAATAAGCAGATCCTCATTGGGACCCAGCTGCTGAGATGCTCAAGTCATGTGACAAAACCTTACTTAGGTGCTTTGGTTGACAGTCTCAGATGAGCCCAAATTTGTGTCTTTCCAGCCCAGATGGCAGACATGTCAATGATAGATAAATCTGCAGATGATGGAAACACGTATATGTTTGAATCACTCCAACTTTTTCAGTTTTTCCAGCAGAGACTTCCCACACTGCAGGCCAGAGGCAAGCCATCTCCATTTTTCCCCATCTGAATTCCTGACCCAGAGAATCCATAGTTATCAAGCCACCAAATTTGTAGTTTATACTGCAGCAGTTGAAAATCAGCTTCAAATCTCTAATTTTTCAGATCTTAAGTATCACTTAGAAAGGTTTGTTAGTTTTTGTTTTGTTTTAGGTTTCTATATTTCTGATTAGGAAAATCCCTGTCTTTTGTTATATAATGGATGTAATGGAATATTTGTTTCTATATGCACAGAAAATATTTGTTCCCATTGTGTCTTCTGAAAGGATTATTCATTCTTTATTGATTACTTTTTATTATTTCACTTATATACCTATATGATCATATTTCTGAAATTTTTAAACATAAAAAAGTTTAAATGACTCCCTGGGTTTTCTAATTTTAAAATTGTATCATTTCCAAATAATGATAGCTGGGATGTTTATTTTCTAAAAATTATCCTTTTTTTTAATCAAGTCGTCTTACATGGCTCCATATTTACAGAATAATATTTAATAATATTATTGACAACTTGTATTTTTCCTTTACTTGTGATTTCAACTAGAATGAAAGAAGGTTTCAAACATAAATATATTGGAATTATGGGTCAGTCTGGGTTCTTGGTTACTAGCAATAGAAAATAACCCGGGATAAATTAAAGAGAGTATTTATTTGTCAGAGATCTTCTAGATTTTACAGCTAAATTAAAAGAGTAAGGAGGGAATTCCATTATCACTGTGCCACAAAGAAAACACCATGTTGAAGTACAGAAATTGGGAGGACACTTGTAGGTATTCATACTAGTATTTTTAGAGTGGAACTATTAGAAAATATTCTATATTCTTCCCCTCTGCTTTCACAACCTTGCCTCTATTTCTTTTCCAGAGAAATATTTGCTGTATGTTTGTACTCTATGTTCCTTATTAAAATGTGCAGTTTTCTTCATATAATCAGTGTGTGTCTGTGTGTGTGTGCAACATTTTCCTAGTAGACTGACTTCAATGCTATTATAAATGGTATATTTATACATTTATTTTGACACAAGTATACACTGAATATATTTAGCAGCCTTAAAAATTTATAATTCATTGCTTTAGGTTTTCAATTTGACAATTAATATTCTACAAATAAATAATACAAAATTATAATATTATTTTATAATACTTATACCCTTAAATTCTCTTATGGAATTGTCCAGAACTTCCCCAAATTTGTCTATAATTGTGTTTATTTATTATATAATACATTTTCACCTCTCCCCCATAACATGCAAATGTGTCTAGCTGATTCCACTGTTAAATATAATTTATTTGTTCAAAATTCTATCTAGCTTAGCTTTTAAAAAATTTGCATCTTCATAGCATTATTAAAGTTCCCAGCTTCTCTTTCAAGGCCTCCAATGTTCTTTTACCATCATTCTCTGATTCCTTTCTGTCTTTGAAGTCCATAAGAACAGAGTGCACATCATTCCACCTAATCATAATTTTGTAACCAACTTAGCATATGATTATATTTGTAGACTGAATGAATTAATGAAGCAAAAATAATGATAAGTAGATATAATTATTTTTTGTTGCTCTTGCAATGGATTGCTCCTAACTTTGTAACAGCCTAGTAAACCCAGTTTAACATAGTAATTGTATGCTACCAGTTAACCCAGTCCCAGTGTACTATACTAACTGGAACATTTTATGTATTAGTTAGCATAGTAATTTTATGCTAATTATTTGGCATATGCTAATTATGCCAAGTAATTAGCATAAAAGAACCCAGACATTTGTAAAACTTTTGCAGATACCTTCAATTTGCACAGCTTTTTCCAGTGTTTTTTTGGCATTTCAAAAGGAAGTTGAGTGATGACAACTAACTGTGCACCACCATAACAAACGAAAAGGAAACTCATCCATGAGAAGAGTGAAAAAAAAAAAAAAACTCAAACAGCTAGTATTTTTTAATGATAATCATTTTATCATTTTACTAAAGATAAATTAATATGATCAACTTGACTCTATGCTTAAAAATATGTATTCCTTCTGTTTTCCTAAAACATATTTTACTAGCCAATTACTATATTCCTAAGGGCCAACAACACAAAGTTACATATGAGTGAATCTTGCCCTAAAGTAACTGTAAGATGTGTCAAATATAACCTACTTATGGAATGAATTATTATGACATATAGAACAAATTACCGTATCAGATAACTTGTATCTGCATGCTGTTCTGTTCTTCAAAATATTATAATTATTAGATTTCATGAAGTTTTGTTTCCAGTTGAGGCCCATTCTTAGGAAAGTTTTAAAATTTGACTTGGTACATATTTCTCATTGATCCTAGAAGTTTATATCTTGCTAATAGTGTAATGCAGGCCCACATATAAATTAAACTATAGTGTTTTAAATTGTTACTGAATAGTGACATGTCCTACATCTTTCTTCTTGACCTTTGTGCAATAATAAAATATCCTGTCTCCCTGTCATTTTTTTACTTTCATAGTGTCTCCTCTTTTACCACCCTAGGGCTCTTTTCCAGACCACCTCAAGTTTCCAAATAGAATTGCATGATTTAGGCATAATAGCACCTGACAGCAGTACAGAAACAGTCTTTCTTAAAGAATATATGGATTTTTCAGAATGCTATCTGGGATGCCACCTCTGCCCACATCACTGATTCATGAGTTCATCTTTGCAAGATAGCTGCAGAATTACTTTTCTACAGAGAACTGATAACTTCTTGGTGGAGAAGAGGGTCATCCTTTCACTGGGTGAATATCATACAACATAAAGCCCAAATGCTATAACGCTGTAAAAAATCATCAAGTATTTTACAAAATGAGGTTCTTGCTGCTTGGATTCCATCAGACAGCAGTTTTTACTCTGATTACCTAAAGTCATTTCATCTGTCTCTCAGCCTTCTCTCGCCTGTAGCTTATCACTTTTCCTCTAAAGGGGATATGATATTGTGTCTATTTCCTTGTTTCTGGCACTACTTTGTAAAGACAGTATCCTAAAATAAACAAAAAGTTGAACAACAGAAACATGATAATCTTTCATTTTTTTTTGCCAAATATCTCAAGATCTGTAAAATCTTCCAGCAACTGATGACATTAGAGCAGAACTAGATCTCTTTGTGCCCCACAGTTTTCTAAGTCTCATTTAAGCTTTTTAAAAATAGTTTCTCATTTGTTTAGAACTTGGGTCATAGGTAGTAAAGATTTTTCCTGACATTTTTATTTCTGTTCCATATTTGATTCTTTACACATTCCAACCGGTTTGTGAGATCTAAAATACTGATCATTGCTGAGAGCCATGGATTACTGACATAAAAATGAAGGTATTTGTTATTTTCTGTATGGTCAAAGGATATTTTTGACTGTCTACAAAGCAGTTATTTTAAGGGTACACTGAATACTATTTAATGGGTACCTGCCCAGGACATTTCTGCTCAAAAGACAGGACCACCAGGGAGCTTAGAAATGCAGAATCTTGGGTCCTGTAGAGTAAGAATCTACATTTCACCAAAACCTCCACATGATTTGAATATACATCAAAATGTGAGAAACACGGTTCCAGACACCATATTGGACTTAAAAGCTGTTTTCTTTTCTATAATCTTCAAAATGGCATTTTAATGTAAGTAAATATTATTAACCCCATTGTCTAGATAAATCAGGCTCTCAGAAATTTTAAATAACATTCTCAAGGTCACAGAGAAAAAATATTAGAATGGGATGTGGGAAAATATTTGTCAGAATTTCAACCCTGGTATTCCTGAATTCAAAGCCTGGGCAAAGAATCTTCATTAAATCTGACATAAGTAGTCTCAACATTTTTGGATATTTTCAAGAAATAGAATATATAACCTATGTGGGAAAACTGTGATTTTCTAGTTCTTCAATGAACAAAAACTTTTAAACGAAATTAGGTAGCATAGAACTAATGTCCCCAGCTCTTAAAATGTGCCTGTCTTACAACCCTAATTTTAATTATGTACATATGATTTCATATTTTCATTTCAAGGCAACACTGAAGACAGTGGATTTCTATAACATCATAGTAAGATCTAAGCTAGCATATACAGGGATTTCAATAACCAAAGTCAGATGTGTAAAAATGCATATAAAGATCAATACTTTGTAAAAGCATGTCTTCATTTCTTTATAAAGGTTAAAAAATGCTTCAAAACTTGTACTCTGTTACTAGGTCATGGGGTATGAAATATGAACTCCTTTAAAAAGCATGAAGCACACAACATCTGTAGGAAAATAGATAGGCAAGAAAAACCTACTGCAGGTATAACATGATAATAGCAGTAATTAAATATATGCTTTGCAGATACCACACAACATAAGAATAGATTATCAGGGCAGGATATTTATTACAATATTACAAATGAACAATCAGAAGGCAACCTGACAAAGAATTTTAGTAAGAAAATCATGTAAGAGCTGTAGTGAAAATATTTTAATATCTAGGACACCGGGGGTAGTTTATTAGGACAATAATAAAACTCTCAGGAATCAGAGATGCATGTTCCCCTCACCTATAAGTTATTCCCATAGATAAGCTCCAAGGATAATCATAAAAAATACTGAGAAATAATGAAGTAAGGGGGATTCAGGTCGGAGTTAATGATTTTCTAATTCTTAGAACAAGAAAAAGATGAAACTTCAGTTCTGAACATTTGTCTTTCAGACACGATTGTTTATAAAACCTGGCCCAAACCTTTCATCTTTCCACTAGAAAGAATGTTTTCATTTTAGTATGCCATATGTAAATAACACATTTTCCTTATTTTTCTTTTTTGATGATAAATAACAAGATGTGTTTTTCTTTGATGAGCAATCTTTATCCATGAGTTCTATTTCAAAGTCATTTATAAGAAATCATTCAAGCTGATTGTTAAAAAATCCATTGAACTTGCTTTCTGAGATGTCTGTAAGAAGCATCCTTGTTTAACATTGAAGCCATTGTATTATTTGCCCATTTAATTGAATGTTACAGGAGACTTTTTTGGTATTTGTGTTTTTGCTCAAGTCTCCAAGTTTGAATACAGTTAAGTGACAACACTCCTTGATTTTAAGTACTCATCTTTGACTATCTCGGCAAGACTTGCCATCAGGGATGCCCTTGCTTTTCAGACCTCTGAACAAAAATAACCAACCTCTGACCCTCCATTACTTAGATTTAAGCCGAACGTGTTGATAGGGCTGGGCAGGACTGTCTATAACAGAAATCCATATTGAGGATTTCTTGGGAGAGAGTTACTGAATGAAAGTCTCCTTCTTTCTCCATCAGGATGGGACAGGGTTCAGCATTCATCTTAAGCAAAATAAAGGGGCTTTCCATATATCCACTTAGAAAGCTTCTCATGTGTTACCTGGAGAATGGAGGTCAGCAAAATAAGTGTATTTATCTTGCCTGAAGAAGTCCAAAGGCAGAGAGCTGGCTGAGGATGAGCTGAATTTTCGTGGATAAAAATGAGTCGGATAAATGTTTTCTGTGTCCACAGTGGAAGCCCCCAAAAGGTGATCCAGCATGAGTCCTCATTGGGTTCCCTTCTTCCCAGATCTGTCTGGGAACCCAACTGAAAGGATCTGCTCACGATGTAGAGCCTCTGGAGCAAACACTGGGCTGGGGAGTCAGATGTCATACTGAAGAAAAGTTTCAGACAATTTAGTTATAAATCAATCTCAAAGCATTATTACAATGTTAAATCAATGGAAAACCACCTCTATTAGTCTACTTCAAAGATTCACTCTTGACAGTACCATTTAATAAGGAAAAGAATTATTGCACAATAATTGCTTAAAACAAAAAAAAAACAGTGCCTGGCTAAAGTCATTAGATTCTTGAAGGGCAATCAGCTAACATTTATGGGGATGAGTGGGTAACTAGTTTCCTAGAATAAGTATTAATTTGGTTAAAGTTCATCAGAAAATTGATGAATTTTTATCATGCATATTAATTTGTCCCAAAAGGAGGTACAGAAATGAATCTGTCCCAGACAAAGTTTGGAACAAGTTTCATCCATCCAGATACTGCATCTTCCACTCCAAGAAAGAGTGCAATAGGAGAAGCAACCCCTGAAAAAGAGGGCAAGCATTTTGGCATCTTTTCCAACCAAAAAGCACCAATACCAGAATAATTGTATCTGCCAAGTCAATTGTTTTCTTTATCTTCCATGCCACTCTCCCTTTACAAGGAGTCAGGAATGGCCTAGTGAGTTGGTCAGGAGGAGTGGAAGGCAAAGGGGAAGTAAAGAAGCCAGTGGAAAGGAGAATAAAATTGTTTTCTTGTAATTCTCTCAGTTCTAGCCTTGAATTCCAATAATCCAGTTATACACCTCAAGAACAGAGCATGAAACTATCTTTATAAAATACTTCAACTGATGGCTATGAATTGGGCTAACAGCTAGTTTTGAGAAGACCTAGGAAAGTGTGGTTTATATAGAAATTCACTTCTCTAAGTTTAAGAATATGCAAATAGCACATTTTAAAGACAAAATTGAACTTCAAATGTCCATCAGGTCCTTTTAAACACCTTTAAAAATGCTAATTAAATCTATGCATAGCTGGTGGCTGATTATGGTCCAAACATTTATAAATTTTTCAATCCAGTGATCCTCAGGAAGATCTTGTATAAAAATATTAGAGTTTGAAATCTATTTTTAAAACTGCACAAATTATTAAAACAGCTTCCAGCTGTAAGCACAGCCCCAAATTCATTTGGAAAAACTGAAGTAAACATATAACTCCTTTCCTATTCACAAATTACTCATTTTTTTAACTATAATTGCTTACTTATCTGAGCAGTACACTGTCCCTTCTCATCTCAAGATATACAAAACAAAATTGTGTTTACCAAATTTGAAAGATGCAAAATTTAGCTGAGCAAGTTCTTTCAAAAATGACAATTAAGTGAACATGTTTACTATTTATATTAACAGCTTTATTGTAATATAATTGACATTTGATAAACTTCATGAATTCATAGTGTATAATTCGATAAGTTTTCATATATATTTGTATGTCTGTATATATATGTATGTACACACACATATAAACATATATATAAATAAACTTTTAGATATTGGTCTGTCTAGAAAGACACTAAATCACTGAATCAAGATAATGAACATATCTGTTACCTGCAAAAGTTTCTTCCTGTCTTTTTGTAATCATTTACTACTTTCTTCCCCACCATGCCTCTTTTCCACAGGCAAGTGTTGTCTGTCACTATAGATTATTTTATACAAATGGAATCATAGACAGTACATTCCCATTCTCTGTCTTCTTGCACTCAGCATAATTATTATTTGAGATAAATCCATGCTTTTGCATGCATCAATAATTCACTCCTTTTTATTGCTGAATAGTACTGCAATGAATGTATACTCAACAATTTATCTATTCACCTGTGGATGTACCTTTGTGTTATTTCCAGTCTTTGGCTACTACAGATAAAGCTGCCAGGAGTATTTGTGTACTAGCCTTTGTATGAATATATGCATTTATTTCTCTTGGATAAAAACCTAGGAGTGGAATGGCTGAATCATATAGTCAGTAAATGTTTAACATTTTCACTTTAATTGTAAAATAATTTTAGAATTAAATAAGTGTTTCAAAGATAGTACAGAGAATCCCGGTATACCCATCATCCAGTATCCTTCTAGTCCTTATGCAGGGTTCTTTACAAGGTCATGGGAAGTTTATTCACACACAAAAGTTAAGTGGTATTTTGCTGAACAGTTGAGAGGGGCCCTCAGCAAATCTCCAGAGTTCTGTGTCTGCACAGCTCTTTCCTGTCTTGTGTTCTGTCTGATCTCTCCATATTCTCAGGTCTTTCTCTCAACACAGGGAGTCCACCCAACTCTGCCACAGCAGCCCTTGCCTGTGCCAACCCTGGAATCTTTCTCAAGCAGTAATAAGCACAGGGATAGGGCTCACCTCATTTGTTTCCAGTCTCTCAGGGATCACTGTCCTTTGTAGCCCTATGTCCAATGTCTTGAAAACCATTGCATCATTTATTTGTCTGGGTTTTTGGTTGTTTCAGCAAAGGAGGGTAAGTTGGTGGCCCATTTGATCAGAAGCAGAAGCTCCATAATTTTCCAATGTATTTTAATTTTTACATAAATCTTGAGAACATAGAAATTTGATGACTTTTATATAACTCACTTTTCAAAAGAAAATAATTTCATATTTGAGGCCAGAGTACCACTTGGATTTTATTATCTGAAGACAGTTTACATGGTTGTCTGTAATAGAGAAGTTTTCACATATATAATAAATATTTTAGTAATTGTAGATTGAATTATGTACCCAATTGAGAAATGTTTTTAATCCTAATCTGCTTTTCCTGGGGGTGTGAACTCATTGTCAATAGGACCTCTTGAAGACGGTATTTTAGAGCTAAAGTGTGGCCCAACTGAATGAGGGTGGACCTTAATCCAGATCACTGGAGATCTTTGTAAGCAGAAGAAATTCAGACATAGTGAGAGACAGCCCTGGGGGGAGCCAGAAGTTGGAAGTCAACAGCACCTGGAAGGGAAAGGAAAGACATTGTCATGTGATGCAAGCCAGGAATATAAGGAATTGAAAGGATCACTGGCATTCCGCACCAGAATGTCACAGACGTTGGGACAAAGCATGGCTTTTCTGCTGTCTCGATGATGTGTCAGTTTTGGGTTTCTCCTATCCTAAAACTGTGAGCCAATAAATTCCTGTTTTTTAAGCCAACCCATTGTGTGGCATTTGCTGCTTAGCAAACCAACACAGTATTCAAAAATAAAAATAGCCCTATTTAAGCATGAAACACTTACTCATTTTTAAATTCAGATTGGCTAATCAGATGTATTCTTTGTTCTTTACCACATGCAGACTGAAAAAAAATAATATTTTTAAATCAAAAGTATGAGTGTAACTACTTTGAATCCCTGATGAGACTATTTGCTATATCTGCATTTTAACAAGACTGTAACAATACAAATTATAATTGTACTTAACCTGTATATTTGCATAAATCTTTCTAAAATATGTATTTTAATGAATTTACTGCTTAGTACAAATGAATAATAGAAGCAAAGTAAATATTTGAATTTAGCATGAAACTTTTTGTTTTATATAACATTTAACTTTGTTTCTTGAAAGATAATGCATTAGCTACTATTCTCTAGGGAAACAGAACCAACAGGAGATATCTGTAAATATATAAACATGTAAATAAAAGTATTGCACAGAACTGTGGGGATGCACGAGCTCAAATGCCATAGGGCAGGATGCACGAGTCCAAATTCTGTAGAGCTGTCACCAAGCTGGCAAATCTGATGAAGGTCTTCAATGGACTCCCCAGGAAGGTCTTCAATGAACTCCCCAGGAGAGGCTGACTGGTTGTAGAAGAAGTGATAGTTCTGTCTTCTCCCTTACAAGTCTTCAACTGATTGGATTAAATGCAACTGACTCGATTCTCCCATTGGTGAAGACATTCCCGTATTTGATTGTAGTGCAATCAGCCACAGATGCAATCAGTTGACTGATGATTTAGTAAACCAGCCTTCTGGTTTATTAACCAGCCACTAGATGTCCTTGCATTAACAGTTAGGCCAGTGCTTGCTTGACCAGACAATGGGGCACCATCATTGGGCCAAGTTGACACATGAAACTAACCATCACAGATAACTACTCTTAAATTTATAAAAGCTGCTTATTTGAGTTAGAAAAGGTTATGATACTTTGGAAAAGTAAATTAAGAGAATTGCTATTTTTGGCATGAACTTTTTCACATTATCTTTAATAAATTTCAAGCTTTCAAAATTGTATATTCCTTTTAAATTGCATATAGAACATCCAAAAGCTGCTTCCACCACCTGCAGAATATTCAAAATACTGCTCTTCCTTCACATACAAGATCCCTGTGGGAGAATATTTTTGCAAATACCTCTGTAAGATAGTTTATAATTAGAGAAAATGAAAAATGTTAAATAAAAGGATGAGGAAATAATTTGTATGTAATCTTTTTAGCAAAAGCTGATGAAATCATCTCATGTAGTTCAAACACTAGGATTCTACAGTTAGTGAATTCCATAAAGTTTATTTATTTCATCCATTCATTTTGCAGATAATGGACCAGAGGTTCAGAGATATTCAGTGACTACACAAAGGTCACTCAGTACTTGAAAATACATTCCGTGATGATTTGAATATAAATTCCAGACTATGTCCAGTGTGTGAACTCCTGGTTTTAATGTACTATGGAAATAATATGATCTGTTAATTAATTGGTTTGGAAGAGTGATCCATCACTCATTCCTTTTTCTTTTTTTTTTTTTTTTTTTTTAAAAAACTATATACTAACTATATCCAAAATAACAAGATTTTTAGTTGTTCCCTATTAACTGCTCTCCAAATTTTTCTTAATAATCGAACACAAAAATGTTAGCTGGAAACATAGCCATTTGGGATAAAGACTACAGTTCCCAGCTTCTTTATAAGGTATAATCATATGACTAACTTCTGGCCAATGAGAGGCAAGCAGAAATTTTAAATGTGACTTCTGGAAAGAGTCTTTTAAGAGAGAAAGATGTGTCCATTCTCCACTTTTTGCTTTCTTCTGGCTGCAATGTGGACAAGATTGCTGGAACTGTAATAGCATTTTAAAAACTTTATAAAGGTTTATTTTGAAGACTCTCATCATCAAAAAAAAAGTAAAGTCTTGAGTACGACACACAAAAAAACAACCTTGGATTTCTTGTTACTTGCAGTCAAATCTACTCTTAATAATATACTATTCACCTGTAAACTTTTGATGACCTATGGATTATTGATTGGAAGAGTTCTAGATAGAGTCATGTCTTATTACTGGTGATCTTCTTGGACTATGTTGATTTGACTGAATTTCTAATGACACAGATACCAAAGGAAGTACTCTAGTTTGAAAATCATCTTTGAGATGAGAGACTAAATACTCCCAGGGAAATAAAGAGTATTTTGGTTCAAGAAGCTTATAACTGGGCTCTAATAATGAAGCCATTTGCATAGTAATCAAATAGATTTCATTAATAAGCAGAACTTCTCAACTGCTTTGCCCTTAGTTATTAACATGCCTAAGTGGGTTTCAGAGCACCCAGAGTTACTGAGCTGGTTGGCATCATTTAGCCCAATATGTCTACAAAACACAGTAGTATTTTCTGTGCACCACATGTTCTAGTAACCCTCAAAAAACTTTGTACTATATAGTAATGGACTTTCAGAAACCATTTGTTTCAACCCCTACAATTCAGAATATGAAATAAATAATTTAGGCCCAGATATACTAGGAAGTTTCCAAAGCCACACATCTATTTTTAGGCTATTAATAAAATCCTCTAAAATCCCAAGTTTCTTTTAATACACTACTACACTTCAGAAAGTGGTATGCATTTTGGCCAAAGAGATTTGAATGCAGTTAGTATGTTTCATATTGAATAGCAATTTTTCAATTATTATATAAGAAATATGTCAAGGATCTTATATTTTTTATTAGGCCACATGGCCTAATAAAAATAATTTAAATCAATCATAGGCCTTGCAGATAATGACAGGTGATGAAAGCCATATGAAAGATGAAAGAGGTCCTAAGATTAGTTTGACAACCCAAATGAATTTTACAACCAGCAATAAACTATGGTACTTCCATAAAATGATATAATATGTGGCTATTAAAATGAGTGATATGGATCCCCATGTAATCATACAAATATGTACATGCACACATATACACACAGAGCATACAAAACATCATTAAGTGAAAAAAAGCAAGTTGCAGAAAAAACAAGTAATATAGGTCTATAGTCACTTATCTGCAATTCTTAAATACTCAGAGCTCTGAAATATTTGTAATGTGTCTATTTAGTGAGAGAAACTAATTAGTTTTAAGTTTATGTGTCAGAAAATCTTGACCTGAACTGAAATAAGGTGGTATATAGTCATTACCCATTCTAACTTATGGCAAATATACTATGCTTTGCTGAAGATGATGCCCAAGACCACACTGGTATTTCATTAGTAAGACATATTATTGTTTTACTTTATAAAACTTGAAAATTTTGACTCCAGAAATATATTTGGGCTCATGAATAATCAGAGAAATATTTTGCAAGCATGTAAATGAATATTTTCAATGATGTAAACCTACTGGAAATGTCTATTTTCAAGAGGATATTTCTGTTATATCTTTTATAATAAGATTGTACTACTTATGTAATTGGAAAAAATAATAAAAGTTTGAAAATCAGGGAAAATAAAAGTTTCTAATCTTATATTCATTCTTAGGAAACATCCACACCTGGACGGTGATACTAACTTTTTTTTTTCTTTTTTCCTCCAGGCATGATTTTTTTTCCATAGACCTCAGTCATATCAAAAATACATGTTATTATAGTATTGAGTTTAATAATTCAATTCCTAAAATCAAATGGGACTGGTTTCTAATTCCTGTTATGCCATTTACTAGATTTAGGAAGCAGGAAAATTATACTCTTGAGCTTTTTATTTTTCGCCTGGATAAAGGGGATAATGGCCATACTTATCTCACAGAATAAGGGTGAGAATCAAATGATCTGATTAGCACAATATAAATATCCGGAGTCTACAATTTCTTAAAACCCTTGGTAGATGCTAGTTATAATCATTATTTAATTCTGTCATTTTTTTGAAGATGACCTCTCAAAATCAAAACTATTTTCATTGGCCATTGTCTTCAATACCTGAACCAGATATTCTCTCTCTTACATACTCCCAGACCTCATCCCCTTCTGGGATGTGTCTGCTAGGGAATTTGAGAGTTGGAATCAAGTCTGAATTAGTTTTGTCCCTGCAATTTTCTCAAACAGATCTCTTTTTCTGCTTTGGATTTTACTACTGATGAAAAATGTTCATGCTTCCCCATTCTAGAAATTTCCCTCTCCCCCCAACTTTCTTCCTTTTGTTTTAATCACACCTGCCTGTCAGTGACATTAGTGTTTGACCAGAATGATTAAAGGTAAAGCAATCAATTCAGATATTGACCATGATTTTATCCCCTTGAAATGCTTCCTGTTAAACCTATTGCAGTATTTTAGCATAGAAGTTTAGCAATGCATGCCCTTTAACAAATACAACAACTATAAAAATTGGGACATGGTTCATTTCATTTCAAGGTTCTTGTCCTTGTATCAATGTTTTCACAGAGGTTTAGTTGGACATCTCTCTTATAAAAGACTACTGCATTATGTACCTGTTCTGATTCTTTTTCAGTGAAAGGCATTTCTGGGTATACTACAAAGCCTGAAGCCATATTAATCCTTTCATTAATTCTCACAAAATTGTGATTTTTATAGAATAGAAATCTACAAAAGTACAAAAGAGTATAAAGACAAAAGTAAGAGTGATTAAACATTTTTAAACAGAACAATGACCAGAAATATAGTTTGAACCTCTAATTCTGCCATTGAACTAGAACCCTTCTTGTCTTTAATATCCCTAAAAGAACATACTGTGGCTATTTTATCAGCAAAAAATGAGGAGAAGCTTGGATATTGGTCAACAAATTGGTCAAGTTACGCTTATCATGTAGGAAATTTATTTTTAAATCTAAAAGACAAATTCTTATACACTTTAAGGAAATTGTCAGAAGAGCTGACAATTTTAATTGTTCCAAAGTACCACCCCTGCCCTCTCAAATCATTATCAACTTTGCCACTTGCCTGCAGCATCATTTGGCCATTAGAATTTCATCTAACTTGTACTTTGACAAAACCAAAATGTAAAATTTCATCTCCATCCCACTATGTGCTCTCAATCTCTCTCTAAATCTATCTCCAAATCCAAATCTTCAATGATGAGTGATAATATGCTGTAGTAGAAATAATCTGGGAATAAAACTTTGGTTTTTGTTTAATATTGGAACCAACTGCTTTCTTTCCTTATTTTTGTTTGTTTTAAAGTTTTTTTTTCCCTTGTAAATTCTGGTTAGCTATACCTATATTGTTTCATAATTTTATAAATTGTCAAATGTAACTGTGTATTTGAAAATACTTTAAATATTAATTTGCTATGTAAGTGTATAAAACAGACTTACTTTGAATCATTGATTCTTTCAGCATTATCAACACTTGTAAAAATTTTGTGAAAGGTATGGATAATATTTGAGAAAAAATTTATAATGCAAATATACTTTGTATAATTTCAAGTACTCAATTAGGAATTTGGATGTTTTACAATAAATTTTCAGTGCAAAAGATGACCAAATATACTAAATTGAAAAATGTATCGGACAAAGAAAAATATCTGTAAGTAAGGCATTCTCTTGACTACAGCTCAGTTCCTGAAAGTCAGGGGAGAAAAGTTTTCCTCTCAGTCCATTTCTGGATTCTCTGTGACATCTTCTGCCCATTTTTAAACCATGGTTTTTCATCTCATCTGTAACTGGAATTATTTTTAAGACCTGCTTCTTAGGATTGTACATAAATTCACAGGACACTTGTCTGGCCCACTCATCTTTCTAACAGTCTAGTTGTCCATTCTCCACAGTGACCTCCACTACTTCCCCTTGATACATGACACATTCGATCATCAACGTGTATTTAATAGCCATGTTCTTCTCTCTCTTCATAGATGCTGCAGGTAAGCTGATGAAAATAATAAAGATCCTTGCCATTTTACAATATATATTATAATGGAGCTGGAACACTGAAAATAATAATAAAATATATGTCCATTTTAATTAAGTACGTCAGGAGAGGCCTGAGTTGGGGGCAGGGTGTCTGGTTAGAACAACCTAAAGTGCTATGGCCCTGAAGAAAGAAAAGCGTGCCATATTTGTGAAACAGAAAGGAAGACTGTGGGGGTTGGTCCATGGTGAAAATGGAGATAAAAGGTGTTAGGTAGGTAGATAGTGAAAGTCCATTGTTAAGAAACTTGGAATTTATCTAAGTGTGATGTGAAGTGAATTGTAAACTATATTTTAAACAATAATGAAGTTATAGGAAATCTTAAGTTAATTTTGTCCTTGGTATTCCAGTGCTTAGCAAGATTATGTAGCAGATTTTGGTAGTTTGTGTGCAATTAAGAATTCCAGAAAAAAAAATTTGTATTTAAGATTTATTCCAAGCAAAGCCAACCGCTTAAGTTCCCACAATAGCAGCCTCTACCTATAGAATGTGGTCAGCATCTATGTCATCTACTAAATGTCTATCATATGTTTGTGTGGTTCCAGGAAAAGTGTAGGGGGATTGTAGGTGAATCGGTTCTGTTTCAATAGAAGTAACATCAAAAGATTAAATTATCATTATAAAGCTAGTATTGAACAAATGTAAGTGTGAATTATTAATTAATATATTGGCGGAACAGGCGGGGCAAGATGGCAGATTGGTGAGGTGTATGTTTTAGTTGCTCCTCCAGGAAAGTAGGTATAAAGCCAGGAACTGCATGGACTGGACACCGCAGAGCAATCTGACTTTGAGCATACTTCATACAACACCCATGAACATGTCAAACTGCTGAGATCAGTGAAATCTGTAAGTTTTTGTGGCCAGGGGACCCATGCCCCTCCCTGCCAGGCTCAGTCCCATGGGAGGAGGGGCCGTCAGTGCTGGGAACGAGAAGGGAGAAATGCAGTGGCAGCTCTTATCGGAAACTCATTCTACTGATCCAAACTCCAATCATAGATAGACTGAGACCAGACACCAGAGAATCTGAGAGCAGCCAGCCCAGCAGAGAGGAGATAGGAATAGCAAGAAACAGCAAGAAAAGCCCAAAAAGAAAAGCGGAGGCTTTTTGGAGTTCTGGTGAACATAGAAAGGGGAAGGGCAGAGCTCAGGCCCTAAGGCTCATATGCAAATCCTGAAGGAAAACTGAGCTCTCTGCTCCCTGGACTTTTCCTTAAAGTCCCTAATTGCCTTGTCTCTTAGCATTTCAATAACCCATTAGATCTGCAAGGAAGGCCCTTTTTTTTTTTTTTCTTTTTCTAAAACAATTACTCTAAGAAGCCCAATACAGAAAACCTCAAAGACTTGCAATTTGGGCAGGTCAAGACAAGAGCAGAACTAAGAGAGCTCTGAGACAAAAGGCAGTAATCCAGTGGCTGAGAAAATTCACTAAACACCACAACTTACCAAGAAAAGGGGCTTCTCCGCTCAGCAGACTAGGAGCCTCCCTACACAGCCCTGCAGCCCAGAACTGCCATGGGGGGACAGCACTCACCTGTGACATAACACAGTCATCCCTCAACAGAGGACCAGGGGGTGCACAGCCTGGAAGAGGGACCCACTCGCAGATCTCAGTGGCCATACCAAGGACTTGTGGGTCAGCGGCAGAGACAAACTGACAGGACTGAACTGAAGGATTGGACTATTGCAGCAGCTTTAAAACTCCAGGAACACCAGGGAGATTTCATTGTTAGAGCCACCCCCCTCCCTGACCGCCCAGACACACGCCCCATATACAGGGCGGGCAATACCAACTACACACACAAGCTTGGTACACCAATTGGACCCCACAAGACTCACCCCCCCCCATTCACCACAAAGGCAAAGCAGGGGAGAACTGGCTTGAGGGGAACAGGTGGCTCATGGACGCCACCTGCTGGTTAGTTAGAGAAAGTGTACTCCACGAAGCTGTAGATCAGACAAATTAGAGATAAGGATTTCAGTTGGTCCACAAATCCTAAAAGAACCCTATCAAGTTAAGCAAATGCCAAGAGGCCAAAAACAACAGAAAATTTTAAAGCATATGAAAAAACCAGACGATATGGATAACCGAAGCCCAAGCACCCAAATCAAAAGGTCAGAGGAGATACAGTACCTAGAGCAACTAATCAAAGAACTAAAGATGAATGATGAGATCATGGCATGGGATATAAAGGACATGAAGAAGAGCATGGCACAGGATATAAAGGACATCAAGGAGACCCTAGAATAGCATAAATAAGACATTGCAAAACTAAATAAAAAAATAGATGATCTTATGGAAATTGAAGAAACTGTTGACCAAATTAAAACAATTCTGGATACTCATAGTACAAGACTAGAAGAAGTTGAACAACAAATCAGTGACCTGGAAGATGACAGAATGGAAAATGAAAGCACAAAAGAAAGAACGGGGAAAAAAATCAAAAAAATCAAAATGGACCTCAGGGATATGATAGATAATATAAAACATCCAAATATAAGACTCATTGGTATTCCAGAAGGGGAAGAAAAGGGTAAACGTCTAGGAAGAGTATTCAAAGAAATTGTCGGGGAAAACTTCCCAAATCTTCTAAACACCATAAATACCAAATCATAAATGCCCAGCATACTCCAAATAGAATAAATCCAAATAAACCCACTCCGAGACATATTCTGATCACACTGTCAAATACAGAAGAGAAGGAGCAAGGTCTGAAAGCAGCAAGAGAAAAGCAATTCAACACATACAAAGGAAACAGCATAAGACTAAGTAGTGACTATTCAGCAGCCACCATGGAGGTGAGAAGGCAGTGGCATGACATATTTAAAATTCTGAGTGAGAAAAGTTTCCAACCAAGAATACTTTATCCAGCAAAGGTCTCCTTCAAATTTGAGGGAAAGCTTAAATTTTTCACAGACAAACAAATGCTGAGAGAATTTGCTAACAAGAGACCTGCCCTACTGTAGATACTAAAGGGATCCCTACCAACAGAGAAACAAAGAATGGAGAGAGAGACATGGAGAAAGGTTCAGTACTAAAGAAATTCAGTATGGGTACATTAAAGGATATTAATAGAGAGAGGGAAAAATATATATGCAAACATAAACCAAAGGATAAGATGGCTGATTCAAGAAATGCCTTCATGGTTATAATGTTGAATGTAAATGGATTAAACTCCCCAATTAAAAAATATAGATTCACCGAATGGATCAAAAAAAATGAACCATCAATATGTTACATACAAGAGACTCATCTTAGACATAGGGACACAAAGAAATTGAAAGTGAAAGGATGGAAAAAAATATTTCATGCCAGCTACAGCCAAAAGAAAGCAGGTGTAGTAATATTAATCTCAGATAAAATAGTCTTTAAATGCAGGGATGTTTTGAGAGACAAAGAAGGCCACTACAATAATAAAAGAGGCAATTCAACAAGAAGAAATAACAATCATAAATGTTTATGCACCCAATCAAGGTACCACAAATACATGAGAGAAACACTGGCAAAACTAAAGGAAGCAATTGATGTTTCCACAATAATTGTGGGAGACTTCAACACATCACTCTCTCCTATAGATAGATCAACCGGACAGAAGACCAATAAGGAAATTGAAAACCTAAACAATCTGATAAATAAATTGGATTTAACAAACATATATAGAAGATTACATCCCAAATCACCAGGATACACATTCTTCTCTAGTGCTCATGGAACTTTCTCCAGAATAGATCATATGCTGGGACATAAAACAAGGCTCAATAAATTTAAAAAGATTGAAATTATTCAAAGCACATTCTCTGACCACAATGGAATACAATTAGAAGTCAATAACCATCAGAAACTTAGAAAATTCACAGATACCTGGAGGTTAAACAACACACTCCAAAACAACCAGTGGGTTAAAGAAGAAATAGCAAGAGAAATTACTAAATATATAGAGATGAATGAAAATGAGAACACAGCATACCAAAACCTATGAGATGCAACAAAAGCAGTACTGAGGGGGAAATTTATAGCACTAAACGCATATATTAAAAAGGAAGAAAGAGCCAAAATCAAAGAACTAATGGATCAACTGAAGAAGCTAGAAAATGAACAGCAAACCAATCCTAAACCAAGTAGAAGAAAAGAAATAACAAGGATTAAAGCAGAAATAAATGACATAGAGAACAACAACAACAACAAAACAATAGAGAGGATAAATAACACCAAAAGTTTGTTCCTTGAGAAGATCAACAAGATTGACAAGCCCCTGGCTAGACTGAAAAAATCAAAAAGAGAGAAGACCCATATAAACAAAATTATGTATGAGAAAGGTGACATTACTGCAGATCCTGAAGAAATTAAAAAAAACTATAAGAGGATACTATGAACAATTGTATGTCAACAAACTGGATAATGTAAAGGAAATGGACAATTTCCTGGAAACATATGAACAACCTAGACTGACCAGAGAAGAAACAGAAGACTTCAACCAACCAATCACAAGCAAAGAGATCCAATCAGTCATCAAAAGGCTTCCCACAAATAAATGCCAGGGCCAGAGAGCTTCACAGGGGAATTCTACCAAACTTTCCAGAAAGAACTGACACCAATCTTACTTAAACTCTTTCAAAACATCAAAGAAAATGGAACGCTACCTAACTTATTTTATGAAGCTAACATCAATCTAATACCAAAACCAGGCAAAGATGCTACAAAAAAGGAAAACTACCGGCCAATCTCCCTAATGAATATAGATGCAAAAATCCTCAACAACATACTTGCAAATCGAATCCAAAGACACATTAAAAAAAATCATACACCATGACCAAGTGGGGTTCATTGCAGGCATGCAAGGATGGTTCAACATAAGAAAATCAATCAATGTATTACAACACATTAACAAATCAAAGGGGAAAAATCAATTGATCATCTCAATAGATGCTGAAAAAGCATTTGACAAAATCCAACATCCCTTTTTGATAAAAACACTTCAAAAGGTAGGAATTGAAGGACACTTCCTCAATATGATAAAGAGCGTATATGAAAAACTCACAGCCAGCATAGTACTCAATGGTGAGAGGCTGAAAGCCTTCCCTCTAAGATCAGGAACGAGACAAGGATGCCAGCTGTCACCACTGTTATTCAACATTGTGCTGGAAGTGCTAGCCAGGGCAATCCAGCAAGACAAAGAAATAAAAGGCACCCAAATTGGAAAGGAAGAAATAAAACTGTCATCGTTTGCAGATGATATGATCTTATATCTGGAAAACCCCGAGAAATTGACAATACAGCTACTAGAGCTAATAAACAAATTTAGCAAAGTAGCAGGATACAAAATTAATGCACATAATTCAGTAATGTTTCTATATGCCAGAAATGAACAAACTGAAGAGACACTCAAGAAAAAGATACCATTTTCAATAAAAAAATCAAGTACCTAGGAATAAACTTAACCAAAGGTATAAAAGAGCTATACAAAGAAAACTACATAACTCTACTAAAAGAAATAGAAGGGGACCTTAAAAGATGGAAAAATATTCCATGTTCATGGATAGGAAGGCTAAATGTCATTAAGATGTCAATTTTACCCAAACTCATCTACAGATTCAATGCAATCCCAATCAAAATTCCAACAACTTACTTTGCAGACTTGGAAAAACTAGTTATCAAATATATTTGGAAAGGGAAGATGCCTTGAATTGCTAAAGACACTCTAAAAAAGAAAAATGAAGTGGGTGGACTTACACTCCCTCATTCTAAAGCTTATTAGAAAGCCACAGTTGTCAAAACAGCATGGTACTGGCACAAAGATAGACATATTGATCAATGGAATTGAATTGAGAATTTGGAGATAGTCCCCCAGATCTATGGCTGACTGATCTTTCATAAGGTCCCCAAAGTCACTGAACTGGGTCATAATGATCTTTTCAACAAATGGGACTGGGAGAGTTGGATATCCATATCCAAAAGAATGAAAGAGGACCCCTACCTCACACCCTACACAAAAATTAATTCAAAATGGATCAAAGATCTCAATATAAAAGAAAGTACTGTAAAACTCCTAGAAGATAATGTAGGAAAACATCTTCAAGACCTTGTATTAAGTGGTCACTTCCTAGACTTTACACCCAAAGCACAAGCAGCAAAAGAAAAAATTAATAAATGGGAACTCCTCAAGCTTATAAGTTTCTGTACCTCAAAGGAATTTCTCAAAAAGGTAAAGAGGCAGCCAACCCAATGGGAAAAATTTTTTGGAAACCATGTATCTGACAAAAGACTGTTATCTTGCATATGTAAAGAAATCCAACAACTCAATGACGATAGCTCAGACAGCCCAATTATAAAATGGGCAAAAGATATGAAAAGACAGTTCTCTGAAGAGGAAATACAAATGGCCAAGAAACACATGAAAAAATGTTCAGCTTCACTAGCTATTAGAGAGATGCAAATTAAGACCACAATGAGATACCATCTCACACCAATTAGAATGGCTGCCATTAAACAAACAGGAAACTACAAATGCTGGAGGGGATGCGGAGAAATTGGAACTCTTATTCATTGTTGGTGGGACTGTATAATGGTTCAGCCACTCTGCAAATGAGTCTGGCAGTTCCTTAGAAAACTGGATATAGAGTTACCATTCAATCCAGTGATTGCACTTCTCGGTATATACCTGGAAGATCGGAAAGCAGTGACAGAAACAGATATCTGCATGCCAGTGTTCATAGCAGCATTATTCACAATTGCCAAGAGATGGAAACAACCCAAATGTCCTTCAACAGATGAGTGGATAAATAAAATGTGGTATATACACACGGTGGAATACTACACGGCAGTAAGAAGGAATGATGTCGTGAAACATATGACAACATGGATGAACCTTGAAGACATAATGGTGAGCGAAATAAGCCAGGCACAAAAAGACAAGTAGTATATGCTACCACTAATGTGAACTTTGAAAAATGTAAAACAAGTGGTTTATAATGTAGAATGTAGGGGAACTAGCGATAGAGAGTAATTAAGGAAGGGGAACAATAATCCAATAAGAACAGATAAGCTATTGTGGGTAAATTTAATGTTCTGGGAATGCCAAGGAATGACTATGGTCTGTTAATTTCTGATGGGTATAGTAGGGACAACTTCACAGAAATGTTGCTATATTAGGTAACTTTCTTGGGGTAGAGTAGGAACATGCTGGAAGTAAAGTAGTTATCTTAGGTTGGTTGTCTTTTTATTACTCCCTTGTTATGGTCTCCTTGAAATGTTCTTTTATTGTATGTTTTTTTAAATTTTTGTTTATTTTTTTTATTTTTCATACAGTTGATTTAAAAAAAAAAAAACAAGGTAAAAAATATGCAGAGCCCCCTTGAGGAGCTTGTGGAGAATGCAGGGGTATTGGCCTGCCCCACCTCGATGGTTGCTAATGTGCTCATAGACACAGGGGAATGACAGTTTGATGGGTTGAGCCCTCTACCACAGGTTTTACCCTTGGGAAGATGGTTGCTGCAAAGGAGAGGCTAGGCCTCCCTATGGTTGTGCCTAAGAGCCTCCTCCCGAATGCCTCTTTGTTGCTCAGATGTGGCCCTCTCTCTCTAGCTAAGCCAACTTGAAAGGTGAAATCACTGCCCTCCCCTCTACGTGGGATCAGACACCCAGGGGAGTGAATCTCCCTGGCAACGTGGAATATGACTCCCGGGGAGGAATGTAGACCTGGCATTGTGCGATGGAGAACATCTGCTTGACCAAAAGAGGGATGTGAAAGGAAATGAAATAAGCTTCAGTGGCAGAGAGATTCCAAAAGGAGCCAAGAGGTCACTCTGGTGGGCACTCTTATGCACACTTTAGACAACCCTTTTTAGTTTCTAAAGAATTGGAGTAGCTGGTGGTGGATACCTGAAACTATCAAACTACAACCCAGAACCCATGAATCTTGAAGACAATTGTATAAAAATGTAGCTTATGAGGGGTGACAATGGGATTGAGAAAGCCATAAGGACCACAGTTCCCTTGGTCTAGTTTATGGATGGATGAGTAGAAAAATAGGGGAAGGAAACAAACAGACAAAGGTACCCAGTGTTCTTTTTTACTTTAATTGCTCTTTTTCACTTTAATTATTATTCTTGTTATTTTTGTGTGTGTGCTAATGAAGGTGTCAGGGATTGATTTTGGTGATGAATGTACAACTATGTAATGGTACTGTGAACAACTGAATGTACGATTTGTTTTGTATGACTGTGTGGTATGTGAATATATCTCAATAAAATGGATATTAAAAAAAATTAATATATTGGCATCACTAACCACTCATGGAGCATTTCCCAGGAAGATTTTGGGCATTTATGTCTAGAGAAAGAAAGGAATACCATAGAGAAATGCTCTATGATATGAGCAGTGCCTTCAAGGGGATATTTAGAAAAGGGCCCATAAAGTAGTTCCCAACTTAAGAATATGAATGTTGAAGTCATAATAAATGGTTCTGAACCATGGTAGACCAAATGCAACAGAGACACTGGGAAATTAAAAAAAAAGGCAGATGACAGATTATATAGGTAGAGAGATAGAGATATAGGTGACAGAGAGACCAGCATTTTTCCGAGGCTCTGCCTCTAAATGATTATGATTCAGAGAAACTGTATTTAAAAAAAAGCTTCAGGGTGATTCTGATATGCAGCCAGATTTGGGAATCAATGTTCAGTGTCATAGACCAACAGTTCCAACATTTATTCCAAGGAACCTATTGATGCTCTTTGAAGAAAGGGTCCTGTGAACAAACATGTTTTAGGAAATTTCCAAATAAATTCCACTTTTAGAGATATAAGTGCTTCTTGGTATATTTTGAGAAGTTCTGTAATAATAAAATTCATTCAACTTTGTTTAATATGCAATTTTGTCAAATGTTTTTGATCACAGAAATTGTTTCCCCTTATGCTGATGCAGTTAAATCCAGAAATAACTGCCATTCAGAGACCAGATTCAAATAAGCCTAAAACTACATCCTCAGAAAGTGTATGTCCCTGTTGTTCTTGTTATAGGAGTGAAGGCTTTGGTTTGTACGATTACTGCATATATACTGTATATGCTACTTATAAAACAAAAAATATCCCCTACAAATTTTATTCATATTATTCCATTATGTAAATGAGGTCTTATAAATTGGACTGACCAAATTTCCTTAGTCTATTCCTCTCCCAGTGTTTCCAAGCATGGTCAGTACCACTTACTGCTTTCTATTGCACACAGTGAAATGGCCGGGCCTGAAGTTTGGGAGAGGGTTAGGCCTTCATGCCAGTTGACCTGTGTTCTCATTGCATTCTATATCATGCCTTGTGTATTGCATATTGCATGCCAGTCATTTTATTAATAACTATAACTTCATTTCATTCTGTGTATACTTGAAATGTGGAATGTCTTTGACCCATTCACATACCTATAAAGATAAATTCATTTTTGGTAGAGGAAAAGAATTCTTTAAAAAATGCAGGTAAAATTGCATCCCAGAATATACAAATGGTGCCCTTCCTTCTTCCTTCATATAATTTCTGATAGAAATAAGTATAAGAATTCACCACTAAGTATAATATCACCAAGATGGCCCTCTCAGTCCTCAGGGTTATTTGAAAAAAAAAATTAGGATGGTTTTAAATCCTTTGAAGAAATGGTTACAATAGGGAGAATATGCCTTATAGAATCAAGAATGGGCATACATGAGGATTTACCTAAAGTAAGTGATTAATCAATAAAATAATTATTCATCTTTGAATCTCCAATGCGTAAAAAAAAAAAAACTTCTTTGAATCTTCTCCCATAAAATGGTATGAAAAACAAAATATACATGTATGGAATCCTGTGAATTAAAATTACAATTAATCTTAATAATAACTTAAAATTAAAAAGGAGATGTGTAATCATCTGGGAAACAGCAGATAAGCTTTCAAATTGATTAGGTTTTGTTTTGACTTTGTCATTATAAGGAGCTAGTGCATGGATGTTGGAAGAAAGGTTAAGTTGACATCCTTTAAGAAATGTGGGTCTTGCAAGAGACTTTATAAAACTCTCCCAATTTGTTTTCTATAGGGAAGCATTTCCTGCACCATAGATACTGGCAAAATATGGGAGAATGTTTTCTTCACTTAAAGACAATTGGTATTTCTGTAATGCTCCAGCCTCAGGGGGCTGTTTGGTATGCTCTTTAGCTCACTTGGAAAATCCCCCATTTGAATTCTTTGTGGACTTCCTGATGGTGCATATACTGGCGCATACAGTGATATGCATGCTAGGCATTTTGAAATCTCATACAGATTTTAAAAAAAGAAATACCTGTCTTCAAGTTGCTCAAGATATCGCTGTTATTAAAAAAAAAAATCTATATTTAAGAACAATGACACTTAAAACAAGAAAAAAGCCTAGATATCAAGAACCAATGCAAGAAGCAATAAAAGTAATAAATTTCAAATAAATAGGGATGTTGAAGCAGAATTTGTATGACTCTTTATTAGAGTCACTTAGACATTGAATGTGGATATAGAAGAGGCAAAAATAACAGCAAACATTTATATGTGTCAATAGCTGTTCAAAATGCTTTATGTATCTCATATAATCTTCATAACATTCTTATGAGGAAGATGGTATCAGGAAAATATATTGACTGTTATGAGCCAGACATTGCAACAATCATATGTTATAGTTATATTATATGTTGTAGTATGCATAATCCTCATCATAATACTCATGTCAAGGGGATTATTATTCTCATTTTAAAAATAAAGAAGCCAAGGCATAGAGAAATTTAGTAACTTGATCATTGACATATGTCAATAAGATAGGAGCCAGTATTGTCCCTAGGTAATATAGCCTCTGAGCCTATGCTCTCCATCACCCACTACACTAACAGTCTGAAATGTCTTTTTCATCTGTCTTTATGTTCATTTTTTTTTTATTCATTTAAGCATATTTACTAAGCAGTCTACCATGTGGCATGTAATTGCTGGGGATATAATATCTATCTCTTGGAAAAATACAAAGCACATTTTAAATTACTGACATAAAACAATTCTACCCTTAAAGAAACATTTTAACTTTGTTTTACCCAATGTTTTCAGTTTTTATTATTCCAAGTACACCACTTTGTTTCTGAAACCTATTAACAGCACATGAAAATTGGGTTTAGAGAAGGAAGTGTATGTTTGATGGAAAAGATAGCACTGTACCACCCTTAGGACAGGGTAAGAGGTACTCTTGACCTGGGCCCTGCCTGCTCTTTTGAGTGCCTTTCTCAAAATTGTTAAGTACACTCTGATGTCTGACACTAGCAAGGGCTAGCAGTGCTGTCCGGATAGAAACAGGACCTGCATGCACACTGGGCCATTTCTCCCCTTCATAGTGCTTTGGACCCTTTACGTCCCTCACCATAAGGTGGGTAGACCAGATGCACTGAGAAGCTCAATATTGTGCCTGTGGAATTGTTATAGGGTTCTGTGGATGGGCTAGGGTGAAGAAGGGCAGCCTGGTGAACAGATCACTTCAGCTGGCTAGTACCATACTGGTTTCATGGCATTAAGTGAGATTGGGTCTCCATAATGGTGTTGACTTTACTGATTTGGGGTGCTGCCCAGTCACATCAAACACAGGGTGATATGGGCTATAAGAGTCTACTGCTGACCTTTGGTCTTGAGATGCATTTATGGGCCAGGGCATTGCCTCTTACTTATTTGTTTTCTCACCAGAGTATCCCCTCTGGTTTACAGAAAGCAAGATCAGCAGGATTGGCAGCAGGTATATTGCACCCTGTGTGTCCCTTGCTGCTGTTATGAGGGTGGTCATTCTAACCCCTTGGCTGTCTCCATACTACATGTCAGGAAGTCCTCTAGAGTGGTCTCATCCATCTGTTCTGAGGGCTTTTGAGACCACCCATTGCAGCTATTTGCTCTTCAGACCTGTGTATTTTCTCATCCCTGACAATGTAGTGATGTTGTGCTTTCCTAGGTCAGTTTTAAGTCCTTCTAAAAAGGGACAAACATAATTCATGCAAATGAGATTGTTCTCACTTGGATCACGTGACCCCTCCCAGGCTTCCCTTAGTGGTCTTTCTTGAAAGATGTGTCAACATTAAAAGTGATCATATTGTAGGAATGCATTGATGGCAGCCTGGAGAATTCATAAGAGGGCAATGTGGGAGGATATGTTGTTCAACATTTATGCTTTAAAATTCCAAACAGTCAATTTTACATGTCTAGAAAATGAATTTTCATTCACATTCTCTTAAATACTCTGGGTAAGACTTCCATTTGTGTTTGTCATCAGGAAAGCACAGAAACAAACTTTGAGAGAGCTGTCAGGGGTTAGTATTCATGGATGAATGCTGACATGTCATGAGTAACAATATGAGCACAGTAAATAAATAGTATTAGGCAACTGTAGAGGCGGGAAGGTCTGTATCATTTCAATACCAACAGGTGCAAAGAGCCATGGTACTGTGAGGAATAACAGCTTTTCTACCTTTTAATCACAGTGATAGATTTGAAATTAGACAGAAATAATGCACATGATAAAAAAGAGCACAAAGAGGTGCCTCCTGGATCTGAACAGAAAGGGATGGTGCTTATAATCTGTTAATAATCTCCTCATGCATAATAAGGCAATAAGCAAATAAGCTAGCAGCTCTTCTCTACTGTTTTCTAAAAGTTGATGGATTACTGACTATACCTCACATGGGCCCCTGAAGTTTGGGATACCTTTTTAAATCAAATTGTTTCTAGAGAGACAGGCCCTCAGGGGGGAAAAAAAAATGTCCAGGGCCCTGCATAACATAGAGCTGACTCTGACAAAACATCTATTTCTTTGAACCATTTAAGGCAGAACTTCCACCTCTATGATCTTCACTTTGCTTATCTGCCAAAAAAACTCAAAACATATATTGTATTTAGTGATCTTTGTCCATTTAGATGTGATTTCTAACTTCAAAGGACAGATTGCACCTTGTGTTTTCACATATATCTTTATTGAACAATTATCTTTGCATTTCACTAACTGGAGGGAACTTTATATACTGTACTCAAGCAATATGTGCCACATGCCTGCTCTTTGATAAGGACTGTGCTATGTGTGTACATAGTTGTTACCATATTTTTATTAAAGTCAAGAGCCAAATATCCAGAAACTCAAATAGTGAGCTTATGCTAAACAGAGAGTTTCACATTGTTGACATTATTCAAATTACAATCAGGAACTGCCAGTCGTTGACACCTGTAACCTAAACTCTCACCCTGCTCTCCTCAAGGATGTCTGCGATGGAGAGCACTGACACTCATCCTACATCATAGTCCTTGTGAAATCGCACTGAACATACTCTTTGCATGCCGTCCTCCACTTATTCTGCACAATTTCTGTCTTTATAGGTTGAGTGCCTAATAGGTTCCCTGGCACATTGCAAGTACTCAAATAAAAAGTTCTTTTTTAAAAATAAGAATAATTATTCCAATGTTTAAACTGTGCTGCAGAAAATCATTTGTGTTAACCACATTAACAAATAGGATCCTTGAGTTAAAGGGAAGCAGACCTGACAGAGAAGAGGAAGAAAGTTATGGCAGAATCAGATTTCTAGTCACAGCCAAGGGGGTGGTAACAGACAGAAATATGAGTACAAATCTACCAGGGAGAAAACCACTTGGCCAACTGATATATAGAGTCCAGAGAATATTGCCTTAAACTGGAGGCACTAGAGTACAATTTGTTCCTAGAGCAGTATGTCTCCAATGAGTCCACAAGATTGGATGTCTCCTGGGTGTCCAACCTACTACCAGGGACTTGATTTGATGCTGAGACTATCTGGTGTATTAAAGACATCGAAATCATTCCTGCTTAACCTTTCTTTGTGCTACTTACATGATACTGGGAAGTGAAGCATATTAAGAAAACTACCAACATAATATCTAACGTTTTTAAGCTCAATTATTAACAATCAGTCATTGCTTTAAGCACTTCACATGTGTGATCATACTTAATCTTCATGACAACCTTATGAAGTAAGTGCTAGTGTATCCCCATTTATGAATAAAGAAATTGAGGCACAGAGCTATAAGTCAACCAGCTGATCAATTGTGGATTGGGTAACTTGCCCACTGTTGTCCCTGAACTTGGGATCAAATGCCTTGGGATTTAGTGTCAGCTCTGCCCTGCTTATCTTTGTGAGTGTCACCAAGTTGTTTAAACTTTCTAAAGTACAGATTCCTCATTGGCAAAGTGAAAAGCTTTATTATCCACGTTCCAACTCTCCTAAGAGAATCAAATGAGTTCTGACATGAAATAGCTGTGTGAAGTTTAAAGCACTCTACAGATACATAGTGTTGCCATTTATACTATATCAAACTCCTTTGAGCCACACACAAATTTCTAAGGGAGTGCTGGTCTCATTATATAAATATCCTCTCATTCATTTTATGTGGAAAATACACTAAGTGCATATATTGGAACTTCCTTTCCAAGCATTATGCAGCATGTGATTTTTCAGAATAAGAATAAACACTTACCTGCCCCTCCATCCTTTTTTGTTTGTTTACTGTGCTAACATACTTCTTTTGGCTAGATTAACGTCTTGCATAATACATAACAGATAGTCCTAAATTACACATATTCAGCCACAAAATATTTTTAAACCTACCAGAATTAACAGAACCCTAAATAATATTGAGAACAAAGTGATACTAGAAACCATTTAAATATTAGTATAAGATTTTTAGAAAAGAAACTGTTACCTCTGCCCCCTTTCCCCTTCTGGAGAAGTTTCAGGGCAATTTATGTGGAACAAGAAGCCAAGTGCTTACAGTGGAAATCTATATTTCTTTTGGACCTTATTCTGTGCTGAGTAAAATATTTCATTCTTGTCAATATTTATCAAATGGGCAAGTGGCACAGTTCTAGCCAATGAAATATAGGCAGAAGTCTGCTGGAGAAACTTAATAAAAACATTTTTCTGATATATGTGCATATATAGCATGCATGACCCAGGCATACCATGAATGCCTGTTGTGTTGCTTGGTGCTGTGGTAGCCATCTTACAGCCATGAGGTAAATTCAAAGAAAATCACAATTATTCAGTCTCTTGCACAATGAACTGTTAAAAAAAAAAAAAAAGGCAGCTACTTCTCTCTACATTCCTCTATGTAAAAATTAAACTCCCATTTGATTACATTTGATTAAATTTACTGTAATCAGGTAACACATTAATTGAAATAGAACATGTTCCTAAGTGATATATGCAAGAATTCCTGAAAATTTTGACTTTCTGGAATTACTGTGGGAAAAGACTGATTTATTTGTTGCAAAAGGAATAGGAAATTTCACACTGGATCACTGTTACCTGTGAATACCCTCTTTCAGGTCCTGTTTTAGGAACCATAGTTTTCAAAATTAAAGATGTAGTCATTGCCATCAAGGTTCCTATAACATATTAAAGACTGATTAAGATAAAAATCAGATGGCCTCTACTACTGTAATTTTTGGAACATCTCTCCCTGTGGTAAATTGAATTTATGACCTCAATTTTTCATTCCTCCCTGGAGCCATGCCCTTACAGTTCCTCTATGGCAGATGAGGTGATCTTCCTGCCCCTGGACTCTCATCTTTGCCTTTTGGTGTTCCTTAGCCAATTGATGTTGGCGGATTTGACACAGCAGCTTGAAATGTTCTTGTCTGCTAGTGCTTGCTGTCCTGCACCTTGGACATCTCCTGATTAGCCCATTGTTTCCAGGAGAGAATGAGAAACAAGTGCAGCAGAGCATCCTGTATAGATCAGGTGAAACCTGGAGATGATGAGAGATTTACATTTATGGCCATGCCATTAAGCTTGCGGGTGTTTTTATTCAGACAGTAAGAGCTGACTTATACACTCACCCACTCTCTCTCTAAATGATTTGTGTAGATCTGACAATAATCATAAGTGATTGGAGGAGTCAATTGATCTAGATCTGCCCAGTCTGTTTATTCATTTCCCATTACTTTAGTGATTAATTCATAAATGGGCTTATCACCATATTCAGACCTCTCAAGTCAGATTCTATAAATCTATAATGTTGAGAATCACCTATGGACAGTGTGGACCTGAGAATGATGCCAACACTGAAGAAAACACCCAAGAGGTGGAAAGAGAAAGAGAGAAAGAAAATGAGTCCCAGTGACAATGTTAGAGACCCTGGATCCAGTCTCCTCTAGACATTTAATTACTGCAAATCAATACATTTCCTTTCTTACTTAAGTCACTTTGAGTGAGCTTTTGCTCAATATAGATATAAAAGAGTCTCCAGGACTTCCAAGGATAACCATACAACAGGGAAAAATTGATACCATAAAAGAGGTATCAGTAAAGTACTCTTAAGAGAGACAGCATAGATGATGCATAGAATTTCAAGTTAACATGGGATTTTGACCCATAAGGATTAGAAAAGTATGTATCCTGGTGAGAAAAGATATGAACAAAAGTAAGAAAATGATAAGCATATCCTAAGGATGGTAAGGAATTTAGTTTGACTGAACTATATGTGGTTTAAAATAAAGAAGTGAAAGATGAAGTTGTACAGTATTTGGAGCTATTTGTTCAAAGCCTTGAAATCCCAGATGAGTAATTCATGTTTAATTTATAATCTGTTGAAGAATTTTTAGAAGGGGAGTCATGTGATTAAAACTTGGTAGAATTTACTTACTTAGAATTTATTAGAAGGGGAAATTGAATATAAGTAAGCAGAACAATTGGAAGATCAGTGTCTAGCACAAGATTGGTCCTACAGATTGGCTGGCACTTACTAAGGACTTAATAAATATTTATTAATGTTATGTTTAATAGGAATGAGAAAGTGTCTGAACTAGATGAAAGAACAACACAAAGGAGATGAAAAGTTACAGCAGATTCAACAGGATTTGGTAACTGAGTGGACATGGGGGCTTCCAGGGGGGTTAGCTACAAATATGAGCAGAGAGATTTCAACTTTGTTGGAGAAAACTCAGAGTTCCTTAATTCCAAAGAAATTGGGGTTGGGGAGAAAGGTTATAAGGTTGATGTATTTTAACACAAATACTTTTTCTCCTCAAATGAACACAAGGGTTTTACATATTTATAATGACTTTTCCTTTTTTATATACCAAAGTCAAAATTTTCCTTGTCCAGAAACATTATTTATTTATAAAGCAAAGACAATAGGATCAACATTAGCAAACCACTCCCAATTACTCCAGATGCTGTGGATTGGGACTAAAATTCTGAAAATAATGTGTAATCCTTGGGAATTATTAACTAAATGTTTCAGGAATGAATACCACAGAACATCCTTTTGATTACCATATTTATTAACAAATATTTCTTTTCTGAGACCAAGAAGCTTTACTTTGCTATACTCCAAGATGAACTTTATGTTTATATTGGTGCCATAAAAACAGACACAATATTTCACAGGCCAGTAGGCTGATGAATTTTCTCTGGTTAACCTTTATGTGGTTCTATTGTCTTAAGCTTCATAATGGAAGCAAAAAATAAAAATTCCTACTTCACTTAAAATATTTGTAAAATATGGAACATTTTAGGCAGCCTGGCTTGCAATACCATAGAATCTCTAAAAAACTCTTCTTTCAGACATGACAACTGCCTCTCCTTGTATGCCATGGGGTCAATATTCTGAGAATTAATCCTTAAAATAAGTTCATGGAGTACTGTACTAGGAATTACAATCTGAAATTATTTGCTTATTCTAGGCTGCTTTGCCAGATGGTGTAAGATCCAGAAGAATGGCACAATTAAGGAGATGGGAAAAGATTGAAACAGCCATTGTCAAGTTTGTTTGCCTTTTAAATTTGTACTATGACATGATGATCTCATATAGTCTTGATTACAGAAACACGTCCATCTATGCCCCAACCTTCTAACCTTCACCCATGTTAAATGCTGTATGCCTGTAGTGTTTGACTTTTATCCGCTACACTTCATTCTAGGATTCTCAGTCAATATCATCTTTGGAAGTTTATAAAAACACAGATGTCCAAATTCTACTCATGACCTACTGAGTCATAATCTCTGGAAATGGGGTTTAGGCAGGTGTATTTTTTTAAAGGTTCACTTCTGTTTCTGATGCACACTCCAAGTTGAAAGTCATATCTTAATTTAAATCTGGTGTGATACTTGAACTCCAGATAAAATATTACGTCCTTTTTCAACTTGATTCCTTTCTTAAGGTGAAGTCTATTACAACTGTGTCATCTTTCTGGGACTTTAAGCCAAGTTGTAAGGAAAGTTTCTCTGTTGGTCTTTGTCAGCTAGCAGTGATTTCTTTCCAACTCATTTGTATGCACTATAAAATGAGAGAATTAGTCTAATTTCTAACCTCTACATCAACAAGAAACTCCATCTTAGTAACATATTGCTTAGGTATGTTACATATATAAATCATAAAATAACCCGTGTCCATTATACCCAGTGTCAACTTGATCTTTCATTTCAAGCATTAGAATGAAACAATATACTCAGTTCTCTGTTCAGGCCAGTCCATTCATTCTGAGTAAACAATTTAAATTAATTTTAATACATTGTGTAAGTGTAATATAAAACACATCCTTTTTACACGACAGTGCATCTGGGACAGAAGATTATAAATTATTTCTGAATACCATAAAAGAATTTTTTAAAAGTCTACAGCTATTATCCTAAAAATGTTATTAAATAATATATTTTCAAAAAAATATTAATAAGGTTTATGATAAATATCTTGAAAGATTTTGTTATCATGTTGTTTAAATCAAATTTTGATGTAATCCTTTTGAACAGTTTTGAAAACATTTTATCTCTGGAGTCTTCTACATAGGAAAACATATGATAGAGTTTAAATTGTGTTATGTGTCTAAAACGTTTTTCCCTCAAGTGTTTACCCATTAAATACAAAAATGGTATGTCTGTATTTTACCACTGTGCACACTTTCATATCTCAGAACTCCAATTAGAATATTCATTCTCCTAAAAGACAGACATTTTATTGAATGGCTTAAAAACTAACTGGTTTATAAGTGGATGATGGTCTTAAGTATCCCTTTATGTAAAATATAGTGATAAACAACAGCTTCATTAACATGAGAGTAATTTAAATACATATTTTTTAAATATAGACATGCACACTCATATACATACACATAATGCATGTGCAAATGTATATATACCAAAAATATCTACCTGCATATTGGAAAACTATTTTATTATATATGTATGTATATTATATATATTTTTATACATTATTATACACATATATAAATATATCTGTAACCTATAAAACTGTGACTGTGTTCCTGAATGCACAAAAACATCTTGGACTTTTTCTTTTAGCTTATTTCTGACAGAAGCTATGAGAGTGATTCAAATTCATAGCCCTTATTGGCTTCTGTGTGCCAGAAAGCATAAACAATATTTCTCAGGATTTGGTCTTTCTGAATTAGACTTTCTGGGTCTAGGAACAAGGAATCGACACTGGTAGATGTACGTCTACACCAGATGATTCTTCCGTCTCAAAAATTCAGGAAATTAAACAAAGGTTAGAAGTTACTTGACATAAATTTTCCGGCAAATTTCATTTAAGAAACAAGAAATTCTGGGATAGTGATTCCCTTACACCCCAATAAGAAAGATAAATACTGTGATAAGATTAATGTTCACAGTTTCATCTGTGTCAATGTAACTGATTGATAGACAATAAAAATTATTTTGAAAGTAAAAGAAAGGAAAAACATGTTGAAGTATATAGTCCTCCTCCACACAGCTGGCTCAGAATAGAAACCGGCATCTCATGGGAATAGTTTGAGGTGAGAAGATTTGGAATTGCTGAAATGAACTATTTTCAGCATTTATTTTAGGTACTTCCTAGTGTATTATAAATTTCATATAGACAAACCCCTTCAACTAAATCTCCAAATAAGCCAACCATTAAAGGAGGAGAGAAATTTTATTTGGGTATGAAATATAGGTTATTTTATACCAACTCATTTTATCTATTATTCTGAAAAAAAGTTTACCTTTGCATATCCCTGGTCAGAGATACAAGGTAAAAGCTAGAAGAAGGAAGACAGCAGGCTTTTAGATAGGTGCAGTGAATTTAAAAATACATATACAGCTGGTTAACTAAAATGTCAGAAGGCGTAGCCTGGGAAATTGCTCGCAGAGATAAAAAAAAAATCTTGAATACAGATGTGTGGTAGAAGACAATTGGCATAGGGAGAGAAACAAATTCCCACAATTAACAGAAAAAGGAAAGATGATTGACAAACCTGAGAACTGCAAATAAGTCCAATAGCTGTTTAAAGAGCAAATGTCTTTTATCATCTAATTTGGTCTCTGTTTGAAAACTAATTGTTCTACTTGAGAATGATATTGTGCAGTAGAAATTCGACTGGTCCTTGAATAAAGAAATTATACCTTTACAAGTTTATCCATTATCCACTCAATGTACAGATTTATCAATTAGCTGTGCAACTGATAGTTCCAGAAGTATTGTGCTTTGTGATGTGGCAAAATTTAATGATAGCACAGGCCATTAAAATCACTGAGAAATGTAATGCTATGGGTTAAATAATAAAACTTCTCAAAACTTAACTATTACGAAACCATTAGCACTAATGTTTAATTGTGCACAAGCAGAATTTCTCAGATTTGGGTAGAATTGTCTAATTCATGCAAAATAGCCTCACAAGTTTTGTAATCATTTTGCTTTTCAAATTCCTGTGGCATTGTTGGACTTCTTCTGATGATAAAGGCATGATGAAAAAGTACATGGCAAAGCACATTCTCTGTAAAGAATTCTGGTTGTTATTTTAACTCAAACAGCTGAAAAAGTTGCTCTATGAGAAACTTAATTTAGCTTTAAAATATCTTCGAATTAAAAAAAAGAAAATCTTCATGGCAGAAAAGCTTATTGCCTATATCTTTCTATGAAAATGATACTGTACAGTAACAACATGCTTGCTTTTTTCAGTTGGATGCTGTAAACACTCTGGTTTTGTTTAAACCCAGAAATAGTGCATATCTTGGTTACTGACAACACCATTTTATATATATAGTGCATATCTCTAAATGCTGTGAGTGGATGGCCTGGGAGAGGAAGCTTGGAGGACCTCTGTAGAGTTCAGCCCTCTTTAAAGAGATCGTGCTCGTTGAACAGGAAACTAAAACTATGTTGACTTCTAGAAGGCCAAGCCTGGTCTGAGTTATCCAATTATGCTTCTCATTAAATGATTCTGTTGGCATAATGTTTTGTGACAAATTCTTCCTTAGGTAACAAGGTTACAAACTGTATAGACTGTAATCAAATTAAGACTGAGCTTAGAAAATAGCAATATTTTATCAAGTTTCCCTGCTACAGAAGCTGGTAAACAGCCACTTCCTCCTACAAATGTAAGAGTTAACTATTAACATTTTTCTCGAAAGTTTCAAGTTGCATTTATTCAGTGTGACAGGACTGGCCAGCTTGGTTTCTATGCACTGGGTTGTACTTATGTGGAGGCATCTTAAATAATTACTTTTATGGCAATCTTTGGGGATATCTGGGCCACTCAGGAAAGGGTGAGTGGCTGAAATGATTATTTTAGGTTATCTGCTTACTATACCTGCAGAACTGTAGCTTTGGGTCTCTGAAAAATGCCTTGCTATATTATTCATATGGAGGGGTTTTATTTCAGAAGCCTGATCACTGTAAATAGACAAAGTGCAGTGTTTCAGTCCTTTTCATCTCTTCCTATTTCTTGTTTTCCATATTTAATTGGCTACCATATCCTACTATATCCTGTGAGTTCAACTCCTCAAATTCCTGTGGCATTGTTGGATTTCTTCTGATGATAAAGGCATGAAAAAAAAGTATATGGCAAAGCTCTGTGCTCTCATGCCTTCATTCTCACATCTACTTTCCTAAACTATATACGATTTCACCTTTTTGCTTTTACTATCCTATACCTCTTAACCCTTTTATTTCCCCCATTAGTCAAGTTATCCTATAAAACTTGAACTTTGTCACTTCCTTGTTTAAAACATCAGTAAGTTCTCATTTATTTTAATACAGACTCAAGATAAAGTATTCAAACATGCTATAAGGCCCTGGTAAATTCTAACCACTTCTCTGACTAGCTTTATCATGTTTGCATATGTAAGTTTTGAACTCCAGACCCATAGGGAAATGGAATGTACATGAAGAAATTTGGATATGAAGCCAGCCAAGGCATCTTACTGGAAAGTACTTATATTTCTCTGATCCGTTCTTCAGTGCAGTGTTGAACTTGAAACCCTGCATCAAGCTGTCAGATACAAGACCCAAATAAGCACTGGCACCTGTTTGGAAGTTTCATTAATTTGAGGAATATTTGGAAAGTACTCATTACATATAAACAGTTCTAGAAAATGTGCAGCAGTTAGACTAATGACAGTATGAATCGTACCAAAACAGGGGTTGATAACATTGATTCAATGTCCAGTTCTTTTACTAACTGGATAACAAAATGGCAGTTGTTTAACCCATTTATGCATCTCAGTTTATCAGTCTCTTGGTCAGCAATAGACACTATACTTTATTAACAAATTTTTTTGATAATAAAAGTGACTGTGAAGCAACACAAAACTTCAAATATTATGTAAATATAGGGGAAGGAACTTGTTACAATCATCCTTATAAAAAGTAAGCAGAAAAGACCTTGCCTTTGGAGACTTATACAAAATGATAAAGTGGGTGGAACCGTTCACTCTAATTCACATAGAGGAAAACCTGACGACACTTTACAAAAAGAAGTGTTGGGGCAATACCTACTCAGCCTTCAAGTTCCACCTTAGGTTTTAACTTCACTATGATGTCTTTTCTGGTATCCTGGTATGCAAGGATTTTGTTCTCCGAAATGAATGAATACATGACTGAAGGAGTAATGAGAATGATGTCAGATGGATAATACTAAAAGTAAAATCTTAGAGTGACTATTAGGGTCAAAGCCAAAACAATGAATCCAAAACAAGTTATCAGTGTAGGTGGCCCAGGTCGGTGTTTCTCGGACTGTACTGGATATTAGAAAACACCTGGGGAGCTCCAAAAATCTTGATGCTCAGGCCTATCCTATACCAAGCCAACAAGATGTTCAGGGTGGGACTCAGGCATCAGTATTTCAATGTGCTTCTATGGTTGAGAAATCACAACAATTCAGAAAAATTACATTACGACATCAAAGATGAAAAATGGTATTGGTTATCGTATCTGCTAATCGAAGTACTGTCACAGCTATCTCCTCTTTCTACTACCATTCCTATTGTATCAGGTTTACAAATTAATGGGTCATACCAGTCTCCCCTGAATTCCTTTCACAAGATGATTGTGCTTTCTCATTTGCATGAGGCCAACTCCCTTTTGGGTAGCTGCAACCTGGCTACTGCCCCCTAAACTGCATAATCAGGAGTCAATTTAAGTTAACCTCCTCTGATCAAAGATGGACACTTGGAGGATTATTGATGCCCTTTGAGGAAGTTTAAGTAAATTGCTAGTCAATTATCAGGACTTCAGAAATGAAATGATTAGATTTACCTTGGGAGAAATGTATTGTTAAATCCAAAGGGAGAGAATCCATCTTCTTCTGTTTCCTTCTGCTATTAGCAAGTCCTCAGAAGCTGATTAATCATAAATTATTAATGTCAGTAAGGCTGAGATAGATTCTGTCTCTTTTTATTGAAATATGTCTCTGAGGCATCCTGGAAGTAGGTTTGATGCTATTTGCATAATCGCACTGGCACCTTGCTTCCAAGCTAACTTATTGTAGCGTTGACAGAGTAGCTCATGATGTATTTGTACTTGGCACACTCTTGATGGACCAATCAGTATCTTTGGCTGAGAAAAGTATAAATAAATCTTTTTTTAAGTTGTGATTTTTCATTTGACTAATGCATATATCTAATGATAAACTGTTTGGGGAGAAAATGTTTTTCTAGTTGGAGTAACTACAGACTGGACACAGCCTTGCTGAAAGATTGAGAGGAATGCAGCATTTCTGGAAATTGCTAGATTTCTTGAATAACCTGTGCCCTTGGGGACAGCTGCAACCATACCTGGGATTTAGGATTATACTTCTGTAATATTTGAACCTTTCAGAATCCAGAATAATTTTCACAGCTCAATGTTTAGCAAGCAATGTTTAATCAGTAGGGACTAATTGGCATTATCATGTGATGCCAGCTGAAATGTTATTACTGAGTTTGCATAGCAAACTTGGCTGAGTGAAAAATAATGGACAAGTTTTCACTGTGTCACAGTAACCTAAATTTATTGAATTAGACAGGATTTTCCTCATCCTGGTGGCATTTGGGGAACAGTCTGACATAGAGTAACCAGAATTTTCAAAGACTTCTGTTAATGGACCACAAGCAAAAGTGGACTTAATGGATCCGTAAACTCTACTGATATGATTAATTTCCAAAATTATTTAAAGTTAATATGACTGGAGTATGCTGGGACATTTAACTTATTACTTTGCTTTTTGAATACCTAATTCATATGGAATATCCCAACATTTTCTAAATAAGGAAAGTGAATCTCAAAAATGTTAATTGACGAAGATTACATAGTTGGTTATTGCTAGACCTGGGACCAAAGATCAGGCAACTTCAGTTTTCCACTGTATGCATGTTAGAAGTTAATTGTCTTGGTTAACAACCTATATGCCAAGGGTTAAGTGAGTTAAACAAAATATGACATAGAAAGACCAGTTGTTTCCTGAGCTAATTCCCTTCCTTCCTGGCGCAAGGTAGATTCCATTACTGTTTGCAGAGATTCTGCCAAGAGTACTTCAAGGCCCTAGGAAATGGTGACACTATGGGTTAAAGAAGTTTCCATCTGTTTAGTTCCTTGAATAGTGCATGGAGAAGAAGCACATCCCTCCCCCAAATCTCCACCACACTGAGAGCCATTAAGCCACTAATATTTTGGAGTTTGTTTTAGATGACAGTATTATTTATCCTAACTCATTCACAAAGCTAAACTGTATTACTGGAGCAATTTAACAAATATTCACTAAAAAAGAGTCCTTACAGGGGTCTCTTTTTGCAGTACAAGAAACCAGATATCAAAGAGAATTCGGTGGTCGTGTTGCAGAATTAAAAGAAATTCAGGGCATTCCCCTTTCCCTGCCACACTTCCTTGCCCCACAGTAACTTTTGAAACTGTGTTAATCATGCTTTAGGAATCACCAACCCACGGACTTTGCTTCTATAAAGAATTGTCTCTACCTTGAGAATTCCAAAGACCAACTATCTGACTTCATTATAATTGAACTCTCAGCACCCTTTGACTCATTTGATCATCCCCTCACCTCCCATCATAAACACTTGATTGCCTTGGCTACTGCATCATCATTCTACTGTTTTTTGTTGTTGTTGTTGTTGTTGTTGTTGTTGTTTTTTACCTCACTGGAGGATTTTGTTTGTTTGTTTGTTTCTTTTAATAAATTCTCTTCCTTGAGTGGTGACCTGGAGCCAGTTGTCCCAGGTTGTGAAAAATGATTTTTAAATTCTCATGAAGTTTACAAGGTAGTTGAATTCAGTTGTGGTGGGAACATTCACACCACTGAAAGAAAACACTACAAATCAGCCACCTTACTGCTGAGAATCGGTTATTAAATATTTACTAGCACAATACCGCACACTCTTTTTGACCTCTAAATATTGGAGTACTCCAGGGCTCTGTCCTTCTATCTCTTTATTTCTATACTCATTACAAAATAATCCCATCAAGTCTCATAGCTTTGAATGCCATCTATTTTCTATGAGCCTCAATTTATATCTCCAGTATTAACCTCTTCTCTCAATTCCAGACCTCTTTACCCAATTGCAACTTTGCATTTTAGTTGAAAGTTAATATGGACATTCAAACCATATATGTTCCTAGCTGAATTATTGATTTCATCCCCAAAAAGGCTGATCCTTTCCCCACATTCCCCCACCTTATTTAATATTGTTAGAATTTACCAGGATGGCTTAGAGTTATGTTTGATCTTTCTTTTCCTCTCCGACCTCACACCTACACACTACCAATACAATTACTTTCACTTTCAAAATATACTGCAGATATTACTGTATCTTGCTAATGCCACCATGTAAGTCCCATCCATTTTGCACAAAATCCAAGGAGTAGAGCTGTGCCTTGCATTTATTATGTTATGCAACCCTTGAACTTCTCCTCTCACTATGTGCACTCAACATGCTGCCCTCACTGTTTTTATGACATTTTAAACATTCCCTGCCTCAGGGCCATTGCATTGGCTATTCCCTCTTCCTGTAACAAATGGCTTATTTGATTCTTCACTTCCTTCAGCACACTGACCAAATTTACCTTTCTCAGAGAACCTTTCTTCATCACCCTTGTTAATGTTCTGTGAGAGTCCTCATCATAGCAGTGCCAGAAAAATACCCATTTCATTTCAATGGGACATTAAGCATCCCTGAACCAATTTCCATGACCAGAAATGAACAGAATTCTTCTTGGCTTATGCTTATGTTAGTCACATGCTCCATCCCTGACTATGATGGAGCCCCATCAAAAGTATATTATTTGTGCATGAGAGGGTGGTGACAGCTCACAAGATAGTGGGGTATTATTACCAGGGCAAGAAAAAAATAGATCTTAGCATGCAAATCAACAGAGATTTAAAATCTCCAATCTTATAGAAAAACAAACCCCTTTTATTCCGCATACCAAATTTTCTGATGTGTTTTGTAGCCAAACTTATCTTTTTAAAAAATGCTATTTATATTATGTATTTTTTCTTACACTTGCTATTCATATTTCAAACCACGCAATATAATATCATACCTCTTCCCTCCTTGAAAACAGCTTTAGCAAGGCCATCAGTAATCTCCATGTGGCCAAATTTCTACTCTGTCCTTATGTGAAATCTCATCAACATTGTCACTCCACTCTTGAAATACTCTCCCAATGTGCTGGTTTCAATGTATTATGTCTCCCAAAACGTCATGTTCTTTGATCCAATCTTGTGTGGGCAGACGTTATTGGTGTTGATTAGGTTGGAAACTATTGATTGCTTCCATGGAGCTATGACTCAATCAACTGTGGGCAAGACGTTTGATTGGATAATTTCTATGGAGATGTTACCCTGCCCATTCAGGGTGGGTGTTAATTGGATCACTGGCGTGGTATAAAGGAGTTCACAGACAGAAGGACCTCAGAGCAGCTAAGAGTGACATTCTGAAGAGCAACTGAGAGTAACATTTTGGAAAGGAGCTGCAACTTACAAAGACATTTTGAAAACGGCCATTGAAAGCAGCGATTTGCTGATGCTTTGGAGGTAGCAGCCCAGAGTTTGCCCCAAAAGGCTGACACAGAGACATTTTTGAGAATGCCATTTTGAAACCTGGGAGCAAGCAGATACCAGCTACGTGCCTTCCCAGCTAACAGAGGTTTTCCAGATGCCAATGGCCTTTCTCCAGTGAAGGTACCCTATTGCTGATGTCTTACCTTGGACACTTTATGGCCTTAAGACTGTAACTATGTAATCAAATAAACTCCCTTTATAAAAGCCAATCCATCTCTGGTGTTTTTCAAAACAACAGCATTAGCATACCAGAATACCCAACTACTCTGAAACCTCTTTCCTATTTTTTCCCTACCTCAATGGCCATTCCTTCATACATTCTCTGCTGGCTTCTTCTCCTCTTTCTGACCTGTAGATTTCCCTTAGCGATCCTTCTTCAGCTTCCTTCCCTTTTTCCTCTATATACCCCCTTTATGATTTTGTTACATTCCAAGGCTATAAATTCTCATTTCATATGTTAATAACTTTCAAATGTTTATATTCAGCTGAAATACATCCTTGGGCTCCAAACTCAAATACTTAATTTCCTACTTGACTTCTTTACTTACATGCCTCACAAACATCTCTGATTTAACATGCCTAAAATTGAGCTCTTTGTTAACCTTAAAACCTTTTTTTTCCAATATCTATCATCTTCTTAAATGACATTACCCTATACTCACTTGCTTCACTCAAAAATCTAGCACTCATTCTTGATCTATCCTTTAATTAAAAAACATCCAATTAATAGGCCAAAACTTCAGTTTGTATCTCTAGGATATATTTCAAATCTTTCCCCATCTTTTCTTCTCCACTGCCACCATCTTTGTGCAGGCCATCACTATAGCTTACTTACTTGGATTACTACAAAAGACTTTTAAATAGTATTTCAAATTTTTCTCTTTCTTGCTCTAATCCAGTCATTAGAAAGTTACATTGAGTCATGTGTTTTCTTGTACTTAAAACTCTTTAATGGATTTCCATTACAATGAGGAAGTAAGTTCCTAGGTACTATGAAACATATTTGATGCAAATAAGGAAGTGATTTTGTCATGACTTTATATGCTATATCTACCATCTCAGATAATTATGGCACTCAGGTTTTCTGAAAAAAATTGTACAAATATCTGCAAAGAGAGGTAGTTCCAAAGAAATACAGAATCATGGACCTTTACAGCTAAAAAAGGCAATGACAAAAACACTCAAAGTCCCACATTTTATAAATTGTCCATATCTTACAGCTTATAGGTGACAAAGTTAGGTCTGTAGCTGCACTTAATGATTCTGAGGCCAATCTGATGTCCACTCATTACGTTTCACAACTTCTTATCAATGCTACAAAATTCATTTTATGAGGTTATATATTATTTTTCAATCTTTAATGTAATTGAGAAAACTTAAAATAAAAAAAAAATTTTGAAAACATAATATAGACTTCCATTTCATGCAGCATGGCATATGAGATGAAATTAACAGCTCTTTAGATTAACAGCCCAAAGTTTGGATTAAAAAAACAATTAAAAAATATGCTCATAAATGCTGAGGTAGCACAAAAGGAAGGAATCTGCAGAGGTAAAAATGATGGGAAAGCAAGACCATGCTAGCAAACTGGTTTTGCTCTAAAGATCTCTGCTATATCAAGAAAACTGGAGTTGTGCTGTGATGACTGTATGGGGCATGGGAGATGGAGAAAAGTCAGAGCCCAGCCATGATGGAAGTTTAAATTCAATCTTGCAGATAAAAAGGGGAATGATAGACCTAAATTTCACCTTTAGTCTAAGGGTGTGTGCCACTTTGAATGTATTGTGTCCCCCAAACACCATTGTCTTTGATGTGGTCTTGTGGGGCAGACGTTTTGGTGCTGATTAGATTTGCTTGGAATGTGCCCCACCCAGCTGTGGGTGATGACTCTGATGGGATATTCCCATGGAGGCATGGCCCCACCCATTCAGGGTGTGCCTTGATCAGTGGAGCCATATAAATGAGCTGACTCAAAGAGAAGGAACTCAGTGCAGCTGTGAGTGACGTTTTGAAGAGGAGCAAGCTTGCTAGAGAGGAACATCCTGGGAGAAAGCCATTTTGAAACCAGAACTTGGGAGCAGACGTCAGCCACGTGCCTCCCCAGCTATCAGAGGTTTTCCGGACACCATTGGCCATCCTCCAGTGAAGGTACCCGATTACTGATGTGTTACCTTGGACACTTTATGGCCTTAAGACTGTAACTGTGTAACCAAATAAACCCAATCCATCTCTGGTGTTTTGCATCCCAGTAGCATCAGCAAACTAGAACAGGGTGAAATTAAAATAAACTTGTGAGGGACAAAAGGACTACAAACACATACATGTTTGTCTTTAAATGGGACAGCAATGGGCAAACATTTCCTGTAAACAGGGTGAATATATATTTTACGTTTTGCAGGCCACAGGGTCTCTGTCATAACTACTCAACACTGCCATTGTAGCATCAGTCACAGATAATGTGCAAATGAATGGACATGACTGTGTCCAATAAAACACTGAAATTTGAATTGTACAAATTATCAATTGTCACAAAATATTATTTTCCTTTTGAAATTTTTCAACCATTTAAAAAATATAATAAAAATAATTCTTATCTTTCAGGGCAAACAAACAAAAGAGACACCCTGGCTTTGACCCATGAGTTGTATTTTGCTGACCCTTGATTTAGGCAGTGTGCTTTTGGTACAAATTTTCTAAAAACAGTAAGTGTGTTGATGAATGAATAGGTTTTAGTTTCCTCGGCTGTTCCAGCTAATACCATGAAATGGTTCAGCTTAAACAATGGGAATTTTTTAGCTTAAAGTGTTGAGGCCAGGAAAATGTCCAAATCAAGGCATCATCAGGGCAATGCTTTCTTCCTGAAGACTGGCTGCTGGCAATCCTTGGCTCCTCTGTCCATGGCAAAGCATATGGCGACATCTGTTGGTCTTTCCCTCCTTTTCTGATTCCATTGATTCAAGCTTCTTCCTTCTATGGCTTTCTTTCTGTTTTTCGGAATTTCATTCTCTTATAAAGGACTCAGGTAATAGGAGTAAGTCCCATCTTGAATGAAGTGGGTCACAACTTAACTGAAGTAGCCTCATCAAAAGTTTCCATGTAAAATGGGCTTACTCCCACAGGAATGGATTAACTTTAAGAACATGTATCCCTATGGTACATACAGCTTCAAACAAATACACCATACACATATGAAAATTATGCATAATAAAACAGGTTTTGCAGGTATGAGAGAAGAGATTGTCTGGTTCTAGGAGAACTGTTAACTTGTATTTAATAAAAATGAAATTAGGTCTCAATCTTACACTGTACATTTGCAAGAATTGACTATGACAGGAAACATTTTGGAATTAAATATAAGACAATATTACTTGAAACTTTTGTTGAGGAATGATCTTTTAAGCTAGCCACAAAATATGCAACTATAAAGCTAAACATCAATAACTTGATCGGCATTCATGATAATTAATTCAGAACATCCAAGAGTACTAAAAAGAGAATTAAAATATGAGTCACAACTGGATGAAGATGTCACATATTTTCATCAAAGAATTAATAGCCTGAATATGAAATACACTCTACAATAGAACAGAAAAAGACAAACCAACCAATAGAAAAGTGGGAAAAAATAAGAATTCCATGTGAACATGGAAAATATAGTCAAGTACATAAATAATCAAGTAAATTAAAACCCATGAGGTGTACCATTTCACAGCCACCATGTGTACATAAAATTTACAAAATTTAAATATATTTGGAAATATAAATGTGTATTATTTGTCACTGCCTGATAAAATGAAGTATGAACATAAGCTACAAGCCCATCAATTCTACTTTCCATTGCACAAAAGGATGTGCACAAGAATGTTCATTGTAACATTGTAAATAGACACATACACACATATACACAAACTCCAAAAATGACAACTGGAAAAAAAACTGGAAATCCTTCAAATGTAAATCAATTTCAAATTGTGGTTCATTTTAACAATGAAAACTTATTCAATTGTGGGAAATAAATGAACTAAATTTTCATGCATCACTGTGGATATATCTCCAGTTTAGAGTTTCAGAAAATAAGCATGATAAAATAAAATATATAATACAGTTATACAAAGATTAAAGGCAGACAAAAAATAAAATATATTTTGTGTTAGGGATAAATATGGTAAAAATATTTTTGAAAACTTAGAAGAATAATTTCCATGAAATGAAAAGTAACAAGTAGTTACTTTGTATAGTTGGGAGAAAGATGCATCTAGATGGGGTAGTCAAGATTTGCTTAGTTGAATGAAGAATACATGGGATTGAGTTTTAAAATTATGCATTATTTCATTTTATATAATTTTTAACACATGAAAAATCCATAGTAAAAATTAAACGTGGTATACTACTATATTAGCTACTGATATTGAAATTACATATTTTATTATTCTAGTGTATAACCCAAAGCATCAGATCAGAGCATAATGAACAAGAATAGCAGGCATATTGTGGTGTGTGGTGAAAATGTGGGTCTTTGGATGAAATTTCTTTATGTAGAAATTTCATTAGTACTTATTTTGCATTTTTATGTTTTCCTTTGTTATTTATTTTAAAATTTAAATTCTAAATTTCCTAATGACATAACATTACAGACAAATCACTAAGAATTTGTTTCTTCCAAAAGTCCAATATCTTTTGTTTACCTTTCTCCACTCTTTCTGGAGATGTATTTTGAGAACCCCTAGACATTTGTTCAAACTCATTCAATATTCTCTGGATGTTCAAGACAGTTACCACTGTACTTTGAAAGTGTATTATAAACAATTCGGATTTTATACACTATGAAAGTGGGCCTGGGCCAAAGATAACAGCATTCATATCCCAAAAGAAAACTACTTAGAAAACGGCACCTGTAATAAATACTTCAAAAGGAAGTTTTCTAACCCTGTACATTTTCTCAATCACTAACACCTGCATACCAGAAGACACACCCTCACACCCAGACACACAAACACACATGCAAAATCAGATGAGTTAATGTTTGTAAAACACTTAGAATAATGTCTTTAAGTGCTTGTTAAATAAATAAATTTCCATGTGAGAATTGCACTCAGTGTCAAAGACTCAAACCCCAAAGATGTTACAGTTTAAGGAGAACTGAAGGGAAATTCAAATGACATCATAAACAACATTGTATACTATTCTTTAGTGAATTCCAGGCAAAATATGAATATTGACATTTTACTTTTCAACAAACAGAAGCAGAAATAGCATAGTAGCATAGTGAAATGATTATCAGAAAGATAAAGAGAACACTTTTAATGAAACAGGTGTTAGAATATTGTTCAAGAGACAAAAATTTAGCAAAGTATGTTAGGACTCATCCAATTACTTTGACAGCTTTTGAGAACATGAAAATTCTGGCAAAGCCTACATGTGCAAAACTGCAGGCTGTATGTTACAAAGATTAACAAAAGTATGCAATGAGTTTTGTCAATGTACTCATAAAAATAAAAAAGTTCAGTTCAAACCTTTCATCCTTTTATTTACTTGGTACTTGGATCCACTTACCTGTAATTTTCACAGTTAAAAGAAGTAAAAACAAAAGACACGTGAGTTTATGCCCAAATTATTGATATAAATTATTTCTATTTTAGTTTTCCTGAAAAACTCAAAAATTTTGGAGAAAACAAAAATGGTTGAGAGTGGAAATATTTGAGTGCTCTTACACACCATCTTAAAAAAAATGGGATAACTTGGCATAATCTGGTTACTCTGCTTGGCAATTATTATTAAATGATACATATGATAATTTAAGCAATTAACCTCAAATATAAAAGTTGACAAACATTATATATTATGCAATCTTCTGAAACTCTGTAACTATCTTTTGTTTAAAAAAAAGACAATAAAGAGTAATAACAACCACAGACATAATCCATTGATGAATAATGCTAAAATTAGTGGGTAGGAAGCTGAGGAGGAATAGGGTATTTGCATATTCTCAAAGTGTCTTCCCCCCCCAATTCACCAGTCACTACGTTGATTATATATGACCACAAATTATTTGATACCCTTTCCTCTAAGAGGAGGAGTTTAATTCTCCCCTTCTTGTGTGGGGCTAGTCTTAGTGACTGCTTTCTAATAAATAGAGTGTAGACAGAGCAAACAGCAACTGTACATGGAGAAAGCTAGCAGGCAACACCTTAAGCAAGTAATCAAGATTAATATCAGTAATAAGTTAGGTTGCAACAAGAGGATTTATCATCTCTATGGTGTATTACCCTAAATTCCAAAACCTCGGTACATTAAGAGAAAAGACCAGATGAACATTGAAGGGTATTCTACAAAATACCCAACCACTGTCTTCAATATGTCAATGTCATGAAAGATAAGAAATGACAGTGAAGCCATCACAGATTGGAAGAGATTAAGGAGATGAGGTTATTAAACGAAATATAGCATCTTCAATTGGATCACAAAATAGATAAAAATATATTTGTGGAAAAATGGGAAAATGAGAAAAAAGTCCATAGTTTAGTCAATAATAGTGCACCAAAATTAATTTCTTCATTTTGATAAATGCACCAAGATTATGAAATATGTTAACATTGAGGGAACCTGGGTGAAGGGTATATGGAAACTCTTTTTACTAAGCTTCTATGAATCTAAAATTATTTTAAATAAAAAAGATTAAAAATATTTTAAAACATCCCTCTATTCCAAATTTTAAATAAGTAGAATTTTTCTTTTTCTCAATTGAACATGAGGACTTGTACCTCACTGCTTATTTTGAATCTTTTTTTTAAAAAATACACATCTATCTCCCACCATATCCTAAACCCTGTTTCCTCGTTCCAGATTTCTCTCTGTTAAGTCACCCCCTCTACCTCTCCTCCTTAGTCCATGTTGTTTGAATGGAGAGGCCAGGCCCAGGACAAGAGTCTAAATTTAAGTAGTTCAACAGTGTACATTTTCCCTGGCCATGAAGATTAATTCAGTGATGGCTGTATCACTCCACCAAAGCAAATGAAATGAAATGATTGTTTTATTGAGTTTTCTGATGGGAAGGTACTCTTTTCTACTGGACTTGATTTAGTAAGATGGAAGGAAATGCTATGCCCCATATGTGGGAATTGGAACAAAGACACAAAGAGGCCTGTTGTGGTGTGAAGAAAGACTTGTTCTTAAATTAAATCCATTCCTGTGTGGTAAGTACGATCTTTCTGTGAGGCTACTTCAGTTAAGGTGAGACCTACCTCATTCAGGATGGGATGTAATCTTGTTACTGGAGTCCTTATAAATGGAATGAATATATAGAGAAAGAAAGATAGAAAGCCACAGAAGCAGGAAGCTGAAATCAACAAAACCTGGAAGAGAAGGGAGAGACCAGCAGTTGCCACCATGTGCCTTGCCGTGTGCCAGAGGAGCCAAGGATCATCAACAGTGAGTCCTTGGGAAGTGTGATGGGTAGGTTCATGTATCAACTTGGCCAGGTGATAGTACCCAGCTGTCTGGTCAAGCAAACACTGGCCTAACAATTGCTGGGAAGACGTTTGAGGCTGGTTTATTAAATTATCAGTCAATTGACTGCAGCTGTGACTGATGACTCACCAAAGTGCATGTGTTCCACAATGAGAGAATGCAATTGGCCAGATTTAATCCAATTACGCAGTTGAAGACTTATAAGCAAGACAGATAGAGGACCTTCACTTCTTCTTTGGCTGCCCCGTGAAGCGTTTCCTGAGGAGTTCATCGGACATCTTCCTTGGAGTTGACAGTTTGCTGACTGCTCTACAGAATTTGGACTCGTGAATACCCAAAGTTGCATAAGTCACCTTTTTTTTTTCATTTTTATTGAGATTGTTCAGATACCATACAATTATCCAAAGATCCAAAGTGTACAATCACTTGCCCCTGGGTACCCTCACACAGCTGTGCATCCATCACACTTAATTTTTGTTCAATTTTTAGAAACTTTTCATTACTCCAGACAAATAAAGTGAAAGATGAAAAAAGAAAAAAAGAAAAGAAAACTCTAATCCTCCACTATCCCTAACCAACCCCCCTCAATTGTTGATTCGTAGTATTGATATAGTACATTTGTTACTGTTTATGAAAAAATGTTGAAATACTACTAACTGTAGTATATAGTTTGTAATAGGTATATAGTTCTTCCCTATATGCCCCTCTATTATTAACTTCTAATTGTATTGTCATACATTTGTTCTGGTTCATGGAAGTGATTTCTAGTATTTGTACAGTTGATCTTGGACATTGCCCACCATAGGATTCAGTTTTATACATTCCCATCTTTTGACCTCCAACTTTCCTTCTGGTGACATATATGACTATGAGCTTCCCCTTTCCACCTCATTCACACACCATTCGGCGCTATTAGTTATTCTCACATCTTGCTACCAACACCCCTCCCCTGTTCATTTCCAAACATTTGAGTTCATCCTAATTCAACATTCTCCTCATATTAAGCAACCACTCCCAATTCTTAAGCCTCGTCCTATATCTTGGTACCTTATATTTCATGTCTATGAGTTTACATATTATAATTAGTTCCTGTCAGTGAGATCCTGTAATAATTGTGCTAATGTGTCTGGCTTATTTCACTCAGTATATTGCCCTCGAGGTTTTGTCATCAACCCATTTTTTTTTTAATATGGTTTTGTTCACTCACCATACATTCCATCCCAAATAAATAATTGATGGTTTTTTGCATGGTCATACATTTATGTGTTCACCACCTTCACCACTATCTATATAAGAGCATCTACATTTCTTCCACAAGGCAGGAAGGAGAGTCAAAGAAGGTAGAGAGGCAAAAGAAAGAGGAAAAAAAAAAATGACACCTAGGAAGCAGCGAAAGGAAAAATAACCTTAAATAAAAGTAGAATAAAGAATCAGACAATACCACCAATGTCAAGTGTCTAACATGCTTCCCCTATCCCCCCGTCTTATCTGCATTCACCTTGGTATATCACCTTTGTTACATTAAAGGAAGCATAATACAATGATTCTATTAGTTACAGTCTCTAGTTTATGCTGATTGCATCCCTCCCCCAATGCCTCCCCATTTTTAACACCTTGCAAGGTTGACAATTGCTTGTTCTCCCTTGTAAAAGAACATATTTGTACATTTTATCACAATTGTTGAATACTCTAGATTTCACCAAGTTACACAGCCCCAGTCTTTATCTTTTCTCCTTTCTTGTGGTGTCTCACATGCTCCCCACCTTCCTCTCTCAACCGTATTCATAGTTACCTTTGTTCAGTGTACTTACATTGTTGTGCTACCATCTCCCAAAATTGTGTTCCAAATCACGCACTCTTGTCTTCTATCACCCTGTAGTGCTCCCTTTAGTATTTCCTGTAGGACAGGTGTCTTGTCCACAAAGTCTCTCATTGTCTGTTTGTCAGAAAATATTTTGAGATCTCCCTCGTATTTGAAGGACAGCTTTGCTGCATACAGGATTCTTGGTGGGCGGTTTTTCTCTTTCAGTATCTTAAATATATCACACCACTTCCTTCTTGCCTCCATGGTTTCTGCTGAGAGATCCGCACATCGTCTTATTAAGCTTCGTTTGTATGTAATGGATCGCTTTTCTCTTGCTGCTTTCAGGATTCTCTCTTTGTCTTTGACATTTGATAATCTGATTATTAAGTGTCTTGGCGTAGGCCTATTCATATCTCTTCTGTTTGGAGTATGCTGCGCTTCTTGGATCTGTAATTTTATGTCTTTCATAAGAGATGGGAAATTTTCATTAATTATTTCCTCTATTATTGCTTCTACCCCCTTTCCCTTCTCTTCTCCTTCTGGGACACCAATGATACGTACATTATTGTACTCTGTTTCATCCTTGAGTTCCCGAAGACGTTGCTCATATTTTTTCATTCTTTTATCCATCTGCTCCTTTGCGTGTAGGCTTTTAGGTGTTTTGTTCTACAGTTCCTGGGTGTTTTCTTCTGCCTCTTGAGATCTGCTGTTGTATGTTTCCATTGTGTCTTTCATCTCTTTTGTTGTGCCTTTCATTTCCATAGATTCTTCTAGTTGTTTTTCTGAACTTCTGATTTCTGCCGTATACATGTCCAGTGCTTCCTTTACAGCCTCTATCTCTTTTGCAATATCTTCTCTAAACTTTTTGAACTGATTTAGCATTAGTTGTTTAAATTCCTGTATCTCAGTTGAAGTGTACATTTGTTCCTTTGACTGGGCCATAACTTTGTTTTTCTTAGTGTAGGCTTTAATTTTCTGTTGTCTAGGCATGGTTTCCTTGGTTATCCAAATCAGGTTTTCCCAGACCAGAACAGGCTCAGGTCCCAGAGGGAAGAAATATTCAGTATCTGGTTTCCCTGCGGGTGTGTCTTAGAAAATTGCTCCACCCTTTGATGCCTCGGGTCACTGTGCTTTTCTGCCCAGCAGGTGGCGCCTGTCAGCCTATAATTCTTGACTGGTGTGAGGAGGTATGGCCGTGTTCCCCCAGGCTCTGGGGTCTGGTTCTGAATGGAAAGGGCCCCACCCCTTTCCTCCTAGAGAAGACAGACCCCCCCCAGGTGGAGGTCATTAGCATTTCAATAGTCTCTCTCTCTGCTTGTGCTGTCTCCGCCCTTCCCCGAGTCACAGCCCTGGAAACTGAAAATGACTGGGGCTTTCTCCACTGAGCCAAAAAAGAAACAGTCTCCTTCAGACCCAGTCCAGGGCAACCCTCCGGCTCTCCCAGGTCAGTCGTCACCCAAAGCCTCTGTCTGTTTTTGGGGATGCGTACCTGTAGTGAGCAGTTCACACTCGCTACTTAAAACCCCAGTTGGAGCTCAGCTGAACTATATTCGCTTGCTGGGAGAGAGCTTCTCTCTGGCACCACGAGGCTTTGCAGCTCGGGCTATGGGAGAGGGGGTCTCACGACTTGGTTCCGCAGGTTTTACTTACAGATTTTATACTGTGTTCTCGGGCATTCCTCCCAATTCAGGTTGGTGTATGATGAGTGGACGGTCTCATTTGTCCCCCCGCAGTTATTCTGGATTATTTACTAGTTGTTTCTGTTTTTTTGTAGTTGTTCCAGGGGGACTACTTAGCTTCCACTCCTCTCTATGCCGCCATCTTGCCCCAAGTCTCCCGTGAGTCACTTTTATAAATTTTATAGTCATAGATACCTCTCATTGATTTTGTTTCCCTAGAGAACTCTAACTAATACAGGAAGAAAGGATAGCCTTGATGATGCCTTGATTTGGACATTTTCACAGCCTCAATCTGTAAGCTAATAAATCCCCATTGTTTCAACCTGGTCCATTCCATGTTATCTGCTTTAAGCAGCCTAGGAAACTAAAACACGTCCCTGGTGATATAATCAGGTGATATAAACACCAACCTGTCTCTGGTGTTTTGCATTCCAGCAGAATTAGCAAACCAGAACAACATGGAACATAATCACCTGTACCTTATGCTGACTCTACCTCAGGATTTTTCAGCTATATGAGCTAAATAAATCACTTTTTTTTGCTTAAAACATAATGAATCTGTTTGAATCTGTTTTTCTGACATGCAATCAATGAACACTGAATAATACATGTGTGCCACTTTGAATATATTGTCCCCCAAATGCCATTATCTTTGATGTAATCTTGTGTGGGCGGACATTGTCAGTGTTGATTAGATTGTAATTCTTTGAGTGTTTCTTTGTAATGAACCCCACCCAGCTGTGGTTGAAGACTCTGGATAATTTCCATGGAGGTGCTGCTCTGCCCATTTTGGGTGGGTCTAAGTTGATCAGTGGAGCCATATACATGAGCTGACATAACAGAAGGAACTCAGTTCAGCTGTGAGTGATATTTCAAAGAGGAGCCACAGCCAAGAGGGACACTTTGAAGAATGCACAGAGCTGAGAAAGGAGCTGTGGCTTACAGAGACATTTTGAAGATGACCATTGAAAGCAGACTCTTGCTCCAGAGAAGCTAAGAGAGGACAAATATCCCAAGTGCAACTAAGAGTGACATTTTTGAGGAACTGCAGCCCAGAGAGGAACATCCTGGGAGAAAGCCATTTTGAAGCCAGAACTTGGGAGCAGATGCCAGCCATGTGCCTTCCCAGCTAACAGAGGTTTTCTGGACGCCATTGGCCATCCTCCAGTGAAGGTACCCAATCGTTGATGACTTACCCTGGACACTTTATGGCCTTAAGACTGTAACTGCCTAACCAAATAAACCCCCTTTTATAAAAGCCAACACATCTCTGGTGTTTTGCATTCCAGCAGCATTAGCAAACCGGAACAACATGGAACATAATTAAATTAATATGAAGAAAAATTCTCAAGAATTTTTTTTTTTTTACTGAAAGGGAGCAGTACAATGTTTTCATAGTATTTTACCTAGAGGCAGACAGACTTAATCTGCTACACAGCATTCACTGTTATTATCAATATTATTATTATCAGTACTATTATTAGTAATGTTCCTATTCTATATTCTACCTATATGCCCCAGAAAAATGTGTTTTGTTGCTATGGTTTTCTCCTCTCTCAAATGCACATTAACAGAGAACTAATTTCTGAGAATTCAGAGTATTATTTGAGTTGGTATAAATATGTAAATATGGTTTGGTGTGATCTTTGACAAATAATAAGTGATCGGTAAATGGCCTCTCTTATTCTATCTTGTTTTTGATAGAAAAACTAAGGCAATTTACTTTCTTCTTTCCATTCATGTTTGCCTGTGGTTCTTACCATCCAAAATAACAGTACTCTGAGGGTTTAGTACCTTTCATGAAAATGCATATATAAGAGGGTGTTGTCCAGAGATCATCAAACTTTGTGTCTGAAATTGGTCAATGCATGTGTGTGTGTGTGCATTTCAATATGTTACTTGCTAGCCATATGGGGATATTGATATGTAAGTCACAGTGGCTAAAATTAAATTACATTAAAATTCCTATACCTTGGTTACACTAACTACATTTCAAATGTCCAATAGCCACATGTGACTAGTGGCTGCTGCATTGGATAGCACTTTTAAAACATCCCATCATCACAGAAAGTTCCATTGAAAGTGCTATACTGAATAAAATAAAAATAAAAATAAAGAGGGAAACAAACTATTTCCAAAGGTGAAATTTAATTTAGTCACAAGAAATCATTACATAACAACTGCCAATATAATAAATCAACTGCAGGGAATTTCCTGAGGGTAATTTTCTTGAGAACTCCCCATAATGTTCAAAGCTGGAATTTACTACTTGTGGAGAACACATCTAATCAGCAAATTTCATTTATGATGATCTCACATTATCATAAATTCTAAGCTCTGAATGTCACACTTTTTGTCCACTAAAGGTCAATACTTCTATCTCAGCTATCTGCTGAGTAATATGCATCAGCCAATAATTAAATTTTCATAGGTGTCCAATATCTACAACTACATTCCTTTATGTTTCCCTGCTCCAATTCACCGTTCACAGCTCTGGCAGTAATATTTCTAAAAGCAGTTCTGATTACATCAGTCCCCTTCTCAAAAATGTTCAGTGGTCCTCATTTACTAGGAAGTCTAGAAACCTGAGCAGGATTCACAAAGCCCTTCTCAATATTAGCATAACCTTGTTATTTAGCCTCAGCTTCTTCTCCCAAGTAAGTGCTCTTCCGTCGAGCAACATAAGCATTCTTCAGTAAGTTTATTCACCTTTTTAGGTCCCAGACTTTAGTCTGGAATGCTGTTCTTTCTCTTCTCTGATTATGATCTCCTCTGAGCTTCCAGTAACAGGTCAAATGCCCCATTCACAATTATATCCCTAAAGGATATACATTCCTAAAGGCTGTTCATCACTTATCCATTGTGGTCTCCACCACATATTAAGAATCACTATTTTAGATGGCTTTATTCTTCAATATAAATAAGTGATATAAACAATGGATCACACCTAATTTCTTTAGATTCGTAGACTACTTATATGCTTATAATTTTTTGGCCACTGAGGAAAATTATAGTATTAATTTATACTTGTATATTATAATTACATCATAATTATAATTGCATTATGATTGATTACATTATAATTGCATATTATAATTATTATAATTAAGTATATTTATGTATACTTGAGTGGTGCTTGATTTGGTTGACTGCTATAGTAAAAGAAAATAAGCTTATTTCACATAAAGATTTTCTAATCAAAATCTCAGATCATAACCTCCTTAAGAATGTAAGAATTTATTCAACATATACATGTTGAATGCAATCTATAGGCCATCTATATGTGGGTAGTAAAGAGTAGGAGAAAGACCATGAAATTTGTGATCTAACAGATCTAAGTTTTAGAGCTTGTTCTACAACTTATCGTCTCTGCAGCCTTGAACAATGTATGCTAAGTTGTCTCAGCTTCAGTTGCTTCATTGAAAGAACTAAGATTGTTGTGAGATTTAAATAGGGTGGTGGGTGTAAAGATGCTCAATGATGGTAATTATTCTTTTTTACCATTGGATTTAAAATATGATTAAAAAGACATTCTGTGTTCTCAAAAACTCAGTTACTGGTGATGAGAATAAAATAATGTGAGTCAGAATTCAATAACAATTTAGTGCAGCAGCAAGAAGTGAGCCAATTTCCATCTTACCATTGTGAAAGTTGAAATATTTTTTCCTCAGAGTTTTTCCAGTTTGAGATCTGCACAATCTATCTAGTTACAAACTCCCAAATTGTGCCTGCATGTGCTGAAGGTGGTATGTGTCTTAAGACCAACAGTTTTATTTTTACTAGTATCTCTAGAATACATAGGTAAATAGCATAAAATTATCATTAAAGAAACAGCTTACTACAATGTTAGAAGGAACAGAAAGAAATAGATTTAGGCTTGCATTACTCCATGGATAATAAGATAAATTAAAAAAATAAAGAAATATTAGTTGGCTATATTTTACTACAAGAATCCTTGATTTTTTGTGTTGTTGTTCAGGGCTAGCTAAATGCTAATTTTAAATTATATGATATTTAATTTTCTTGAGTCATGTAATTTATTTCCACAGCTGAACTCTGACAATGCAATGAGAATAAATAAAACCAAAACAGAAGACCCCCATCGTCAACCATGATGCTTGAGTTAGCACTTCTAATTCACCAGAAAATCTTTTTCTAAATATTAAGAAAAGCCTAAATGATTGAGAATTATTTTGCTTGTGTTTAAATTCAAATATAAATCATGAACCAATGGCAGAATTAGAGTCTATTTTTTTACAGAACAGTGTTTTTTTTTTTTAGAAAAACAAACATATAGCATTTCTTTTTAAATTTGTGTACAAATTGGTATGATAATTTTACTAAGGATTCATATGCCTTCTTAAATCTCTTCCAAATCTTGGTTAGTTTACGTATGTAATAGACTTTCTAGGCAGAAGTCAAACTAAAGATAGGAATAATAGCTGAACTCTTTGGAATCTATAACCCATAATATTGCAAAATACCAAACTATTCTGTGCTTTTTAGTTGAACTGACTAGCTATCTATTTTTCATATTATCATGTTTGTCTTCTCAATCTCCATTATATGAGAAAACATTCATAGCATACTTTCAATGTTGTAGGCACCATCTATGTCTCTTTATAACCTTCTATAAGGCAAGTACTATTTTTTATTCCTATTTTAAAATGAGGTCAAGTAACGTTCCTGAGGTCATATAACTTGTAATGTTGGAGCCAGGATTTGAACACAAGCAATGTGGCTGTGGTACCTGCGTTCTACTCTTAGCCGCTGCACAATTATTTCTTATCATGACTAAGAGTAAGTCATTTGACTTCTCTATATTTTTGTTGCCTCTTCTGTAAAAATGGGAGATTAATCTAATCCAAATCACAGAGTTGTGGCTTGGACATAGTAAGCACTATGTGGTATAGGTATTAGTTGTTATGTTCTAAAGAATACCAAAATCCATACTATTAAAAAGTCAATAGTGTGCCTTTTTTATACCTTTAATTTCATTCTAAATGCATATGAGGGGGAAATCTTGGAAGAATTGTAGTAAATACCAGTATAGCCATATCCTATAGGAAGGTTCTAGATCATATATTCAGGACATAAAAAGAGAATATAAAACTGATTTTGATACCATTAATTAGTCCATTAGCCACTCCGAGGCAATAAGAAGATAGTTGAATAGATCAATAATGAGGATTTGCTTGAAGATAGTTTTCTATGAGCCTCAGCTATTGTGTTGGTTTGGATGTATTAAGTCCCCCAAAATGCCATGTTCTTTGATGCAATCTTGTGGGGGCAGATGTATTAGTGTTGATTAGGTTGGAACCTACTGATTCAGTATTTCCATGGAGATGTGACTCAATCAACTGTGAGTGAGAACTTTCATTGGATAATTTCCATGGAGGTGTTGCCTCACCCATTCAGAGTGGGTCTTAATTGGATCACTGGAGTCCTTTAAAAAGGGCCACACAGCCTAGATGCTGGAGCAGCTGTGAGTGACATTTTGGAGAGCAACTGAGAGTGATATTTTGAAGAGGAGCTGCAGCTTAGAGAGGAACATCCTGGGAGAAAGCCATTTTGAAACCAGAACTCTGGAGCAGGTGCCAGCCACATGCCTTCCCAGCTAACAGGTTTTCCGGATGCCATTGGCCATCCTCCAGTTAAGGTGCCCGATTGTTGTTGTCTTACCTTGGACACTTTATGGCCTTAAGACTGTAACTGTGTAACCAAATAGACCCCCTTTATAAAAGCCAATCCATTTCTGGTATTTTGCTTAATGGCAGTATTAGCAACATGGAACAGCTATGTTCCCTGGAATTTGAGAGATGCAGGTACTGGTGTCTGGTATTTGCTGGAATAAATATAAAAGTGATAAGCTGGGTAGAGCTGGTAAAGATAAAAGAGAAAAAGAGAGAGAGAGGAAGAGAGGAAGAGTGAAGACGGGGTGGGAGAGAGATACTGCAAGAGCAAGCTACATTTTCACAGAAAGTGAAACAAGAGTGTTATTTTTATACTGAGAACTGGACTTTACAAAAGGAGGTCAGCCTGGATTATTCTAAAAGAAAACCACCCAAAAGGACCACTTGAGGTGGTGTGCTGATAAATCTGTGGGGGGAAAAGTAAATAAATATAATCACTGATTTTTTAGCAAATACCTATTTCCATGGTGTAAATATTCCAACCATGCCCAATTTTAAGTTACCAGCATGGCAAGACAGAACACAGCATAGGGAAGAGATGTGTGCAATAGGCTCCTGCTAGCCAGTTCAAACCAGGTTCAGCACAGCAATAAAAGAGTCAGCCCCTACAAATGTGAGGGGATTTGAAAAGCAGCCTGTTAGAAAAGACTTTGCCCTCATCAAGGGGCTGCTGTTAGAGACCACTATTGTGGATCTTGGAGGAACTCAGAGAGACCCAGCTATCCCGCAACAGTGATATGTAGAGAGCACCAAAACTAGTTGAAGGCTGTAGTAGTCAATATATTCATTATAGTCCTTTCCCCTTCCCCCTCTTAGTTTCTAAGCTGCTATGAAAAGTACCACAATATAGGTTTGCTGAAGAACAGGAATTTATTGGCAAAAGGTTTCAGAGTCCAGAAGGCTGATTCCCTCCTGGTGTCAGTATCATTCCAGCTGACTGGCCATCCTTGGGTTCCCTGACATTCCCATCACATGGCAACATCTTCTTTCTTTTCCAGGTTCCCTTGACTGCCAGGTTCACACTCCTTCCCATGGCTTTCTCTTCATAAAACCTCCAGTAATGGCCCAAAGTCATTCAGTCAGATCACACTTAACTGAAAATAACATCTTCAAAAGGTCCTATTTATAATGGGTTCATACCCTTAGGAAGGGTTAAGATTAAGAACATGGGCTTTTTTTGCGGTTATATAAATCAGCTTGCCATACCCTTCTTTTTCTTCAGCATGAACCCCAATAGGCAACAAAGTGCAGCTGGGGAGTGGGTGGGAGGATTTCCAACCAAGTGAGACTTGCCATCTCCTTTCCCCTCTACTTGTTCCCACTGTGAAATAAGGATAAACTGTGGTTGGGAAAAAGGAACAAGTACAACTTTATGTTATATGGGATTCAAGTTTCTTTTTACACTGAGAGTGGACATTTTAATTGCTGAATCACTAAGAGGTGACAAGAAAAGCTATGAAAACTGCCTGGGACCTCATGAAGGGAAAGTATAAGGAAAAAAAAAATGTTTTTATTGCACCTGCCAAGTCAGTTACATCTCCATCTAATCTTCTGTGACTGATCAATGCCATGTCAGGGTGCATTGAGAGTTTTGGATTATTTCTGCTGACATTTATAGATAACCTGATTTCCTTTAATAATGAAGAATTAGAAACAGTAGTCAAGTCAGGACTATGACCTAGGTAAATATATCAAAATAGAAACACCTTGCCTGTGAGAATGTGGGGTCATCTGTATGAATGGACATAATCATATTTACTCTCAAATTGGTCTGTAAAGTTTCTATGCAGTCTATATGCTTCAATTCCAGTTTTCTTGAAAAATTACAGATGCATGTTTAGCATTTAGTATTTGCTGTAAAAGTTGCAAAGATTCTATTGGATGTTAATATATTTAACAAATATAAAAAGAGAGTTGATTGGATGACAAAGATATTCTTTGAAACCCTGTGTGTATAGATGTATAATCACATGGATATGAAGTTCCTCAGCAGAGCCATCAGGTCTGCAATAGCTCTCTCTTCAAAGTGTAAAAGCCACGCTCTATTCCCAACTTTGCCATTGAGCTATGGCCTGACTTAGGCATCTCCCTTCAACAGTCTGAGCTTTCCATATTCAGAGAACTCTAATTTGCACTTGGGTGCATTTAAGATCCCCTTTTATTAGTGTTGCTATAAAACATTTCATCATATCTAGGCTAGTCACTAGAACTGAAATCAAATGGTATGAGATTAATTCTCCAATCAACTAGATAACTTTGTATCTGCAAACACAATCAGAATACTTTTATTCTTAGATCTATGACAATTGAATTGCAACATTTCACAAATAAGAAATTGTCATATAAGTAGAAAGAGAATAGTGTGTATAAAATAGTTATTTGGTGGTCTTAAATAAGTAACAATAACTTTTTGAAAGAGCTAAAGGCAACATGTTACTTCTATCTCAGCACTGTCATCCAACCAGTTTGATTTTTTTTTGGTGGGTGTAGGGGTTGGGAGTGGAAGGGAACTGAAGTCATTGTTTTAAAAACTGATTATCAGGGAAGCTAGTTAGTCCCCTTGGAACAACTAAAAAATAACCAGGAACAACTAGCAAATAATCCAGAATAACTATGGGTGAAAAACGTGACTGTCCACTCATCATACAGCAACCTGAATTGGGAGGAATGCCCAAGACTGCAGCATAAAACCTGTAAGTAAAAACTGTGGATCCAAGCCAGGAGCCCCCGCCCCCCATGGCCCAAGCTTCAAAGCCTCCTGGTGCTAGACAGCAGCTCTCTCTGAGCAAGCAAATACAGCTCAGCTGAGCTCCAAGTGGGGTTTTAATTAACAAGTGTGGACTGTTCAATACAAATCCCCAACAAGCAGACAGAGGCTTTGGGTGAAGACTGACTTTGGAGAGCCAGAGAGTGGCTGCAGACTGGCCCTGAAGGGGGCTTTCTGTCCCTGTTTCAGCTCAGTGGAGAAAGCCTCAGCCATTTTCAGTTCCCAGTGCTCTGACCCAGACAAGGGTGAAGATAGCACAGACAGAAAGAGACCATGGAGATGCTAATGACCTTCCCTAGGAGGGTTATCTTCCCTAAATGGAAAGGGGTGGGGCCAGCTCTACTCCCCACCTTCCATTCAGAGCCAGGCCTCAGAGCCTGGGGGAAAACAGCCACAAGCCACACCTCCTTATACCAGTCTGGAGTTTCAGGCTAACAGGTGCCACCTGCTGGGCAGAAAACACAGTGAGGCTTCACAGAGTGTACCAATTTTCTAAGACACACCCTCAGGGAAACTGGATACTGAATAGTTCTTCCTTCTGAGACTGGAGCCCATTTACCCTTGGGTAACCAAGGAAACCATGCCTAGACAACAGAAAACTACAACCCACGCTAAGAAAAATGAAGTTATGGCCCAGTCAAAGGAAAAAACTTACACTTCAACTGAGATACAGGAATTTAAACAACTCATACTAAGTGAATTCAAAAAGTTTAGGGAAGATATGGCAAAAAAGATGAACCATATAATGAAAACACTGGGCATACATAAGGTAGAAATTGAAAGTTCGAAAAACTAACGGAAGAATCTATGGAAATGAAGGGCACAACACAAGAGATGAAAGACACAATGGAAACATACAACAGCAGATCTCCAGAGGCAGAAGAAAACACTCAGGTACTGGAGAACAAGGTACCTGAAAGCCTAAACACAAAAGAACAGGTAGAGAAAAGAATGGAAAAATATGAGCAACATCTCTGGTAACTTACGGACCAAATCAGGAAATGTACATGTCGTTGGTTTCCCAGAAGGAGAAGAGAAGGGAAAAGGCACAGAAGCAATAATAGAGGAAATAATCAATAAAAATTTCCCATCTCTTATGAAAGACATAGAATTATGTATCCAAGAAGTGCAGTGTATCCCAAACAGAGTAAATCTGAATAGGCCTACACCAAGACACTTAATACAGATTATCAAACATCAAAGACAAAGAGAGAATCCTGAAAGCAGCAAGAGAGAAGCAATCCATCACATACAAAGGAAGCTTGATAAGACTATATGCAGATTTCTCAATAGAAACCATGGAGGCAAGAAGGAAGTGGGGTGATATATTTAAGATACTGGCAGAGAAAAACCACCAACCAAGAATCCTATATCTGGCAAAACTGTCCTTCAAACATGAGGGAGAGCTTAAAATATTCTCTGACAAACAGACAATGATAGAGTTTTTGAACAAGACACCTGCTCTATAGGAAAGACTAAAGGAAGCACTGCAGACAGAAGGAAAAGATGGGAGTGAGAGGTTTGGAAAATAATTTTGGGAGATAGTAACACAGCAATGTAAGCACACTGAAAAAAGATGACTGTGAGCATGGTTGAAAGAGGAAGGTTGGGACCATGTGGGACACCAGAACAAAAGATGAAGGGAAACCTAGGGTGCTCAACAATTGTAATAAAAGGTACAAATATGTTTTTACATGAGGTAGAACAAATGAATGTCAACATTGAAAGGTGTTAAAAATAGGGTGGGATTGGGGGGAAAATACAATCAATGCAAACTGGAGGCTACAATTAATGGAAACATTGTATTATGCTTCCTTTAATGTAACAGAGTCAATATACCAAAGCTAAATGCATATGGGGGGCAGGGGGAGGATAGGGGAAGGATATGGTACTCCTGGCATTGGTGATGTTGTCTAACTCTTTATTCTACTTTAGGTTAATGCTATCTTTCCTGTTGTTGCTTTCTAGCTGTCATGTTTTTGTTTGCTGTTGTTGCTTTTCTTCTTTCTCTCTTTCTCTTTTCTTTTTTTTTTTTTTTTTTGTGTCTCTGCCTTCTTTGACTCGTCCTCCTTCTTTGTGGAAGAAATGGAGATGTCCTTATATAGATAGTGGTGATGGTGCTGAATACATAAATATGTGACTATACAGGGAACCAACAATTGTTTACTTAGGACAGAATGTATGGTGTATGAACAAAACCATCTTAAAAGAAAGGTTGATGAAGAAATCTTGAGGGCACTATATTGAGTGAAATAAGACAGACACGTAAAGGAAAATATTGCAGGTCTCACTGATATGAACTAATTCTAGTATGTAAACTCATAGACATGAAATACAAGTTACCAGGATATAGAATGAGGCTAAAGAATGGGGAGTGGTTACTTGTTATGTGCAGAATGTTCAACTAGGGTGAACTTCAATGTTTGAAAATGGACAGGGGTGATGGCAGCATGTTGTGAGAATAACTAACAGTGCTGAAAGGTGTGTGAAGGTGGTGGAAAGGGTAAGCTCAGAGTCACCCATGTCACCAGAAGGAAAGCTGGAGGTTAAAAGATGGGAATGTATAAAACAGTGAATCTTGTGGTGGACAATGTCCATGATTAACTTCACAAATATTAAAAATCTCTCTCACAAACTAGAAGAAATGTGTAACACTATAACTAGAAGTTAATAATAGAGAGGCATATAGGAAAAAAGTATATACCTATTACAAACTACATACTACAGTTTGTAGTATTTTAACATTCTTTCATAAGTAACAAATGTACTATACCAAAAACTATGAATCAATAATGGAAGGAGTTGTGGTTAAGGGTATGGGAGGAGTTGAGTTTCCTATTTTTGTCTTTATTTCTTTTCTGGAGTAATGAAAATGTTCTAAAAATTGAAAAAAGAAATCAGTTGTGTTGATGGCTGCACAGCTGTATGACGGTACCATGAGCAATTGATTGTACACTTTGGATCTTTGCATAGTTGTATGGTATATGAACAATCTCAATAATATATATATATATATATAACAGAACTGATTATTAGAATTGACCCATTGTTTTGATGTTATAAAAGCACAATTTATATAACCTATTTCCTATTAAAGGACATTGATCCATAGATAATAAATTAACTGAGAGCTGCATAAGTATAATAAAAGAGCTTATTTACTTAGATTTTTAAAATGCTGTAATAGAAAACAATCCACTTATCTTCCAAATTTAAAAAGGCAAATCAAACTGATATTTATACAAAGAAAATACATAACTCCTAAAATATGTTATTTTAATATTGTGACAGTTAAAAGAAAGGGAGGCAAATGAGACCACTGGAGACAGAAAAATAAAAATAAATTACCATGTGCTAAAGAATCCTTACAAGCAGGCAGGATGAGAGACTCGTGTTTTCATATGCCTATGTATTGTGTTCTACATGACATGAAGTCCCAGACCAGCACCCTACAACCACCACCCCTCACTTCACAAGTAAGCCAAATTTCAGTTCCCTTACTGATCTGCATATTAATGCCTTTTCAAACCAATTCCAGGGACAAAAGGATAAAAAATAACATTTCCAAACTGGAACTCCTTCACAAATATTTTCTTTTAGATCACTGTCCTGTACCAATTATCATGTGTAAGAAACTATAACAATGCACGTAATTTTAAAATGAAGATAATCTCTATGGACTGTTATTTGAAGTTACAAGTCCACAAATCAACTTTATTTAGAGAGACTGGCGCTTTGGAAAGAAGTTGGGGATTGTGTTTAGGTATATATTGTTTAAAATTCAAGTTATGTCACTTACTACAATGTAAACTTCAAGCAGATTTCTTAAGTATTCTGAATGGTTTTCCATCTTTAAAATGGAAATAATAATATAATTTTGAATGGGTCACTGTGAAGATTAGAACTGATATATGTATAATACCTGCCACATAAAGATGCTTTACAAAAGGCAATAGTAAAATTTTTTATTGTTACATTTTTCAAGTGAGTACACAGGGATTTTGTTTTCCTTTCGTATCTTATATTGAAAATTGTAATATGAGAGCTTTAATGTTTATTTCTGGTTTACATTTAATTGTGTGTTTAATGGTATATACATATATACATATATGTAATTGATGTATTTACTATCTCCAGTAACTCCTGATAAAAGGCACTGTCAAAAATATTATAATTAGTAGTTCACTTGCTTTCTAAGGATTATATGAATGTTCTGGGAGTCAGACACTACTTTATGAATTTAGTATGGATGTTTGACTAAAAAGCATCATCAGAGTATCTAGTAAGACAAAGCCCACATATATTTTCATTTAGTTCTTTTTAAACTTCCTTATTCTCTTTTTCTATCTCTTCTGAATGCTCCAAACTGTCTACTTAACACATTTTGCTCTTTGTAAGTTAGGTACAATTAACGGTAACATAATTCTGTTCTTCACTCAGACAGATTAAAGGATTTTATTCCATTTATTTGTATTTCTTAGTTTTAGAGAACTTCTCATGTAAAATATGAGCGTTTAAATATCAAATCAGGGTTAATTATGAGAAAATAGTCTTGGATTAATGTCTACCTCTTACTAGTTATTTAAATATCCTTTTTTAAAATGATATAAAATAAAATAAGACATAAAATAAGACATTTGTTCATCTAGGGCTCTAACCAAAGATCCTCACGACATAGAGGTAAAAACGAAAGGAAAAACCTGCACTGAATTCCAGGCTCTGACAGGAAAGCCTGGGTATCCTCAGGCAAGTCACCGAACTTCTCTATGGATTTTTTCTCTATGGATTTTGATCGCCTTTATTATAAGAGGAGACTTGCTTGCAACTAAATGCTCTCTACACTGTTTTCCAGGTTTACCTTTCTCCTGTTTTGAGAAAAGAAACATTGCTCTACTAAAACCTGATTTAAGGCTAACTCAGCCACTGTGGTATCTGTATTACAGTGCCAAGACTTTCAATTCAATGAAAAATGCCTTAAGAAGTCAACTCAAACATTCAGGCAGATTTGTGTATGCATGCAAATATACAAATAATTCTTCAGTCTTTGCACAAAATGTAGCCAGGCAGGAAGGCAGCAAAAAGTAAGGATTTACAAAATCTGAATACCATTTTTATTTAATTTTGTAATTCACTTAATGATGTTTATTTTTCTGTGGATGTATCTTTCTGAAATTTCCACTTAAGTTAGCATTAAAATGTGCTTATTCTCCCTAGAGACATACCTGCTGATATAAGAATCAACAATTTTCCACATGTAACAGAATTAACTGTGTATGTGTATTGCTAATGTACAATTTACTGCATACAGAAATATCCACAGCGAAAATGCCTGTTTCCTATTCATCTCAAATATTTGGACAATTTTGGCATCGTTTTTATTGACAATAATGGAAATTTACAAATCCCAATACAGTAGAATTGTGAAACCATTGTAACGTCTTTTTCACCAGCCCCTAGCACCAAATTTTGATTCAATCTGTGTGTCCAAATAAAGCAAGCTATAGATCTCTGAAAGCAGATGGTATAGTTTCTTGCTAAAACAAGAAAGTAAAAATGATGCATTTCAGAAACGATGCAATGTTTTACATTAGAAAGAACAGAGATACTAACATTTCTTAATGGAAGGTACTGCTCAATAAAAAGCTAATTCAAATACCAAGTATTGTAGTATACTCTTAACACTATATAAGGAAACTTACTATCAGCTCCAGAAATATCAAAATGCTGGTTCTCAATTTTGGGTGTGAAATTTGTACGATTTGTGCTGTTGCTGTGCACTAATTAAAATAGTATTTATACCACTTATTTCCCTGGTACACATCAGTAAATGTGCTGCTTATAATATAACAAGATGAGACAGAACCAGTATACTGTGGCTAAGAGCAAAAACTTTCAAATTAAAGGAACTGGATTCAAATCCTGACTGCCCCACTTGTCTAAGAGTAAAAAGAAAAAAACATCCTTAGTGTTATGCCATCATCTATACCTGCACCATAAAATTTTTTTAGAGATTAACAAAATTCAGTTATAAAGTACCTTACCGAATGCTTGGAACACAATGACACTTAATAATGTCTATATTAAAAATAACTATTGATTTTATAATCTCATTTATATTACCATTAAGAATTCTGCATTTTTCTAAAAAGACAAGCCAACAGACTCTTCCATGTTTTTAGGTATGAGTTAAAGAAATATTTATATAACAAGTAAGAAAATAAAGAAATGAAAATAAACTATATTGAGAGCCAAGTATGTGCTAAGTGCAATATTCTATTTTTTAAACACTATCCTTATAAATAGTATGAATTTGCACTCCTACTTCTAAGGAATACATTATGTCAAATGTATTTGATACTTCAAATCATTTTAACCTGCTTTAAAACTCCACTTGATTTGTTGGTAAGAAATTATATCCTAATAATGTTGAAGCACCCCTCCTGCCTCACATGATCAAATAAGATCTCAGGCTCACAGTGGGTACCAGATGCTTCTGGGGCCTCATGCCACATTGCCGTAGCTCACCTCTGCTTTTAGCCATAGCTCTGCTGTACAGTTATGTGCAAACTCTGACTTACCTCATGCTGACAGCATCCCCAGGGAGGCATGTTCTAAGCCTCTATTCAATTGTTAACCCAGTATTTTCTTCTAGATTTCAACAGTCCATTTGGTCTGCAGCCCAGAAGTACAGGATTAACCCTGGAAGCCAATGGACCATTCTAGGAAAATTTCTTTACACGTCTACGATATCCAGCAAAATTGAGCACCTTTGCTCATACTGGCAAACTTGATACTGGACTCTTATTTTGCACCTTTTTATCCTGCATCTTTAATATAACAATTGGATTACTTTGTTTTCCTTGGTGTGACCTTGAACTTCCTCCAATACCTCCATGTTTTTCTACTGGCTTACCCTCCATCTGAAATATCCTTACTCTATCATCATTTTTGAAAAGTATGTTATTCATTCTTTAAGATATAATGCAATTGCCTCCTCCTTTGTGAAGACTATGCAAATTCTCTTAAGCAAATTTGATTGCTTTCTCTTACCATAGAATTTTGTTGACACCATTGGAATAACATTTACCATTTTTTGTTACATTTAGGTGTTTAAACACTGATCATTCCTGATAGATGGTGATTTCTACACAGGGCCTGATCTTTTTTCTTTTTATTTTTTTATCTCCCCAGTGTTTAGGATAGTCTTTGGCATATTGCAGGTGCTTCAAATATATGTTCATTTAATGAGTTTCTTTTCTCACAATAAAACTACCCTTTAACTGGGATGCTAATAAATCTAAAAGATCCATTTCTTGACCCACCCTTTTTTATCCTTAGCATTACATTTTTAAAATGTTGCTAAAAATAGAAGAAAGGGCACAGTTTAGCCAGAGACATTTTATATAATAAGATATCAAAAAGAAGAAGAAGTCAATGCTTCATATTTTGATGTTACGTTAAATTACACATATGATGAATGTTTTCCTAGAATTCACAGATATATCCCACCACAGGACAAACATGATCCAGAGCTATTACAAAAACATCCATTTGTGTCATAGTAGTATATTGAAAACAGCTGTTTTATTTCTTTGGAAATAAGAGAGAGGATTATGGGGAAATTGTTTTTCAACTGCCTTATACCATTCAGCCAAATAGTCAGAGGCACCTTAAAAGCCCTATGCAAGATTTAATAGTGATTCACGATAAAATGTCTGCCTTTTATAAAAGGTATATGGGAATAGTCTTTAGTTGCTATACTAGTCTCTTTCTCGACAGAATGTGACTTCAAGATACATGAACTTTTTTTATTTAAACTTAGCTTAGCCACTATTTGAAATCAAAGTTTATATGAGAAGATCCTACTGTCTTGTTAAGATATCTTCAAAGACTTTTTAAAACAGTATAGCTCCTTCTTTTTCACCCCCACTGTTAAATGTATTCCTTTGAGAATCTAACATCCACTGAGATTAAAGTCTCTAGACTATAGTTTACTTAGAAAAGCAAAGGATGCATAAAAATAGTAACTTCATATAGAGATCATTTGCAGGCTCACTAACTCCATTTCTTCTGCTATATTTCCCACACAGAAAATATATTTGGGTTGTTAGAATGTGAAGGTCTTGATTCTTTTTTTTTAAACTTTAATATGGAGATGAATTTCTGACTTAGGGAAATGCTGTCAACTTTTAATTTATTTGGCTTTTCCATATACATTCCTGTGAATCCTTAATATTCTTGCTTAGTCTCTTGTGGAAATATATTATTTATATTAAACAAGGAGTTGACAATCTACTGCAACTCTCCCTCAAAATCACTTAATTTTAATAAATAGGGTAGAGGAAAAAGATATGTTTACTTGAAAGATAAGCTTTCTAACTTCAGAATTTGCTTGTCTCCAGTGGATTCTTTCCTTTCTCCAGTCCTTGAAGCAAAATGAGGAAAATAGAATAGAAAAAAAAAAAATGCTACAGAAAAGATTTTATTGCTTTTTCTGGCATCTTTTCTGCTATTTGGACCAATTATGAAAACCTAAATTAAAATTATAATGATCAAGATATCTAAGCACATCTCTGAAGAAGCCCAATGAATGATTTAGAGTAATGGGCTTGGAGAAAAGTCTTGCTTAATACTCAGATGTATTAGAATGTCCCATGGTCTATAGAGTGACATGCTCCATAGAGCAAAATTCCTACTCAATATCCCCAGCAAAGTTTTCCTGGGGTAGATTTCTGCTCATCTATAGATGGATAATTGGTGAGACTGGATAATTTAATACTATAGAACAGTAGAGACTTGTCCCATTATCTCATTTTCTAAATTTTGTCCTTAACTATTGACCCATTCTTCACAGATGTAAAATAGCTGTGGAAAGCTGTCCGTATTCCTGTGTGGTAAAAGAAAAACACTACTTTTTAAGGAGTCAGTTTGAATATTAGATCTAGAACTTGCTTCTTGACTTTGGCCAAGTCATTTGATTTCTCTGGTCTTAGTTTCCTTAATTGCTTTAATAGAGATAATACAACTAACTGCCCTGTGTTCCTCTGCAGAATTTTGTACTAAATAGGGGTTCCTCCATAAAGTCTAACCTGATCAACAGATATAGTGCACTGAAATCAGTGATCCACATGGTTTGAAGGACTCACACACAAGAAATAAAATAAAGAGGTGTAACCAAAAAGTAAATTGAAATTTTTAACAAATCACCAAAATACAAAAAAAAGAAGTGAATTACAAAGAAATATTACCACATCCAAAATTTACAAAGGAAATTAGTGTGATCTGTTGTCATGACTCTTGGAGCCCTCAGACAGAAATAGGCTATAAAAATGGATTGGACAGCAGAAGCTGTCCCACTGGAAAAAGCTATTGGTGGGCTGTGAATTCCAATCTCCCTCAAATTGGGGAGGAATCCTCCAATCTTTTGCTTTAATCCTAGTGATCAGATCTTTCACATAGCTCACGTTTTCTGCAGCTGAGAATAACCAAGCATTGGTATCTGAGTCATTCTGAGAAAACAAACTGGGCTACAAAAAAGAGGAAGTAGTGTTGTGATAAGCTTGTATTCCCAGAATTTGTTGGAGGCAAAACATTTATCAGTGTAGAGCCACACTGAAAAAAAAAAAAAAAAAGAATCAACTTAGAGACATGTATTTTTCTTTTTTTTTCCTTTTCTCCCTTTGTAAAAGGGTTGCCAAGAAAGATGAGGAACCCAGCATCAAGAAGCTGAAAATGAATATTGGAAATCCTTGGAGCTGAAAAATGGCAATGGACAAGCTGGAATAGAGACTCTTCTGCCCTGGAAAGAGAGCTCAGTAATCATGCCCAGTGAAAGAGAGTCATTTTTAAACACTAGCTATGCCCAGAGCGCAAATCCAGTTTGAGATGAACTGGTTTATGGAAGAGTATTTTCTATACTCTTATTCCATCTCCCTCTTTAGCTACCCTATCTGACCCAGAAGGTTCAAAACTATTTTAGAAAGCCAGAAGGGAGGAAAGCAGGAGAGAAAGAAAGCAATGAAACAAAGAACAATCCAATTTTCCAAATACATGTCATTTTTCCACTGTAAGTTACCATTTGTTATCAGATATAAGCTCTGGGAAGAGAGATTTACACCAGATCAATTTCCAATTTATGATCAATATTTCTTTACAGCATATTCTATATACAGAATAGAGACTATGACTATAACAAAGTGACTATTGGACTGCCATTTTCTTGCACAAAGTACATGAGGTTTGCCAATTTTCAAGTCAGGGGAAAACCTTCCCCCTCTGAATGTAATTTAACAGAATAGTGGGCAACAAAAGAATGAAGTTACATTTTGATTATGTCATGGGTCATACTTATGTAACTTTTTTTTTATGATGAAATAAAAAGAGCAACAAAAGCAATTCCAACCTTTATTCCTTCACTCAAATTAAATTAAGTAGGATTCAATTTGGATGCTCCACAATAATTCTCAGAGACCCTTTTCTATTTGCCCCCTCATTTTTCTCTTTTGCCAGTTTTCTCACAATCCGCATTCTCTAGAACCTCTAAGTTACTAATCTCCTATTCTTCAAAGTTTATCTATCTAGTCTCAGCAAAAAGGGTTTTACTTGACTTCTCAAATCATTTTCTTTGGTTTCATAATTTGTATGTCGACCTAAATTCTTTCACAGACACTTCTCATAGCAGAATCTGAGTAGTCATATGGGGATATTTAGGCTGGCAATTATGAAATTCTCTTTAATTTTTGGGAAGAGATGACTTCCATCTCTTAACACATGCAATGATGAATATTATCCAATCATACTTTCACACAATTAAACTTTATCAGTATCTTTATACACACCCCTTCTTCCAACTGCCACCATCAAGATAACATCCAAAAAACCATCTTCTCCCTTCTCCTTAGTGATGATTTGAAGCTGTATAAACTCCAGAAAAACATGCTCTTAAATTTAATCCATTCCTGTGGGTGTAAACCCATTGTAAGTAGGACCTTTTGATGATGCTACTTCAGTCAAGGTTTGACCCACCTCAATCAGGATGGGTCTTGATCCAGAAGTGGAGTCATTTATAAATAGAATGAAATTCAGACAAAGAGAAAGAAAAGCCACAGGAAGCAAGAAGATGAAATGAGACCAGAAGAGAAGGGCGAGACCAGGAGAGACTACTGTATACGTTGCCATGGGACAAGCTAAAGAACAAAGTTCTCTGGCATCTAGCACTAGAATGTTGGTCTTTGACAAGAAAGCATTGCCTTGATGACTCCTTGATTTGGTCATTCTCTTAGCGTCAAAATTTTAAGCTAATAAATTCCCATTGTTTTAAACCAGCCCATTGCATGGTATTTGGTTAAGCAGCCTAGGAAACTAAAACCCTCTTCTTCTTGTTTCCTGTCTTTTAATCTTCTCCTTTTTTCTTCTTCTTTTCCTTCTCTTTTCCCACATCAGCCTCTCTACTGATTATCTCAGGTGGGACCTAGCTGAATCCATTATAGTCTCTTCTAACAAAACAAGGGAAAGAGGATTGAACAACTTCCTCTCAAGTAAAAGCATCCTTCTGGGAATTTAATATGCACCAATATCTTTGTTATGGAGAGGAAATGAGGAATAAGCAGACTCTAAATTTCCATATTTTCTTTGGTCAAAATAAGTCTGTGACTAACACTCAACATGTCCGTATATAACCTATCCATAGTGAAGTCCGAAAAGAATTAGGAGGTAAGTAACTGAATAACTCTTGAAGTAGGTTATGTCTCAATGTACTGCTGATCAATAAATTAGGGACACAACTTCTAGTTTGAACTTTAAAAGAGCCTTTGGAATGGTCTTGTGAATAGATGACTGGGTTTGGGGAAACTGCATACTGTCTTCTGTTGTGATTTTTCCCACGTTGGGGGAGAGGATATAGCCAACATATAGTGCCATATCTAAGAAAATTGCACTTTCTTATGTCCCACAGCTATCTATGGTTTGCATTTCATTATTTGGTACTGATCCTTTGTTGGCTGCTGTATCTGCCTACCATTTCCCCCTACCTCTGATTAGATTTACCAACAGTGAGAATTCACATTTGTCCTTCAGAGTAGAAATTATTGCATATTATAATATTATTATTTCTCAGTTTATATTATTCCCATGTGACCTTTGCTTAAATTCTTCTTAGCATTCAAGCTTCATTCTGTGGCTTGCTGGCCAAAAGCCTACTAGTATAGTTCTTCCATTTGAAACACAAAGAGAGAGCAATTTTCCCTGGGTCACTGGCATGCTGTATTGAATTCTGAGTATGAATTCTAGTCACTGTCCACCCTGTCAAACACTTGTTCTAGTCCTATACATAAATGTCAGCCTTTATGGATTTTAGTCAAAAAATGACCTTTATGGCAGTCCTCATAAACTGAAAAGCTGGCTGTGTCTTTTGAATCTGAGCCTGTCTCTCCTTGTGTGATTTTTGAGGCATATTCCAACCATAAGTCAAAATTGCTTTATCTGGATCCTAGTTTATTAATTACCTCCAACTTCTCAAGTTTCTCTGTTGCTGATTCCAGCAGTTTCAATGTTTTCTCAATCCTAGGCCTTCTAATATTTCCTTCATCCCCCAACTGACTGGCCCTGCAATAATGGAAGCCAGCATTGCTTTTGAAGTACCTCAAATACATCTGCCATCACACTTGTATAATTATTCAAAGGGACTTCATTTTGTTAATAAAGAGAGTTTCAAATAGTACATATCTCATAATTTTGGAACTGAATTGTTCATCCTTTCAGGAATAATTCTTAGGTGTTGAAGAGTCATTCCAATAATCATGGCGTTTCACAATTGAAGCACCATTTCCATGTCCCATAGTTCAATAATATGGCTCAGGTGCAGAGTAAGAAAGAAGAGTATCAATCTGAGGTGTATCCTGCTACTTTTCCCATGGAATCCCCCATCTCCTCCTCCATTGTCAATCTATTGAAGCTAAACCCTGTATCGTTTACTCTCTAATTGATGTCACATTCATGAAGCACTTTTTAAAAGCAATAGATGTGTGTGTGTGTGTGCATGTGTTTCTATCTATATATTCTAAAAGGACTTCTATTTACTGATGCAGGGGCACTTCCCAAATATGGGTCTGTTGCTCGGCGCAGCTAATAGAAGTCACACCTAACCTGAATGAAGAGGAAAAGATGGTTTAATTTACATCCGAGGGAAGACGGGAAACTTTCCCAAATCTGCCTCTCTGAAGTGTTTCTCCAAATGGCTTTTATACCCAGGTTCAGAGACAAAGAGAGATAATCATTCAATTAATATGCAACAAGAATGATAAACAAAAGGCCCATCTATCTGGGAGGTTTGGGGCAATCACCCAGTGATTCTTTAATTGGCTAAAGTCATTACAGACAAAGGGAGTCAATTATTTTAGTTAACATGTAACAGGTTGGGAGAACTTCAGTAATTTGTTATCTCCTATTTTCCTGTTTTCTTCAGGAGTTTAGAGACACCTGTGAAAGGTGCAAACTTTTACATATGTTTGCAGACCTTACATTTACAAATTGCTTCTTTGTGAGAATAAAAGCTTCCATTATAGTTTGTTTCCAGCTTTGAAGGTTACATCTTACAATTTCTTGCTTGCTTACGGTTTTTGGTTATATTTTAAAAGTTAGTGTTACATACTTATGCATCTCAGCAAACATTAAAGAGGATTCTAGAGGTAATACCAAAGATACTTTTCCTTTACTCAATTTTTGTAAACCTCCTATTTTCTAGAGATTCTTATTTACTGGCCGTAACACTGCCCTTGCTCCAATCTCCTCTACACTTCCCATAGAATGTAGCCCTTTTTTTAGGGTTCCCACTTTCCTAATAATCACAGCCCGTTAGATGTAAATTAATTTAATGTTTCTTGCTAAAGCTTCTCTCAGAGTCTGTATTTCTCTGATCATTCCTTGATTTGGCGTCACAAAAGGCAGCGTATTTTCAGAGGACTGAAGGAAAGGAGAGAGGAAAGAAAACAGGATTATTTTTTGGTGTGCTGATAATAGAGGAGCTAAATGAGTATTTCTGCCTTTATTGTCTGGTCACAAAAACTATACCACTCAAGGAATATAGATTATGTGAGGATGTGAGGAGGCATGTTAATTGCTTCAATTAAAATTTATACCCAAACGATCTTATTCCCAGCCACATACTGGAAAGTCTAAAACTCATGGAATTAAAGTGCTTTCATAGCAAGTTAAATTCAAATGGCCATGTCCTGGTGGGAGCCAGTGCCTTTCCAATGCTTTCCTTTTTTGATTAATTTTCCAAGATAAAACATACGTCTTTATCTCATGGGTTATTCTAGTAGCATGCACATTAAATTACATTAAAGTTTAGGAAGTTATTAATGCCTATAAATTATCTTTTGTTCAACAGAAGGACATTAAACCTTTTCCTAAGTGTTCTCTCCCCTATGTGTCTGGAAATACCCAGGAGTACTTACTTATTCATGTTCATATTTTCAGTTCTGCTTAACTTTTTTTTTTTTTTTTTCTCCCTGTACACAAAAGGAGAAAACAGATGTGCCCTTAAAGCCTTAACTCTTCAGCTTTTTTTATAAGCTAGCTGGACCAAAGACATGAAATTGCCAAGTTATTCTTAGTTCAGGATAGAGCTGCTACCACAGTGTTTTTAGAAGTGAAGGGGTGCAAAGTGTGTTTGATATATTACTTGAGAACATTTAAATATGTCATGGAGAAAAAGAGAAGCAAACATACAAAAGAGGAAAAACTTATAATAAGATGTGCTCAGTAAGGATCATAACCAAGCAAGTTTCTTGAGAGACAAAGGCAAAATTCATAAAATATTTAAAATACAGGTAGGAACTATTAACCTGTGAGACACGTTGGATGCACGTGGGATAAATGAGGTTAAGTGTATTCAACATAGTCTAAGGGATGGAACAATTGTTACTTACAGTTCAAAATGGATAGAAGGACCAAGAAAGCATTAAATATCCCTGAATCACCAATATTCATGAGAGTCACAACATTCTTCAGTCAGCCCTGCTTTGGGGACACACCTTTTGGCCCCATATATCTACCAAAGACAGAAATGGTTCTCAGAATGTAATCAGTGAGTTAAAGCTTTGAACAGATATACTTGCCTTTCCAGGTGGCCCAAGCATCCTTGTTTATCTTTAGATCTGATCTTTGAAAACACACAGTCAAGAGAAACACTGATGCAACAAAGAGAAAGACATACGACAAAATACTGCATAACTCAGGAATAGGTAGTGTGCTTTTTTCCCTTTCAGCAGCAAGCAATCCTAAATGTGTTACCTTATTCATTTCTTTTCCTTTCCATTTTAACTGAGGAGTATCAACTCCTCAGGGTTTGACCTTCTTGATTTGAAGAAACTTTCTGTTCTATGATCTCTGAGAATGTCCTACGATATCTGAGAATCTCTGCCTCAGTGGTGGGCTAGTAAATGCTTGACAAATGATTCTCTCTGAGGTAGGGAGAGGTGGAGTGGGGGAGCTCTGCTATGTAGCTTTTGATGATTTCCATAGTATAAATTCTTACACCATGGCCTATTTTACCTAACCATTGAGAGCCTTTAAATATGGAGTTGGAGGGAGATATTCACAGATTTTCATAGCCAGTTTTAGCACCTCACTGTCCAGATGGTTCCAATGGGAGTCAAGTAGGCAATTATTAGTTCACAGTCCAGTATACCTCTCCCCTTCCCATTTCTACTTATATCCTAAAGTTCTTAGCAATGTCATATTTTGAAATGTTGCCTGTAGCCCCATCATTGTAACTACAGTAATTGTTTCAGAATGGGCATTGTAATTTAAGTCAAATTAGTTAAGTGCAATAACATTCTCCTAGCCACAGTGGCCTAAGACAGGAAATGTGAACTGAAGTGATCCTTTATTGGAAGATCTTTAATTGGTGAATTTCAGAGTGCTTCATGCGAATACTGAAAATTTTTATTTATTTATTTATTTATTTATTTATTTATTTATTTGTCTTTGCTGAGTATGAGCTGCCATTGTAATGAAGAGAAATCCTGAGAATGTTGCATTTACAGTAGCGTTGCAAACAACCCAGATAAAGAGAAATTGATACTGGTGACATCAGCTGAGCCCTGGGTTAAGCTGTACCTAAAGCTAAATCTACCTCCCATACTGCTTAGTCATGTATACCAATTCATTTCCTCCTTCGCTTAAATCAGATTGAGCCAGTTTCTCTATTGCTTATAGTTGAAAGAACCCTAAATGATAAAAATATTGCATTTGTAATTAGTACATCTATCCTACTATTAAGTGTTGGTATTAAGGCCAGCTCAGTGTCAGCAGACATGGTTTAAGGGACCTCTCTGGTTTTCCCCATCAACCTAGTTCTAATGAGCCGACCTGAATTGTTATTAATTACTTTTAACTTCAAAGGGAATTCCATTCCTCCTTCCGCCCACTGCCAGTGCTTAGGTAATCCATGGCCTGGGATATAAATGAACAAATGCACATAGAAGTATGGATGGAAAGGCCCTGCCCAATTTCAGTGGAAAGCGTCATTACAGCCACCTTAAATATGTTTGAATTGCAGTGTACTATCCAGAGACCTAATGTAGGCTATATTCAGAAGGTTAGCTATAAGATACAGTGGATCACTGTTGTTATGTTTATTTATTAGGACTTTTACTTTGAGGTAATTGTAGACTCACATACAATTGTAAGAAATAATACAGAGATATCCCATGTCACCTTTACCAGTTTTCCCCCAATGGTAATATCTTGCAAAATTATAGTAGTACAATACCATAACAAGGATAGAACATTGATACAATTAGAACTCAAAACATTTCTATCACCACAAGGATCTCTAGCTACATCCAGTTCCCTCCTACCTCCATCTTTACCCCATGGCAACCTAATCTGTTCTAGATTTGTATACTTGTATCATTAAAAGAATGTTCCATAAATGGAATCATAACTTATGTCACCTTTTCTGAATGGCTTTTTCATTTTGTATACTACATCTCTGGAGATTCATCCAGGCTTTTGCACATGTTAAGTTCATTCTTTTTATTTGCTGAGTAATGTTCTATCGTATGACTGCACCAGAGTATGTTTAGCTATTCACCCTTTGAAGGATATCTGGGCTGTTTCCAGTTTTGACTATCAGGAATAAAGTTGCTATAAACATTTATGTGCAGGCTTTTTTGTGACTATCGGTGTTCATTTCTCTTGGATAGATGACAAAGAACACAATTGTTCAGTCATATACTAGTTGCAGGTTGAGTTTTTCAATAAGTTGCCAAGCTGTTTTCCAGAGTATTTGCACAACATATGGGAGATCCAATTTTTCCCCATCCTTGACAGCTTATAGCATTGTCATTTTTGTTTCATTTTGGTTCATGTTGTTTTAGCCCTTCTGATAGACATAGTGATAACTCATTGTAGTTTTAATTTTTATTTCCCTGATAATTAATGAATTGGAACAATCTTTTCTTATATTTATTTGCATATTTATATCTGCTTTGGAAAAATGTGTTTTTGTGTCTTTGGTCCAAAGTGTAGAAGTCAATTCTAGAGCAAGAAATGAGGATTCAAACAAGTGCAGCAGTTTGTCCTCACTGGAGTAGTCATTCATTCTGTATTTGAGTTTGTTTTCCCTTATCATTATGCTTTGGTCAGCTATACCATTTCTTCTATGCTGGGTTTAAGAATGAATTCAAATTTCTTAATTGTATGAGACTCTGTCTCTCTTTTACATTGACTCAATTTTTCATTTTACCCAGTGGAATTTCGGCCACACAAATTATCTTGTTTCCAGGAAAGAGAAGATGAATTAGCCTTAGTCAAAGATCTTACAGTTTAGAATTTCATAATCCCCAGCTCTGCTGTATTATTATGGCAATATTTTGGATTCTACTTATGGTCCTCCCAAACCAGCTTAAGTCAGGGAGCCCATTTCAAGCCATGAAATCTGCCCTGAATATCTATAACTTACAGAAAGAATTCTTTTTTTTTAAAAGCACAACTAAAAACAACAAAACATGAGAGCAGTTTTATAAAGATGATGTTGTGAGAAACAAGCACTATTCCTAAAAAGGAATAAACACTCACTCGATTGTGGAGAAGAAAATTTATTCACAATCTTGCAAGAACAGGCACACAACCAAAATGTGGGGGGTTGGCGCACAGAACAATAGACCCAGCAGTATTTATTCCCTATGCCTAACCGCAAGTCCCTCCCCTGTTTCTCCAGTGGCTTATACTTCAGAGGTTACATTCTATTTGCAAGCCTAACTAGCCTGCGCAAATTTGAAACATGCAGCCCGTGGGAATTGGAAACATTTGAATGAAAGTCTCTTTCACAAGCTTGGAACATTTGAAACAAATCTCCACCCCTCTTTCCTTTGTTCTTTAACTGCAGAGCCAGTCTGAGCTAGTTTGGTAACAACGTATGAAGCTATTTTAGGAACCTCTACCTCCGCCACCACCACCAGCACCTTGCAAGGACGGTGGGTGGATAAACAGGAGGACTGGCCACCAATTATAGCTTGGCTTCTTGACCCTCTGCCATTCCCCTGAGCTGCCCTCACCCTGTGTGAAAACTAAACTTAATCTAATTCTCCCAATGTTGCTCCTCTCACTAAGCAAAATTTCAAGAAACTGGTGAGTGCTGTGCCTTTTGTTAGTTATAAATGAAAGACATAATCTGCATTCATGGCTTCCAAAAAATTTGGGTTTTCTTCTCTGACTTTTACTAAAGAATTCTGGTATATGAATCCCTTATAACATGGACTATTAGTGAGTTGAGGTCTCAGGCAAACATACAGGCAAAATCTGGTATGATTAAAATTAACATATTCAATCCAGACCCACTGGTGATTGCATCTATATTAATAAAATCAAAATTATCTAAAATTTTATCCTTTCATTTCCATAAACACTCCTCTGATTTTTTCCATCATGAATATGCATACTTACTTTCTTTTGTTCCCCTTTATCCAGTATGCCCCATATACTTGATATAAAATTCTGAGTCATACTCTTGAATGCTCAGTGCTTTAATTTTCAGAAAAGATACTTTCAGACTAAATTCAACTGTAATTATGACTTGGCAACTTTCAGAATCAAATGAAAATTTTATTTCTGTTTTCTTCATTCCTGTGAAGGTAACAGATTAAAAACAGTTTTACCATGTTTGTTGACTATCCTGGAGTTTCAGCTGTGACTTAACTTGAAGATTTAGAGATTCAAAGTTGTTATACTTTTTTCTTAACTTGTCCAGTGCTGTTTGAATTAGGCTTCACATGTAATAGCTGTCAAATTCCTCATGTCCTTCATACTATTTTATGTTATCAGCAGCTCAGTTTCTTCCTCCTTGCTAGGTAATACAAGTGAAAACTAGCCAGTAATTTCACCTTTGCAAGTCATAGGCTTCCAGGTTCCTAGTACAAAATAAATATGGAATTTTCCTGTCTTCTAAATTCTTTCTAATTCTCATGTAGCCTGTTGCTACACACTCCCCAAACCAATGCATACTGCCAATAAGCATTCATGGTTGCAGGCTACAAAAACCAACTGATTAACTGAAGCAGAAGAGTGTTCTTAGAAGAACAGCAGCTAGCTCACAAAATTTATTGGACACCTGATAAATAGGGTGTTCTAGTTTGCTAATGCTGCAGAATGCAAAACACCAGAGTTGGATAGGCTTTTATAAAACAGGAGTTTATTTCGCTACACAGTTACAGTCTTAAGGCCACAAAGCATCCAAGGAAACACCTCAGCAATCGGGTACCTTCACGAGAGGATGGCCAATGGCGTCCAGAAAACCTCTGCTAGCTAGGAAGGCAGCTGGCATCTGCTCCAAAGCTCTGGCCTCAAAATGGCCTTCTCCCAGGACGTTCCTCTCTAGCAAGCTTGCTCCTCTTCAAAACATCACTCCCAGCTGCACTCAGTTCCCTCTCTTTGAGTCAGCTCATTTATATGGCTCCACCAATCAAGGCCCACCCTGAATGGGTGGGGCCATGCCTCCATGGGAACATCTCATCAGAATTATCACCCACAGCTGGGTGGGGCACATTCCAAGCAAATCTAACCAGCACCAAAACTTCTGCCCCACAAAACCACAAAAATAATGGCATTTGGCGGACACAATACATTCAAACCGGCACATAGGGTTATCAATAGACAGGAAGGAAAGGAGACTAGGCAGTCTAGAACAAAACCACATCATGCCGGAGAAACCAAGATGGAGACTAGGTGAGACAGGGCTAAGGAACACCTCCTTGGAAAACACTAGATAAGGACCAGAGAGTGACCCAGAATACTGGTTACAGTGATGTGCCAGCTGGACAAGATCTGCTAGTTCCCAGGGGCTGTATACTTGGCAAAACTGGAAGTCTGCATTCTGAAACGAGTGAGTAAGCTGGCTGGAAGTCCCGCAGCTGCACAGCGATCCAGGGAAGCCAGGGTTTGGTGTCTGGAGACCAACGGGCTCTTTTAATATAAAAAAGGGAAAAACCCAGGAGTGGCTGCAGGTGTGATCATGGGAACCACACAGTAAAACACAGCAAGAGGGGGCTGGGCCGGCCTCTCGGTGTCTGGCCTGGAAGATAGCCCACTGCAGATATCCCTGGGGCCAGGGAAATGGAGGGAAGGGCCAGAAGCCGAATGAAACCCCGTGGCTAGCAGCTCGCTCCTGGGAGGGCTGGATAAACTCCTGCCTGGGGCCGTGCCCACCGCCCAGAGCCCCGCCGGAGCTGGGAAGGAGGAACTCTGCAAGGAGGGGGGTGTGGAGACGCCCCGTTTGGCCATTTTTGCATCAGGCTGAAAGCGAGCCTACTTGGCCCAGCGGCCTGGGGCTTCCCTTGAGGGATGGCGCGCACTGGTGACGTAGCACAGCATTCCCTCAGCAGAGGTCCTGGAGGATCCCAGCTGGACGGGGGGACCCGCTTGGAGATCCCAGGGACACTACGCCAAGTCCGGTGGTTTGTGGGACAGCAAGAGAGAGGGGCTGGGGTGGAAATGAAATGAAGGCTTGGACTCTTGCAGCGGCCTTGAATCTCCGGGAACCAGGGAAATTTGAATCTTCAGGCTGTCCTTCCTCCCTGGCCACCCGTAGAAGTGCCCCGCATTCAGGGCGGACAACTCCAGCAACACACCCAGGCTGAGTTGTCCGGCTGGACCCCACAAGAATCATTTCCCCACACACCGCGGGGACAAGGTGGAGAACTGACTTGAGAGGTATACGTGACTCACAGATGCCATCTGCTGGTTAGTTGGAGAAAGTGTACATCACCAAACTGTGTTTCTGAAAAATTAGATAGGTGTTTTTTTACAAATTAAAAGAACCCTGTCGAGCAGAGCAAATGCCAAGAGGCCAAAAACAACAGAAAATCTCAATGCATATGATAAATCCAGATGATATGGAGAATCCAACTCCAAACACACAAATCAAGTTATCAGAAGAAACAAAGTTCCTCGCAGAATTAATCAAAGAAATATAATCGAGGTACAAAAACATGGCAAAGGATTTAAAGGACATCAAGAATACCATGGCCCAGGTTATAAGCGACATAAAGAAGACCCTAGAAGAGCATAAAGAAGACATTGCAAGAGTAAATAAAAAAAATAGATCTTATGGAAATAAAAGAAACTGTTGGCCAAATTAAAAAGACTCTGGATATTCACAATACAAGACTAGAGGAAGCTGAACAACATCTCAGTGTCCTAGAAGTCCACAGAAGAGAAAAAGAAAGAACAGAAGAAAGAATGGAGAAAAAAAATTGAAAATATCAAAATGGATCTCAGGGAAACGATAGATAAAATAAAACGTCCAAACTTAAGACTCATTGGTGTCCCAGAAGGGGAAGAGAAGGGTAAAGGTCTAGAAAGAGTATTCAAAGAAATTGTTGGGGAAAACTTCCCCAACCTTCTACACAATATAAATACACAAAGCATAAATGCCCAGAGAACTCCAAATAGAATAAATCCAAATAAACCCACTCTGAGACAAATTCTGATCAGACTCTCAAATACTGAAGAGAAGGAGCAAGTTCTGAAAGCAGCAAGAGAAAAGCAATTCACCACATACAAGGGAAACAACATAAGATTAAGTAGTGACTACTCAGGAGCCACCATTGGAGGTGAGAAGGCAGTGGAATGACATATTTAAAATTCTGAGAGAGAAAAATTTCCAACCAAGAATACTTTATCCAGCAAAACTCTCCTTCAAATTCGAGGGAGAGCTTAAATTTTTCACAGACAAACAAATGCTGAGAGACTTTGCCAATAAAAGACCTGCCCTACTTCATATTCTAAAGGGATCCCTACCAACAAAGAAACAACAGAAAGGAGAAAGAGATATAGAGAATTTTAACAGAGATATATAGTACCTTACATCCCAAAGTACCAGGACACTCATTTTTCCCTAGTGATCACAGATCTTTCTCCAGAAGGGACCATAAGCTGGGACATAAAACAAGCCTCAAGAAATTAAAAAAAAAAAAAAAAATGAATATACTCAAAGCACATTCTCCAACCACAATGGAATACAAATAGAAGTCAATAATTTTTGAACTGTAACTCCACTATGTACTTCCTACATGATATAAATTACACAAACCCTAACGACATATTAGTGGTTTTGAACTCAATGTAAAATATGTAATTTTAGACAACTATATAAGGGTAGGGGAATGGAGGACTATAGGAGCACAGTTTATGTGTCCTTTTGAAGTAAAAGTGGTATCAAAGAAAAACAAGATTGATATGGATTTAAGAGGTTAATTTTAACCCCCAAAGCAAACACAAAGAAATTATCAGAGAATATAACCATAGAGATTAAATGTAGTGTTTGGGTTAAGACAAATGGGGGAAGGGGCAATGGGGAGTTAAAAAATGAGGGTGGAGTTGCTGTCTGAGGTGAAGGGAAATTTCTAGTAATGGATGGTGGGAAAGAGCATTACAACATTCTAAATGTGATTAATCCCACTAATGGAAGGCTAGGGAGGGGGTGGAATGGGAAAATTTAGGCTGTATATATGTTTCCACAATTGAAAAAAGGAAAAAAAAAGACAGTCTAAATAGATGATAGAATGTCAAGGATGAACTTGGACGGAATTGGAGGATAGAGGACAGGTGGCTCAAAGGGACACAGTTGAGACATAAGATAAAGGAAATATAGAATGTAAGCTTTGTATCATTGTTGAATCTCTTGTACTTCTTAGCTGCGCTTAATGGGATTGCATAAAAGAATGTTCTTGTTCATGGGAAGTGTATATGTGAATTATAGTGTATGCTCAAGGATGTGTGCAGCTAGCTCTCATATGTTCAGAAGACAGAGCAATAGATGATGGATGATAGATAGGGATGGAGGGAAAGAAATAGCGATGTGACAGCATGTTAAGGTTGATGGATTGAGCTATCGGGGGAGGGGGGTCAGGGTATGATGGAATTCTGTGTATGGGGTTAATATTGTTTTTGCAACTGTTCCTATAACTTTGAATTTATTTCAAAGTAAAATTAAAAAAAAAAAAACAAACCCACATCATGCCATGGAACCATTATGGTATTAATATGTTCTCTGAAATAGCTGCTACAAATAAGAACCTAGGACCATGTCAGTATAATTGGTATTCTGCTGTCACAACCTTAATAGACACTGATGCCAGCACCAACACAATAGGGTGGATTTTAAACAATTTCTGCTCTCTGAATCACTTGTTCAAGATATACAATTCCAGACAGTCATACCACTTCTCTGAGATTAGATCATGTGCACATGCCCTTAGCTTTTACAGTTCTTAATCAAGTGTCTGTGTCTCAATTGGTGGTAAATTCACCAAATCTAAGAAAAGGATTCAAATTCTGTACAGTCAAAATCAAGTAAAATGCCCTTTGTCTATTTGTCTTGTCTATCTATTTCTAACAATCAATCTATCTATCTATTATCTATTTACCTACTCGAGTGTCTCTCTCCTCTCTCTCTCTGTCTCTACATATAAATATATGTGTGTATATATATATTTATATATATACACACACACACCAACAAACCAAGAAATACACATGACATATAATTTTATATTTACCTTTATATTTATACTTATATCTCTATATATTTATTGTTGTGAATATAGATAGAGAGATTCAGATGGAGAGAGAGAGAAAGAGTCAGAGAGAAAGAGATGATGGATAGATGGAGACAGTTATAAAGATAAATATAAGAGAATATATATTAATATATCATAATATGTAAGATACATAATTTTAAATTCTTTGTAAAGTGCATGGCACAGAGATGGTGCTCAATAAAGATGAACTAGTGTTTACTCAAAGGGGTGAAGACAAAATGCTTATTGTTCTCTTTAGACATATTCATAACTTATTCTTTGGCTTTTATTCATAGATCCCACTCTCCCCTCACCTAGTAAGATAATTTTATTTGAAGAAACATGCCAATGTAGACTCAGATTCATAAAAGTTCCAATACCTCACCTGAAATATAAATAATAATAAATACAATGAAATAAGTTATTCTGTGGCAAAAGATAAGTTACTCATCGGATGCTGGAATAATGTTAAACACTAACATTAAGTGAGGAAAATAAATCTTCCAAATTAGTAAGGACTATTTGATAAATTCCTATAAATTGATGGGAAATGACATATCTGATTTTTAACCAAGCACTTTCCATTTTTTTACTGAAACTTCCCTATCCTTTGGAATTTCAGTACCTTGATACTAAAGACCTATAAAGCAATGCTGTAATTTCACAGCTATAGATGAAAGGTAAACAAGTCCACAGGAGGGTGCATCAGGTAGGTTGAACATCATCATAGAGTTGATAAATGTTAGTGAACTTTCCCTTCAGGGAAGTATCAAGTATTACGGAAGCAGGAAAAAAAAAAAAAAAAAAAAACCAGTGAATTTTGCACCCAACAAAGAGCTGTATCCCGTCTTAAAAACCTTGGAAGCTGTAAAGAACGTAGTATTTTCAGGGAAATTTTATATCAACTTGAGTGAGTAAAAGTTGCATGAAAATGTTCGTTTTGGCAGTTTAATATTGCTAGTCATTCTACAGTGCCTGCTTTGACAAAATTCCTCTGTTTGTTTCATATATTACAGAGCTTTCTTTGCTTTCCCTACTCAGGTAAGCTATTTGAGGGACTTTCCTCTTTACTACAAAAATTCTACTCATACTATTGAATGCCAAAATGCATAGAATGAAAATGAAAGCCCTGACAACCTTAAAATGAATGTCTATCAGAAGACCTGAAGCCAAAAATGCCATAGTATCTATGTAATTGTCTATGTCCAGATATTTGATTTTTGCGTATTGGAATGGTAGAAACGTATTGTGATAGAGAAGTCACTTTTTTGATGGTGAAGGAAAGTGTTAGTGGAAATACAGCTGAATTTGATGCAGCACAAAGAGAAATGTTGATAATTGAAGAAATCATTTCCATTGCAAGGGAGGCAATAATACAAAGCTATTGAAAATCTTGAGAATGGACATTACCACAATGTCCTGCAATGTAATCATATAGTATGAGGAAGACAACAGGTTTCCAGAGATGAGAAGGTACATCCATAAATCCACTATTTAATGTCTCTGAATGAAAGTTAACACCTTGCCCCCGACACCAGTGAGAGAGAGAGAGAGAAAGAGAGAGACAGAGAGAGAGAGATATCTAATGAAATGGACCTTACTCTAAGAAGCAATGAAAATGACTCCATTTTCTGTTTAGCATACTTGTATTATTAAATATTCTACATACACCATTATATTTGGGAAACTGACATTGTGCCTTTATCAATCAAAGCATATTCTCGTAAAATGAATCTGGATGTACCAATTTTTTCATTTTTTTATTCATTTTATTGAGATATATTCACACACCATGCAGTCATACAAAACAAAGCATACATTCAGTTGTCCACAGTACCACCACGTAGGTGTGTATTCATCACCAAAATCAATTCCTGACACCTTCGTTACCACACACACAAAAATAACAAGAATAAAAATTAAAGTGAAAAAAAGAGTAATTAAAGTAAAAAAGAATACTGGGTGCCTTTTGTTTGCCTGTTTGTTTGTTTGTTTGTTTGTTTTCTTCCCCCATTTTTCTACTCATCCATCCATAAACTAGACAAAGGGGAGTGTGGTCCATATGGCTTTCCCAATCACATTGTCACCCCCCATAAGCTACATTTTTATATAATCATCTTCAAGATTCATGGGTTCTGGGTTGTTGTTTGATAGTTTCAGGTATTTACTGCTAGTTACTCCAATCCACTAGAACCTAAAAAAGGTTGTCTATATTGTGCGTAAGAGTGCCCACCAGAGTGACCTCTTGGCTCCTTTTGGAATCTCTCTGCTACTGAAGCTTATTGCATTTCCTTTCACATCAATCAAAATATATTCTCATAAAATGAATCTGGATGTACCATTTTTAACTGGCATACTTCCACTCCAATATTATGGGATTCAGAATAAGGAAAATTATAGCTGCTGCTGTGACTATTGCACTAGTATGATTACTTGTGCAAATGAGTGTTCAGTTCTACTTCTTTGAAATATTAACTATGTGACTCAGGCAAATGTTTTAGCTGCTCTGAGTCTTTAAAAAATCTTTAAAATTAAAATATATTTAGTTAAAATGTTGCTGGTAAGGATAGCCGTATGCAAAGGGCTGCTACTTAGTGGACTCTCAAGAAATGTTAGTTTCTCCTTGTTTTCTTTTGTCACACAGCCTGACATTTCATCAACTAGAGATTCATTGCCATTAATAAACCATCTCATTTAAAATTGAAATGTCTCTGGGAAGGTTAAGATTTTTATATCTTATTTTCAATTAGTTTAATTAGATAATGCTTCCACCGAAACTCAACCTCCAAAATCAACTACTTCATGGAAAATGGAGTTTTTATAAAGATGGTCGGAAGGTGATTGAGGTGACTTCAGTGAACAGAGCTAGAAGGAAATTTCATCCAGTTTAAAATAATTGAACTCAGAATTTTCAAGGTTAACACTGAAAAAAAAATGCAAATGGAGAGTAAAGCTGATCCATTTACTTTAAGTTTTTTTCTGATGATGATTATTTTTTTTACTTCCTGGGTTCTCTCCTGATTATCATAACAGGCTTACCAGAATGGGTATAAGAGGGAAGAAGGGTAAAGGGTATTTCCCCTTTTAACACTTGGAAAATATCTCCTTTCCAAGAGCAGAGCCGAGAGGTAGGTAATTAAAAAGGTTCCCCAAACAAAGTACAAATGATGAGAATTTAAGAGAAAATGTAAAATGAATAAAGAAACATATATTTTTAAAATCTGGCTTATAAAAATACTACCCCCTATTGTTTGTTTTCTGAGACTCCCAGAGCCCATCCTTTTTCTATAGAGAATTCCTTTTCCTAAACCCTGATAAGCAATTGAAGGGCATCCTACAAGATATGTAACAGTGGTTTCCAAAATCTGGTGTAGCAGTTTGCTCTTTGTCAACCTGGTTGATGCATTTAAACTTCAGAGTAACCCTATGAGGTAGGAACATTAAAAAAAAAAATCATTGCTATTTTATAAATGAGGAAACTGAGGCCACATCCATAGCTTACAAATAGTAGAACAGGTTTTTGAATTCAAGCAGACTAATTTCAGTCCTCAAAATCATTGAACAGAACCCAGAAAATAATATATTTTTTAGGTGGAACCATTATTTTTGAGCTGTTGCTCTACATTGGACTCCTTGCTGAGAACTTTCCATGCATTAGTTTACAACAAATACTCAAAGAGAACATGATATATACCGTGATGCCTTAGGGTTACATTAGATAGATAGATAGATAGATAGATAGATAGATAGATAGATAGATAAAATTCTTGCTCACTTGATTCAAATGTTTTAATGTGACACATATATGCACAGCCATGCATACATATAAAATATGAATTATTTCATATAATCTTTACAACAAAGAGAAAACTGAGTGAACGGGCCTTCAGTTTTCCATTCCTGGGTGTCAGGTTACCCCAGCTTTTCCAAGCTGAGGCCCCAGACATCACTAAAAAAGACAGACATCCCTTCTGCACCCTTTCTGAAGTCTTGGTCCATAGATTCTCTGAGCGTTACAAAATGAATGTTGTTTAAGCCACTAAATTTAGAGTGCTTTGTTAAGCAGCACTGAAGTAACTCCCAACACAAAAAGTTTTGGAATACAAAGCTACCACACAACAGTCGTACTTCAAGATTGACCCCCACAGAGTTTCAGGAAGACATTTACCTCCCAGTGGCACTTTGAAAGCCATGTAAGCCTGGGAAAGGGAAATTGCGCATAAAATTATTGCTCAAAGGTGGTGGTTCTGAAACTTGAGAAGTATTAGATTACTTTAAATGAGATGAAAGACTCCACAGCCCTTCTGCCACATTTCCACTTTTAGGGAAAAAGGAAGTGTGAAACCATGAAGGGATAAAGAAGAACAAAATAGGAAAATAGGAGCCACACACGTTACAAAAGAGCAAATGACTAACACGAGCAAAACCTAAGAGTATTCAAAAAAATTATCACTTATAAAGAGCTGAAACATATAACTATTAAGCAGTACTGATAATACCCTAATAACAAAGCTTCCCTCTTGAAGATCATATGAATTCCAAGCATCTGCATTTCCACATTGCCACTGAATCTTTGTAATGTTGCCTTGCTTTGCGTGGACAACTTGCTTTGTGTGTGCTTTGCTTTGGGCCTGTTACAACTTTCAGTAGAAACTAAATTGCAGTCCTTGGTAAATTTTTTGCAATGGAGTGATTTTGTCTTCCCATTTAATTTTTTTTTTTTTTTTTACAAACAATATTATGCTTAAGTAATCCAGAAATATAGAAATGTGAGTTATATGCAGCTTTGTCACACACACAGAGAAACAGAACAACATTTAAAAAGATTCACATTTCTGGATCAGTTCTCATCCCCTCAGGAAGGCCTGCTGGTTGCCTATGAACCGTATATGAGAGCACCAGGTAGCTGTCCAGAGCAGACAAGGTCACAGAGGGTTACCGTCTAAAGTCTGGTACTTGGTCCTTCAATCTCCTCTGAAGTTGTTACTGCCAGTTAGGCAGGATTTCAAGTCCCAAAAATACCCAGGGCTAGAAGAAGATCCTTGTGCAGATCTCTTGGCAACAGAGTACAGGGTAGCTACTGGCACTGCCCTAAGCTTCCACACCACCACCTCCCTCTCATCGTGTTGGTATGAAATTTATTTGCAGAATTTAATCTGTGCAAAAGAGCTTGGGGCCTTCCTAAAGCCTCTACATTTTGCTGTTAAAAAACTATTGGGAGAAGAAGTTGCCTATTTTCATGCTTTATTTCTCTTCTTACAATAGATTTGGAAATAACTGGGGCATTCAACAACAATTCTTGGAAAGAAAATCTTCAATTTCTTTCACTGAGTTCCAGTATTGCGTTGGCTATTCATCAGGCAACATCTGAGCCAAACCAGAGCCAATGCATCGACAGACTCAGAGGAAGGCACCTGATGTCCTTTAAATCATGCATTCTTTCTTACTTCTCTCTTGTGAATACAAACTACAATAGCCGGTATTCTTACTGAATACTAAATTCAAAATACAAAGTTGACAAGATTCACAGAATGTTAGCTCAGAAAAAGAATTTTAGAGTCTACTTAACTGTTTCATGTTACGAAAGAGGAAATTGAGTCTTGGTCACAAAAGTAATAGGGCATTCCCAAGGTCACAAATATAATAGCAAACCAGAAAAAAAGAATCCTTTACTCCTGAGTCCTAACACTGTATTAATGCTTCTAAATTATTACTTCACTAGAATTAAAGAGTTAGGCTTTATTACAGAACTAATACACATGCATTCATATTCTTTATGAAATACTTTTTGCAGCATTGCCTAAATGCACATCCTTAGTAAACTGAATACTAATCCTATCTTACCAGTTATTTACAATGACATTTTTCATCATCAGTACCATAATTACTCTTCAAACAATGGTAGTTGTCAGTGTACCAGACCCTTTTAGTGTATTATAATTTCATTTAATCCTTAGCAGAAACTTCTACATAAATAGTGTTAATATTTGAATTGAAAGATAGGAAAACTGAAGCACAGGGAAAAAGAAGTCACTGCAATCACACATACAGAATTGATGCAGGGATTCTAACCCAAGTCTTTCTGACTAGCGCTTGCACATTTGTCTTACAAGCTTTACTTCACATTTCACACTCCTCTAGATTTTCTGCCAGCTAGCTAAAGCTATGAATTCAAATACCTAAGCAAGCATTTAGGTAGATTTATACTGCTTCATGTCAGTGTTGCAAAAACGCAATGCTGTGTAAATTCTACTTGAAAAACCCGTTTAAGGCAATATTACAAAATCCATTGGATGTAGTCATATCTGTAAAAATAATACCTCTGAAAAATAGACTGTGTTACTCTGAACTTGCCAGAATATGTATAACAGGGTATGATGCTTGAAAGTGAGAGAAAGACATTCTTCCAAATCACAATCATAATCTGTGTTTTTACCACACTGGGTATAATGTAGGTTGGTAACCTTATAACCTCATAAAGTTTTTGTTGTTGTTACCTCCCCCCACCCTTGGTTTCATATTGCTTTTTATTTTTCATTTTTTTAAACTTTTTATTTTGAAATACATTCAAACTTACAGGCCAGTTACAAAAATAATAAAACCCATACAAAGAACTCCAACATAATCCTATTCCCTTAGATACTGAGATCCACTAATTTTAACTTTTGGCCAAATTTCCTGCATCTTTCTATCTATCTATCTATCTATCTATCTATCTATCTATCTATCTGTCTATTTTTATATCTATCTCTCTGTCTATTTTCTTAACACTTAAGTGTAGGTTATATATATCATATTCCTTAGGCATTTAATACTGTCATGTATATATCCTAAGAATAAGCATATACACTTATGTAACCATCATAAGTTGCAGGTATAAAGTTCAAAAAATTTAATATTGGTATAAATTTTACAATTCGTGTTCCAGTTTTTTCATATATCCCAATAATGTCCCTTTCAGCTTTTTCTCTTCCCTTGCTAGATCCCATCTGGGATCACACATATTGCATTTCATTGTCATTGTCTCTTTAGTTGCCTTCTTTCTTTTTTATTAACTGTGGGAACATGTACACAACATAAACTTTCCGATCTCAAATCCTCCCAAGCACACCATTTAATGAGATTAATCACAATATTGTGGTATCCTCACCACCTTCCATTAATAAAATTTTCCCATCTCACAAAACAGAAATCTAACATGCATTATGCATTTACACCTCATTACAACTTCCACAAGCCCCCCTGGCAACTGTACTCTAAATCCAGTTTCTAGGAGCTTGCATATTCACAATTTTATTTGTTGTTACCATGGTGCTTACATTTAACATCCTAAGTCTATGGCAATCTCATTTACTTTGATACCAACTTAACTTCAATAATATTCACAAACTATATTCTTACCCCAATTCCCCCACCTTTATTTAGTTCTTGTCACAAATTACATTTATACATTATTAATCCAAAACCATTAATTTATCATTACATTTTATGCATCTGCTGTTTTTCATCCGATAGGAAGTAAAAAGTGGAGTTATAAACCAAAAATATAACAGTATTGGCATATATGTTTACCATGTCATTACACACAATGGGTATCTTTATTTTTTCATGCAATTTTGTGCTGTTATCTATTGTCCTTTCCTTTCAACCTGCAGAAGTATTGTGAGCATTTCATGAAGACCCATTCTAGTGGTGAAGAACCCCCTCCCTCAGCTTTTGTTTGTCTGGAAATATCTTAATCTCTCCCTCATTTTTGATAGTTTTCCTGGATATAGAATTCTTTAGTGGCAATTTTTTGATTTTAGCACTTTAAATATGTCATCCTGCGGCCTTCTTGCCTCCATGGTCTCCAATGAGAAACTGGCATTTAATCTTATTGAGGCTTCTTTTTATATGAGACATTGCTTCTCCTTTGTGGCTTTCAGAAGTCTCTCTTTATCTTTGGCATGGGTCTATTTGGATTTATACTGTTTGGAATTTGTAGAGCAACTTGGATGTGTATATTCATGTCTTTCATTAATTCTGGGAAGTTTTCAGCCATTATTTCTTTGGCTATCCTTGCTACACCTTCCTCTCTCTTTCTTCTTCTTCTGGGACTCCCATAATGTACATATCAGTGCCCCAATATATGCTTGATGGTGTTCCACAGCTTCCTCAGCCCCTGTTCACTTTTCTTCATTGTTTCTTCCTTCTGCTTCTCAGAATGAATTATTTAAATTGCCTTTTCTTCAAGTTATCTGATGCTTTCTTCTGCCAAACAGTTGTTGAACCCCTCTAGGGAATTTTAAATATCTGTTACTGTACTGTATAGCTCTGTTTGGTTCCTTTTCAAAATTTTCATCTCTCTAGTGATATGCAATTTGTGTTCACCTACCATTTTTCTAATTACCTTTAGTTCTTTCTCCATGTTTTCCTTTAGCTCTTTGAGCACATTCAGGACCATTTAAAAAAGTCTATGTCTGGTATGTACCAGGTATGGTCCTCCTCACTGATGGTTTCTTTCTTTTATTTTTTTGAACTTGCAAATTTTATTTTTTAACCTTCTATTTCATAATATAAACAGTAAATTATATAAATTTCTCTTTAAGAAAACCAATTTAACAATACTGCAAAAGCTATATATTTTTTAAATTTTTAATGCAATTTTATTGATATACATCTGCACACCATATAATCCATCCATCATCTATGATTTCTAATGCTTCAGTCAATCTTCTTCTTTGCCTGTGCCATCAGTTCTTATATCTTTATGTTTTTGTAACCTTTTGTTGAAACCTGAACATTATGGTAAGTTAATGTGTTATCACTGGAATTTAGACACTGAGGTATCTGTTCCTGAGGCTTTTCTCCAGCTAGTGCTATGACAGATCTTTCCTTGAATGCAAAGAACTACTGGAGGAAAAAAAAAAAAAAAGGAATAAAAGGAAGTACCTTCTCCAGTCTTTGCAGATTGATCTGTAGACATGCTCTCCTTCAGGTTTCATCCATATGAATTAAGAGAATAGCTCCAATCCAAAGTGTAGGGGCCTCCTGATCCTTTCTGGGCAGGTGCCCTTTATTGTTTTTAAAGAATTAAAAAGATGATGTGTATATAAAAGATTCAGTACAGTAAGTGCTAAATAAACTTTATTGTTATCATTATTAGCATTCTGCCTTCATTTCTTCTCCTATTTTCTCCTTAATTCTTCTAAATGTTCTAGGTTTTCTTTGTTTGCTATCACTATTTAATTGAAATTGTTCTAAGAATAGTAGGGACCATGAGATGAATAACATTTTTTAAATTCTACTTTTGCTTCTCATCTGAACAGCATTTACTACAAGTGCCTATAAATCGATATATAGATGATAGGTAAATAGATAGATAGATAGATAGATAGATAGATAGATGCGTATGATGATTTATCAGTCTCTTCTAAAATATTTTACATGCATTATCTTCTCTAGTTCTCACAACACACTGTAAAGGAAGAAAATACAACTATTATAGTTTTAAAGGTTGTATCAATTACTATCTCTACAATATTTCTGTCTAACCAACAACCATAAATTCTCAGTGTCACACAGCAATGAGCATTCATTATTTACGAATCTGGGATAAGCTGAGGACTTCTGGGCAGCTGCACTGACCTTGGCTGGACTGCTCATGTCTAAGGGTCCACTGGCTATTGGAACATCTAGGCTCACCTTGGCTGGAGCCACTGTGATGACTCGGCTTTGCTCTTATGTCTTTTATCTGCCAGCAAATTAGTCCAGGCATATTCTTATGGGGATGATAGAGATGCAAGAGATTAAATGGAACAATGCCATGCCTCTTACCTTCTCTTTTAGCCAAAGCAAGTCACATGGCTAAGCCCAGATTCAAGATATTGAGAATGAGACTCTACCTATCTAGTAGGCAGAACTGCAAAATCGAATATCAAGGAGCATGATTACAGGGAGTAAAGAATTAATAAACAATGAAATCAATGTATCTCATTATATAAAGAAACTGAGACTTAAAGCAGCTAAATAAACAAAGTTCACATACCTAGCACATTACGGAGACAGAATCCAGACCAAGGATTGTCAGATTCTAGAGCCGCCATCTAAAACATTTTAACTTCTCTTCCCATTTAAACTATTTTCTTCTTCTATTTTCCATAATATATATCTTTTATGGCTCTATTCTAAACTTCCAAATGATTAGTTTTGTCTCATTTACTAGTTCTCCCCTCCCACCCACCCCCCACCTATAGTCTTTGAACATTAGACTAGCAGAGGCAATCTCAGAGCTTTGCTGTAGAACTCCTTTTTACACTCTATCCTGAGGTCCACAGAACTCTGTAAGGCCAGTGGATAGAAGCTCCATAACTTTAGATGGGGGAAAAAAGTCTTCATTTTCACTAGATTCCAACAGAACTGCTTCTTTAAATTATGAACATAGGCTACAGATTACATTAGTATTAGTAATAACTGAGACTTTGTCAACAATTAGAAATCACTGACAATTTCATATTATAATATAGTTGTTATGAGAATCTCAAAATATTGTTGATGTTCACCCAACTTTGAACTTATGGTAGTTATTAGACTAAATTTGACAGTTAATGTTTGAATTAAGAAGGACATATATTAACAATATATAAATTTATTTTAAAATATTTTTATAACATATTTCAATGCAATTGGTTTGTTATGCAATCTGATGTACTTAAAGCAGTCTTGTGATGAGGTTTTTTAGGCAATGTCAGACTACACAATCTATGTGGTTTAAAATAAATTTTAAAAAGTCAATAACTAATTTAAAAATATATACTTGCTAAATGATATTATTTTCTTTGTCACAGTTATCTTCCATTTGCTGAAAATAAATCTTTCTCTAACCCAGATATCTCTTCTGAGTTCCATACTCATATTCGATTGCCTAATGGCACTGTGCTCTTTTGCAGGCACATCAAAATAAATATGCACAAAATAGGATAACCTCTTTCCTCCATACATATCAAGCCTCTTTTCCATCTTGTGTTCTCTATCACACTTATGGTTGTCAGTTCCAAGCCCTGGGTGTCTTAGTCGATTGCCCTCTAAATGTCCCCATTGTCAAAAAGTGCAAGTTACTATTGGCCCCTCTTTCGACTACCACAGAGGACTTCTAATCATGATTCTGTATCTGCTTTTATGTTCCTCTAATCTATACTCTGCACTTAATCCAAATTTTCTTTTTAAAACACCAGTCCTATCAATGGTTTCTCATTGTACCTAGGAAAACATAAAAATGTTGCATGTGTCTTTCTAGCCACCCACCAACTTGACCCTTCCCTATTCATCTTCCAACACTATCCCCCATAACCTTTATGGCCAAAAGTCCTGAAATACTCAAATTCTTTAAGGTATATCTCTTTTTCCTTGTGGATTGGTAATGGGTTCTGCTGTACCCCAAAATTGGCACTTAAGGAAACAACTGTTTATGCAGCTCAATATTTGGTGGAACAGCAATTTGGGCTGTAATCAGCTAAACAGTTCTTCTGGCTCTCTGAGTTGAGCTCACTCATGAATCTGGGGTCAGAGACAGTTTCTGAGGTTAGCCGGCTGAGAGCTGGAGCGCCTCTGTTCTCTTCCATGTGGGCTCTCGTCTTTCAGTTGGCTACTCCTTATAGATTTGGTTACATGGATGATTTCAAGTGAAGCAAGAATTGAAGCTTCAAGACTTCAAGGAGCCTAGACTCAGAACTTGTCTAACACTGATTTCTCAACACTAGTTGTCAGCTGCACAGCCAACTGCAATTCAAGAGGAGAGTAATTCCATCTTTTGACAGGAGGAACTACAAAATATAGTGAATATATTTGCCATGTCCAGAATAACTTAAACATGATTTTCTGTTTTTCAGTTGGCTAAAATCACACTCATCTTCAGCAATAAGGTCTTTCTGTTTTTCTGAAGCTGTTTAAGACCTCGCATATATAGTCCTTAATTAAACACTTCAATGTGTTGTGCTACAATACCAAATTGGTAAATTATGATGTCCTAAGAAAAAGCCATAGTTGTTAATCTGCCCTCCTACTCATTACAAACTTGAAAGAATAAACTTCTTTAAAAGTCATCAAAGTATGTTGTTTGCCAAGGAAGACAGTAGAATAGAGGAAATATATGTCGAGAACATGTGCACAGAATGCATTCATTTCAATCCAGTGCACACCATGGGAATCATAGCACACACTCTGTTAGAAGGATCCTTCTGAGAAAGCATTCTCTTAAAAATTGAACCACAAGAGACATGCAAAAACATCAATGGCAGCACATTACAACCAACTGTGGAGGAAGAAGATGGTACTGGAACACAGCTTCTCCAAGAAAAAGGCCTATCACCTTACTTCCTTTCCTATCTTGAAACTTCATACTTTTTTTTTATTTTTGTTTTAACCTAAACCATGCACTCTGTGAAGGAAGAGTACCTACCTATCTGTCTGCATTGTTACCTGTAGATACTAATTGTTCTACAATTTTGACTTAATGTAAACAGCATTGAGCTACTAAAGTTGAAAATTTATGACTTCATTGACACTTCACATTGTGCAAACGAATCAGCCTCATGCCTTGACTAGCAAATAGCAATTAGAATTAAGTGGAAACTTCTTACATAGCATGCAAACCTTCAGCTGGTTAGGAAGTTTCCCTGTGTACTGTGGGTTCTTGCTTGGCATTATCACCCGTGTCATGTAAGAATAAAAGTAACTAACATAAGTCTGAAAATTTGACCTTCTATCAGTTCTCCCTCTGCCTCCCCCTGCCCCTCCTCCTCCCCCCCTTTCTTTTCTCTCTTTCTCCTAAATGAAAAGCAAAGAACATGGCAATGTGACATCTTCAAATTTTTATATACCCATGAGCTACATTGAATAATTAGGAAAGAGTTTTCCCCCAAAATTAATTTTTTCACGTCTCAGAATTGAGTGAAACCTGTGGCTAATGAGGAAATTAAATAATTTGTCTTTTGAAAGTGCATTTCTTCCTCAACTTTTTTTCTGCCTTTAAGGCTTTTTAGAGCCTTTAAAAAATTTAGTATGTGTGATGTTGAGTTGTCAGAACATACCCTTAGTCTGGGTTGGGCTATGTCTGGCTTTAGGCACCTCTACCAGAATTAGGTCATCGTTAAAAGTACACCAACTTAGGGGCTGACACAGAAGAGCTACAAATACAGAAGGAAATAGTTTAAATGCTGTTGAGACTTAATTTACAATAACTTAAGGCAAAAACACAGTGAACCAGTTGGCTTGTCCAGATAAAAAGCTAAAGGTGGATCTGGCTGAATCCTGAAGCTCAGTGTTTTCTTTCGGTGTTGTCAGGAGCCTTTTTCTTTCCCCTTCTTTCATATCTGGTAGCCTCCGCTACCTCTTGCATTTGGATTAATGTTCACCATTGCAGTAAGGCACAACTGTATCCCGAATTTCTACATTGACATCTTTTCAACATTGGCATATAAACAGGTAAGAGACATTCCTCCCCAGTAACTCTGGCAAAAAAATATCCCTGGGAGAACTTTAATCATCCTAAGCCAATCATTTTGGCCAAAGGATGTGGTCTTCTGACTGATCACCATTGTGGTTTTACTTTTACTTTGTATGCCATAAAGTCCCTGGCTTGGTAATTTAAGAAAAAGATGTGTAACATTTGACAAATCTTCTTCCTTTCTAGGCTTTAGTTTCCTTATGCACCAGATGAAGGATTCAGTGTTCCTAAGTCCTCTTTGTGCTCTGAGGTTCTGTGGTTTTATGTCTGAACGCATCAGCAAGTCCATGAGTACTATAATCAACTTGCACTCTACATTTACCTATAGACTTCACTTAATACAGTTGCTAGTATTTTGAGTTTCTTGGTAAATATAAGCTGTGGAATTGGTTAGAATGGTTTTAACTTTCATCCTCTTGTTAATTGCTAAATATACAAATTCATGATGCAATTTCTTTTCTTTTTTTTACTATGTTAATTTTTCAAAGGGTTCTGAGAGAGGCGTTTTCCAATATGCTTTAGGATGAAAATTTATTTTTAGTGTCTGGAGTTTATTGTTATTTATTTAGGTGTATTGAAAAATCTTTAAAGTTGTAGCATTGGAAAATCTACATCTAATTGAAATAGATTATATTATATTGCTCATTGGGCTTAACAAATCTGAAAAGTATTTCAGAAAATAATCTAGATTTTTTTTTAATACCTAATTTGTATCAGAAGGAAGTAAGTCAAGGGGACACTGCTGGCAGAAGATTAAGAGAACAAATACTGAACAGCAGGGTGGAAGCACAGCATTGCTGGCAAGTCAGGATTTGAAATTGGTCCTGTCCAATTACTAGCTGTGTAATTTTGGATAAGTTACTTACTCAATCTATCTATCTTTCTATTCTTCTGCAAATGGGGTTACTACTAGTTCCTCCCATAAGGTTTTATAAGGATTGCCTTATTTTATTTTTCAGTATAATATAAAATATAATATGATATGATATAATGTTTTATTATACTCGCTATATATCATAATTCATTAAGTTTAAGACTATTACATATTTCATACAATTCTTTAAAGTGCAATTAAGAAATGAAAAGAAAATATTGCAAATTAACGATGACATGCTATTGATTATGACACATCTTGATTTAATTAAAAAATGCATCTCAAAGTCATTAAATTTTTTAATATGTGATAAATACATAAACTGTATTTTCTGAAGGAAACAAATGAAATTACATTTATAATTAAAAATATTAGATTCAAATTATTTAATTAACATACTGTATCATAATTCTGCTTATTTACATGTTCATTCCTTTAGTAAGTCAATAAACAATTACTGAATGGCTGATGGTGATAATTTTTTTTTCATAATCTAAATGGATAAGATTGTACAAGAGCTGGCATGTCAGATAGAGATAGCCTATTTAAATTTAGGGAGGCTATCTGATATATAGAGCTCTCTTGATCTAAAGAGACTTTTATTTTTCATTTGAATCCTGTGTTATGAAAATAACCAAAATGAGTCTTCTGGGTAAAGACCAATAAATGAAATTTTTTCCATACAACCCTTTATTGGCACTTCTGTTCTTTTTCAAATTTGGAAGATTCTGTGGGGTTTGGTCATTTATAATTTTTACCATATGTGTTGGGCCCTTCTCAACATATGGTTGGTACTCTATCTTTCAAATTTATTCCTAACTCTGAATTTTAAGTTTTTATTCATGAGCATTTCTAGATGTTTCTAAGAATACCCATGGTGACTTTCTGTGTGAATTTCATGTATTTTATAATTGCCCTCAATTTTTCCAATTCAAATATTTCTCCTTCTCTTTGAAATTTAATAAAATCAATCAATATTACTTGACTGATTTCAAGTAGTTAAATACTTGTCACCACTAATGATGTCATCACTCTTATGGCTATTGCAGAGAATATAGACTCACCAAGTTTTTCCTTAAAATGCTTAATTCTCATTGGAAAGATAAGGCTTATCCATGTGTACAGAACAGCAAGCTATATAAGATGGTAATGCTAAGATTATCAGGAAAGAAAAGAGGAAAAACAGAGAGCAAAGAAGGAATCTGGGGAGGGAGGTGAGAACAGAGGGAAGGGAAGGGAAGGGAGGGGACGGGACAGAAGGGAGGGGAAGGGAGCGGTAGAGAGGGGAAGGGAAGGGAAAAGAAACCCGAGTGTTAAAGGTGGAAACAAGGAAGGCTTCATGGAGGAGGTAGGATTCAAATTCAAAATGGGCAGATATTTTACAGCCAGAAAGGATAAGGAAGATAACCTTGGTGAGAAGAAAATATAAACAAAACTGTAGCATATTGATTGAACATCAAACTGATTAGCCTGATTTGTATTATAATGAAAATATGAGAAAGATGTGAGAAATAAATATGTACTCACAGTCAACATTGTCTGAGATCTCCCTGCAGTGTTTTCAAATTGAAATGAAGAAACATATGTAGAAAAGCAATAGAATATGCATGATACGTACTGCTTACATTTAACCCCCCTGAGTCCATAGGCACATCTGTTTAAATCACAGTATCCTTCCCCACTGAGTATAGAAGAGGCCTCTCAAAATCCTTTTCCCACAGCTTTGCAAGCATCACTGTCATTCAGTCAGAGTTGGCAGTTGAAACAAAAGCTAACAATGCACATTTGAAAACAGGATCAGAAAATCCAAATTCAAACCTTAAGTCCACCTCTACTTGTGTCACTTTTGGCAAGTCACACGTACAACCTCCCTATGTTGTATGTTATCATTGATAAGCATAAGTTGTTGGGCTATTCCAAATGCTGGCATCATTACACTAATGTTTGTGGGATTATTTGGTAAGTATGCAAAAATGGTCATGCAAATAAAAGGAAAAATTCGTTTTTTTATATCTTCTTTAAAATATAGAAATATAACATCTTACAACTTACTTCTTAATTTCCACATTCTAGTTAAGTTTGGAAATCCATTATTTTCTCCTGCATTGAATTATGCAGGTACATTTTCCAAGCAAAGTGAGACTCATACATCAATACCAAAATAATGGTTCTCAATCTTTTCCAGTTCTTAAGAAGTTGTTCTTTGCTGGTGCTCTGTTTTGGATTCTTTGGTATCATGTGCATGGTTAATTGTTTTCCTCCTATACAAACCCATCTGCATGTCATCTTTTCTGTGGCTTTACCAGAAAAAAAGTCTTCCGCCAGGATAGAAGTTGATTCTTTAAACATGTGAAAAAATAATGAATGTTTTGATAGTTATGAAAGTGAGAGATACTGTACTTCTTTTCACTACAATAATTTATACAGTGAGTTAGAAACAAAATGGGAAAAATTGGAGGTCACTTAATATATAGATAGAAATTCTAGATTCATATAGACCAAAAAATATTCAGCTATTTCTTTCTTATGAATTATTTTAAAACAAAGAACGTTACTGATTTCTAGTCATTTCTTGGATGTGCAATACAATTATCAGTCATTTTTTAATCTAGTCACCCGATCAAATCTTTAATTTTAGGGATTATAATTCTATTACTAAACATCATTGTGCAGGGTATAAAATATTCCATATGTATGTATGGCCTTTTACAGAACAAAGGCAAACCAAGCTCTTATTTTGATGCAGACAAAATGACAGTGGTGAAAAGAGACATGTAGACAGGATTCTACTCAAAATTCATGAATGGCATTCAAAATTGTGCATGGGAATTGTTGTGCATGTATTAATAGAAAGTTCTGATAGGCAGGAGGTCCCAGTTCCAACTTTCATGCTCTGTAAAGAGTTTTAAAGCATTATGGGCAGAAGCCATGAAATACTCAGAATTGCAAAGGGTCCAGAGTGAGCCAATGAAAAGTAAAACGTAAAGAAAAAAGTATATTTTATATGAACAGAGAGTACAAGTTGAGTGCAGAAGATAAATGGAACGCATTTAAAACTTTATGCAAACATTACTAATCAATCTTTCTTGAATATTAAACTGTTTTTTGGTGATTGGATAATTTTATCTTGTATTTTGTAAAATTTTCTTTTTAACTACTGTCTTACGTCAACTCAGATACGTAAACTTTCCCAATCAAGTACAAAACCACTTCTTGCTCTCTGTGCTATGTTTGTTGCAGGTTAGTCCACATGGTTTGTCACATGTCCACTCAATGTCAACTTTTGGTTTTATAGCCACTGAACAGGAGGAAAGCAATAACAAAGTGTTAGGTTTGTCAAAATTGTTGAGTAAAATGAATTGTAATTTCAGTGGAATAAAATCAATAAATTCCATTCTGTATTTGTTAATTTATTTACCCAACATTATTAATCTGTAGCCCTATTTCGTCTGTACTATGGAGAACTGTTCCTAGATTTACAAAATTCAGACTGACAAGGAAATGAGACCAGAGTGAGTAAACTTTTATATATGTTTGCATAGTCTCTATGGAGAAGTATATTGATAGCGTCCTTGAATAAAATGTTGATTCCATTTGTTTTTAATCTTATTCCAGAATTAAAATCTGTCATCACAAGTTTGAATTCTCTGGAGGTATTCACCTTGGTTCTGTTCAAGTGATGGCTCCCCTCTGAGATCATTGTCTAAAGAATCTGAGATTTTTACCTGGAGATTATGTCTGAAAATAATATTTTCCAAGCTGTGAAAAAGGAGTAAGTGATTAACATTCCAAGAGGTAGAAATCTGTTTGGGTTATATTATTTGTTAATTCATATATTCAAAAAACCAACACATATTTCATGACACTGGAGTGGAGTACATGGGCACATAGATGCTGCAATTGGACTGTTGTGTTCTACAGCTCTACCACATTTTAGAGACGTAACTTTGGATAAGTGACTTAATTTCTCTGTGTCTCAGTTTACCATTGATAAAATTGGAGATACATTAGTAGTAATTCTTTCCTGGTTGTGGTTTGGATTTAGGCATGCAAATTGCTTGACACAAGTCTGGCACTTGTAAAAAGAGCTAAATTTTTAGTAGCGATAGCAGTAGCAGTAGTGACAATGGCAATGGTGATAGTGGCAATGTTCCTGTGTTACTCTATGCATTATGAATAAAAAGCTAATTTTCCCTTTCCTCAAGGAATTTTATATCTATCTGGAAGCCATATTATTATCTGTATTATTTTCCTTTGCATCCATAATCCTTATGGTGTGTGTGTGTGTGTGTGTGTGTGTGTGTGTGTTCGTGTGTGTGGGCCACCTGTATTAAACGAGGGAAGTGACATTGTCTACTGTTTATCTTTATATCTCTCAGCACTGGAAAAAGTGCCTGCAATACAGTTGCTGTTCAGTCAATAATACTAAATGAATGAATGTACTGTTTATTGTATTTTGTTATTCCTCATCTCACTAGGAAAAGGAGAACAGAAGAAAAGAAGCATGCATCAAATTGAATTTCCAATCCTTCCACCAACTGTGTCATCTCATTCCACTTTTCTCATAGATATTTGTGAGAATCCAATTAAATGAAGGATTCTGGAAATATAAATCTTGTCCTTGAATAATCATTCCTATTAGGTATAGCGTATGAGATTTTGAAGCATTTCTATGAATTTTGTTTTTCAATACCTATATATTATAGTAGTTGGAACAACATTTCTTTGTTTAAGATAAAGATTTTACACTCATAAGCTAATATTGAACTTCCACCCCATTTAAATATCTTGTCTCATTTTCTCATTTTTCTCATGTAATTTAGTCGTCACACTCCCCAATTTAGCCTAATAGTACTTTTTTGTCCCAAACCAGTATATAGTGATAAACGTCTCCAATTCTTCCATCTATCAAAGTACAGATAACTACTGACCATATAAGAATAAATAAAAACAAGCAAAGATCACCATAAAAACTCCTGCATTTCTCTCAAGTCTAAAGAGAAATGATATACTTGCTTCTTCCAGTCTCTAGACAAGGGCCATTTTTATTATTCTCTCCAGGATACCTGAGCTGAATGGGTTGCTTTGCTATCATAGTATGGACAGGATTAAAGACTGGTCTGCTGATGACTAAGTTCCATATATACAAGGGTAAACAACACTTCCATTTGCCAGTAGGGGATGAGCCTAATTATGCCTACAGCTGTGTCACTCATGGGGCCACTCCTGCAGCAATCTGGCTCTCTGCTTCCTTTCCTAGAGTTCTCTACCACGGAGATGAAACTTTGCAGTCTCTAGTGCTTGAGCTCATGCTGACTTGACTCATTAACAGATTCCAGCTGTTCTTCCATAGCAACAGACAACTTCACATCTGCAGGGCCATTTGGATCTCAGATGTGAGTGGCAAAGATCACTGCTTGACAATGTTTTGCAATTCCAGGTGGTTGTTAGCATTGGAGTGAATGTAAAATGAAAAGTTTTGATTATCTTTTATTCTGAATACATGGTGACTTTCAACAAATATATCTTCATGTGGTTTGAAAACTAAACGCTACAACTTGAAATCCACATTAAAGTAAATAAAGATTGCACACATACACAAACAGCAAAAATCAAGAGATTGAAACTAAAAATAAATTAAAACCTATCACTAACTATGAATGAGAATGAGTTTACCCTAATGAGCTCTTTGATCTAACAACTCGACTAACAACTCAGAAATTTTCTTTCCATTTGCAAAAATATAGTATTATGTGATCTCTGAAGATATTCTAGCTCCCAATTTTATAATATTATAATTTTGTGTTAAGTAGAGAATAGGCATACCAAATATATCAAAATTACATGAGAAAGGAAATTTTCTTTAGAAAACCAGAGTGAACCATAAATCGAAAATATAGTTCTGTAAATTCTAAAAACACATGTGCTTTGAACAAAAATTGTCTAACAGTGATCGATCAATATGTGAGAGGTGAAGTCTGAGAGTAATGGCAACAAAATGTGATATTTGAAATCTGTTATTTTAGAAAACCAAACTGTAAAACTAGTAGGGAAAGGAAGAAGTTGATGGGTTTGACAAAGTCAAAATTCTGTTCAGTTCTTGTAGGCCTCTAAATGAATGATACCATGGTTACTCTTTTAAGAAGAAACAAGAAGAATCACATAGCATGCAATTTCATCACTGGTGAATATTTTCACTCAAGCTAACAGGCTTCTGAATCTCTTTGGACAGTTTCCTTCATCAACATATTACCTATTTGAGAAAAATGTTTCAGATCTTCTTTTGAGAAGGATTTTTAAAAAGACAAGATATGTTCATGAGAGAAGAAAAAAGATTACTATGTTCTCTTTGATTTCTATAAGCATAACCAAACTAGTTCAGGCACTTTTTATTCACTTTTATTATTTATTTTATTTATCAATTAATTCAATTATTTAGATATTGTTACACTATCTGCCTTTACAAATGACTTGGTGAGGCTTCAAAATTAATTATTGCAGTAATCTCTACACTGGTGGTTAGGTTCCAACAACATCATTGAATTTATTCTTTTCGCAATTGCACAGATGAGAACATTTCCATTTTCTTCTTAAGTTCTTTGTTGGTTTTCAGGTTTTTTTTCCCCCTTCTACAAATTTGCCTAAATTTCTCAGTCAGGAGTTCAAGACTTTACCCATACTGGTCCTGATTTGCATTATATGCACACACAGTTTTAATTCTTATTATACATAGAGTAAGCATTATTTCGAACTTCCACTAGAGTCAAATTATTACAATTGCTCTCATCCAGAAATGTCTGCAAATTCCTGGCTTATGGAAGTTACTTAACTGTGTTCCTTTCACCTAGACTCCTCAGCTTACTTCTCTTCATTTTTATCAATTCTTCCTGAAGAAGCAGTTCTTGTTCATCACATCAAATCCCAGGGAAGTTCTGATTACCAGGAAGTGGAACCTCCTTTCTATTATTTGACCTTCATAATCAACTTCTTTCTGTTATTTTTATATATATGCTGGTATTTACCAACAGGCTGGGGATGGGGTGGGGTGAGGGATGGGTGACTGGTAATGCTTAAAAATTGCTGTGGTATAAATATTCCCATTGTGGCTGATTTCAAGCAAATTATGTTTTCACTGAATGAGGAGTTGAAAAGAAATACCCACCATCAACTTTTGTTTGCCAGTTACAGCTGGCTGTACTCCACCATTGAATATGCAAAGAACTTGTTTTTTTTCTAATTGATGATTATAAAGGACTTGAGTGTATGTAATATATTTTAAAACATATCTCCTTAATATCACTCTGGCTATATTTGGCATCTGTGATGGTTAATTTTATGTATCAACTTGACAAGGTTAGGTTACCATGTCTGCTTGTTTGGTCAACATGGCCTATTGTTACCATAGATGTATTTCATAGATAGATGGGATCAGCATCTACAGTCAACTGACCTTATGTAAAGGAGACTGCACTCCTTAATGTGGGTGGGACTCGTTTAGAATTCAAGAATTCAACATCACACAGGAATTTTCAACCTCCTCTTGCTATTTCCCACAATTGTGTGAGCCAATTCCCTATAATGACCTAGAACTAGACAAGGAACTGGACCTGAAGCTACAGCATCTCTATCTATAGTTATAGCCTGTTCATTCTGTTTCTTCGGAGGATGTTAACTGATACAGCATCTAAAGTAGATAGATAGATAGATAGATAGATAGATAGATAGATAGATAGAGATATAGATATATAGATATAGATGTATATTGATACTGATATTTCTGTAATGTCTTTTTGAATTCCTGGAACATGTGAAAATAAATGTAATCAGGTCACCCCCGCACCCCAGGAAAATCTATTTGATTTTCCACAAAGAATGTTCCATTTCAGAGTACTTTAAGGTTCACATCCAGTGTCAATTATAATGATTTTATCATCTCAGAATCTGTGAAAATAAATATGATTATTCTGCTTTTACAGATGAGAAACTGTGGGTTGAGATAAGTAATTGCCCAAAATAAGTGAAAGATAATAAGTGACAGAGCCAGGACTAGATTCCAGATCTGTTGACAACAAGACTAGGTAACAACAACAAAATTATCTCCAACATTTTGGCAGAAAACTCTTGACAAGTAAGACTTGATCTGGAGGAATTTAAGTAATTTAATAATGTGAATACATTGTTATTCTTCATTCTTCATAATTTCAACCTGATTTCTCAACTCCAAGTTTCCTTCATTTCTTTATTAAGTCAATCATTTTTTTCTTGTTTAGTGTTATCTCATAACCATAGCTCCTAGATTTAGATAGGATTTGTTTCTTTATCTTAGGTTTTATCTTAGATTTGTTTTTGGTTTTGAAGCTGAACTAGTTTTCTTTTAGAGCTGAATTGTAGAGCTTACAGCTTTTACCCAAATTAATAGTCAACAGCTTAAAATGGGGTACACTATTTTTAAACACTAAAGAAATTTTTAAAAGGAGATATCAGTTGTGCCTTTTTAATTCAGACAGACACACACATGCACATGCAAATGAGACCTCTTCTGGATTCTTCAGATGGTAAAAAGTGGAGGAATGCATATAGGAGTAAATAGATTCAGATCAGTTAACTGAGAATCGAGGCTCAAACAGGAAGCCCATCGGGTCCTGAAAGAATCAGAAAAGGTAGAAGTAAGAAACTTTTCACAAACTTATAAATTGCTCTTCTTCCATTTTGTCCTAAGAATATGAGTTATTTTTTTTAAGATGAAATTACAACCACATGTGAACAAATGATGAAGAAAGGTATGAGGAACCAAATACAGTTGGCTTATTTTTTGAAACCCCCTAGGGATATTTAAATAAAAGCACCAGTGTATATTAAACACTGGAAACACAATAGAAAATAAAAGATCTAATTGGGCTCAAGCAGCTCTTAATATTTCATGCTCCATTTAAAGAAAATACCTTGCCTCTAATAATAAAGAATGAACCACTCAAGAAAAATTGTACATGAGAATTAGGTGGTAATAATAGAAGTCATTGAAACCAGCAAGCATGTACACACACACCCACACACATTGGATGGCATGATAAGGAAAGTGTTTATTGAGTTATTTCATCTACACTTAATGAAGAATATTTTCTTTTTTTGTTGTTCTGTTTTTCTCTTTGATAAAATATCTCACCATTTATACAATTACACAACAAAAATTGCTTGTTGAATCTTCTCCTGAAAACAAAATGCGAATTAAAACTATAATAAATTCTTAGTTTCTCAACATAGGTAAAGTTTTGTTGTGAGTAGTGAGAATGGCGCTGATAATGGACTTGATTAATTTCATGCTTTAGTATATGTAACAAGTAATGCTTCAGCAGCTTCTAATTCTCAGAGGGGAGAAAAGGAAAATTGTATTTTTCATTTTGGAACATTTCAAGTAATATTAAATTCCTGATGAAAATTCTCCCACCCAACCAATGATTTGTTGATTTCAGACATCTTTTACTTAAATTTACTAAATATATTTTTGTGTGGCACACTATAAACAGTAGTATTTGTGGTTATCAGTTACATATATAGGTTGATTATCATATAATATATTCGATTTCAATATAACAAAAGCACTTCAGAGTTTATTGAGTAATAAACTTTATCTACTTTACTTGGCTTAACTCTCTGAAATAGGAATTATTCCTTTTCTTTATTTGCAAATGAGGAAACGGACAATCTAAAAGATTAAATAATTTGTTCAAGATCATGTAGCCAGGATGTTCAAAATCAGACTTTTGGCTTGTTTTTTCTGACTATAATATGCTGTTACCTATTTGGCATAAGCTCAAGTTATTGACTAAGATGATTAACTGACTGATTAGGTTTATTGATTAGTTCATTTAGTCCTTCAATAAATATTTGTTCAGGCATTATGCTAGGCACAAAGATACATTGATAAAAATTATATTGACCATTGTCTCACTGATGTGAAGAAAAATAAACAATTATGCAATTTTAAGGTGTTATAATACTGTACATATATACTGTAAAGTGAGTCTCTATAAGAGATAAGAATATACGGTATCAAAAAGAAGGGAATGACTATGTCTGCCCACTGAAGTCAAGGTGGGCTTAACAGGGTGGGTAACTCTTGAAAATAAACCTCGAAGAAGTAGGAAATTTATTGACACATAATTGCCAGAACCAAAGTTCTCACCCCTAATGCATTTGGCACTCTTGGAGTGATAGGTAGCATGTAATTAAAACTTGACATGTGTCCAAAGTGCTATATATGATTTCTAAAGTGATATGTTTAATTTTAAAAATACCTATATTGAATAATTACTATTTCATTCCTAATTTTACAGTTGAAGGACATGGGGAACAAAATTATTAGGTAACTTGTCCAAGTTAACATATCATGAAAAGGCAAAAGAAAGACTATAATTCAGTCAGTTTGAGTCCCAAATCCTTTCTTTTAATCTTTACACATCTTTCCAAGATATGGCCTTATACGGAGTGTCATCTATCCACTTGTCTGTATTTTGGAAAATTCTAATTAAATTCTAAAATGGAAAAGCATTTCATTTACATTTTCATGAACACCAAGTTGACTTCAGTATCCTATTTATCCCTTCAGAATTTTTAGATAGGAAAAGATAAAATGAGTTTAAAATGTCAGTCAAACAAAACAGCTATTTCACTAAAATAAGCTAGGTATGACTTGATCAAATTTCTTAACCTCTAAATCTGTTTCCTCATACAGAAAACAGAAATTGTAATACCTGCTTCAGTCATTTCTGGCTGATCAAAACCTTTTTACCATACTTTGACAACTTCACTGTTTCTAGACTTTGTTCATCTTACCTTTCAAAGGCAGAATTATAAAATCAAACTAAACACTACAAAAAACAAAGTCAAAATATCATTCAGCTTCTCGGGCAGCAAGAGGAACCTAAATGGGCCTAACCAGATGCACTCGCGCAGGAGGCTGACTTGGAAGTGAGCTACTGACGGAGCCTGACTGAGGCATCCATTGTGCTGGCAGGCATGGTGGTAAGCAACCTGGGTCAGTAGTAAAAGCCTGTTTATTGAGTCCTACAGAACTTGGAAGTTTTCTTTCCAAACTCTGCTTTCCCAAAGATTCTGCAGTTCTTCTAATAACCATTAATGCATCCCATTTCAACAATGTAGATGGAATGGATTCTATTTTTTTCAACTCAGATGACCAGCACACCTAAGTTTTAGAGCTATTATGAAGATTCAAGGCATGGTATAATGTAGAGCACTTACTGTAGTAGCTATATGTGATGAATGTTCAGCAAATGGTAGTTAAAGTATCCATATTTTAATTTCTGCTGCTGCCTTATAATAAACATCTGGACATTGTTATTATTTGATAATTCAGTTTTAAATTGTTCTAGCCACGTTTGAAGTAGTCTATTAATTTTTTTCTTCAGATTTTATGATATTGAGTGAATTTTAGATAGACTTTAATATCTAAGAATAAAAATTGCAAATTTTTAAATAAAGCAGTAGGAAGTCCTCAAACTCATTAATTATCTTATCCTCATTTTATTCTGGCTTTTGCTGAATTTTGTAGAATTTTTAATGTTAGAAATAACAGAATATGTAAAAAAATATTTTTCTCCTTTAAAATAGTAAATTACATACAGTGCTGTTAAGAGCTATAACATACATATAAATTGATTTTGACTTATTGTGACACTGATGTTGTAGGTGAGATTGCCAGATCCAAATGATAAATTCTTTTTTCTAAAAAATTATTGATGATGGCATGCAGACAAAATCTAATATGATCCAAAATTAGAAAGTCCCAAAAGGGCTTCACATAGGATGCAGTTCATAGTGAAAGACAATTAAGAACAACTATTTCCTGCAAAATTCCTCCAGAAAGAAGAGAACTTTACTTCAAAGACAGATTAATTCATCCAAGGAATCAGAGGTGGTCAATGTGCATTCAAACAGCTTACAGGAAAAAAAAAAAAAAGAAAAGAAAAAACTACATTCACAGAAAAAGGCTATTTCAACCCACAGGAGTTGGGCATTACATTATGTAGGAGGAGAGAAGCTCTGGTGAACTAGGTCCAGAAAGTCTGCAATGGTCTCCACAGGGAGTCTTTGTGTAATTCCACTTCTGCAAGAAAGGATGAGTTGGATCTGGGGAGGAAGCAAGTCTTAGATTTCTGATTCACTGAAATCCTCTAATAAATGAATGCATTTATAAAATAATATCTTGGCCAATTGACATATCTCTTAGACTCTGCAGATTGGAAATACTAGAATAAAATACTAAATAATTGCACGGAATTTTTTCTTAGGTTCCTCCTCAGGCTATCACCATCATTTTTATTGACTGATAGGGGAAACAGAGAGAGATGCAAACTGCCGTTGTTTAAAACTACAGTAAGGAAGCACGCTTGGCAGCTTTCATGGATTGAACAAATATTTCTTCAGTATAACCTGTGTGCGAAGCAACGTGTTAGGCAGTAGTGTTGAGGTGGAAAGGAAAGAACAAATAAAACATTGATCTTAACACTTTTTTGTCACTTTAAAGAGATTTAAAGAAATTGCCCAAACTTCAAATTCCTCTCTCTCTTCCTTCTCAGAATGCCAATGCTAATTGGTACAGTACTGTACCAGTACTGTTAATGGAGATTTCAGTAAGTCTGGCCATATTTCCTCTGGGACACTGCCCTTTCCATGTGCCATGATGCCTAAATGAGCATTTTTGGTATCATCTGAACCCCTCCAATGGATTCTACCTGGGGTGAACAACTTATCCAAGGGAAGGCAATTTATAAGGTGGCCAGTTACTTTGTAGGTGGACTGCCTGAAAAGAGATTCATGGCTCAATGAGATTTTAACTCTAGTGAATATGAATTGGGAAATGTGAAATAATGAGTAGAAATTATAGCTGCAAGCCCATGAATATAAGCCAGGAGCAGTAAGGATACAAAGACAATGCATACATTGAAGTTATGAGAAAGAAACGATGAAACCTTTTGGAAGAAAGAGGGTGGAACAGGCTTTCAAAGAGAAACAGAGACGTGTTTAGAGAAAGACAATGTACATAAGACAAAATGGAAAGAGTTCTTTTTGTTTACATCTAACTTGACTCCCAATGAATCTATCGGTCCTGTTAATGTGAATCCTTATAATATTTATACTCTAACCTTTTGCCTAAAGTAGTTTGACAAATATGCCTATTCCTTTTATCACCCAAAGACTAATTAAAATAGTTCTGTGAATTTTCTGGAAATTTTGTCACATACAGCATCCCATTATTATTCCTTGTATCATATCAGAAAACAGAGGCAGATGGATGCTGGCTGAAGTTACCAAATATGCTTAGCAAAAGAGCAAGGGTTAAAACATGTCCTTGATTTCTTGTTAGTTCTCCTTTAAGGATAGCTATTTAATTGAAATATGCCTATAGCTATTTAGATGTATGAGGCAGGTTAACTATTAAAAAAAAGTTATTTGGATAGTGTTTGCATTAATTCAAAACAGAATTAGAGTACAAGTTGTTTTTTAAGAACATACATGGCTTTATTCCAAATGATTAATAATGGTGCATTAGCAATGAATGCACTATCTTAGAACTAAACAATGATCCACATTACACTAATATACAATTAATATTCTGAGGCTATCATTATTTGACATGACAATAACTATTTGCAAACAAAGAAAAGCTACACTTTATTTTCTATTCAGTGATAAATAGCTGATGCAACTTAATTTTTTTCACTATATTAATTATTTGAATGAATTACAAAAATTTGTTTGAATATGTTTTGGTATTACAAATACAGATAATTCAGAAACTCTTTTTTGAGTCCATAGGGTTTATTGATTAAATTCATCTATGAATTAAATATTTGCTGGAATCACCAGTTTAGTCCAATGTGGTATTTATTGGTGGTATTATCAAATATTCTAAAATGTCCCTAAAGGTACACAGAGCTTTTCAATATGCCAAAGCACTAGAACCTGTCAAATCTGATCCTATCCAACCTTTGTGACTCTGCGCCTCGCTGGGTTCCTACATGAAACTGATTGAATTGAACATGACAAGAAACCACATGCCTATTTTACACTTCTTCCACTGTAGGTATCCTTTCATTTTTAGGAAGTGTGCATGAATTTTTTTTTTTTTTTTTAATCATCATTTTATTGAGATATATTCACATACCACGCAGTCATACAAAACAAATTGTACTTTCGATTGTTTACAGTACCATTACATAGTTGTACATTCATCACCTAAATCAATCCCTGACACCTTCATTAGCACACACACAAAAATAACAAGAATAATAATTAGAGTGAAAAAGAGCAATTGAAGTAAAAAAGAACACTAGGTACCTTTGTCTGTTTGTTTGCTTCCCCTACTTTTCTACACATCCATCCATAAACTAGACAAAGTGGAGTTTGGTCCTTATGGCATTCCCAATCCCACTGTCACCCCTCATAAGCTACATTTTTATACAACTGTCTTCGAGATTCATGGGTTCTGGGTTGTAGTTTAATAGTTTCAGGTATCCACCACCAGCTACCCCAATTCTTTAGAACCTAAAAAAGGTTGTCTAAAGTGTGCGTAAGAGTGCCCACCAGAGTGATCTCTCGGCTCGTTTTGGAATCTCTCTGCCACTGAAGCTTATTTCATTTCCTTTCACATCCCCCTTTTGGTCAAGAAGATGTTCTCCATCCCACGATGCCGGGTCTACATTCCTCCCCGGGAGTCATATTCCACGTTGCCAGGGAGATTCACTTCCCTGGGTGTCTGATCCCACGTAGGGGGGAGGGCAGTGATTTCACCTTTCAAGTTGGCTTAGCCAGAGAGAGAGGGCCACATCTGAGCAACAAAGAGGCATTCAGGAGGAGACTCTTAGGCACAAATACAGGGAGGCCTAGCCTCTCCTTTGCAGCAACCGTCTTCCCAAGGGTAAAACTTATGGTAGAGGGCTCAACCCATCAAACCACCAGTCCCCTATGTCTGTGGTCATGTTAGCAACCATGGAGGTGGGGTAGGCGAATACCCCTGCATTCTCCACAGGCTCCTCAAGGGGGCACTACATCTTTTTTTTTTTTTTTTCCTTGTTTGTCTTTTTTCTTTTCTTTTTTTTTTTTTTTTAACTTTCCCTTCTTTTTTCAAATCAACTGTATGAAAAAAAAAGTTAAAAAGAAAACAAACATACAATAAAAGAACATTTCAAAGAGACCATAGCAAGGGAGTAAGAAAAAGACAACTAACCTAAGATAACTGCTTAACTTCCAACATGTTCCTACTTTACCCCAAGAAAGTTACATAATATAGCAACATTTCAGTGAACTTGTTCCTACTACATCCATCAGAAATTAACAGACCATAGTCATTTCTGGGCATCCCCAGAACGTTAAATAGCTTATCTGTTCTTCTTGGATTATTGTTCCCCCTTCCTTAATTGCTCTCTACTGCTAGTTCCCCTACATTCTACATTATAAACCATTTGTTTTACATTTTTCAAAGTTCACATTAGTGGTAGCATATAATATTTCTCTTTTTGTGCCTGGCTTATTTCGCTCAGCATTATGTCTTCAAGGTTCATCCATGTTGTCATATGTTTCACCAGATCGTTCCTTCTTACTGCCGCGTAGTATTCCATCGTGTGTATATACCACATTTTATTTATCCACTCATCTGTTGAAGGACATTTGGGTTGTTTCCATCTCTTGGCAATTGTGAATAATGCTGCTATGAACATTGGCGTGCAGATATCTGTTCGTGTCACTGCTTTCCGATCTTCCGGGTATATACCGAGAAGTGCAATCGCTGGATCGAATGGTAGCTCTATATCTAGTTTTCTAAGGAACTGCCAGACTGACTTCCAGAGTGGCTGAACCATTATACAGTCCCACCAACAATGAATAAGAGTTCCAATTTCTCCACATCCCCTCCAGCATTTGTAGTTTCCTGTTTGTTTAATGGCAGCCATTCTAACCGGTGTTAGATGGTCTCTCATTGTGGTCTTAATTTGCATCTCTCTAATAGCTAGTGAAGCTGAACATTTTTTCATGTGTTTCTTGGCCATTTGTATTTCCTCTTCAGAGAACTGTCTTTTCATATCTTTTGCCCATTTTATAATTGGGCTGTCTGTACTATTGTCATTGAGTTGTAGGATTTCTTTGTATATGCAAGATATCAGTCTTTTGTCAGATACATGGTTTCCAAAAATTTTTTCCCATTGAGTTGGCTGCCTCTTTACCTTTTTGAGAAATTCCTTTGAGGTGCAGAAACTTCTAAGCTTGAGGAGTTCCCATTTATCTATTTTCTCTTTTGTTGCTTGTGCTTTGGGTGTAAAGTCTAGGAAGTGGCCTCCTAATACAAGGTCTTGAAGATGTTTTCCTACATTATCTTCTAGGAGTTTTATGGTACTTTCTTTTATATTGAGATCTTTGGTCCATTTTGAGTTAATTTTTGTGTAGGGGGTGAGGTAGGGGTCCTCTTTCATTCTTTTGGATATGGATATCCAACTCTCCCAGCCCCATTTGTTGAAAAGACCATTATGGCTCAGTTCGGTGACTTTGGGGGCCTTATCAAAGATCAGTCGGCCATAGATCTGAGGGTCTATCTCTGAATTCTCAATTCGATTCCATTGATCTATATGTCTATCTTTGTGCCAGTACCATGCTGTTTTGGCAACTGTGGCTTTATAATAAGCTTCAAAGTCAGGGAGTGTAAGTCCTCCCACTTCGTTTTTCTTTTTTAGAGTGTCTTTAGCAATTCGAGGCATCTTCCCTTTCCAAATAAATTTGATAACTAGCTTTTCCAAGTCTGCAAAGTAGGTTGTTGGAATTTTGATTGGGATTGCATTGAATCTGTAGATGAGTTTGGGTAGAATTGACATCTTAATGACATTTAGCCTTCCTATCCATGAACATGGAATATTTTTCCATCTTTTAAGGTCCCCTTCTATTTCTTTTAGTAGAGTTATGTAGTTTTCTTTGTATAGGTCTTTTACATCTTTGGTTAAGTTTATTCCTAGGTACTTGACTTTTTTAGTTGCTATTGAAAATGGTATCTTTTTCTTGAGTGTCTCTTCAGTTTGTTCATTTCTAGCATATAGAAACATTACTGACTTATGTGCATTAATCTTGTATCCCGCTACTTTGCTAAATTTGTTTATTAGCTCTAGTAGGTGTATCGTTGATTTCTCAGGGTTTTCTAGATATAAGATCATATCATCTGCAAACAATGACAGTTTTACTTCTTCTTTTCCAATTTGGATGCCTTTTATTTCTTTGTCTTGCCGGATTGCCCTGGCTAGCACTTCCAGCACAATGTTGAATAACAGTGGTGACAGCGGGCATCCTTGTCTTGTTCCTGATCTTAGAGGGAAGGCTTTCAGTCTCTCACCATTGAGTACTATGCTGGCTGTGGGTTTTTCATATATGCTCTTTATCATGTTGAGGAAGTTTCCTTCAATTCCTACCTTTTGAAGTGTTTTTATCAAAAAGGGATGTTGGATTTTGTCAAATGCTTTTTCAGCATCTATTGAGATGATCAATTGATTTTTCCCTTTCGAGTTTTTAATGTGTTGTAATACATTGATTGTTTTTCTTATGTTGAACCATCCTTGCATGCCTGGAATGAACCCCACTTGGTCATGGTGTATGATTTTTTTAATGTGTCTTTGGATTCGATTTGCAAGTATTTTGTTGAGGATTTTTGCATCTATATTCATTAGGGAGATTGGCCGGTAGTTTTCCTTTTTTGTAGCATCTTTGCCTGGTTTTGGTATTAGATTGATGTTAGCTTCATAAAATGAGTTAGGTAGTGTTCCATTTTTTTCAATGTTTTGAAAGAGTTTGAGTAAGATTGGTGTCAGTTCTTTCTGGAAAGTTTGGTAGAATTCCCCTGTGAAGCCATCTGGCCCTGGGCATTTATTTGTGGGAAGATTTTTGATGACTGATTGGATCTCTTTGCTTGTGATGGGTTGGTTGAGGTCTTCTATTTCTTCTCTGGTCAGTCTAGGTTGTTCATATGTTTCCAGGAAATTGTCCATTTCTTCTACATTATCCAGTTTGTTGCCATACAGTTGTTCATAATATCCTCTTATAATTTTTTTAATTTCTTCAGGATCTGCAGTTATGTCACCTTTTTCATTCATTATTTTGTTTATATGGGTCTTCTCTCTTTTTGATTTTGTCAGTCTAGCTAGGGGCTTGTCAATCTTGTTGATCTTCTCAAAGAACCAACTTTTGGTGATATTTATCCTTTCTATTGTTTTTTTGTTCTCTATGTCATTTATTTCTGCTTTAATCCTTGTTATTTCTTTTCTTCTACTTGGTTTAGGATTGGTTTGCTGTTCATTTTCTAGCTTCTTCAGTTGATCCATTAGTTCTTTGATTTTGGCTCTTTCTTCCTTTTTAATATATGCGTTTAGTGCTATAAATTTCCCCGTTAGCACTGCTTTTGCTGCATCCCATAGGTTTTGGTATGTTGTGTTCTCATTTTCATTCGTCTCTATATATTTAGCAATTTCTCTTGCTGTTTCTTCTTTAACCCACTGATTGTTTAGGAGTGTGTTGTTTAACCTCCAGGTATTTGTGAATTTTCTAAGTCTCTGATGGTTATTGACTTCTAATTGTATTCCATTGTGGTCAGAGAATGTGCTTTGAATAATTTCAATCTTTTTAAATTTATTGAGGCTTGTTTTATGTCCCAGCATATGATCTATTCTGGAGAAAGTTCCGTGAGCACTAGAAAAGTATGTGTATCCTGGTGATTTGGGATGTAATGTCCTGTAGATGTCTGTTAAATCTAATTCATTTATCAGATTGTTTAGGTTTTCAATTTCCTTATTGGTCTTCTGTCTGGTTGATCTATCTATAGGAGAGAGTGATGTGTTGAAGTCTCCCACAATTATTGTGGAAACATCAATTGCTTCCTTTAGTTTTGCCAATGTTTCTCTCATGTATTTTGTGGCACCTTGATTGGGTGCATAGACATTTACGATTGTTATTTCTTCTTGCTGAATTGCCCCTTTTATTAGTATGTAGTGGCCTTCTTTGTCCCTCAAAACATCCCTGCATTTGAAGTCTATTTTATCTGAGATTAATATTGCTACACCTGCTTTCTTTTGGCTGTAGCTTGCATGAAATATTTTTTTCCATCCTTTCACTTTCAGTTTCTTTGTGTCCCTGTGTCTAAGATGAGTCTCTTGTATGCAACATATTGATGGTTCATTTTTTTTGATCCATTCTGCGAATCTATATCTTTTAATTGGGGAGTTTAATCCATTTACATTCAACGTTAAAACCGTGAAGGCATTTCTTGAATCGGCCATCTTATCCTTTGGATTATGTTTGCCATATTTTTCCCTCTCTCTATTAATATCCTTTATTGTACCCATACCGAATCTCTTTAGTACTGAACCTTTCTCCAAGTCTCTCTGTCCTGTCTTTGTTTCTCTGTCTGTAGGGCTCCCTTTAGTATCTCCAGTAGGGCAGGTCTCTTGTTAGCAAATTCTCTCAGCATTTCTTTGTCTGTGAAAAATTTAAGCTCTCCCTCAAATTTGAAGGAGAGCTTTGCTGGATAAAGTATTCTTGGCTGGAAATTCCTCTCACTCAGAATTTTAAATATATCGTGCCACTGCCTTCTCGCCTCCATGGTGGCTGCTGAGTAGTCACTACTTAGTCTTATGCTGTTTCCTTTGTATGTGGTGAATTGCTTTTCTCTTGCTGCTTTCAGAACTTGCTCCTTCTCTTCTATGTTTGACAGTGTGATCAGTATATGTCTCGGAGTGGGTTTTTTTTGGATTTATTCTATTTGGAGTTCGCTGAGCATTTATGATTTGTGTATTTATGTTGTTTAGAAGATTTGGGAAGTTTTCCCCAACAATTTCTTTGAATACTCTTCCTAGACCTTTACCCTTTTCTTCCCCTTCTGGGACACCAATGAGTCTTATATTCGGACGTTTCATATTATCTATCATATCCCTGAGGTCTATTTCGAGTTTTTCAATTTTTTTCCCCATTCTTTCTTTTATGCTTTCATTTTCCATTCTGTCATCTTCCAGGTCACTGATTCGTTGTTCAACTTCCTCTAGTCTTGTACTATGAGTGTCCAGAATCTTTTTAATTTGGTCAACAGTTTCTTTAATTTCCATAAGATCATCCATTTTTTTATTTAGTCTTGCAATGTCTTCTTTATGCTCTTCTAGGGTCTTCTTGATTTCCTTCATATCCCGTACTATGGTCTCATTGTTCATCTTTAGTTCTTTGAGTAGCTGCTCTAGGTGTGTCTCTTCTGGTCTTTTGATTTGGGTGCTTGGGCTTGGGTTATCCATATCGTCTGGTTTTTTCATATGCTTTATAATTTTCTGTTGTTTTTGGCCTCGTGGCATTTGCTGAACTTGATAGGGTTCTTTTAGGGTTTGTAGACCAGTTGAAGTCCTTATCTCTAATTTATCAGATCTACAGCTTCGTGGAGTACACTTTCTCTAACTAACCAGCAGGTGGCGTCCACGAGCCACCTGTTCTCCACAAGCCAGATCTCCCCTGCTTAGCCTTTTTGGTGAGTGGGGGAGTGAGTCTTGTGGGGCCCAATTGGTGTACCAAGCTTGCGTGTGTAGTTGGTGTTGCCTGCCCTGTATGTGGGGCGTGTTTCTGGGCAGTCGGGGAGGGGGGGTGGCCCTAACAATCAAATCTCCCTGATGATCCTAGAGTTTAAAAGCTACTGCAATAGTCTAATCCTTCAGTTCAGTCCTGCCACAGTTTGTCTCTGCCACTGACCCACAAGTCTTTGGTATTGGCGTATGGCACCTGAGACTTGCAAGTGGGCCCCTCTTCCAGGCTGTGCACCCCGGGTCCTCTGTTGAGGGATGACTGTGCTATGTCACAGGTGAGTGCCGTCCCCCCAGGGCAGTTCTGGGCTGCTGGGCTGTGTTGGGAGGCTCCCAGTCTGCTCAAATGATGGCTGAATGGGGCTCTGTTAATTCACACTGCTCCCCCTTCCCAGCTCTGGGACATTCAGCTGAGGTTGCAGGGAGGGCTAATGTCCACGCCCAGTTTTGTGGTGTGTGCCTGTTATTTGAAGCACTTCCGTCACACTGGGTTGTCTGGGGCAGCTGTGGGCTATGGGGCTGGCGATGGGCAGGAGTGTTTCCTGTCCACCAGGATGGTGGCTGTGAGCGGACACCCCCCTTTTCTTGGGAAGTTGTGTTGTTTAGTGAATTTTCTCAGCCACTGGATTATTGCCTTTTGTCTCAGAGCTCTCTTAGTTCTGCTCTTGACTTGACGTGCCCAAATTTCAATTCTTTGAAGCTTTCTGTATTGAGCTTCTTAGAGTAATTGTTTTAGAAAAAGCAAAAAGGATTTAAAAAAAAAAAAAAAAAAAAAAAACAGCCCTCCTCAGAGATCTAATGGGTTATTGAAATGCTAATAGACAAAGCAACCAGGGCCATTAAGGAAAGGTGCACAGGGCAGAGAGATCAGCCTTGCTTCGGGATTTGCATATGCGCCTCAAGGCCTGATCTCCGCCCTTCCCCTTTCTGTGTTCACCAGAACTCCAAAAATCCTCTGCTTTTATTTTGGAGTTTTTCGTGTTGTTTTTTTTCTATGCCTGTCTCCTCTCTGCTGGGCTGGCTGCTCTCAGAGTCTCTGGTGTCTGGTCTCAGTCTATCTATGGTTGGAGTTTGAATCAGTAGAATGAGTTTCCGATAAGAGCAGCCACTGCAGTTCTCCCTTCTCCTTCCTGGAGCTGACAGCCCCTCCTCCCCCGGGACTGAGCCTGGCAGGGAGGGGCGCGGGTCCCCTGGCTGCAAAAACTTACAGATTTCGCTGATCTCAGCAGTTCCACGTTTTCATGAGTGTTGTATGAAGTATGCCCAAAGACAGATTGCTCTGTGGTGTCCAGTCCACGCAGTTCCTGGCTTTTTACCTACTTTCCTGGAGGAGTAACTAAAACATACAGCTCACCAGTCTGCCATCTTCATGAATTTTTGCATTATCTTTGGTGTTTACATTCCACTAAACTGCATAGATTTATTTCTTGTTCATGTTTCTTGTCATTTGGTGGTCCCATTAAATATATAGTCTTCCATTCAGGAAAATGTTCTTTTACTATATAATTGATAATTTGTTTCTTCATATTTGATCTGCAATTCATATTGTGCAGATGGACAGATAGACCACTTGAATTTATCCTCAATAATGTCATCTGTGTTATGAGAGAGATCCTTAAAATTACCTTCTAGATTACTAGCTTAGTATTAACTCTGTATATTTTATTTTTGTGCTTTTACTATTCAACTGCATAGTTTTTTTTTCTTTATGTGAGAAATTCTAGGTTTACTGAACAATCATGCATAAAATCCAGGATTCCCATATACCACCCTATTATTAACAGCTTGCATTGTTGGGGAACATCTGTTGCAATTGATGATAGCATATTTTTAATTCTAGTCCCTCATTTAACTTAGTGTTCACTGTTTGTGTAATGTAGTTTTGTGGATTATTCTTTTTTAATTTTCTGTGACCATATAAATAATCTAACATTTCCCCTTTTAATCACATTCATATAGATATTTCAGTGCTGTTAATTACATTCCCAGTGTTGTGCTCCCATCACCAACTACAGACTTTAAAAGGTTAAGATTATATTATGAATTTTCCAGAAATTTTTCTTGTTTTTTAATTTCTCTTTTTCCTCTCTTTTCATATTCTATGGGTAGGATAGCCAGCCTCTTGCATTTCTTGGGAAATAAATTATTAGAATTTTTCTAAAGTTTTCTTCTGTTTTCTGAATTTTTTCTGTTTCCACTGTCAGGAGTTATTAGATAATTCAGACTTGGGACTTTTTTTTATGCTGCCAGTTTTTCTTAGATATCTATGATTATACGACTTAGTTCAATAGCATGGGTCTAATTTACAGTTATACAACCACAAATGGTTTTAAATTGATTTATAATTTCTGGGACTTTGCATACCTGGAATACTTTTTCTTTCTTCATAACCTTCCAAACCAAACACATCCCATTTTAATGCTCATAGATGCCCCTGTTTCTTTATTGGGATGACTTTTACTTATCTAACAGGTCTCTGTTTATATGTTTTATGAGCCTCCTTCTGTTAAGCCTACCTGTTTTGACTCATGTACATCCTCCATAATTATCTTGACTCTTAAATTTTTAATTGCTTGTTCAGAATATAGTATCTCTAAAGTGCTGAGGGTGAAAAATAGTGTCAATCTTGCTCATCATTGCATTCATTCTCTTTCCTAGTACTGTGCCTACCACAAGTTGCTACACATAAGCATGAGCTAATGGACTTACGTTTCCCTTAAAAGTGTTAGTATTATATGAAGCTATTAGTCTCAAATTGTTTCTCTAAAAAATGTGCAATTTATCTGATTTTATTGGGGGACAGGAAGAAAAATAAGACACAGGACAATGATGAAATAGAATGTAATTAAAGGAACTTAATTTTTCCAAAGATTAAATTCAAATTTATGAACACATAAACTGTCAAGTTTTGCATTTTGTGATCTGGTCATCTTCAACACAACTTGAGAAGGATTTGATATTTATTAATTCCTAGTCTCTACTTCTTTTAAAATTATACGATTACAAAAATCACTAAAATTTCTTCAGCTGCAGGTAGCTAGACCCTACTCAAAAAGTTCATTCATTTTCCAAAAAACTTCCTCTCCCTAGGTAGCCAGCATTTATAAAACAAATATTGGACATCTTAGTATAAGCTTTTTTAGTAAGCAATCAATAGAATGCTAGGTAAATAAGCGACTAATAGAGTAACCTTTCTTCTGCAGACAATTTTCTAAATTTTACATGTTATAGTAACTTCAGAAATGAAAAAAGAGATTATATTCACTTTGAGGCACATACATTCCAAGGCTCACTCAGCTCTGTGCTGTGCTGTTTAGATTTACAGTTAGCTATTTAATTTGGGTTTCAGTTCCTTGGAACAGAATATGGGAAGAATTTCCTGATGATTAGGTTATTGCAATTTGAACTTCATCTGGAAAGCATTTCCATGTCATGTTTTTCCCCTGTTTAATTTCACCACCACCACCACCTCTTCCACTGTGAGGGACAACAAGCAAGTACAGAATAGATACAGGCTGAATAGCTCCATTTGTCTTATACTATCAGTGCCTAGTTGCAACACAATGATAAATGGGCACCAGTAAATCTGTTATGGACAAAGACAATTGGCACAGTTGTGTATTTTCTGTTTGCACAGTCATACAAATAATGACAATGAAAAAAACAAACATTCACACAGATACCTATACCTACACACATAATTCTGATTCAAGCCAGTAAATGATAGCCATAAAGATGTTCTTCTAAGAAGGTAGATAAATCATCTCCACCAATCACTCATTGACAAAGTTTATCTTTGTTGCGGGAAAAAAAAAGTGTTGAAAGTTAATCTTCAGGAACATACTTTATACACCTGAGCTTTAAAAAAAATCACTGGATTGAGAAAATAATAATATATGCTGATTACTGATAGTATTATTTTAAATGCCTGCTTGTAGATGTAATTTAAATGCTATTGGAGGCTATTTAAGGCCACTATAAAGGATATATATCGAGAGAGTGACAGAGACAGAAAGAGAGAGAGAGAGAGAATCCTTGAAATAATCATTGCAATTCGTAAAATGAAAACACCAATCCAAAAGTTTCATCCTGCATGTGTTATCTATTTTGTGGATTTCTTCTTGATCTGCATTATTTACTTTCTTCTGCTTACTTTGGGTTTAATATTGCTTGAGTTTCCTAGGCTGCTCCAAACAAATACCATGAAATGATTTGGCTTAAACAATGGGCATTTATTCACGTACCGTTTTAAGGCCAAGAATATGTCCAAATTAAGACGATGCTTTCCTTTCAAAGACCAGCTGCCAGTGATCCTTGGTTCCTCTGCCACTTGGCAAGGTACATGGTGGCATCTGCTGGTCTCTCCCTTCTCTTCTGGGTTTCATTACCTTCAGCTTCTTAATTCCATGGTGCATGTTCTCTCATTCTCTCTCTCTTTCTCTCTCTCTCTCTGTTTTCATTTATCCATTCCATTTATAAAGCACTCCAATCATAGGACAAGTCCCATCCTGAATGAGGTGAGTCACACCTTAACTGAAGCAGCCACATCAAAAGATCAACTTACAATGGGTCCACACCCACAGGAATGGACTAGATTTAAGAGCATGTTTTTTTCTGGGGTATATACAGCTTCCACCAACCACAAATATGCTCTTCTTTTTTCTAGTCCATTAAAGTAGAAAGTGAGGTCATTAATATGAGGCCTAATTTCCTTTTAATACAGGTTCTAAATGCTATAAATTTTCTCTTTAGCATGGCTTTAACTGACCTCTATGCATTTTGCTATATTGTGTTTATTTTCTTTCAGTTAAAAATGCATTCTGATTACTCTCTTGATTTCTTCTTTAATTCATCTTAGATTTCATATATTTTTTTAATTTTCCAGATACTGCTCTTATGATAGTATACTTCCATTTCCTCCTTTCTGGCCTTTGTTCTGTTGTGTTTTATCATTTAATTCTACATTAAATACCACACTATACTATCATTACTTTTGCTTTGAACAATTATGTTTTTCTATTAATATACTATTTTTAGAACAGTTTTATATTTAAAGAAAAATTGAGCAGATAGTACAGAGTTCACATGTAATCCCCCAATCCCATACATAATTTCTATTATTTGTATCTACACATGCATGGAACAATTGTTACAATTTATGTACCAGTATTGATACATTATTGACAAAGCCCACACTTTGTTCAGATTTCATTAGCTTTACCTACTGTCCTAGTTCTGTTCCAAGATCCCATCCACAGGCTACATTATATCTGGTGGTCATGTCTCCTTGGACTCCTCTTGCCTGTGAAAATTTCTGAGTTTCCTTGTTTTGGATGACCTTTAAGTTTTGAAGAGTACTCATCAGGCATTTTGTAGGAATTCCATCCACTGGAATGTGTCTGATGTTTCATACATGATTAGCCTGGGATTATGGAACTTTGTGAAAAAGATCAGTGAGGTAAAGTACCATTTTCATCACATCAAGTAAAGGATATACATTATCAACATGGTTTGTGACTGTCGATGTTGAGCTGATCACCTGGCTGAAGTCATGTCTTTCTGTTTACTCCACTGTTAGGTTACACGTTTTCCCCATCTTTGGAAGGAAGTCACTCTGCAGAGCAAATACTTAAGGAGTGCAATTATCTTTTACAGAAATTTTGTATTTAAACCATTGCATTTTTTACCTATAGATGTTTTGCCATCTTTATATTTTCCATATGTCCACTTAATGTGCTCCTTCTACTTTTAGGTATATGTGAAGATAGTTACAATATAACTCTTTCAATGTCCTAATCTACAAATCTATTTCTGTGACATTTCTGGGTCTGCTTCTATTAATTGATTTTTCACTGACATTTAGATCCTCTTTTCCTGCATTTTTGCATACTTGGTGTTCCGGTTTGCTAAGGCTGCCAGAATTCAATACCAGAAATGGATTGGCTTTTATTAACTATAAATTTACAGTTCTAAGGCCATAAAAGTGTCCAAACTAAGGCATCAACAAGAGGTGTCCTTCCCTAAAGAAAGGTCAGTAGCACCCAGAACACCTGTCAGCTGGGAAGGCACATGGCTGGTGTCTGCTGTTACTTTGTTCCCAGATTGCATTGCTTACAGCTTCTAATTCCAATGGCTTTCTCTCTAAGCATCTGTGGGTTCTCACTTCGCTTCTCCAGGACAAACTCTGGGCTTCATCTCCTAGTCTAGCATCTTCAAACATCTTTCTCTCTGCACCTCCAAGCCTCTGGGTCTATGTAGGGTCTGAGCTTTCTCTCTCTCTCTCTCTCTCTCTCTCTCTCTCTCTCTCTCTCTCTCTCTCTCTCTCTCCTCTCTCCCCCCATCTCTCTCCCTTTCCCCCACCCCAAGCTCTCTTAAGGACTCCAGTAAACTAATTAAGACCCATGTTGAATGGGCAGGGTCACATCTCCATAAAATTAATCTAATCAAAAGGTCCTACCCTCAATTGGGTGGGTCACATCTCCATGGAAACAACCTAATCAAAAGATCCCACCCACAATAAGTCTGCACCCACAAGATTGAGTTAAAACAGCATGGCTTTTGGGGGGTACAAAACAATTCAAACTGGCACACTTGGTAAATATCAGATGGATACAAGACATTGTGATTTTAATCTTGTTAGAAGTTTTTGAATTCCTGTCAATATCCTTGAGCTGTGTTCTGGGACATAGTTAAATTATGTGGAAACTGATTCTTTTAAGGCTTTCTTTTATATATTCTTAGACACAACCAATTTTACTTGACTAATGAAGAGATAATTTTCTGATATTCTATTGGGGACCACTTGGATGAAGGTAACAAAATATTCCTGGTTTGAGTGAGCTTTGGAAATAGTTTTCACTTCTGTGTGTGATGTTCAGCACTCAGATTAGGACTCAGCTGAAAAAGCAAGGTGGTTTCTTTGAAGATACTCAGTATTCTCTCTCTATGCTGACATCTCCTTTTTGGTACTGTGCCTTACAAATTGTATATACCTGGGGTATCTACAATGCCTGTCCCCTGTCTTTGGGGAGATGGCCAGGCATTGCCTCATTTCTCTCTCCTCACATTGTTGCATGGAAACTCTCCTGGCAATAAATTGAGCTGATTATAAGGTTCACTCTTTTGATTCTCCTCTCTGAGGGATCACTTAAATGTTGTTTTATGTCCAATGTCTGAAAAACATTGCTTTGCATTTTTTCCCCCTCTTATTTAGTTGTTTTAGGTGAGAAAGAAGCCTGGTCTTGGTACACCATCTTGTACTTAAGTGGAATCTTCAGGTATAAAATAAGTTAAAATTGTTTGGTAGAGATGGAGAGAAATAATACATAATGAAGAATGGTCCAATTCAAAAGGAAAGTAAAAAATTCAAGCCTGCATGTAACTGTCTTTTATTTTCTCATTTGCTTGAATTATGATAACAAACTATCAATTTTTTATTTTACACCCCCATTCTTTAAAAAAGAAACTATTTTAAGTAAGATGTAACTCTTTAATTTTATTGCAAAGATTTTAGGTTTTGTTCTACAAAGCTCTCCAAGTGGATTACTAATGCAAATACTAGTAGTTTGAATATTTTCATCTCCTTAAATTATCCAAACTCAGTTGTGGATTTTAAACTATTCAAATGCACACCGGTCATAAGAAAGTAAGGGATAACAGTCAGAATGGGAAAAAAAGTCTTCCTTTCCTAGATTCTGCTTTCTAAATTAAATGTTCCCAGTTTTTTTTTTGAATTTTTACTGAAGAGATGAGTTGAAATATGAACCAAGATGAGCTCTAAACAAAGGAAGCCACAGCATAAGTACTATTTTTAAAGTTATCAAATCCATAATTATTTCTATCATTCCAATATTAAACAATAGTTTTATTATAATTGTATATACTACTACATGGTAAATATGTTATTGTTATAGAATATGTTAGGTATACACGTTATAAAAATCCAAATAAGTTGTGATTAAATATTTAATGTTTTATGAAATAATATAAAAATTTGACAAACTGGTATGTAAGTTAGGGAATATGAGGTTTTAACATTAAAACTGATTTTCATCTAGCTCTATTAATTTCACATGAGTTGCTTGTTTGTAATTAAATATTGTTTTTAAAAGGAATTTTTCTCAAATTCAAAAAGTGGTATTTTGGAAGCCAATGTGTAATTATAGTGTGCAAATCTTTCGTACATAAGGAATCTAAATACACACACATCAGTTGTCAAAAATTTTTGTTAGAATTTTAAAAAAACATGATTTGAGCAAACAGGATTGGTGAACACTTTGTAGAGGAGGTTTGCCAACAGCAAGAGAAAATAAGGCAATTCATAGTAAGAGCTGAAAATGAGTCTATCACAGTAATATTAACAATCATGAACAATGGCTATCATTTTTAGCACTCAGTATGAATTGTCAAAATCACTATCTAAGGTAGCAACTGTTATCATCCTCATTTATTAATGGGGAAACTAAGTCATTGAATGTTTGAGTAACCCACTTTTTGGTTGCTTCTGATTGGTGCTACCAACACTATTTCTATGTTCCTAAAATGTTTTATTACAAATAGCGCATTTACATTTTCATTGTTGTATATACAAAACAATATCAAGGGAAAACAAACAAAATAAACAAAAACCCACTCTAAAACAGGCTACTTTGGATATTTTATAGAGAGATGGAGTGATAGTCTGGTAATTTTTATGTTGGTCATATTAAAAAAAAGAGAGAGAAAATGTTTCTTGCTTTTATTTTCCTTTCCTTTACAAACTATCTTTTACATTTTTGGTTTATATTGTGGAGGGTATCAAAATGTGCCATTCTGTTTGGAAAATAGCCCAGTTTCTACTATACACTTTCACATACAAGGTCTATATGACCTTTGTCCTTTGTAAGAGAAAAGCAGGGAGGTATCAACATCCTTTGATGCAATACCTTTCCTTTTTCTGTTGGAAATGGACACCAAGCTGGATGATAAATGGCAATCCCTATTACCTTATCCCACAAAAGTCACTTTTGGTTAGTTCAACATTTTTCTAAATCTCTGTCATTTGTTAATGCATATTATTTCATGTAGAGCACTGTGAGTTTAAAAGCATTAACTTTTTACTATGTTATATACTGGAAGTGAAATGACATATTTCAGGAAATTCTTTGTAATTTAGGCAAGAAAGTTTTCAAATTATGGCAATCTTTGTTAGTTATTAATGTTATGTCTTAATTGGAACACATTGCCAATAAGAATTATTCATCTACTTTTTTAAAGCTGACATGGAAAATTAAAATTTCAGTTAGAGAAATTTCAAATGGTTTTCTTAGTAGAGATAATAACAGCCTTCCCACTCAGTAATTTCTCTTTTTGAATGCTTAATATAAAAGGTTTTTGAGCAGTAATTTTGTCAGTGTGCCTTTTCAATAAGTAGAGAGGAGAAAACACATACGCTGAAAATATGTGAGAAGCTGCAGTACTCCCTCTTATTTCATCCATCTCAAAATTTCAGCTGACAAAGACTATTGAATGTAATAAGGATGTCATTAAATATTATTGACAAACAACTGTGGTAAGCCTGTAGGTATCCATAATATGGAATAATAGCTAACACTTAATATTTTATTGAGCATCTTATATGCCAAACATTTTACAATCATTATCTCATTAATTTTTAAGGCAACCTTATGAGAAAGGCTTATTTTCTCCTCATTTTGTAGAGAAGCAAACTGAGGTTTATTAAATGTACACAATGATCATGTGTCATTTGTGCTTCATAGTATTCTTAGCTGATCATACACACTACACTGGGGAATTTTAAATATTTTTTATATCTTCTATTAACTTCCAAAAGACATGAAAAAGTTCTCCATGCTATTATTTGAGCACTTTCCTAAATACCTTCCCTACAGTAAAGTAAGCTGCTCTAGCACATCTATAGCCAATTACGTATATTAAATCAGGCAGTGTTTTCAAGCGTAAAATCAAAGGAACTTTTAAATCTAGAGATACACATAAACAGTGTAAGAGTAAACTCACTGGGATTGGTTAATGTCATTATGCAGTTATGATCGTTGTAAATTTAAAACAGCTGAGGTTTGAGGATGTAAGCAAAACACTGGCCTTAATATTTAAAATAGAGTAAAACTCATATAACTAATTTTTTTGTAATTACCTGAGGGAAACAATCTCCCAAGTTCTATACCAGTGGAACATAAATATGCTGCTCTTTTAGCAGGAAATAATATTGCTGACCTCACAAAATTTTTTACAGTACTCCTACTGTATGGTATTTGTATATCTATCCTGAAATTGGAGGAAAGAAAAAGAAATTTGGAAGAGAAATTGGAACAGATAAATTGGATTTCATAAAAATTGAAAAGCTTTTGTATTGCAAATGATACCATTAAGGATGTGAAATGAAAACACAAAAATGTGAGAAAAATTTTGCAAATCATATCTGATAAGGGACTTTTATCTAGAATATATAAAGAACACTTACAACTTAATAATAAATAGAAAAATAACCAGATTAAAAATGAGAAAAATGATTTGAATAGACATTTCCCCAAACAAATAGGTGGCCAGAAAGCACATAAAGAATTGCTCAATATCATTAGCCACTGGAGAAATGCAAATCAAAACCACAAACTCTGTATCTACTAGTGCAACCAGAAAAAAAAAAAGATATTAAAAAAATGTTGGCAAGGATGTGCAGAAATTGGAACTCTCATACATTGCTAGGGGAAATATGAAATGGTATAGCCACTTTAGAAAACAGTTTGGCAAGTCTTCAATAGTGAAACAAAAAGTTATATGATCAAGCAATTTCACTCCTGGGTATACACCTAAAAGAAACAAAAATGTATCTCCACACAAAAACTTCAACAAATATTTACAGTAGCATTATTCACTATTTCCAAAAAAGTAGGAAGAAACTAAATGTCCATGAATTGATATATGGATAAACCAAATTTTGTATAGCTGTTCTATGGAACATTATTAGGCAAAAAGAAAAATAAAGAAGTACTGCTACATTCTACACAGGTATAAAATTGAAAACATACTAAATGAAAGAAAATAGTTGCAACCAGACCACATATTATGTGTATCCATTACATGACATGTCCAGAATTGGCACATCTATAGAGACAAAAAGTATTCTAGTGGTTGCCTGAGACTGAGGACAGGGGTCAAGGACTGGAAGGGAATGGTAAGTTTTTGTCTTCTGCCTTTCAAATGACTATTCCCAATTTCACTCACAGCTCAGCCCTATGGTCTTGGGCAGAAAAATGGTACAGAATTTGGTTATATTCTTTTTCCCATCCCCAAATGTCTTCTTTCTATTCTACAAACTTCATATTCAGAGCACTATGGACATTTTCACTTTGAACATCACAGGGAGCCCAAAGCATTACTTTAAGTATTATTATGGTGAAATTTGAATTCTTGGGAAAATAAAAATAATTATTGCTTTTTATCTGAGACAGCTTGTTTCAAATTTAGATATTTAAAATATTTCACACTTCATTGAAAATTAAAAAAAATATTGCAGTTGATCAGATTTAAAGTAAAATACATGTGTGTATGTGTGTGTGTGTGTGTGTGTGTGTGTATTTGTATATATAGCCAAATAAGAACCCATATATTAGAGATAACTAAAATCAGTTGAAATGTGTTTATTTGTACCTGGTGCAGGATAAAAGCAGGACTGCAAAGGGGATCTATGATTTCTTGGACAAGCCATGTGTCAGAAGATAAGATATGCTTTTATAACTTCTTTCATTATAGGTATAGTCTTTCTACCCATATATTACCACCTAAAAGCCTATTCAGAGGAAATGAATAAGGTGTGAATATAAAATAATGGGAATATTCTTTGCACACTTATATCAGACCTTGAGTAGACCTAAAACTGTTGACATATTTGAGTTTTTATTTGTATTATTATCGTGTCATATTATTTTCAAAAGAACCACATGGCAAAGGCAGCCTCAATTCTAAACCTCACTTTACTACACTTTAAGTGAAATGATTGAAATAATTAAGAATCATTTTATCCTATTTCAAAAGTTATTTGAAAAAAGAATGTGATTTTGTTGATTTTTCATCAGGGATCAATCCCTGCTCCAGTTATCTGTTGCCAGTAGTGAGGATCCATCTAGTTCAATCACTGCTGCCACTTCCAACCCTGAGATTGTAACTTATCAGAGAAGGAAGCACAACTTCTGGGCTAGGTGGAGGCTGAAATAATGTCTATTACATTAACAATGCATTACTGAGGAAAAGGCCTAATACTGGAGTGCACTGATCCAAAAGCCCATGTAAGTAGCAATCACCTGTACTGCAGTAAAGCTTCTTTCATGCTTTTGATTCAGAGATCCTATCCTAGAACTGATGTAGCTTATGATGGATGTGATTATGTTGTAGACTATTTTGTGGCTATCATTAATTTTTTGTTTTCTTAAACAATAGACCCAAATTAGGTAGATAAGAAATATTGGTGTAAACTATTAGCTCCTTATCCATTTCATATGATTCCTCAATTTAGAAGAGTCAGAAAGCTAAGCAATCCTTTCATTCTTGCTATGATTGTTGATATTATTTTTATTATATTTTCCTGTGTATAACAGTTAACATGAAGAGCCTAACTCCATCAAAGAACGACTGGAATCCTGAGAGATTTGGGGCAAGATATCCAGAGACTGCATATGAGGAACGTAGCCCTTCCAAATGACTACTAAAAGAAAGAGTGAAATGATAAGGTGTCTCCAATATGTTAGGGGATTAGGTAGATCTGGATCCCATAAGAAAATATTGTAATTTGTGGCTTTAATACAGTTTCACCTATGTTGAGGGGACAGTACCCTGAAGATGTTCTATTTGTCCATAGGCACATTCTTTGGAAAGGTTACTTTCCAATACCGGATCCATAGCAAGGAACAACCAGTGTTATTTTGGGTGTCCTATTCTTTAAAGAGCACAGTAGTGGCAAGAATCAAAGGGAACACTGAGAACTCTCAGACTCAAGTGAAAGTCCCTAATTCTTAATCCAGGATAATTTCAATTTGCTGAATTTCTTTGCTCTTCTAGGAAGACTAGATGGCTGCATAACCTACACCCACAGAAGCCCTTACACTGCCTGAACTAGGCTGATCCTCATCAAGAATGAAGAGATGGAAATAGGAGACTGGCAATAACAACAACAACAACAAAAAAAACTATTTGAAAAGTCACAGCAGGTAGCCCAAAAAGATAGGATTAAAGGAGAAAGGAATTGTCAGGAACTAGGGAAGGGAAAACAGAAACTAAACTCTCTTAAAATTGAAATTTATGTTTGGGGCTAGACCCCACATGCCAAGGCTGGGAGAAGAGTAGTAAAGCTAACCTGAACATTTTGAGACTCTTCCCCTTCTCTATTAGACATTTGTAATAGACCAGTGCTTCAGTCTCCTTTATGCTAAAGGACAGCATATTTAAATGTGTTATCCCCTTATAAAATACTTTTTCAAAGTAAGACCAAAAAAATAATGATGCAATTCAGATACACAGCAAGAAGTAACAAGTAAAAACACATTCTTAACAATCTCAAATGGCCTAGCTAAGCAGTTAAAGTACTGGTGCAGGGTGTTATGTTTGATTTCTTGGGAGAAAATTTGACTTCAAAATCCTTTAACTTTCTAATCATGCAAACTTCCAATGGCCAGCTATAAAAATGCTAATAGAGCCTCATGCATCTTGGTTGAAGGTGTCCTAGACTGAAGCCACTGTTTAGATTTGCTGTCCTTCAACTAAAAATGAAAGTTTAGGAGAAAAGGCTCTAGGGGAGCCTTGATACTGGTGTGTGGCCAAACCCCTCCACCATGCTCTGCAGCACAGTCTCTCTGTGCTCTCCACCCTACAGATCACTTTCTTGGGATCTGAGGAAATTGTGCAGAAAAGTAGGGAAATAAAAGCTAAATGCAGTCTCCTTGATATGTCATGCTCTGTAAAACATTAGAAACACACATAAGTTAATTTCTTCTCATCTGTTTGAGTTTTTTTCTGTTTGAATGTCTACTTATTACACAGATATGTGAAATCATTAGAAGGCTCAGTAGACTGCAAATGTTTCTTCCCACTTGATGATGAAAAGACCTTATTTCTAATTCTGGGCAACTAGGAGACTGTGCACAATAAAATATATGTTACCTATTAGTTTAAGACAAAGACAAGGCAATATTCATTAATTTAAGATTTCTTTTTTTCTGTGAAAGACAATACATTCAAACCAGAATTTATAGGACATCAAATATTTTTGATTACTGGTTAACTATGATGGAGAATTCATCATATTCATTGATTCAAAGAAAGTTTTCACTGTCTCCTAAGTTTTTAAGAGGAATTCAAAGAAATATCAGTTTCAAAAACAGTCTGGGAAAGTTTAAATAAGGCATGTATGGCAAGCATTCTAATAAGTGTGGTCTAAATAACAATAATCGATAGTGCAAGGACTGAATCTCTGTGCCCAAGGGATACAGAACATATTTCCTATTGTAATGAACAAAATAGACATTACAGTGGAGGGCCTTGAAGAATAATAGGACAGGATGTTTCAGTTAAATGAAACAGCTTTGCTAATTGCAAAAAAATTTGGGAGTGATGAGCTCACTTGAGGATTAGCAAGCATTTGTTTTAGGGGAGGAACGGTACAAGAATATTAATGTATGAAGTACAATATTGGAGGAAAAGTCTGGAAAGTTTGGTTTGGAGCAGATTTCAGAAAGAGAAGACAATAAAATGTTTTAAACTGTTGACAGTAGGAGGATATTCATAGATAGATTTTCAGCAATTCCAATGAAGTTTCAGATTTAGGGTCTCTCAATTGCCCAGAATCCTTCTAAGACAAGACCATGGTGTGTGTTTTGTTGTTATGGTTGTAGTTAACTAAAAACGAAAGTCTTTTATTGCAAATGGTTAATATAATGATCTATTTCTATTCTAATTTCTCCTTTTCATGTGTCAATTTGTGTTCTATGCCAGTGATGTTGCTGCAAACATTTTTAGCAAAGAGAAATTGAGTTAACAATATATTTAAAGTTAGCAAAATATATATATATCATCTGCCGTGTGTGTGTGTGTGTGTGTGTGTGTGTGTGTGTGTGTATTTGGAAATTGAGATATATATATATATGTATCACCACTCACTTCCTTCCATAGTTTGGCATAGTAAGATTTGTTCATATAGCTATCTGATCTCTCACCCTTCCAAATGTAGATTTCTCTCTCCCTAAAAGTATTCCTATTAATCCATGAAAAGAGAAAAGACTGAAATACTCCGTCTTTCTATAGAAAATTATATAATAAGATCTTCATCACATGGGAAGGCAAACTGAGAGTATGAAGCCAACAAATAAAGGGAAAATAAATATTACAGCATTATATTACATAATTAATCAAAAATTATATTACTTTTCTAGATTTTATGATGTTTGTAATATTTTTCAGTTTTTGTTTTTCAGTTTGTAATTTCTTGTGATTCCCTTTTTTCAAAAAAATTTCTAATTTATGCCAGATTTTGCATTTGTAATTTGGGATGTTTTAGCTGAAAGAGGATCCCCCAACAGTGTAACTTTAGATTTCAAAAAATATGTGAATTTACTTCTGGAGCAAATTCAAGTTTGCTGTTTGTTGCTGTTGATTTCGTCATTGTTTTTAAACTGAGTGTATAATAGGATCAGAATTCTGCTTTGGCAAGGTGTAAAAAAGAATGCGATTATCAGAAAAATGAGAAATTAACAGAAAAGTTAGAAAGTTATTCACCTGCAAAGCAATAAATATTGGTGACATGAGCTAGGGTCAGAGTCATAGGAGTGCAAAGTGGGGGATAAAAAATTCAGATGTTGCTCAATATAGTTGACAATCTTAGATCAAACTGATGTTTTAGTGCAATACCCCGGAAAATCCTCCAAACTCATTTATTTTCTTATTGGAGGCTTTAATTTTTTAAAATTTATTTTCAATAACCATATTGGTTTACTTATTGTTACAAATTGGCTGTTAACATTGATAAGAGTAAGCTGTTTCATCAAAGCTCAAATCTAAATAAATCTACACAATAAACCAATGTTTTCTTGCCTTCACTAGCAAAACTAACTTATGAACAAACTTAGTGGTGGTTATTTTAATATGTTAGTTTAAAAATTAAAATTAAAAAGCACTTGACCATGTTGCATTATCAAGTCAGTGTTATAGGGATGTTTATGGGTATTCTAAAATTAGCATTAGAAAAAAACTAAATCTATACCTATATGGACTTTATGTTTTGAATTAGATTTTTGTAGCATTTAAGATCATATAAAGAAAATTTATAGCTCTAACTTTGTTTTTTTAATTTAGTCTATTTTGAAAATATCCTCTGAATATTTCACTTTTATATTATGAGTTAAGCAATTATTCCAAATGATTTTTCTATATCACTTTGGAAAATGAGAATATATCTGTAATGGATAATGACATCTGTAAGGATGATATTATAAAATAACATGAAACATGAAAGGACAATGAATAATAGAATGCTATTTCATCTGATAATTCTGTAGGGCAGTAGTATAAGAGACCTGATATAGACTCTGTAACTATTAGATAAGATATCTACTTTAAAGTTGTAAATGTAATTTCAAATTTCAAATAATTTCTTATCATAAAATCCAGTTATCTAATCAGTTTTCTATTAATGATCTTAAAAGTAACTTAACAGGGAAGTAAAGTTTCTACCAAATTTGGCAAACCTTAGTAATCATGCCTGTCCCTGTGGAAATGTACCTTCTGATGTCATAAGCTGACAGTGAACAGTGAAAGAAAACATAGACCACCAGCTGCCCATAGTCCATCTAGCACTAATAGTTGGCATATGCATCTAGATGCACGTATTTTTGTACAGACATATATACATATGCAAACAAATATACAACATTTTAAAATTCAAACTGCCTGTGCTTTTTAAACACTGGATCAAATGATTATTGAAATTGTGGGCACACATCCTCAGCTGATCTAAAACTAGGGGAAGCAAGTCATGATACAATGGAGGGTTGGATGAGTTTAATCAGGTAGAAGGTTCTTCATATCTAATCGCAGCAACACATACTTGAATCAAACATAAAATGATACAAACAAATAGGAAAAACTTCTAGCACTCCAAGTTTAGTAAATTTTTCTTTCCATATGTTGGGAGCCAGATTAAGCAGTAAGAAAGATTAAGCAATTGCCTTACCCAATATTCTCAATGGAAACAGAGGTCATGCATTTATCCATGAGCACACATCTGGGGTCATTACCCTGACCCCCAGTGTTTATTGTTTTTGTCTTACTTATCAAGGATGGCAAATACATAGCATTCATAGTTCGCTCCTCCTTGCACATCCATATTAGAATCTTACAGTGTTAATTCCTGCCAAACCCACAGATTCACAGCCTAAGAAAGTTTACCAGGGAGGGCTCAGCAATCCCTTTCAGCAGACTATGTTTAGCAATCACGATGACACCTTCAAAAATTATAGTATAAAAAGAAACCCCTGAACAGAAGAATTTTGTTGTGACCTCTTTCCAGAGCTTCAACAGCTGTCATTGGGCAATGAATTTGAGGATGAATCAATGATTCTATTCATTTCAAATAAAATCCAGAAATATTTTGTGGACCTAAACAGATCTCTACTGACTCTTTAATTTCTGATTCCAATACTGAATCCAAAAGATGTGAATAGAGTTGTTTATTTTTAAAACATCTTTACAATATTGGATAAAATAATATTAGTTGTAGAATTAATCATTTTTAGTAAGTGACAAAATAAATGTAACTTCACATTTATACTACTCTACCACTCTGATAACACTTCTTTCCTCAGCTCTCACCATGGAAATTTCCTAAGACGCATAACTGATTTTGAGAGGTACGGAGAAGAAGCAAATTTGCCTTTAAAATAATGATGCACCTGGCATTCCACAGAGTAATTTCGAAAGATGTTCTATATTGCCCTTCAGGAGGGCAGATGGAGAAACAGAATATGGTGAGGTCAGGTTTATGCAATACGCAGCACTGCTGAAATGAAATATTTGTCTGAAAAATCGAGGAAGCAACCCAAAATCAGGAGGGCATGACTGGCTACTCACAGGGAAAATGTCTTCTAGTCTTAGTGTTCTGCTTCAGTTCACTTGAAGAATCAAAACAAGACATTAAGTAGAATTCTCCATATGAGTCTACGCATGAACTACTAAACTAAAAAAAAAAAAAAAAAAAAAAAATGAATTGAGAGAGAAAATCACCTGAGAGTTTTTACAAGGATCCCAGGGAACCAGGAAAAGTCATTTCTTTTTTGTTTCAGTTCAAAATAAAAGGAAAGAAAATAAATAAAATAAAATCTCCCACTTAAAATCTTTTTTTTTTTTTCTTAAAGCAGATTGCTTTAGAGTATCATGGGAAAGAAACTCATTAAAAAGCTTTTAAATACTAACAAGTGAGGAATATAGGACTCAAGGGTGTATGGTTTAAAGCACAATCAGACAAAATTAAGATGCTGAAATGAGTAAAGCTCTAAGACAAAAGCCTTCTGTTCCTCTGCTGCATCAAAATCCGACCACTCTCTAATTTCATAACGGGCTTAGCAAACTCTCAATAATAGGCTTTTTCTTCATAATAAAAGAGATTCAATAATGGTGAGTTAATTATTAGGAGCACCATCACAGTAGTTTTTGAATTATCCTAAGCCCCAATTCATCCACAAAAATCATCCCTTAAAGGATTTTCTGACTATCTCATTCAATATTCAACTTAAATATACTAGGTATTCCAATCTGGTTTTTGACCAAACATAATCAACAAACAATTTACTGCCAGGGGTAGAGAATCTGATGATTTATTTATATGATTCAAAGCTTTTAGGTTTTGTAATGGTAATTATGAAAAGGTCAGAATTATGTCCTGTATGTCAAAGTAGATATTGTTCACTGGTAGCAGAGTAGTTTGCTTTATTTTTCAAGGAAAAAGATTTCCAAAAAATGAAAATTGGAATTTTTTTTGTACTCAGAATCTATGCATATGTTTAATTTTGTAATTGGAACTGCATGTGAAATACTATTTTATTTTTATTTTTTTAATTTTATTTTATTTTGAAATAAATTCAAAGTTATAGGAACAGTTGCAAAAACAATACAAACCCCATACACAGAACTCCAGCATACCCTGATCCCCCTCCCCTGATATCCCAATCCACCAACTTTAACATGCTGTCACACCAGTATTTCTTTCCCTCCCTCCCTATCATCCATCATCTATTGCTCTGTCTTCTGAACTTATGAGAGCTAGCTGCACCCATCCTTGAACAAACACTATAATTCACATATACAATTCCCATGAACACAAACATTCTTTTATGCAATCCCATTAAATGCAGCTAAGAAGTACTAGAGATTCAACATTGATGCAAAGCATACATTCTATATTTCCCTTTTTTTTCCCCCTATGTCTCAACTGTGTCCCTTTGAGCCTCCTGTCCTCCATCCTCAGATCCCATCAAGGGTCATCCTTGGCATTCAATTGTCATCTATTTAGACCGTCCTTTTTTATTTTTTTATTTCCTCAATTGTGGAAACATGTATACAGCCTAAATCTTCCCATTCTAGCCCCTCCCTAGCCTTCCATTAGTGGGATTAATCACATTTAGAATGTTGTAATGCTATCTCTTTCCCACCATCCATTACTAGAAATTTCCCTTCACCTCAAACAGCAACCCTATACTCATTTCTTAACTCCCCATTGCCCATTCCCCCATTTCTCTTAACTCATACTCTACTTTTCATCTCTATGGTCATATTCTCTGATAATTTCTTTGTGTTTACTGTGGGGCTTAAAATTAAACTCTTAAATCCATAACAATCTTTGTTTTTCTTTGATACCAACTTAACTTCAATAGGACACATAAACTATGCTCCTATACTCTTCCATTCCCCCACCTTTATATAGTTCTTGTCAAAACATACATATTTTACTTTAAGTTCAAAACCACTGATTTGCCATTAAAGTTTGTGTATTTTATATCATGTAGGAAGTAAATAGTGGAGTTACAGTTCACAAATTATTGATTTCTATTTGTATTCCATTGTGGTCAGAGAATGTGCTTTGAATATATCCATTGTTTTTTTTTATTTATTTATTGAGGCTTGTTTTATGTCCCAGCATATTAGTCCATTCTGGAGAAAGATCCATGATCACTAGAGAAAAATGAGTGTCTTGGTAATTTGGGATATAAGGTTCTATATATGTCTGTTAAAATTCTCTATATCTCTTTCTCCTTTCTTTGTTTCTCTGTTGGTAGGGCTCCCTTTAGTATCTGAAGTAGGGCAGCTCTTTTATTAGCAAAATCTCTCAGCATTTGTCTGTGAAAAACTTAAGCTCTCCCTCAAATTTGAAGGAGAGTTTTGCTGGATAAAGTATTCTTGGTTGGAAATTTTTCTCTCTCAGAATTTTAAATATGTCATGCCACTGCCTTCTCGCCTCCATGGTGGCCGCTGAGTAGTCACTACTTAGTCTTATGTTGTTTCCTTTGTATGTGGTGAATTGCTTTTCTCTTGCTGCTTTCAGAACTTGCTCCTTCTCTTCAGTATTTGAGAGTCTGATCAGAACATGTCTCGGAGTGGGTTTATTTGGATTTATTCTATTTGAAGTTCGCTGGGCATTTATGCTTTGTGTATTTATATTGTGTAGAAGGTTTGGGAAGTTTTCCCCAACAATTTCTTTGAATACTCTTTCTAGACCTTTATCCTTCTCTTCCCCTTCTGGGACACCAATGAGTCTTAAGTTTGGATGTTTTATTTTATCTGTCATATCCCTGAGATCCATTTCAATTTTTTCAATTTTTTTCTCCATTCTTTCTTTTGTTCTTTCATTTTCTGTTCTTTGGACTTCTAGAACACTGAGTCGTTGTTCAACTTCCTCTAATCTTGTATTATGAGTATCCAGAGTCTTTTTAATTTGGCCAACAGTTTCTTTTATTTTCATAAGATCTTCTTTTTTTTATTTACTCTTGCAATGTCTTCTTTATGCTCTTCTAGGGTCTTCTTTGTGTCCCTTATATCCTGTTCCATGGTCTTCTTCATGTCCTTTATATCCTTTGCCATGTTTTCATTCCTTGATTGTAGTTCTTTGATTAATTATGCCAAGTACTGTGTATCTTCTGATATTTTGATTTGCGTCTTTGGGATTGCGTTCTCCATATCATCTGGTTTTATCATACGCATTAAGATTTTCTGTTCTTTTTGGCCTCTTGGCATTTGCTTTGCTTGATAAGGTTCTTTCAAGTTGTGAAAAAAAAATACCAATCTTATTTTTCAGAAATACAAGTTGGTGGCGTACACTTTCTCTAACTAACCAGCAGATGGTGTCTGTGAGTCACCTATACTCCTCAAGTCAGTTCTCAACTTTGTTCTTGTGGTGTATGGGAAAATTACTCTTGTCGGGTTCAGTTGGTGAACTCAATTTAGGTGTGTTGCTGGAGCTGTCCACCCTGAATGTGGGACGTGTGTCTGGGTGGCTAGGGAGGCAGCGCAGCTTTAATATTCAAACCTCCCAGGTATTTCTGGAGATTCAAGGCTGTTGCAAGAGCCTAAGCCTTCATTTCAGTTCTGCCCCTGATCCTCTGACGCTGACCCACAAACCACTGGCATTGACGTAGCATCCCTGGGTTTTCCAAGCAGGCCCCCCTTCTCAGCTGTGATCTTCCAGGACCTCTAGTGAGGGAAGGCTATGCTATGTCACAAGTGTGTGCCGTCCCTCACGGGAAGCCCCAGGCTGTCGGGCCATGCAGGGCACTCCCAGCCTGATGCAAAGATGGCTGAACAGAGTGTCTCCACCCCTTCCCTCTCCTCACACAGTTCCTCCTTCCCAGCTCAGGGACACCTGACACTGCTCTGGGCTGTGGGCATGGTCCCAGGCAGGAGTGTCTCCAGCCTGCCAGGGAGCGGCTGCAAGCAGCAGGGTTTCTTTCTCCTTCTGGCTCTCCCCTCCACTCCCCTGGCCTTGAAGGAATCTGCAGTGGGCTATCCTTCACGCCAGACACCGAGAGGCTGGCTCAGACTGCTTCTGCCGTGCTTCCAATGCGTGGTTTTCACTGTTGCAAATGCAGCCGCTCCTGGGTTTTTCCCTTTTTTTTTTTAAAGAACCAGTCCATCTCCAAATGCCAAACCCTGGCTTTCCCACACTGCAGCATAGCTGCGGGTCTTGCAGCTGGCTTACTCACTCGTTTCAGAATGCAGACTCCCATTTTCACCAAGTGTATGGCCCCTGTGGTTCTAGCAGACCTTGTCCAGCTGGTGTATCGCTGAAACCGGTATTCTGGGTCATCTTCTGGTTTTTATCTAGTATTTTTCACGGAGGTGTTATTTTGCCCTGTCTCACCTAGCTGCCATCTTAGGTTCTCCCCTGAAATACTATTTTAAAGCATAGATTTAGAGGACTTTGCCAATAGAAGAAAAAGATATTAGACATAAAATTGGGAAGAGGGATGCTGAATTATTATATCTTGTTGAAAAAAATAAACACTAAAAATAACAAATGTAGGAAGTAAAATGATTTTGCCTACATATTGCAAAAAACTGGCCCAAACTGACTTATTTATAAAGGACAATTATTGATTCAAATAATTGAAAACACTAGAGTTAAAGCAAGGTACAAATGTAAGTTAATCCAAAAGCTTATTGATATTACCTAAGAAATTGTTTGTTTATGCTTCTATCTCCTTTGAATTCCATTATATCATATTGATCTTAAGAGTGGTATGTATTTTGGCACTAAGAAGACTGTCAGAAAATTCGAGGGCTGTTTATTCATTTCTGTCTTAAAGAACAGGAACAGTGTCTTTTTCTCAGTGTCCCCAGAAAAGTTCTAATTGGACAAACCTTGGCAGCACACCCATTCTAGTAAGCAGAATAATGGCTCCCAAAGTTGTCCATCTCCTTATTCCCAGAAACTGTGAGTATTTTACATTACTTGGTAAGAGGAATTAAGGTGGTAGGTGGAATTACAGTTGTTAATCATCTGCTCTTAAAATACGGAGATCCTCCTAGATTTTCCAGGTGGGCCCAAAGGTAATCACAAGGACATTAAATGTAGAAGAGGATGACAGAAGAGTCAGAAGCAGAGTGAAAAAGACTTGACTGACCATTGCTTGCTTCAAGGATGGAAGGGGGTACAAGCCAAGGAATGTGGACAGCTCTAGAAATTAGAAAAGGCAAGAAAACAGATTCTCCTCTAGAGCCTTCAAAAAGTAAAGCAACCTTGCTAACACCTTGGTTTTAACTCAGTGAAACACATTTCTGACCTTCAGAATTGTAAGATAATATATTTGCATTGTTTTAAGCTAGTAAGTTTGTGATAATTGTTATGGCAGCAACTGGAAATTAATACACACCCTTCCTTGCAGTCATGGATGTGGCCGGGGAGTCAAATGTTCTCTCTTGTTAGTCTGGGTCACATAGTCCTTCCCTGGGTCTAGGAGTGGTAATAGCTTTTCCTGAATATGAGAAATTCTTACATAAGATGGATTCTAGGGGAGTTACTATATTATATGCAATTTAAACTAACTTGGCATTATCAATTTATTATACATATAAAATATGTATATAACTAATAACACTAAAAAATATTGTTAGCATTATTTTTACTCTAGAAAGAGTTAGGGTAACATAACATTCCCTAATGAAGGATACGCATTTCTGAGTGATTAGTAAGCATTATGAAGACTCTGATCAGATGCTCCCTCCTACTAATTCCTCATGCTTCAATTAAAATAGCAGCTATAAGAAATTGGGTGAAATGAGTGATATTGTAGACTTATGGATTGACTAGCCACATTGTACACACTATGCACAATATTTCAAAATTTCATGCACTTTAGAATATCATCTTGTAACTAGGATTCTAATCACTCCTGATTTAAGGACTTATGAACAATCTGTCCTCATCTGAAGGTTAGCTGAATTATTGTTTGAAAATATTGTTCTCTCTGCTTGAAGTATACTGCTCATTCAAAATTCAGAGATCAGCAACATCATCAAGTTGTAGAATATCGCTGTTTTGATGACTGGTTGATTTTAATATGAGGTTGTAGGAGTAAAAAAAAAAAACAAACCTTATTTTCCATTTATTCCTGCTTTTAGAAGCCGCAAATATCTATAGAAAAAAAAGAAAGGAAAATCCACTCATGGTTGTAAATGACAAAATTGGTGTAGATTAGTTTGCCACAAGAGCCAACCAACAATTGTCCTTTGTTTCGGGCCTATTTTACTCAGCATAATGTTCTCAAGGATCTTTCACCTCATTGCAGGCCTCATGACTTTATTCCTTTCTGTAGCTGTACAATATTCCATCATATGTACATATCACAGTTCGCCCTTCTGCTCCTTAGTCGGTGTACCCCTCAGCCAACTCCAATCATTGGCTATCATGAATAATTCCACCTTAAATCAGTTGAAAATGTCTATTCGAGTCCCTGCTTTCAGTTCTTCCAAGTATATCCCTAGTAACAAGCTTACCTCATCATATGGCAGCCCTCTGTTCAGCCTAGATCCGCTACTTTACCCTCTGGAGGGGCTGCCCCATTCTGCTACCCTACCAACACTGAATCAGTATACCTCTCTCTACATGAGATATATTCACATGGCATATATTCTATCCAAAATAAAAAAAAAAAATCAGTGTATCCACATTTAGTTTTACAATCATCATCACTCTTGATTTCAGACCATTTTCATTGCTCTAAAGAGAAAAATAACAGACAGATGCACCCACACCAAAGAGAAAACTCACAACACCTCATAATTCTTATCCCCCCAACACCCCATTTATTTACTCCTAGAAATGGTGTGGTACTAGTAGGGTATTCCTGTTAAATAAAGTCCACAGAATGTAACAGGTAGTTTTTCCCCATACCACTCTATTATGATCTCTTTGTACAAGCGCCATACCTTTGAAGTAGTTCATGCAATAACTTATTTGTATTTGTAGTGCTAATTGGTGAGATACATGACTTTAAACAATGCTTTTCAATTATATTCATCTTCAATATGACATTATTACTTAAATTCCTACTACCCACAGCTTATTGTTAATCTCCCCATGTCATAACCTACCTCATCCTGACTCACCCTTATGATTGTATTGTATGAGCAGAGGTCTTCCAGCCTTGATGGCTGTTGGAAAACTAAACATGTTTTAAGTATTCTACTTTTAAGAATGTAGCCAAATTTCAAAAGTGCATTCCTGAATATGCCAATTTTGAATTTCAAAAACTGAATATTACTTATTAATATTTACCTATGCATTGTTCATACTGTAACAAATTGTCTTTTACTCTCAAGGTAAGTGGGTGTTCAGGATGATCTCATGTCTTTTTAAACAGGAAGTGAAAAAGAAACATGAATAAAAGTACAAAGAAAGAAGTCTAGATCCGGAATCTAAATACCGGGGATCTAGTGCAAACTATTTATGAACGAGCTTAGGCAAAACACTAAACATTTCTGAACATCAAATTCTCAACTGCAAAAAAATGATGTAAATTGCATTAGAAATTCCTCCTTATGCATTTGTTGAGGAATCAAATGAAATAGTTTATTTGAAAGCTCTTGGTAATCACAACACTATAGAAATTCAGTACACTTGGAATAACAAAAGCTTTATTTATATTTATTATTGAGTTATACTGATACTTACTCTTTGAAATCTTGTGTTTTTAATTTTTGCAACTTGGAGATGAATCAACTTTAACAAGTTTGTGGAATTGCTAGTGGGAAAATAAGGAGATTTTTGCATTGTTCATGAGAGTGAAGCAAATGGCATTCCCTGGAAAGAAAAGTGGTTAACATAGAGTGTTTATATTATATTCATTCATATTACTGGAATGGATTAGCCTGAGAATAATAAGCAAGTTATTTTCAGTGTGATTAATGACCTTATTAGATTCATGTGTACAGGATGAGACTCTTCATTTTCAGAAAATGAGCAGAAATTGAAGATGGGTCAGAAAGGAGGCATGAAAATGAGTACAGAGCTAGAAATGAAATCTATAAGAAAGGTGAAAATGGTTTATATTGTTTCTTATATTGGATATAAGAAGGCTTCGTGTATATGAAAAATTATTTCAAGGAGGAATGTCAACAGCTGCCTTCAATTTCAGTGGAGTTTCAAACAAAGAAACACTTTTTTTTATTATAGTAAGTGACATTTACTTTACAAATCAGAAAAGAACTTCTGAAGAAGTTAGGAACTTAGAAAAGTTATTGAAATTCTTCAGAACTAAGAGATACAGTATTTTGCCAGTAATTCAGGAGGTGGTCATGTTTTGGAAGTGAGGGATGAAGCAGGTGGCGTCTCCTGACCACAACTCAGAACAATTAAAAACAAGCAAACCAAACCATCCAACCAAATACACAAACAAGAATAGTCTATTTCTATACTGGAGCATGAATCTTCATTCTTGTTTTACAAGAATGGAATAGAAAATATGAAATTTCTCAGATTCAGCTAAATCACTTGGACATTTTTGCTTTGAGGAATAGATTATTTTATTTATTTTATAATCTATCTATCATGTATCTATCTATCATCTATCTATCTATTTATTTATCTATCTGTCAGAAACATAACCCAAGTTTGTTTTTCCCAGTGCTAAAGAAGCACAGCTCTCTTCTTCCCTAAAAATGCCATATTTTTGATGGGCATCCATGTTCAAAAGTTCTGCCAGAGTAGTTCAGTTATTAAAAACTTACACTGATCACTCAAAATTATGACATATTGCAAATTCCAGTGAAAGGAGTATTTAATCAAATTAAAAGAACAAATGAGAAAGATGTCCGTTGTTTAGCAATTGTAGTTTAATTAGAAATGAATGACGAATGAATAATGAAACTGTTATATATGTCAAATAATTTTTCTCTTAATAAGAAACATCATGAATTTTACACCACAGAATTCTAACTTTCTAAGAAAATACTCATTTCATTTCTAGGCAATTAATTGGAGATTCAGAGAATTTAAGTAAGTCTTTCTAATGGTGGTGGGGCAGAAAGTATGGTGGTGAATAAAAGCTTATGTGATTACTACGATGTGATATTTCAGAAACAGACATATTGCTATAGTTTCAGGTTCTAGGCATGTTGATAAATAACTTAATATAAAGGAGAACAGTGACTTAGCCAGTTTCTAGTTTTAACATATTGTATGAAGTTGGAAAATAACAAAGCTTTTCATTTCAATTATCTAGTTAAAGATCTCTACGTGGTTCTAAAGTGGCTGTCTACCATCCAATGGGTATAGAAAAACTACTGAAATTTAAAAATGAAATCTCAGTATTAACCAATTTTGATAGAGATTTCTAAGTAGTGAGTGGAACACTTTGGAAGTTTCCAAGTAGAGAAGGGAAAAAATTTGGAAAAGGGAATGTGAGATACTCATAGGAAACATAGCTTGGGGAAAGGTCCTGGTGGAGTAGGGAGGATCTATATCTTTGGTGAGACAATTAAATCAACATCATCAAATGATAAAACATAACATATTGGATGTCAAACATATATCATTATGACAACTTGCTCTAACATATCTACTAGAAAGAAATATTTTCTGAGTAAGAGTTTTTTTTCCTCACAAGGTCATTGTTCATTTAATTCTATGATATCTGCATAATTGGAAGAACACTGGATTGCCTTTAGGAAAATTAGAAACCTTATTTCTCCAGAGTACAAATATCTGGCTAAAATTAAATAGTAAGTACAAGAAAGAGTACTTTGAATGAGTAAAGAACAAAATTTTTCCAAATCAAAGCAAAGCATACATGTCCAAAAAAGAATTGTTCCACTAACTTCTGCAAAGAAGACTCTTTACTGCCTTAATTATTATAGGAGGCCTTTTATAGATATGAAACTGAAAAATAGAGGCTTTTGGAAAAGTTCTGCTTTGATATATTTATCTTTGATTTCATAGTTTGATCAAATTTTAGACTGTACACTCGGGAGTATGTTTCCATAAATAAATCAGAGGCATTGAACAAAAGCTCCATCTTCCTTACATGCTGCAAACCCCACAAAGCAGCATGTAAAACTCTCCAGGGAAAGTGCAAGAAAAAGTGCTCGAGATCAGATATCATTTATCTTGGTCTGGACAGAAGCTTGGTAACCGGTCTGACTACATTGCACAAGTCACACTGCATCATCCTCAACGACAAGGCCCTCCTTGGGATGCCAGCAGACAAGTAATCTACTAGAAAGAGCCAAAGGAAACACAATTGAAGTGGGGAAAGGCAATATGTTCTAATATTGTTCTAATATATGGAAGTATGACGTGCTGATTTGAACCTGCTATGTTCCCCATAAAAGGCTGTGTTCTTTTAATCCACCCTTGTGGGAGCAGACTTATTGTGTGTGGGATCTTTTGATTATATTATTTCCATGGAGGTGTGACCCCACCTATTCAAAATGGGTCTTAATCAGTCTACTGGAGTCCTTAAAGAGAGCTCAGGGAGAGAAAGAGAGAGCTCAGAGCCCACACAGACTCAGATACTTGGAGATGCAGACCGAAAGAGGTTTGAAGATGCTAAGCTAAGAGATGAAGATGCGTTTGCCTTGGAGAAGCTAAGTGAGAACCCAAAGACACTTAAAGAGAAAGCCATTGGAATCAGAAGCTGAAAGCAACACAGCCCAGGAGCAAAGGACCAGCAGACGCCAGCCATGTGCCTTTCCAGATGACAGGGGTGTTCCAGACACCATCAGCCTTTCTTCAATGAAGGTATCGTCTGGTTGATGCCTTAGTTTGGACACTTTTATGACCTTAGAACTGTAAATGCATAAGCTAATACATCTCCTTTATAAAAAGCTAATCCATTTTGCATTCCAGCGGCTTTAGCTAAACGGAATATATGGAAAGGGCAGATTTACCCAATTTGTCTAGGACATAGTTGTGGGAAGGGATAGGATGAGGAAACTAAGTATATTTGAACATATGGATACATACACAAACCCACACATACATAAAATTTGGACAGCAGTCAATAACCTCTCTCCCTTTCTCCCTTCTTCCCCGTTCATTTTTATCCTAGTGTTAGTATTACCAAATATTCTGGATCATATTATAAATAATCTCAAATCATTCTCTTTTTATGGGTGGGGGATAGTTTAGGATACATAAAACCATGAGTAAAACAAAGCCTTTATTTCCATTTAAATAAATATTCTTTTGTGTGTATGTTCATGCATATGTGCTTGTGTGTGTGTGTGTGTGTGTGTAAAGAAAGAGAGAAAAAAAGGAAAAGAAAGAGAAAAGACAGAGAAGCAGCCCCTAACAGTCATCAGCAGTGAGTTAATCTGGAACTCACAGCTAGGTAGGCTCCAGTATTTTCTTATTGAATATAAACACTTTCACAGAACACCAACAAGTTTACTGGGTGATCATAATAGGGCAAGATAAAAACATGACCACTCTGCAATCTGGGTAAACTTCAACAAAATCATGAAATTGTGCAAACCCCCCAAATTTGAAACATTCCCCCCACCCAGGTGAGATGAGTGACTCAGGCTTCTTCACACTTCAGCCAATTCCTCCTACCTCCTAGATAACAATTAAGATATCTAGTGCTAGGAACATCCCCTACCATTTCTTCACTCAAGATCAAATCCATGCTTCCTTGAACCATCCCCAAATCCTAAAACATAAGCCTAATTCTTAAAGCAACTTAAAAAGTCTCTCCTAACACCCTCTTCCTGATATGTCTGTGGTTCCTCATGGTATGTAGTCTCCCTTGTTGCAGCACCTAACAGTACACCCAATTTTGTGCTATTACCTGCACATTCTTACCATCATTACTACCACCACCGCCACCATCATCATCATCATCATCACTATCATAAGGGCTAACATTTATGAAGCATATAATATATCTCAGAGTGTCAGATAAATTTATAGTCATTTTTCCATGTAATTTTAGCTATAACTCTACAAAGTAAAAACTAATACACTTTTAAAATGTGGAAAAGGAAAGTCAGAGTTTAGGTAATTTTTCCTAGATCATATGAAGTATAAGTTATAGAGCTAATTTCTTAGGTCATACAATATGTAAATTGGAGGGTTACTTTGAAGGCATCTGCCAGGACAAGGAGGGATTTTGTCTCTTTTATAGTTCAGCAAATATAAAGTAATGAGATCTAGTATCTGCTTTATCATCCTTAGGACCTAGTGTCCATGTGTCAGCCTGTGATATTTCAAGCAGTGCCTGTAGTCACAAAGGAATCTGCCTTCCCAGCTCTGAATTGATACCACAGCTGCCAAGCAGAGCCAATCGTAAAACCTACCTGGAAACTGTACTCCGTGTTTTAAACTACCGACATTTCACATTTGTCTCAGCTCCTTCCCTTTGCATAGTTTCTTTGCCCATAACAGACACTGAAGAAAGTTTATTCATTTATTGAGGAAATGAAGAAAGATGAGTAATTTCATAAGTGGTTTACACAGAATTTGGTTAAGATACATTGCATTATAAAAGCAGTGACAATGCAGCCATGAAATGCAATGCAGCTGCTGAGAAAAAAGACCAAATAAATAATAGATGCATTAGACAAAACAAAACAAATCAAGTGAATCCCAAACAATTAACTAGATATCTATTTCTAAATAACTTGAATAGATCAGGGACATGGAATTGTTCCACTCAGGGGAATATTTAGATATTTAGATGTGCTTAGTTTTTATTTATTTATTTATTAAATGTTTAGTTACGGTTTGGTTTTTTTTGGGGGGGGAGGGGGGTTTGTTACTAGTTTGCTAATGATGCCAGAATGCAAAACACCAGAAATGGATTGGCTTTTATAAAAGGGGTTTATTTGGTTACACAGTTACAGTCTTAAGGCCATAAAGTGTCCATAAACAAAGGGTACCTTCACTGGAGGATGGTCAATGGCATCTGGAAAACCTCTGTCAGCTGGGAAGGCATGTGGCTGGCATCTGTTTGTGCCTAGGTTGTGTTTCAAAATGGCGTTCTCCAAAATGTTGCTCTTGGGGCATTTTGTCCTCTCTTAGCTGCAGCTCTGAGGTCCTTCTGCTTGTGAACTCATTTATAAGACTCCAGTGAAGTAATCAAGACCCATGCCTCCATGGAAACTTTCAATCAGACGTCACACCCTAACCAAAGGTGTCACTCACAGTTGGGTTGGTCACATCTCCATGGAAATGACCTAATCCCAATATCCCACAAGATTGGATTAAAAGATCATGGGTTTTTCTTGGGGGACATAATATATCCAAACTGGCAAAGTGTCCTAGGTCATACACTTAGTGTCTGAACCAGAATTTATCCTGTCTTTCTTAACTATAAGCCATGTCTTCCCATTTTGCTAACTTACTCTATATGATTATGCTAACACTAACAGTTCAGAAAGCAAATTCATAAATAATTATGAGAGATTGCATTAAGGGTTGTAATAGAGGTATGAATCAATTAGTGATATATCTTGTTTGGGAGAAGCTGCCTAACCAGAAAAGAATGGATCTTAGATTAGAAAGAAAGGAAAAATGAAACCATGATTGAAAACATGTAGATATTATATTAATCACAAATGCAAAAATATTCCCAAAGAATAAATAAAACAAATATTTAATATATAAAGTTTCTTAGATAGCAAAACAAAAATAAACTATATATACAAATACACAGTTTGGGCAAGGATGAAACCTGAATGCAGCAGTAAAATAAAACTTCACTACTTCCAAGTAGTTACACCACGATTTTTTTTTTTTTTTTAGTTTATATTTCTTCCTTTAGAATTCAAAAAGTGTTCAAGGCTATTATAAAATAATGGCACACATTTTAATTTTGATTTTGCATTCATTTCCACATTTAATAACTGTTCTAGTTTGCTAATGCTGCCAGGATGTAAAACATCAGAAATGGATCAGCTTTCATTAAGGGGGTTTGTTTGGTTACAAAGTTACAGTCTTAAGGCCATGAAGTATCCAAGGTAAGTCATCAACAATCGGGTACTTTCACTGGAGGATGGCCAATGGTGTCCAGAAAACCTCTGTTGGCTGGGGACGCACGTGGCTGGCGTCTGCTCCAGTGTTCTGGTTTCAAAATGGCTTTCTCCCAGGATGTTCCTCTCTAGGCTGCAGTTCCTCAAGAATGTCACTCTTAGTTGCTCTTGGGGCATTTTTCCTCTTAGCTTCTCTGGAGGAAAAGACTCCTTTCAACGGCTGTCTTCAAGCTATCTCACATCTGCAGCTCCTCTTTCAGCTCCTGTGCATTCTTCAAAGTGTCCCTTTGGCTGTAGCAAGCTCGCTCCTTCTGTCTGAGCCTATATAGTGCTCCAGTAGACTAATCAAGGCCCATGCTGAATGGGTGGGGCCACATCTCCATGGACATTATCAAATGAAAGATCACATCTCCACGGAAACATCCAATCAAAAGTTTCCAACCCAATCAACACCAATACTTTTCCTGCCCACACAAGACTTCATCAAAGATAATGGCATTTTGGGGGACATAATACATCCAAACCAGCACAATAAGCTTTGGAAAAGCAAGTGTAAACAAGCATCTGGTGATGATTTTGACCTTATATAAAGTGAAAAATATAAATCCCAATATAATTTGAAAAACATATCTTAGATATATTTAATTTTCACTGATAGAAGCTCATTTTCCTTATAAACTTAAACCTTTATCTCTTTTTAAATTGTTGTACAAACAAAAATAACAATCAAGGCAAAGCTAGTTACCAGTGAAATATGCTTTTTGTTTGCTGTAAATTAGTAGATCGATTGTCAAACTGAATTGAAAAATTCCACTATGTTTTTGAATGTTTCTGTAAGTTCATATGGAGATTTTTTTGATGTTATTATTCATACCAGAGTGGATTCTTAAAATATCCACAATTGTTTAAATAGAATTGATGTAACTCTGAAGAAAATGCAAAGCTAATCTTCCACCCTAATATCTGCTCAGCTTTAAAAACAATTGGGCCAAATCCACAAGATAAAAAGATGTGGAAGTTTCATTTTATTTGCTCCCCTTTTGTCTTTAATTTGAGCTAAATCTTCAATTGTGTTCTCAGAATTCAGAACTTCTCCCACACCATGCACCCCAGGATTACTTAAGTATAAGAATGGCTAAGGGTAAAGACTAATAATTTTAACTAAAGTTTTCAAGGTCATTTCCACTTCCATCTAATTCAGTTGGTCATTTGCCTTACATTTTTGTGGGCCACCTGTATGCTCTAATGGCTCAAAATTATCTTTCACACATGCCTGAAATTTGCATTCCCACTTAAATCCAAATATCCCAGGAGTTACAGTCTGTTAAGCTATTAGTAACTTAGTATGTCTGAGTTTACAAAACTTGAACAACAGGGAATGAGGATATTTGGTAGTCTGCAGAAAAGCATAGAATGAAGAGAAGAGGGGCAAGGGAAAATCCTAGAGATAGGAAGGTATAACATCTTAGACAACAAGCCCTTTCTTTTTGGCCAAGACTTGTGTTGTGCACTTGTTGTATCTTTTATAGGACGTGGCTTGCTGTTTCATAAGCATATAGTTGGTGCTAAACAAAAGTTAAAGAATTAATGAGGCTGAGATAGGAAGTTTCAGAAAAGGTTAATAGTGACAGGTGACATGTATTGCTAAATCCACAAGGCAATTGAAAAAGAAGAACCAGACTATGACCACTACGTTTACTAACTTCTACATGCCTGTTACTTTATTTTCATTGACTCAATCCCCCACTACCACATCCTGCCACCAACAAGTTAGTGTAAGTTGGGATTCATAATTCTTGTAGGAATTTTCCAGAAACATATATAGTTGATTTACTATGCCAATCAGCTTTATCTAAATCTAAAATTAAATGAAAGTTTCCTTGAAATAAGACCCTGACCTCATGATAATGGCATCATAATGGAGGTAAATGTAGCATAATAGAGTTAGAGAGAAAATGTGTGACATCAGTTGAGGAAAGAGAAGGACTGTGATGAACCATGAATAATTGGTCCCACAAGGGTTAGAAAATAGAAAATATGTAAGTATTAATGTCAGATCTGTAATCTCCAGTTCTCACCCTCCATAAGTATACTAGCTGCAATCTCCTATGTTTGCTCTGGTGATACTTAGATGAACATAATTGAACTCAGGAAGAGAGTCATCTTGACTGAAGGTCAGGGCTGTAAAAAAACTAATTGGGCCCTAATAACTCCCTGGCTTCCTGATTGGGAAAAGCTGCTGGGTCTCAATACATAATGATTACTGATGGAGAGTACAATCAGAGAAAATAATAATAATAATAATGATAAACTTGGAATTAGCAGTAAGAAATCACAGAGTAGATGTTGATCTCCATTCCATCTCAGTGTGTATCATCTCAGGGAATCTGAAATCCTATATCATTTTCTCCAATAAATGTATTTGGGAATTCAGTGGTAGTGACAATAATAAAAACTATCCTTTACTGCATGCCCACTATATTCCAGACAATGTACTTAATAATTTAAAAACATGTATTGTTGTGGTAGCCAGCCACCAATATGACCCCCAAATAATCCTCACCTCCTGGTATTCACTGCTTTGTGCAATCCCCTGAAACATTGCATTAGGGCTGATATTTGTAACAATAGAGGAGGCAAAAGAGACGACATGTGACTTCTAAAGCTCTGGTCTGTTTAATCATTTGTTCTGTGGGAAGCCAGCCATTATGCCATGAGAACCCTTAAGCAGCCCTGAAGAGAGGCTACATGGAAAGGAACTGTAGTCGCTAGTCAACAGCCAGCACCAATTTACCAGCAATGTGATTAAATCACCTTGGAAGTGAATCTCCCCAACCTTGTCGAGCTTTTAGATTACTACAGCCCCAGAGTACTTGTAACTGCAACCACATGAGGGACCCCAAGCAAGAACCTCACTGAATATCTGAACCCACAGATTCCATGAGCAAAATGAATATTATTTTATGCTACTAAATTCAGGGATAATTTTTTGCACAGCATTAGATATCTGAAACATCGCTTTTTATATGTCAGCTCATTTATTCTGAACATGAAAGTTCTCAGATTATTATTATTGCCCATAATTTATTGATATCACCAAAAATCTCTCTTGACAGATACTCAGTTTCCAGCCCTCATTTTATTTAAACTCTCAATAACATTTGCAACAATGGGCTACTCTCTACCTTTAGTCTTCAGTAACCCTACATTCCTCTAATTTCATTTGTACTTTCAGGCTATTGCTTTTTGTTCTTTTCTTTATTTCTCCTCTTTTGCCTGCACTCTAAATGTTTATATATGCCATTGCTTAAGCCTTTTCCTTCTTATCTTCAACACTTTCCTAGTTAGTCCATCCAGTGTTATGCCTTCAAATTTGGTGATGTTTTCCATTTATGCATCTCCCACTTTCATCCTTTCTTTTTGCTCTGCAATCATATATTCTCTTATCACCACTTGGATATCTAACAGACTTTTCAAATGCAACTTGGCCAAAATTAAGGTATTGGCTAGCATCCCTCATTACCCCAACAGAAACTTCTCCCACTTTTCCTCATTCTAGTTAGTGGCTCCACTAACCTTACAGCTATCCCTACTAAAAGAATACTATGATTCATCCTTAATTCCTCTTTGCTTCATGGCCTAGATTCAATCTGTCATCAAACCTTTGTTGGCTCTGACTACAAAATTATCCCAAACCCAAGCGTTTTTTATCATTTTCACTAACTTCCGAGAAGCAAGGAAGAACTCACTGTAACTAATACAACTGTAGTTGCTTTCCTTGCTTTTACACTTTGCTGAATTTAGTCCATTCTCTACAAAGTAGTCAGAGGGATGTTAAGTCCTAAATTAGATCATATCATCACCATCTTAAAACATTCTTAGACTTTTTCTTAGCACTTGGAGGGAATTCCGGATTTCATACCATGAATTCTAAAGCCCTAGGTGATTTGGTCTAAAATATGCTTTCTGACCTTGTCTTTCCTTCACTCCACTGTAGTCACAATGGTTTTTGCAACCTTTCTGAAATATGCCAAAGTCATTCCCATTTTAAGACTTCTTTGCTTGTTAATCCTTCTATAGAACATTTTTCCTCAAGATTCGCTCCTGGATGGTTCATCCTCTTTATTCAGAACTCAACCAAATACCCCTTCTTCTGCAAGGCATTTCCTGATCACCTTATTTAAAGTTGCCTTGTTACTCTCCTCTCCATTATTTATTTACAAAGTATTTAATAATAAAAATAATAATTTTGTACCACTTACAGTTTGAAATTCTGACTATAATTTTTAATTGTCTCCCCCAACCAGTATGTTCCTGAGGTCAGCCGATATGTGTCTTGTTCTCCATGGTATTTTTTGTGCTTGCAGGTAGTTACATAATAAATATTTTTGGAATAAATAAATCAATGAATTCAATGGGCTTAAGTAAATGTCCAAAGTCACATGCAGTGTAAGAAAAAAAGTATGATTCCACGCTTGTCTGTCTGACCTCAATGTCCCAGCTTTTCAACCATTGCCATGCAATAGACGTAAAACATCCCCATTGATAGTGGCAGTCTCATTGTTAATAGTAGAAGAGTGATTTACTGTATGTTGTCTATTAGCAGTCATCATTCATTCTACTCCTTCTTTTTATTCCCTAATCCTGAGAAGTTAAGTGGAGAGCTTTGCCATAAAGTAAACCTAGAATTAAAGGGTAGCTTTCCTTTTAATATCTTGGGCAAATTCTCCAACTCTAAACTTCAGTTTTCTCAGTGATAAAGCTGGACAAAACAATACTTCTCTTAGAGGGCAGGGAGAATGAAAGGTAAAAGTGTAATTGTAATTCTCCCTGTACAATGCCAGGTATACAATAAACATTTAAATGCATGATACCTTCCCCATTCCCTATCACGGGTGGTATAAATCCCTCTGTTTATTATTTAAATCACCATGCACACTATTTCTGGTCTTACTTGTGATGGAAAAAGTCACTAGGCTATAAATCTTGGCAGAACCTAAGACTTAAAAACTTTCTCTTGTTCTTTGGACAAGTATCTCTCCAGTCAGCAGCATATGGCTGTAGTTTCAATTTTCTTTTGGTTACCACAGGCTGTAAGGGTTCCAAGAGTTTATGTGGTTCATCATCTACTAAAACTCAACCTTTGAAAATAATAAAAACTCCTTCAGTATTTTAGTTGAACCGATAATGGCTGAATAAACGGATGGGTCAATTAATTCCCTATAACTTGGTAATATTTAGTAAAACATAGTTTTGCTAATTAGATATTTTTATTCATAGAATTATGCCACTCAAGTTCTCCCCATCAATCACTCCACCCCCCAGAAAACACTGCTCTTGTGTAAAAAGCCCAAATACCACTACACATTTCCCCACTTTTCTGCAAAGCCATTTGATTTTTTTTTCCTAGCCAAATCCCACAAATGTCAATGTTAAAGTCAAAGTGCATTTTTCTCACAATTTGTCTGTTTGGTTTTTACAAACCATAAATTGTTGCTTGGTCATCAGGGTGACTGACAGTTCATCTTGCACAGAAGCGTAATATCCGAAGTTTTTTTTTAAACTGGCAATATATTACTTTTTGGCATCAGCAAGTCCCAATTGATTTTAGTCACAAATTAAATGCCCTGATGGTTGTAATATGATGATTTATCACCAGGGTCAGCAGAGATTTTGCTTTGCAATGGATTTAAGCAAAGAGTTTAGAGAAAAGGAGGTGGAAGTTTGAAAATCTCAAGCGTGCAGACACTGAGTATGAACATTTCATAAATGTTCCAAGGCAAGAAAATCACTTGTCTTATTTATCAGTTTGACTATCAAGGGAATTTGGGGGAAATTAATTTATTGAAAGGAAAGGACAGCAACTATATGAGATTGAGCTAAGATCTTGACCTTCCAAGTAATGTATCCTTCATTGCTTTGTATTTCTGTTGTGAACACTAAGAGAAAAACACAATTTGGTCATCTTTCATAAAGTGTCTCTTGTTCAAGTTGTAAGATATGAAAACAAAGGCAATCTAGACAATTGGGGGAGCAAAGTGATTTCAGAGCACTATTTTCAGAACTGGTGTGTCCCTATCAGAACTTTCCTTTTCTGGCAATTGACAGAAAATTGAGTCTCAAAATGGCTTACGTAAACAAAATTTTTCCTTACATTCTGGAAAACACATCCAGAGTTACAATATATCAGACAAAGGGGGCATTGGTCTTTTTTTTCAAGTTATTTAACTTTTGTTAAAATTATGCATATTTTGTCTCTATATTGCTCATGGAGACATGAATTATTTTATCAATCTCTGTCTTGCATTCCTCAGAATAAAAATATGGAGGCTTACTTTGAAGATTACTGATACCTGTTGATGACAGGTCCAGAAAAGAAAAGAAAAGAAAAGGAAAGGAAAGTCCAGAGAGCCACAGCAATGGTAAGAAAACATGGTCTCACTGAGAGGCCATCATGCCCAAAGTGCAGAGGCCTTCAGACTTCACGCACAGCTTGATTCTGGACCCAAATGGGGACACCTAAGTCCCTCTGTTTTCTTTCCTCTGAGTTGGCTTCAATTCTCTGCTCTTTGTTCTGGTTTGCTGAACCTTTAGGCCTTTGGTGAAGCTGATAAATTTTGGTAGTATGTGTGTTCTTTCTGAGGGGGGAAAATAAAAAAAAAATAAAACAAAAAAGGCATCAAAATTGAATAATGAACAGCACTCCCAGAATTGGTTTGTGGAATGTGTTGTTCTTTCTGAATGTATCACTGTGGAAGAGGGTGCTTGTGAAATTCCTTTTCTGGCTTAGCCTAGGTTGTTTGCTTTCATGCTTCTATACCCTGAGAGTAAAATAGGCATCACCAGAAGAACAGGGGTGTTATGTGGACAACGGGTCCTTCCTCCAGAGAAAATTGAAGAAGTATTATCAGAAGCACATTAGGTTTGAATAGGGACACCAGAATAAGAAAAGGAAAGAAAGAAAGAAAGAAAGAAAGAAAGAAAGGAAGGAAGGAAGGAAGGAAGGAAGGAAGGAAGGAAGGAAGGAAGGGAAAGAAAGAAAAAAAAAGAAAAAAGATAAAAAGAAAAGAGAAAACTATTTAGGAATAAAAAGAATAGGGTGATAATCACCAGTGCCCAACAGAGGGTCAATCAAGGACAAATTCATTCTATCTAGTGTAAGTTTTGGGATATGTTTATGGCAATACAAATCTAGTGACAAATGCTGGGGAAAATGACATTTAGTGATTATTGAGAAAATTTTATTTCAAGTGTATGTTTTCTTTGAAGTATCTAATTTTAGACTTTGTTAAAAACTTAGTCAAATGTGATTACATTTTAGCACTTTTAAAAGCCTTTTCTTTAGCAGTTTCAATATAATTTCACTTCCTTTTTGAGGAGCTTTAATTTTCCTAAGATATGTCATGGGAATGGATGGTAGATAAAATACAAGAAGCGTTAGGAATGCTTGAAAACACAACCACAGTCACAAAATATTGGAAAAGTGAATGAAATATTTATTTTCTGAAATTAATTTTGTCATTATAATTATGAATATTTTGTCTGTACATTGATGATAGGTTAAATGATGGAAAGTTTTATTATTTTATTAATCTGTTTATCTTAGATTCCTCAGATTAGACACACAGGTATATTTATCTTGACAGTGACTGAATAGAGAAATGGCAGATTTTGACTTGTTCTCTGAATATATTGCACCAACCTCAAATAAAAGCACTGATCTCTGAGAGAGTCCACTACCACCAGAGAGCAGGAGGTTAACAGAAATGCTCAGTAAAGGCAAGGCACAATGGGCATGCAGGCTATGCATCTATATATATATATATATATATAAAATTAGGATTCTAAGACTACTTTGAGAACATGTATGCAAAAAGACCTGACTCAGTATCAATAATGCTGAAGTAAAATGAGGGCATCTCAATTCAGAGAAGACTAAAGTAAACTCTTAATTTAAACATATTTGATCTATCTGTACTAATCCATTGCAATTGTTCTTTTTATTGAAGCTCTAATTGTCACACCTGTGGAAAATTTTCTCTCAGGAGGGAGATTTTTCAAGTTTGTGCCTGAATCCTCCTGGTTTTACCCTAGTTGTCTTATGTACCATCAATGATATCTGGTATGAAAAATGGCCCAGGCTCATCTTGTATAAATCTTGTCCCACAGCAGAAACTAGCCATTTCTAAAAGGAGCTCTTCATCATTTAGTGAGAAATGCCATTTGGAGACCATAATCTATGTTCATAGGGTGTACTTTGCTTTTTTATTTTTTTTTTTAAGTTGGAGAACTTGTAGGTTTATGGAAATATGCAGAAAATACAGAGAGACTCAGATATTTTCACACTGATGTTTATAGTGGCATTATACACAGTGGCCAAAAGATGGAAGCAACCCAAGTGTATATCAATAGATGAACAGATAAACAAAATGTGACATATACATACAATTTAATATTACTTAGCCATAAAAAGGAATGAAGTTCTGATATGTGTGACAATACAGACGAGCCTTGAAGATACCATTTTGAGTAAAATAAACCAGACACAACAGGAAAAATATTGTATAATCTCACTGATATGAAATAATTAGAATAAGCAAATTCATAGAGTCAGAAACTAGAATACATTTTACCAGGAACCCAGGTAAAGGTAGGGAATGGGGAATTAACAGTCAATTGGTACAGAGTGCCTGTTTGGGGTGATGGAAAAGTTTTGGTAACAGATGGTGGTGATGTAGTACAATATTGTAAATGTAATTAACTACATTGAATTATATATATGAATGTGGTTAAAAGGAGAACATTTAGGTTGTATATATGTTACTAGAAGAAACTTTTAAAAGCCATAGGGCTGTGCAACAGGAACAGTGAACCCTGATGTAAACTATGGACACTTTAGTTAATAGTACAATTATAAAATGCTAATAATATTCTTTCATCAAATGTAACAAAGTTACCCCAGTAATATCAAGTGTTATGATAAGGGAAATTGTGTTTTTAAGAGAGGTATATGAGTACTCTGTATTTCCTGCATGATTTTTTTGTAAACCTACAACTTCTCTAATAAAGCCACATTTTTTTTAAGTAAAGAACTTAGTAAATGTTATTAGTATAATATTTTAAATTATCTTTTATTTGTGTAGGGGCAATCGATAAATGTGATTATTTTCTATAGAATATTCTTATTTAATAATGTATTAGCTTACAATCAATTTGGAGATCTTTCATAGAATATTTTTTTTCTTAAATTTTAGGACTGAAGAGATATTTTGAACAACAAGCCAACTGACAAACCCTAGGGCTTTCTTTACTTTATTAAATTATTACAGAGTTTAGTCATTCTTGCATGCTAGTTTGGAGTATGGAGTTTGAGATAGGCAGACATAGGTGGGCCATTGATTCTCTCATTGGGAAAATGTCTACAGTCTTAGAGTCTCATTTTTAAATCCTCACAGAATTATGGAGATTTCAAAGGGAATGTTTTTAAAGCTCTTAGCACAGTGGCTAGTATGACGTAGAATGTCAACAAACTGTAGCTAGTAGTGGTCGTAAAAGCAAGACTGGGAGGCAAAAGTATTTAGAAAAGAAGAAATTTACTTTTACAAAAATGATTTGCAAAAGACTCAGACTTGAGGAGGAGAGACTAGCCAAACTAAGATAAAAGAGAGGGAGATTGAGAGAGAGAGGGAAAGGGAGAAAGTGCAAGATTACCAAGGTTAGGAACTTTACAGTTTGTGTGATTCGTCCATTCATGGTGGAAGCACAGCAACTTTCTCACAAGATTTGCAAAGAAACAGAAGTCATGAAACATATTCAGATATTAGCATTGCAAAGTCAGAGATAAGATTATTTTTTGCTAGAGAGTCCAGGCTTGCAGAAAATTTGCAAGGTTCGTTTATTTGGGGAGCCAGAACTAGACCATATAATCATGAAAATTTTGGCTTATCTCTGAGGCAAAGTAGTTTTTCTTACCTTTAGAACATGGATCAGGAACCAAGAACCATCCAAGTCACTTGAAACAGATTTCATCTGCAGTATCCATAAATGAAAAATATCCTCCTTTGAAATCCCCACGTTCATCTATGCTCCTCACTGCCAAAAACTGACATTCATCACTACCTGTCACTGGATTCCATAAGATGTCAAGAATGCTTTTTCACAATGGCAACAGTGCGTAGTGTCAGTTTTGTTTCCATGGGCCCTCCTTGCAGTCATGAGCTTGACCATAAGGCATGGATTTGACCAAATACATTTGCTTAGAGTTTTTCTAATATAGAGTTAGGAATTTTTAACTAGTTTTACTTACACAAATGTGGAAGAATTTTAAACTTGAAGCTCTCTCTCCATCTTTCTCTCTCTCTGTAATACACACACATGCACACACACACATATCTGGAGTCAATTTGTTGACAGGTATTCTGCATTCTGCTGTATACAGGACTTTCTACAGAGATCTGATTGAGTCCTTAGCAAATCCTAGTCATACACATATTTTTACTAATAGCATTTTAACATGTTATTAACCAAGAGTTGTTCAGCCTGTCGTTTTGAAGTGACATTTCTTCATATTGTGTGCCTGATAAACAGGACAGCTCTCCCCATAGTGCCAGGCAAATAACAAATCTGGAAATTGCCTGACATACCGAATTATGTTGAACATCCTTCTTCTTTTAAGATGAGGGATAAAATCTTTTATGTGAATCAGTGGCCTTCTCAGCAATCCCAAAGATAGTGTAAGTATAAAGGAAATTTTAAGTTTTATTATTATGAATCTGGGTTCTGAATGTAAAATAATTCATATAAAAAACTTTGCAGGGTAAACACAATATGAACATCAGATAAAAGTGTCTAAGTTCAAGAATGGTTATAAGTACTATTTAAAACAAATCCAATGATGAGATAAAGTGCTATCAAGGATTCTAGCTTGTTATTTTTAAAAGAAGAACTGCTAACTAAAACATTATTACAAGACCATAGGAAAAATTAAAAGTTAGGAAGTAATTTTGGTGATTAAAAAAGCCTGTAGTATCTCAGCAAAGAATACATTTTTTTCATAAATATATTGTGTAATCTAATAGATAATTTTTTCCTTTTAATAAGTAAAAAATCCCAAATTATTGTTTTACTCTTTATATACACTCAAAGCACAACACAAGACTAAGGGACAGATAGTTTATTTGGGAGGCGACACCACAAAACAAAAACAAGGGAGTGGGAAAGAGTCAGAGAGGGAAGCAAAGAAAGTCAATACAGGGCTCTCATAGCCTGTCAAGGTCACTGCTGCAGGCAAGAAGGGCACAATATCATGAGAACCTTTGAGAAACATAGAGAATGCCTCACAGAAAGCTCTTTTGTGAGAATGAGAGATGGGAGACTAACTTCTAAACCCTTTGTTCCAGGGTTGTCCTCAGGGGTGCTGACTCCTCAGGAATTCTGGGTTGTGCTTGTGCCAGGTACAGCAGGTCCCCAAAGCTTGTGCTTCTCGTGACAATGTGATGTGGTTTCCAAAAGCATCTGCTACACAGACCATCCTTATAAGAATCCAAGTAAAGGAATCGCAAGCCTTTGTCTTTTTTTTTTTTTTAATTCAGTTTTATTGAAATATATTCACATACCATACAATCATCCATGGTATACAATCAACTGTTCACAATATGATCATATAGTTATGCATTCATCACCACAATCTATTTATGAACATTTTCCTTACATCAGAAAGAATCAGAATAGGAATAAAGAATAAAAGTGAAAAAAGAACACCCAAACCATCCCCCCCATCCCACCCTATTTGTCATTTAGTTTTTATCCCCATTTTTCTACTCATCCATCCATACACTACATAAAGGGGGTGTGATCCACAAGGTTTTCACAATCACACTGTCACCCCTTGTAATCTACATAATTATATAATTGTCTTCAGGAGTCCAGACTGCTGGGTTGGAGTTTGGTAGTTTCAGGTATTTACTTCTAGCTATTCCAATACATTAAAACCTAAGAGGTGTGATCTATATAGTGCATAAGAATGTCCACCAGAGTGACCTCTCGACTCCATTTGAAATCTCTCAGTCACTGAAACTATTTTGTCTCATTTTGCATCCCCCTTTTGGTCAAGAAGATACTCTTAGTTCCATGATGCCGGGTCCAGATTCATCCCCAGGAGTCATATCTTGCATTGCCAGGGAGATTTACACCCCTGGGAGTTGGATCCCATGTAGAGGGGGAGGGCAGCGAGTTCACCTGTCGAGATGGCTCAGTTAGAGAGAGAGAGGGCCACATCTGAGCAACAAAGAGGTACTCAGGGGGAGACTCTTAGGCACAATTATATGCAAGTTTAGCCCCTCCTTTGCAGTAATGAGCTTCATAAGGGCAATTCCCATGATCAAGGGCTCAGCACATCAAACCGCCAGTCCCAATGTTTGTGACAACATCAACACCAGTCCAGGTGAGGAAGTCCAACACTTCTGCACCTTCCCCCAGCTCCTTGGGGCTGGGGGGGTGGGTGGCTGTAAATATATTTTTTATTATCTGCCCAAATTACTTTGGGATGTGTCACTATTTCACTCTAGCCTATACTAAACTACCGTATCTCACTTCCTATTCAAAGTTCCATGTAGTTGCGGTGTTTGAACAAACCGACTGTAGAGTTGTACTGTTTAGAAAATATAGATCCTGTACCAAACAGACATCTCTTCCCTTGGTCTCATATGGAAGTTGAAGTTTTAAAACACAGTCAGTTTCAACCTTTACCCTTCGGCCCGGTTTGCCCTAGTCTTAACCAGACCTGCTTCATTCATATCATTAATTGAAGTCTGGGCTCTTTTTCAGCTTTTTTTTTTTTTTTTTAACAGTGGCTATATGCACTAATACTGACATTTATATCTGCTGAGCTCTAGCTCTGAGTTTCAGGTGTCTCAGAGATGCACATTTTTCCAAAGACCAATCAGGTTATACACTAAGGGATCAGCATCTCAAAGTTTAGAGATAGGCATTACAATTCAGGAATAGAGTTAACTGCTGTAAGAGCTTACAATCTAGGGACTAGTACAGTAATTATGTCCATGTTAAGCCTTTGTCTTTTTTTATGAATTTTTTTTTGATGTGCACCAGCTTTATCAGAAACATTTAAAAAGTTTTGTTTATCTTTCAAACAAATTATTTGCAAGCCATTATACAACAAAGCAAAAAAATAAAATAAAATCACACCTTTGTGGCTTTTATATTTACTGGATATCCTAAAATTCTAGTTTCGTTATATTTGTTTACATTCTGGTAACAGATAATATTGCTTTAAGACACGATTGCTTCCTTTTTTCACTTGATAAACAAAATCAACAACAAAGCATGTACAATAACTTCTTAGCCATCTGTCACCATTATAAACATCATTTTAATATTCTTCAAAAAGAAATATACTCAATAATTTAATCTGAATGTATATAAATATAGATACTTTCTTTTCAACCTGACTGATGACCACACGACAATATATAGATAACCATTTTTCATGTTCCAGAGGTTTACAATTTCTTTCTTACTTAAGAATTATCAGATGCTCAATTTTTATTTATTAATTATTTAATATTAATCCAAGTTCTTAAAGTTGACAAGGGATCTTAAAATTGTAATTTTAGGTGGTACACTACAGAGAAACAGCTCTTTCCATGAAACATTGAAGAATACAGTAAGAAAGGCTGGGAAGAAATAAAAATATCAAAACACCTCACTACTGGGAAAAAAATCACTCTCCCCCCACTCCCAGACACATGCATACTTACATGCATTTGTACACAAGCACATTAGAAAATTGTGGTCACCTCCATTCTTAGGGCCCCAGGTTAAAACAAAGGCTATGCCCAAAGAAGAAGCATTATCTTTTCTTACTCTCTAGTCTAACACTTGTGTACCAGGTATTTTACATTTTTGTCCCCTAAGTGACTTTATCTAGGATTTACTGACATTCTTTTAAAAGAGCACTTTATTTCATCCACAGATGTGTGATCTGGCTCTATGGGAAATGCATCACCAGTCCATACCTGAAAGGGTCAGATATTAGATAATATAGGATATTATGTAGCATCTATAGGCCATCAATATTGGACCTTAAGTTGAGGTTTGCCAAGCTTATTCCATTTATTGTTAATTAATCTTTACAAATTGTGGATAGATAAAAAATCTCAGAGTCCAATGTTAAATATGGTCACCCTTTGTCATGATGTTTATATGTTCTTTGTAGCACTTGTTAATTTTAGCATCACAAATGCTAAAATTCTATGCAAATGTTGAAATGATATAATCTAGGCTAGTAGGGCTTAGCATACCTACACTAAAAATGATTTTAAATTATGAGCATTATCTATTGCTTCTGGGTTTGGGGACTTAGCTGGCATGGGAGCTATCTGGATAATTTAAATTTCTGAAGAATAATCTTAGTGAATGAAACTTCTACAGCATCTCAGATAGGGATCCAGGTATTCTTTAGGGTTTTCAGGACTACTGTTGACTTGGGCATATCTAGCTGTAACTTGCATAGGAGTAAACTCCAGGACAGCCTCTCGGCTCTATTTGAAATCTATTAGCCACTTAAACCTTATTTTGTTACCTTTCTTTTCCCCCTTTTTGTCAAAAGAGCATTCTCAACCCCTCACTGTCAGTGTCAGGCTCATTCCTGAAATCCATGACCCATGTCACCAGGAAGACTCATTTACCTGGGGGTGGGGGTCCTGTCCCACGTCGAAGGGAGAGTGGTAAATTTATCTGCAGAGTCAGGCTTAGAGAGAGAAAGTCCGCATTTGAGCAACAAAAGACATTCTCTGGAGGTGACTCCTAGGCATAATTATAGGTGGGCTTTGCCTCACCTTTAAGTTTCATAAGAGCAAGACTCAAGATTGAGGGCTTGACTTATAAAGTAGGGGGTTCCTATGTTCACATAGCATATGTTCTGTTCATGATAATCCAACCACATCTCACATTATCAGCACTTAGTTGTACAATCCTCATCACTCTCCATTTTAAACAATCCTCATGAACTAAAACCCTCCATGCTCTTTTCAGCCCTTAATTATTTGTCCCTAGTATTTGTGTGGTACCAGTAAGGTATTCCTATTAATTATAGTCCCTAGTATGCAATAGGTAGATTTTTTCCCATACACCATTCTGTTGTCATCTTTCTTTACCGGTGTCATATCTTAGAAGTATATCATGCAAGCACCTATCTATATTTGTAGTGCTGATCTTTGGGATATATGCCTTTAAACAATCCCTTTCAATCCTATTTGCCTTCAATGCAGCTCTGATATTTATAATTCCATTAACAAACAATCATCACCCCTCTCCATTTCCATACCTTTGAATTCACCATCATTGGTATATCTGAACATATTAGATTATCATTCCCCTTTCATTAGCTTCTGCCTATCTCTAGGTCCCCAATATTCTGCTTTATAAGACATTGATTTTACATTGTTCAGGGAGTTCACAGTAGTGGTAACATACAATATCTCTTCTTTTGTGTCTGACTTATTTCACTCAGCAGTATCCTCTAGGTTCATCCATTTGCCATATGTTTCAAGACGTTGTTCCTTCTTACTGCTGCATAATGTTCCATCGTATGTATATACCATATTTTGTTTATCCATTTGTCTGTTGAAGGACACTTCAATTGTTTCTATCTCTTGGCAATTGTGAACAATGCTGCTGTGAACATTGGTGTACAAACATCTGTTCATGTCACTGCTTTCAGATCTTCTGGGTGTATATAGAGAAGTGGAATTGCTGGATCATAGGGTAATTTGATATTTATTTTTCTGAGAAACCACTAAACTGTCTTCCAGAGAGGCTGTACATTATACATTCCCACCAGCTCCAATTTCTCCACATCCTCTCCAACATTTATTGTTTCCTATTTGTTTAACGGCAGTCATTCTTATTGGTGTGAGATGGTGTCTCACTGTGATTTTGATTTGCATTTCCCTTATTGCTAGTGAAGAGGAACATTTTCTCATATAATTTTTAGCCATTTGTACTTCCTCTTTGAAAAAATGCCTTTTCATATCTTTTGCCCATTTTATAATTGGGCTGTTTTTACTATTGTTGAGTTGTAGGATTTCTTTATATATGCAGGATATCAGTCTCTTATCAGATATATGGTTTCCAAATATTTTCTCCCAACCCATTGAGTTGGTTGCCTCTTCAGTTTTCTGACAAAGTCTTTTGGGGCACAGAAGCCTTTGATTTTGAGGAGTTACAATTTATCTGTTTTTTCTTCTGTTGCTTGATGCATTGGGTATAAGGTCTAAGAAGCTACCTCCTATTACTAGGTCTTGAAGATGTTTCCCTATATTGTCTTCTATGAGTTTTATTGTGCTGTCTCATACTGAAGTCTTTTATCCACTTTGAGTTAATTTTTATATAGGGTGTGAGGTAGGGGTCCACCTTCATTCTTTTGGTTATAGAAATCCAGTTCTCCCAGTCTCAGTTAAAGAAACTGTTCTGTCCCAGTTCAGTGGATTTGGGGGCCTTATCAAAAATCAGTCAACTGTGGATCTCAGGGCCTGTTTCTGAACTCTCAATTTGATTCCATTGATCAATATATCTATCTTTGTGCCAATATCATGATGTTTTGACCACTGTGGCTTTAAAACAAACTTCAGAGTTTGGAAGTGTAAGCCCTCCTACTTCATTCTTCTTTTTTAGGATGTTTTTGGCAATTCAAGGTCTCTTTCCCTTCCAAATAAATTTGATAACTAACTTTTCCAAGTCTGCAAACTAAGTTGTTGGAATTTTGATTGGAATTGCATTGAATCTGTAGATCAGTTTGGGTAGAAGTAACATCTTAACAACATTTATCCTTCCTATCCATGAGCTTGGAATATCTTTCAACCTATTCAGATCCTTTTATATTTCCTTTATTAAAGTTTTATAATTTTCTGGGTAGAGGTCTTTCATGTCCTTGGTTAAGTTTATTCTCAGGTACTTGAATTTTTTTAGTTGCTTTTGTGAATGGAATTTTTTTTTTTTGATTGCCCCTTCAGTTAGGTCATTACTAGAGTATAGGGACATTACTGACTTATGTGCATTAATCTTGTATCAAACCACTCTGCTCAATTTGTTTATTAGCTCAAGTAGCTTTGTCATCGATGTCTCAGGATTTTCCAAATATAAGATCATATCATCTGCAAATAATAAGAGTTTTACTTCTTCCTTTCCAATTTGGATACCTGTTATTTCTTTGTCTTGGTGAATTGCTCTGGTTAGAACTTCTAGAAAAATCTTGAATAATAGAGGTGATAGTGGGTATCCTTGTCTCATTCTCAATCTTAGGGGGAAGGCTTTCAACTTCTCACTGTTGAATACTCTGCTGGCCATGGGTTTTTCTTATATACCCTTTATTATATTGAGGAAGTGCCCTTCAATTCTTACTTTTTGAAGTGTTATTATCAAACAGGAATGCTGAATTTTGTTGAATGCTTTCAGCAATTATTGACATGATCATTTGATTTTTCCCTTTTGATTTGTTAATGTGTTGTATCACATTGATTGATTTTCTTATTTTGAACCATGCTTGCATGCCAGGAATTGACCCCACTTGGTCATGGTGTATAATTCTTTTAATTTGCCTTTGGATTTGATTTACAAGTATTTTGTTGAGAATTTTTGCATCTATATTCATTAGGGAGATTTGGCCTAGAGTTTTCCTTTTTTTATAGTATCTTTATCTGGTTTTGGTATCAGAGTGATATTAGCTTCATAAAATGAGTTAGGTAGTGTTCCCTTTTCTTCAATTTTTTGAAAGAGTTTAAGCAAGATTGGTGTAAATTCTTGTTGCAAAGTTTGGTAAAATTCCCCTGTGAAGCCATCTGACCCTGGACATTTCTTTGTACGTAGGTTTTTGATGATTGATTGTATCTCTTTGCTTGTGATTAGTTTGTTGAGGTCTTCTATTTCTTCTTGGGTCAGTCTAGGTTGTTCATGTGTTTTCAGAAAATTGTCCATTTCCTATAATTTGTCTAGCTTGTTGGCATACATTTGTTCATAGTCTCCTCACGAATTTTTTTTTTTTTAATTTCTTTAGGACTCATAGTAATTATCCCACTCTCATTTCTGATTCTGTTTAATTGGGTCTTTTTTTTTTTTTTGGCTTTTTCATTGTAGCTAAGGATCTGTCAGTCTTGTTGATCTCAATGAACCAACTTTTGGTTTCATTTATTCTTTTTTTTTCTTTTTTTTTAATTCTTCAGCTCATTTATTTCTGTTTTTATCTTTGTTACTTCTTTCCTTCTACTTGCATAAGGGTTAGTTTGCTGATCATTTGCTAGCCTCTTCAGTTGTTCAGTCAGTTCTCTGGTTTTAGATCTTTCTTGCTTTTTGATGTATGTATTTAGAGCTATAAATTTCCCGCTCACCATCACAATCACTGCATCCCATAGGTTTTGATATGTTGTGCTCTCATTTTCATTCATCTCTAGATATTTACTTATTTTTCTTGTAATTTCTTCTTTGACCCACTGGTTGTTTAGGAAAGGCCACACATTCCTTTAAAATAACATCTTCAGGAGATTCTATTTACAATTGGTTCACACCTACAGGAATGTGGACTAAGATTAAGAACATGTCTAATTTGGGATACATAATCCAATCTACCACAATTTTATCTTTATTTCTCAGGGACAAATGTCCATTCAGTCCTCAGCTTCTGTAATTGTCATGCCACAAGGAAATACTTTGAGAACAGAGCAATGGAAAAACAAAACAAAACAAAAACTAAAGACACACTCTACATACCAAATAACTGTATTCAATGTTGTATAACTACTTTGATGTTTTTCTCATTCATACAGATTATACCAATCAGTGCTGCCTTCTGGTAGAAGTTTAGAGTCATGGATGCCTGTGGAGACACAGACAGTTCCCTGGCTGATAACTATACAGGGAGGCCGCTCCTAGCCTCAGAAGCCTGAAGGCAAGCACCAGGCTGGGGGAAGGCCAAACCTTTGTGTGCCTGAAGGCAGGTAGCAATTTAGATAAGGGAATAGTCTCTGGGCTCTTGCTGGGCTCCTTCAGTGCTCCTGTCTCCTGCCCCTGCTGTTTCCCCTCTAGCCCCAAAGAAATTGTCCCTTGAGATTAAAGACATGTAAACACACCTTTTGGCTTTAGAAAAAATGTACCCTCCCTGAAATACCTGAAAACAGTCATGTAGGAAACTACCTTGTATGCTATAAAAACCTGTAGAAATGAGTAGAATAAAACTTTGTTTTGCAGGAACACAGAGGATGGAGTGGGCTCCCCTTCCTTCACGATGTCACCAGAAGGAAAGCTGGAGGTTAAAACATGTGAATGTATAACACAGTGAATTTTCTGATGGATGATGACTATGATTTATGGTACACATATAAAAAAGTCCTTTCATGAACTAGAACAAATATATGACACTATTACAAGGAATCAATAATAGAGTGGTAAATGGGAAAAATGTACCTATTGCAAACTATGGGCTAAAGTTAACAGTAATATCTTAACACTCTTCCATCAACAGTAAGAAATGTACCACATCAATACTGGGGGGGGGGGTCAATAATATGGGGGATAATGCACATGGGATGCTTTGGGTTTTCCTTTTTATTTTTATTTATTTTCTAGGAGTGATGAAAATGCCCTGAAATTGATTGTGGTAATGAATTCATAACCATGTGATGATACTATGAGCCATTGATTGTATACTTTGGGTAGATTGTATAGTGGGTAAATATATCTCAATAAAATTGTATTTTAAAAAAACCTGTATATAAGAAGAGGAAGGAAGGGTATGGGGAACAGATTTACCTTAGAGTATCTTTTCCAGAAGACATACCTGTTACAATTCATTTTAATATAACTTGATGTTTTCTAAATCCTCAGGATAATATAAAATCATTCATTTATTAACCAACATTTTATAAGCATCAAGTCTGAGAGGTTATTCTAGGTTTTAGTGATATTATCAGTGAATAAATGAGGTAAAATCTCCCACTTTCATGGAGCTTACATTCTAGTGAGGGGAGATGAATGATATGCAAATAAATGGATCAATATGTGATGTATATCAGATCTATTATGCTCTTCAGATGTCACAAAAATTGAAAATTTCCGTGCTTCTAGCATGTTCCTTTTTAGCATATTCTTGAATATATTTTCTCACTTAATACAAGCCAGAAGTCTTTGAATATTGTTAATATGTTTCTAAGAACTTCAGTGTCTTAGCAATTATCTACCCTCAAGAGCATCCAATGGTTCAGTGATTCTAGTAATCAATTACTTAAGCCAGGACCTTCAGCTTTGCCCATGGAAATCTATTCCTTCACTGCTCCTGGTTAGCTTGCTATTCTATAGTTAATTTAGGTGCATCCAATAATAATTGTATGTTGTCAAAGAAATACAGTAACAGACATATAAATATAAAGAGAAATTGTAACCAATAGGATGACACCCATAGATCAGTATATAATCACCTTAAGGAAGCTACACAATGAATCATTTGCTTAACCACACTAAAAACTTAAACTAAGTAGTTTAGTTGTATTTACAAGAAAACTCTACAAGTTCAGCCTAAAAGGAGATCACTTTAAAATATTGAAAAGGAATTATAGGTTACCTTTTTTAAAAGACTTCTTTTTCTTTCTTTAAAATTCAATTGTTTAACTACACTGACTAGGCAAACAAAATTTGATTCTCAAAATACTTACTATATTTAACATTGACTTAAATGGTTAAATGAATATGTATTTTATCAAAAAATACCATGTTAGGATGTGGGGTCAGTAAAAATGAAAAGCAGTGTCCTAGCCTAGGAGAAAAATGCAATATAGAAATAACGTTGGAAAAATTAACATATGTGTAGATAAAAAATACTAAGTGACATATCATGGTACAAAATACTGGAGAGGTAAAAATGAAAAGCAGTGTCCTAGCCTAGGAGAAAAATGCAATGTAGAAATAACATTGGAAAAATTAACATATGTGTAGATAAAAAATACTAAGTGACATATCATGGTACAAAATACTGGAGAGGTTATGAGTGACAGGAATCATTTCCAGCAGCCTTGTTGAAGAAAGTAAAATTTGGCACTAGGTTTATGATATTGATATTAATAGCCTGTCATCAGCTTTTCTAATGTTGCAAATATCTTATCATCCCATGTTTAGGCTAAAGGAGCAGCCCCTCTTTGGGGCATACCATTTGTGTAATAGAAAGAGAAGAGCACAAGACCTGATGGAGAAGATTACCTCCTTTTACAACAACTGCTCAGATGAGGCGTATAAAGTTGTTCAAATACTGTCGGTCAGAGAACATCACTTGGGACATTGGACAGAGAATTATAGTACTCTGACAATGAAGGAAGGAACAACTCTTTGGAAACAGAACAGTCTACCACAGTTTGAAATAAAGATATTGGAAGAAGTTGGTAATTCATGGGGCATATATAAAACAATCTGAATGCTTCAATTTGCATGTAATAGACAGGGTGGAAAATGATGATTCTTATCAATTTAAGCCTTTGTAAATTCACCATTTTTATATTATTATGTTAGGTTGACTCTCCCAAACCCTTATCAACTACTAATTTCATTTTTTTAAAATGTATCTGCTGATGAAGCCACTTCAAGATTTTGGAAGTACTGCCAATTAGACCAATAGAAAATTTTATGCAATATTATTGTGTTTGTTCATCAGCATTTGCCTGTGCAATTATTTTAATATATGCTCCATTTTAGAGTATTTATATGACGTTAATATATAATATATAATATTTAAAGATTGTATATTTTATAAATTTAGCACAACCAAGACAAAAATTGATATAGCCAGTTATGCTGACTGAAATTAATCTCAGTCTTAAGCTGGTTGAAAAGGCATTCAATTACGAAGGACAATAATTTTTTTTTTTTTTTTTTAGTGTAAAGAATGGTTTTAAGGAAAAGGTATAATTAATTATTTCATTTGCATTTTTAGATGTTTAAGTAATGCACATTTTTCAAAACTTATAATACTTTTGACTACTCATTCATATCCGTCATTTATTTATTCACTTATTTATTAAAATATTTATTGAATACCTACAATATAGGAGGCATTTTTCTAGCTGCTGGGAATAGCACTGTGAGCAAACCAGGTAAGAATATCAGCCTTTTTGAAGCTTAAAATCTATTGTTAAAGACAGTAGAATTGTCTGGGGAGAGTCAAGATGGCAGCATAGAGAAGTGTGGAATTTAGTTAGTCCCTGGAACAATAATAAACAACCAGGAACAACTAGTAAGTAATCTGGAACAACTGGTGGGGGAAAACTGACTGTCCACACATCATACACTGACCTGAATTGGGTGGAATAGCTGAGATCACAGCAAAAAAACCTGTAAGTAAAAACTGTGGAAATGTGCTGGGAGCCCCCTCTCCCCACAGCAGGCTGAGCTGCAAGACCTCGCTGTGGGAGAAAGCATAATTCCAGAGCAAGTGAATATAGTGCTCCACCTGGGGTTTTAATTAACAAATGTGGACTGCTGAATACAAGCTGCAAGCATAGACAAACCCCTAACAAGCAGCAAAGTACCCAGAGATTGCTCCCAGTGGAGAGGAGGTGGGGGTGATGGAAAATAAATAAATAAATAAAAGCACAAAGGCTTTTAGCAATAACTGACCTTAGAGAGCCAGAAAATGTCTGTGTCCCAGGAAAGGGAGCCCAGAGGACAGGGTGCTCTCATGACCAATGGGCAAAACTGTGGAGTTGTGGACTGGCTCTGAAAAGGGGTTTTCTTTCCCTTTTTGTCTCTCTCAACCTGAGTGATTCAGGGTAGAAAGCTTCAGCCATTTTCAGTTCACAGCACTCTGACCCAGAGAGGAGTGGAGATACCAGAGCCAGAGACACAAAGGAGTAAATCAAATGCAAAACATAACTCCCTATGGGGTGTATCTTCCCTAAGAGGATGGAGGTGGGGCCAAGCTCAAGTGCCTACCCTCCCTTCAGAACTCAGACCTCAGGGCCTGGCAGAAAACAGTCAAAACAGAAACAACCTAAATTGTGAATTAAATGGGCCACAACTCATTACAACAGTGGGGAGCAACAGGCTGATAAGTGCCACATGCTGAGTGGGTTAGGAAAAGCACAGTAGCTAGACACCTCACAGGAAAGTCTGTCATTCTTCTAAGACACACCCTCAGGGAAACTTGACAGTGAATATAACCCCATTTTGGAACCTGAACCTGTTCTGGTCTGGGAAAATCTGATTGGGGTAACCAAGGAAACCATATGCCTAGACAACAGAAAACTACAAATTACACTAGGAAAAATGAAGATATGACTCAGTCAAAGGAATAAACTTACACCTAAATTGAGATACAGTAGATATGCTGTTTCACTTTAATGAAACTATCAATTAAAGATTTTCAAATAAATAAACTAAATCAATTCAAAAACCAATTCAATGAGTTCAGTGAATATATGGCAAAAGAGGTGAAGGATATAAAGAAAATACTGGGCAAACATAAAGTACAAATCAAAATTTGGAAAAACAATTGGCAGAATCTATGGAAATAAAAGGCCCAACACAAGTGATGAAAAACACAATGGAGACATACAACAGCAGATTTCAAGAGGCAGAAGAAAACATTCAGGAACTGGAGAACAAGACAGCTGAAATCCTACACACAAAAGAACAGATAGGGAAAAGAATGGAAAAATATGAGCAACGTCTCAGGGCATTGAATGACAACATGAAGCACATGAATGTACATGTCATGGGTGTCTCAGAAGGAGAAGAGAAGGGAAAAGGGGCAGAAGCAATAATAGAGGAAATAATCAATGAAAATTTCCCATCTCTTTGCAAAACATAAAATTACAACCCAAGAAGTGCAGCTTACCCCAAACAGAATAGATCTAAATAGACCTATGCAAGGACACTTAATATTCAGATTATCAAATGTCAAAGACAAAGAGAGAATCCTGAAAGATGCAAGAGAAAAGTGATCCATCACATACAAAGGAAGCTTGATAAGACTGTGTGCAGATTTCTCAGTAGAAATCATGGAGGTAAGAAGGAAGTGGTGTGATATATTTAAGATACTGAAAGAGAAAACCCTCCAACCAAGAATCTGTATCCAAAAAAAACTGTCCTTCAAATATGAGGGAGAGTTTGAAATATTCTATGATGAACAGACAACGAGAGAGTTTGTGAACAAGATACCTGCACTACAGGAAATACTAAAGGGAGCACTACAGACAGATAGGAAAAGACAGAAGTGAGAAGTTTGGAACACAATTTTGGGTTATGGTAGCACAACAATGTAAGTGCCCTGAACAAGGATGACTATGAGTATGGTTGGAAGAGGAAGGTTAGGAGCATGTGGGACACCAGAAGGAAAGAGGGAAGATAAAGACTGGGACTATAAAACTCATTGAAACCTAGAGTGCTCAACAATTGTGATAGAATGTACAAATATGTTTTTACATGAGGTAGAATGAATGTCAACATTGCAAGGTATTAAAAATGGGGTGGTATTGGGGAAAAAATATAATCAATGCAAACTAGAGACTACAGTTATCAGAAACATTGTATTATTCCTTTAATGTAACAAAGGCAATATACCAAAGCTAAATGTCTATAAGAGGGGGATATAAGGGAGTGTTATGGGACTCTTGGCACTGGTGATGTTGTCTGACTTTTATTTTACTTCATTTTAACTCTGTCTTTCCTTTTGTTGCTTTTTAGCTGTCATTTTTTTTTTCTTTTTCTTTTGTCTCTCTGTCTTCTTTGACTGTCCTCCTTCTTCGTGGAAGAAATGGAGATGTTCTTATATAGATAGTAGTGATGGTGGTGATTGCATAAATATGTGATTATACAGGGATCCATTGATTGTTTACTTAGGACAGAATGTATAGTGTGTGAACAAAACTATCTTTAAAAAAAAAAACAGTTTGGTGAAGAAACCTTGAGGGCACTGTCCTGAGTGAAATAAGTCAGACACAAAAGGACAAATATTGTATGATCTTACTGATCTGAACTAATTATAATGTGTAAACTCATAGACATGAACTATAGGTTACCAGCGTATAGAATGAGTCTAAAGAATGTGGAGTAGTTGCTTCTTATGGGCAGAATGTTTGTGGGCATTTGATTGTGCACTTTGGATGATTGTATGGTATGTGAACAATCGCAATAAAACTGAATTAAAAAAAAGACAATGAGTAGTCAATACAGAATATGTCAGGAAGTGGTAATTTCTAAGACAAAAATAGAATAAAGAAGGTGGAAAGGTAGGGTTGGGAGGTCACTGTAATTTTACGAAAGGGTGGACTGAGAAGAACCATTGATTCAAATCTAGTACTTGCTGATTTTCTACTTGCATCTCACCATATAGTACATTTAATTTTACACTCAGTGGACCTGCTGCATTGCATACCCTTCTAGAATTCTGAATGACTTGCTCCGTTACCTCATTTAGGTCTTTACTCAAATATCACATTTTCTAGTAAGGCCTTCGGTGCTATATCATATAGAGTAAAAATGTATATAAAGACCTGAGCACAACAGAACACAATTCCTTGCTCAACAAAAGCTTCCTGTTGCCAGGGTTGTTCTCTACCATGCTGTCATTCAAAAATAAAAGATGATGGCAGCTTTGCCATATCTGAAATTTGATTCCAAGTTTGGCCACCTGAAATTGGAAAAGGTAATGTGAAAGGTTTCTACGTGGCAGGCCTGGAAGATCCCACATCAACTCCCTTCACATTCCATTGGTTAAAATGCAATCACATCACAACCTCTAACTGCAAGGGAGCCAGGGAAATGCAGTTACTCTATGGTCAGCAACAAGTTCATGCTGAAGGAAACAGAACATGCGTTTTTTGGAGAAAATTAGCCCATTTCTCAGGGAAGTTGTGAGGATTAAATTATTTAAGACTTATCATTTGTTCAGAATAACCTCTGCAGCTGGAAATCTTCTAATAAATTTTAGCTAGTTGACTTCCCCTTCTATTTTTTTCCCATCCTTTCTCTATGTCATAGTCTTATTACTTTCCTTTTGTTCCAGTTAAACTATCATCTATAGTAGGAGAAACATCCTAAATCCAGTGGTTTCAACAGTAAGGAAGGATTATGGCGTCAGTTAAATGAAACCCTGAGTTATTGCAATCAATGGATTCTGAATTTAGCAATTCCATGTTGTCGGAAGTGCTCAAGTTGGGGGGCGGGGTTCAAGTTCAAATATTTTGTTTCCTTTAATTCTATTAAAATATATTGAAGACTGTTCTCACTTTTATATAATAAAATTAATGTTATTACAGTGTAGTGACCCAATTTTCTCTTTTGTTGTAACTGCACTGCATACTTAAGTTTGAATAAAAAAAAATAGGTTTTTCTTCTTCGCTTACCAGAACGCCCTGGTATGTTTTTTTTTCACATTTTGTATATTGCAAAACAAGCCCCATTTTGTGTTATTTAACAGAACATGGTTCACTGGAGACATTTATTTATGATTCAGTAATATGGCATTGTACTATAGAGAACATTAAAACTTAGGTAATAGACCTCAAGACTGAAAAGCTAATCACTCTGTATAATTATTCTACCCCGGGGCATCTCAGCAGGAATCTGCTAAGCAATTGATTAACTATAGGAATAGCTGAAGACCAAAATTGAACACCTGGGATGAGCCAAACTTTGCTGGTGATAACCTATGTTTTTAATACAGGGACAAATAGAATTTTTTTTGTCAAGGTACAAAACTTTGGTAGATTTGCTACTAAAGTTATAAACCAGTAATTGATGGCAGAAAATGGAAAGTAATTTCAAATGTCCTTTCTAGAAAAGGAGAGCAACTTTTTTAACATAAGTAATTTGTAACTCCTCAATAAAGTCACACAAAAATACTTTCTATCATAACTTTTACTAAACTTGTCAACAATATTCAAGGTCTAATTACTGTAACATCCATTGCAAATGTACAGATTTAAACTCCAGGGCTTTAAGCATTTAAATTTTTATATGAGTAGAAACCTATCATACATACAAAGAGGGTTAGGAGAATGGAGAAAAATAAATATATTAAATTCTAGTTTATGGGTGGTTTTTGCTTTATGACCAAATTCTCACACCAATAGGGCATGGAATTTGAAATCTAATCTACTTGAGACTTGAGATTGTTTTGTTATCCTTATGCATTTTATGTGGTGTTAAAAAAATAAAATAATTGATTATATATATATATATATAAAATTCTAAAACTTTTGTTCACTTTTTTCCATGCAACCAGTTCTTTTTAATTAAGTTTTCTTCTTTATGTGAGCAAACCCTATAGGGCATATTTGAATGGAACATACAGGTACTAGTTTTATTTGTGTTCTTTTCCAAAATTCAAAAACTGCTAAGACTAGAAAAAAATCTCTTGTGTATGTTGATTTTTTTATATATGCTTGCTAACGAAACACTAGAATTATTTCCTAAAAAATAATTTCTCAATTCTTATTTTGTTGATTTTTACTGTCATATTTTTATTTGTACCTTTTATAAATTATCTGTGTCCCAATTATGTGTGGATAAAATATTCCTTGTAATGTCATTTATTTCTACTTCATCCTAAAATGAAGAGACATCAACTCATGCCAAACAGTAATTTGCAAAACAGTCATAAATAAGAACTTAAGTCCACCTTGTCTCCCCAGTTCATATGCTTCGCAAGTACACTACTCTATGGAATTAATGGTAAGGAATCCATAATGTTTTCATCTGGAAAATGAGTGAAAATATGCCACATTTTAAAAAAGAAATTGGAGAGGAAGATCTAGAGATCTTCTGAAGATCAAAAACCAGAATTTCTGCAAGAGTTGTTTGAAGTTATACTTTGTAAGGAGTCAGATACACAAATTGAAAGTATTTCATGAAATCCAGGAGAGTTTTCTTTTTTTAACAAACTAATAATAGACTTTTAGAAACGAGGGCTCTGGAGATATCTACTGATTTATCAAGTACATCATCACAACCAAAGTCATAAAGGATGGATGTTAAAATATTGAACAGAAGCTGTTTCTTCTTGTTACCATAGGAAGAGGCAGGCATATTCAGAATGACTTCAGTTTTACAGCAAAATAGGAGTTGATAAAATCAAACATATAAGGAACAAAGTATGGCAATTAACTGGAAAATTTATCACGCTCAAGTCTATATTCTTATTTAACCTTGCTGTATCTGGAAAGTGTCTGTGATTATATGTTAATTTACAAGTTACTTTAAAGGTAAAACAGACAATTAAAAAAAAAAAACAACAAAACCTTGAATCTTCTCAGCACTACTCAGTCACAGTATTTATTTAGGGTCTCTCAAGGAAAGGTAGGTTACCCTATCGTAATCCTCTGTGTTAAGAAATGGAAGAGAAAGATAAATAAATGTAGTTCCTACTCTTGAAGAAACGCAGACTAGTTGGATAGAGAATTCATGTGTGAAAATGAATTTAGTTTATTTACAGGTAAATACAAAACCTCAAGCAAATTAAGACAATGCCAATGGAATAAGCAAACGTTCAGTAGAAATAGACCAAATGTTGAGTAAGAATGGGTCAGTTTGGGTGATATGAAAGGCAAGATTAATGAGAAATTTAATCCCCAAATCAATTTCTCTATTTTTGAGCTAGTCTCATTGCACAACAAAATAATAAAGTGCTTAATATTGTTAGGGAACTTATAGTTCTATCAGTCAGGGTCTCCAGAGAAACAACCAACAGAATATATGTAAAGTTATTTCCTTTGTTACACACACTCACACACACACACACATAGATAAGGAGATTTTTTTTAAAAGAATTGACTCATGTAATTGAAGGGACAGGTATATCCAAGCTTCTTAGGGCAGGTCATTGGGCTAAAAATTTCAGGAAGCGTTGATGTTGAAGTTTTGAGTCTGAAATCTACAGGGAAGCCAGCAGGCTGGAAACTCAGAAAGTAGATGAGTGTTGTTTTGAGGCAGAATAACTTCTCTTTTTTGAAACCCTTAGTTCTTTATGCTAGTCCTTATGTTCTCTGGAATGTCGTTTATGCTAGTCCTTATGTACTCTGGTATGTCCTCCAGGACTTGAGGCAAGGAAAGCAAAAGGAGACTCTGCTAAAGAAGTCCTTACCTACCCCATCTCTCCTTTTCTATTGTGTGCAGATGTTTCAACATGTGCCTGATTTGCAGCCAGAGAGCAGAATTCAGGTCTTCATTAGGTTTAATGGGATGGTGTGACCTTACCTTGAACCCCAAATCTGAAACAAGCAGCCTTGACTACCTGCCAAGGCCAGACCGCTGCACAAAGGTTGCTTGATTCAGGCTTTTTGCTCAGAGGCAGGGTCCACTCCTGCTGGAGTGTATAAGTACCTTGTCATCAGACAGAAAACATTTGTCTCTCCTCTCCAACTGGAAGTGGGGTCTTCAGAGCTGCCATCTACCCATCCTGACCTGAGCCTCCATGGGAGACGGGACATGATGGGATCTATTGCCCTGCTCTTCATGCTGTGTAAGTAATAAAGTGGTCATTTGCTGAATATGTCTGTTCTGCCTGAGCCTATGCTCCCACGATGCACTACATAGCAAGTCGTTCCACAGACTCCAGTTTTTATTCTGGTGAAAGATGATTGTGACTTCAACTAAAAGATAGTAGGAATAAGCAGATGTGTGCTGATTCAAGAAAGGGAACAAAGGGAAAATCAAGAGGTGTTGATTGTGTGTGAGGGGTGAATAAGACTTGATTAACTGGGTTGGTAAAATATCTGTTGACATTGGTTGGAAGGATAAGAAATATAACAAGTTTTGGTGGTGATAACAAGTTGACTTTTGTCCATGGTGTTTTCTTTAAATACATATGGGAAATTTGAGTGGAGGTATGCAGCAAACAACTGAACAAATGGATCTGACTTGAAGAAAAGAGATTCGAACTGTAGCTAGACCTGTGAGACCTGTTTGTAGAGATGGTAAGCTTGACTTCTTGAGTTGAATCATATCACTTACACAGTTTATTACAGTACATGTTTGCATTTAACTCTATCTCATTAGTTAATGGGCTTCTCAAGGGTGAGGAAAAAACATACATTAATAGCTATTTTTTTTTTTCATATCTGGTTCATGGCAGTCTCTTTTTTTAATTTTAACATTTTTTTATTTATTGAGTTTGTTCCTATACCATACAATTACCCAAAGATCCAAAGTGTACAATCAAACAATCAATTGCTCCTGGTACCATCAAACAGTGTGCATCCATCACCACAATTAATTTTTTTTTCAATTTTTAGAACATTTTCATTACTCCAGAAAAGAAATACAGACAAAAAAAGGAAACTCAAATCCTCTCATACCTCTAACTACCCCCCTCCATTGTTGACTCATAGTATTGGTATAGTACATTTGTTACTGTTGATGAAAGAATGTTAAAATACTAACTGTAATTAGTTTGCAATAGGTATATTTTTTCCCTATATGCCTCTCTATTATTTTTTTAAAGTTCCAGAATAGTATTTAATTTTCAGATATTTATAGTCATCTTATTTGATATCACAAAATAGTGGCCATGTTATAAATTTTACAGATGAGCATATTGTTGCACTATTCTCACCATACCTAGGTTGCAGAATAAATCTGAATACAGAACAATACTTCCCCTTCTTCCTCCTTTGTATATTTACAAACATGCCTACATATAACCCTTGCTATTCAAATTATTTTTATCTGAACCAAGGAACTAAATGCATTGAGATAATTTTGTTTTATTTATAGGAATTCTCACTGCAAACTATACAAGCTTAGGAATCAGAGAGTAAATATATATATATATATATATATATATATGTATTTTTTTTTTTTTTTGCCAAACCCTCTATCTGGACTCAGAAGCTAAACTGGTTCAGTATTTTCCCTTAACTATGCAATAAAGAGCAAATCTTGGGTCCACAATTAATGCTCTTTTGTTTAAGTGTATGAAATAGAATTTAATAATTGCCACATAAATTTAGTGGTTCAATGACTACAATAACAGATGTCTCCCCATATATAAACAGACATTTCACCAACACTACTCCCTATATGGGCTTTGCTCTATATATCCAATGCCTATCTCCAGACAATGGCATCTAATCTACACCAACCAATAAAACACAATTGAGAATACATATTTTTCAATTGTCTCAAAAAGTATAAGAGTATTCTTTTGAATTTGCAAAATAAGTCTATATTTTCAGACTTAAATTTAATATTTTTTAATTATTCTTAGTCTAATTCCTGTTTTATCAATTAGGAAACCAAGAGTCATCTTACAAGTTAAGAGAGATGACCACATTTACAATCAGCAAGTCAGAAAAGTGAGGCAAGTATCTTCATCTTCTGACTTCTAGTGTTTCAGAAAGAATGCCATACCATAAACCTGAGTTATCCATTTGAAATAGAGTGAAAGAAATGGTAGCATGGAATAGGATGTGATAGCAACTGTGTTTTCTCCTTCATAATGTCACCATTCTGCAATGTCTGTTTATTCCTCTCAGAAATACGGATTTAAAAATAATTTAATATAGGGTTGTGACTTATGATGACTATGATGATAATAAAGCCAAACTTCCATTCAGTGGTCACTATATGGCTTAAAAAATGCATCTTCATCTAATATTCTGGAACCTTTCTCCGTATCTCTCTCTCCGTTCTCTGTTTCTCTTTAGTACCTCAAGTAGGGCAGGTCTTTTATTAACAAAATCTCTCAGCATTTGTTTATCTGTGAAAAATTTAAGCTCTCCCTCAAATTTGAAGGAGAACTTTTCTGGATAAAGTGTTCTTGGTTGGCAATTTTTCTCTTTCAGATTTTAAATATGTCATGCCACTGCCTTCTCACCTCCATCGTGGCCACTGAGTAATCACTACTTAGTCTTATGTTTTTTCCTTTGTATGTGGTGAATTGCTTTTCTCTTGCTGCTTTCAGAACTTGCTCCTTCTCTTCAGTATTTGAGAGTCTGATCAGAATATGTCTTGGAGTGGGTTTATTTGGATTTATTCTATTTGGAGTTCTCTGGGCATTTGTGCTTTGTGTATTTATGTTGTGTAGAAGGTTTGGGAAATTTCCCCCAACAATTTCTTTGAAAACTCTTTCTAGACCTTTACCCTTCTCTTCCCTTTCTGGGGCACCAATGAGTCTTACATTTGGATGTTTTATGTTATCTATCTTATCCCTGAGGTCCATTTCAATTTTTTTCCCCATTCTTTCTTCTGTTCTTTCATTTTCCATTTTGTTGTAATCCAGGTCACTGATTCATTGTTTAGCTTCCTCTAGTCTTGTACTATGAGTATCCAGAATCTTTTTAATTTAGTTCACAGTTTCTTTTATTTCCATAAGATCATCTAATTTTTTATGTACTCTTGCAATTTCTTCTTTATGCTCTTCTAGGGTCTTCTTCATGTCCTTTATATCCTGTGCCATGCTCTTCTTCATGTTCTTTATATCCCGTGCCAAGGTCTCATTGTCTGTCTTTAGTTCTTTGATTAATTGCTCCAAGTACTGTGCCTCCTCTGATCTTTTGATTTGGGTGTTTGGGTTATCCATATCATCTGTTTTTTTCATATGCTTTAAAATTTTCTGTTGTTTTTGGCCTCTTGGCATTTGCTTTACTTGATAGGGTTCTTTTAGGATATGTATGCTAATTCAAAGACCTCTCTAATTTGTCAGATCTGCAGCTTGGTGGCATACACTTTCTCTAACTAACCAGCAGGTAACATCTGCGAGCCACCTATTCTCCTCAATGCAGTTCTCCCCAAATTTGTCTGTGTGGTGTGTGGGGGTCTGATTCTTGTGGGGTCCAATTGGTGCACCAGTTTTGAGTGTGTAGTTGATGCTGTCCGTCCTGAATGTGGGGTGTGTGTCTGAGCAGTTAGGGAGAGAAGGCAGCTTTAACAACCAAACCTCCCATGTGTTCCTGGAGATTTAAGGCTGTTCCAAGAGTCTAAACCTTCAGTTCGGTCTCACCACAGATTGTCTCTGCTGCTGACCCACAACTCCTTGGTATTGGTGTATGATCCCTGGGATTTCTGGGTGGGTCCCTCTTCCAAGCCGTGCCCCTCTAGGGCCTCTGCTGTGGGAAGGCTGTGCTACATCACAAGTGTGTGCCAACCCTCAAGGGAAGTTCTGGGCTGCTGGGCTGTGTAGGGGCATTCCCAGTCTGCTGAAAGGATGGATGAATGGGGCATGTTAATTTCCCCCTTTTCACACTGCTCTGCCTTCCTAGTTCTGGGACAATTAGCTGTGGGTGCACGAAAGGCTATTGTCCATGCCAAATATTGTAGCATGTGCGTGTGTTGCTAGAAACACTTCCCATCACACTGAGTTGTTTGGCACAGCTCTGGGCTGTGGCTCTGGTGCTGGGCAGGAGTGTTCCCAGCCCTTGGGGAAGATGGCTGCAAAGGGTATGTTTTTTCCCCTTTTGGCTAACCTCTGCCTGCCTCGTTCTGAGACAACTAGCAGCAGGTGTGCAAAAGGCTATTGTCCATGCCAGATATTGAGGCATACTCACAAGTTTTGGAGATGCCCTTCCTGCCATGCTTCCGTGTGCAATTCTTGCTGCCGTATCCACAGTCACTTTCGGGTTTTTAAAAAGAACTAGTCCAACTCCAAATGCCAACCCACAGTTTCCCCACACCACAGTGTGGCCGCTGGATATTCAGCAGGCTTACTCACTCATTTCAGAACATAGACTCCCAGTTTTACCAAGTGCATGGTCCTTGTGGATTTAGCAGACCTTGTCCAGCTGGTGCATTGCTGGAACTGGTGTTCTGGGTGACTCTCTGGCTTTTATCTAGTATTTTTCATGGAGGTGTTTTTTTTTTTTTTTTCTGCCCTGTCTCACCTAACTGCCATCTTCTGGAGGTCCGGATCCACAGTTTTTACTTACAGATCTTATGCTGTGCTCTCAGGCATTCCTCTCAATTCAGGTTGGTGTGTGATGAGTGGACAGTCATGTTTGTCCCCCCACAGTTATTCCAGCTTATTTACTAGTTGTTTCTGTTTTTTTTTCAGTTGTTCCAGGGGACCTACTTGGCTTCCACTCCTCTCTATGCCACCATCTTAGGTGTCCCCTCCAGTCCATGGTAGACTCTTAATGTGTATTTCCTGAAAATTGTTTTGCCGAAATTTATTTGAAATAACTTTAGTTAAGGTTGAATGGTAAGCATGGTCTATATTGAATCGTGTAGGCTGTTTTATGGAAAGACAACATCACATTTCTTTTGATATATTATTCAGTATCTCTATAAAGACTGAGAAAAGTAGGCATTTTATAGTATGTTTATTCATTGATTCATTCATGAATTTAGCCATCATATGTAATTATTTGCAAGGCACTGTGTCAAGGAAACATTTTCTAATTTAAACTACCAAAATACATGGGAGATACCTGGACTTAAAATATTTCAGAAGATTGCAAAAAAGCCTTTCATGACCTATTTTCCTATAACATAATTTTGTTATTTGTAATATAGAAACAATATTGGAATTATTTTATCTTGGGTTCCCCATCCTTCATCTTCTCTACATAGTTTGAATTGTATAGGTATTTAAAATGAAGGAACTCTGTAAGAATGGTGGCCTGGAATTTAGGACCTATCCATAGCAAACTAAGAATGCTTTTAATTCTTTTAGCTTTTGAAACCTTGAATTTCTTTTCTAAAAACGTATGTAGGATAGGAAATCAGTGATTTCCAATGCTAAAATACTTAGATTCTACTTCTTGCATACAATTTGAACTTCCTTATTTGCACAATTTCATTATATTTGCATAATTTCTGTAATAGTTGGTTTCTTTTATTTTTCTTTTCCATATGCCTGTGAACATTTCTAGGCAGGGGTGATATATTTTTTTCCCAAGTGCCTAGTATAATGCCTAGTGCATAATAGTTAGAGAATGTATTTTTGATCAATGAATGTGTTTTTGTAAATGAAAAAGTAGATTGATCCAGAGCACAGAACATTTACTATGAGAACAATTCATGAGTCACAGAGAATGACCCATTTCTTCATCATATATTTATTGAGGGACATACTGTTTAGCAGGTGCTCTTTTTCATACTGAAGGTTTAATAGAGTAATGATTAAGGCAGAGTAAGGGCCTTGTTTTTGTAGATTTTACATGGTACTAGAGGGGAGACCATTGAAGAGTCAAAAATAAATGAAAAGAAAATTTCAGATAAGGAAAGATACTGGATAGAATTTAATATATAGAAATAGACTAAGGAGGGACTTTAAGTTATGTCTTGCTTGTCACATCAAGTCACACACATTCTTTCTGTGTCATTGCTTGTTTTATTTTCAGGGAAATTGGTCAGAAGAAATGTCCTATTTTTGTATCTTCCCAGTATTTACTAAGTTACAAATGATGAAATACATATTAATGTTGTATAAGGATTATAACAAAATTAACAGAGCACAATTTGAATTCTAGTAATATGAAATGAGGCATTCTTCTCACCCCACCAAAAAGAGGCAGGGAAGAAAAAGGAAATCATGTCAAATGTCATTAAAGAAACTATATTCAAGAGTCAGTTATGTAATGGATGCCCTTTGCCAAGTGGAAACCATGGGGGGAAAGTTGAACATTCTCCTAATTGCATTCTCATTATCAATATAGGAACTCCTTTTACCTGATATGCCACTTTCCTGGAAGGTGTGTCTGCCTAAGATCCTTAGTAACGTTTCATTTTTCCCATGTGTCAAGGTTAAATCTACACCTTTCATTTTTCTCCTCTTTGTATGTAAATCCTATAACATGATCCACCCCAAACCCCCTTCCCAAGGGCCTATTTGACTTCATTTAAAGTTTATTTGTCAGGAATAGAGCAAAGGGTGTAAATTAGGTCTTGCAAGCTCCAGCTGTCAGACAAATCAGCCAGCTGTGATTGATTAATAGACTAATGCATCTGATTGTGCAGCCGCAAACTGGCTGCAGTTCTTTAATACAATTCTGTCAGCAAAACCTCCTCAGCTGACAATCTTTATGGAACAGCCATCTGTTTTTGAGGATTATAAATACTATATCAAAATATTTACGACATGTTTCCTCTGAAAGATGATATCTTATGCCTTTCGATGGATTAATGCCTTGAGGGTAACTGCAAAGCTAAGTAGAAAGAAAAACTTAACTTTAAAATTATCTAAGTCAAAAGTGAATCTGCACCCATATATTTACTGTGATAAGGATTATTAAATTATTATCAACTGGAGTGATTTCATTTTATTCACAGATTTAAAGCCAGATTGAATTAAGAAATGACATACATTTAAATGGTGAGTTTGAGGTTGGATTACATCTCTCCTTTATCAATTCTGTGTGCCTATTATAAGTTATATAAAATTAATGGACAATTCTAAATTAGAATTTGGAAATTACAAGATATTTCTTTATTTGCTGAAGAATGTATTAGTAGCTTTAGAAATTGAACCTTTTTTTCCTTTTGTAATGAAAAGTTATATACAATACTTTTATTTTTAAAAAATAATGTTTGCAACATAGTTAAGGAGAAACTTTGCCTCAAACTCTGCTTTTGTTTAAGTTTTGTTTATTCTTGCTATGAAAAAAAATATTTTTAGAGATAAGTGCAAGTTAAAAAAAAACAATATTTCAGTAACTTTGACAGAAAAATTATAAATATTCCACCATGGATTTCTCCTAAACTTATAGAAAGTGGACCTTTAAATATATCAGGACATTTCAGTGGGATTTGTCTCAATAAATTGTTTTTGTTTTTCCACAACTCATGTTGAAGTTTTAACTTTTACTTTATATATAGCATTTATAAAACAAAATTAAACTGTATTTATTTCTGCTATTCCTCCTAATATATATTATTATTTCATTTTGGTGAAAAGACCATAGATGAAGAAATAATATCCTCTGCTGTGGATCAGATTTCTGCATTAAGAAATGGAAAATGCCTTTAGTTTAGATGTTTTTGTTTTTATTTATTTTATTTAATTATTGTCATCCTGATTAGCTCTAAAAAGAGAATGATTTTTATATTACTATGAAATCATATTGGGAATTAACAAAATCAGTTGAGTTTTTAATGCAAAAGTGGACTATCACTTGTATCATTAATAAACATACTACCACAGTTCATATAGTCTGATTTATTTTCAAAATACTTTATCTGAGATTATGATTTGCTAGGAAAGTTTAGTGTTCACCAAGAAGCTGAAGACAATATCACCAAGTTTAAGTAGTTTACAGTTCAGTGAGAAAGATTGGCATGGATCATTCGAGTCACCATGGCTTGAATTTTGGCTTTAGATAGATCTAATTTGAATGTCAGTCAAGCCACATTTTGCACTGTGATTTGGAACTCCTTAACTCATCTGAGATTTAATATTATCCAGGCATGTTTAGCATAAATCCCAAAGTGTAGCTACTGGAATTCAATGAGAAAATAGAGATCATATATAAGGGACCCAGCACAGCCAGCTGGCACATAAAAATTCAATCAACTTCCCTATCCTCATAGGGCAAGCAGAATGTGATAGGGAACTGCAAACAAAGATTTACAGAAGCACAGAGCAAGGAGAGTCTAATTAAATTATTTACATCTGAAAGTTTTAATTTGAATTAGATAAACAGTAAATGTACTAATATGCAATTTTTGTCCAGTTTTGTTTGACCTCAATAACTGTCTAATTCCATTCAGTTTTATTCAGAAGTACTACTACTTAATAGAGTCCTGGTTGCAGAAAAAAGCATAAGGCCTACTAGGAAAATGAAATTTAAATCTAATAGGAATAAGAGTGCAATTGACTTGAAATCAAAATTACACTGAGTATTATTCCATGTAATTGAAGTTAAATTCAAGGAAATGCAGTATGGACTTTGTTTTCCTCTGACATTACAATAGCTGGATAATTTAGTCCAAAAAAAAAGAAAAGAAAAGAAAATTGGTACACTTTTTTAACCATGTAAATTAAGCAAGATTTTTTTTAATGATTTAGAAAAGAACATGGCATACTATATGCCCATAGAGAGGAAGAAAGAATTTGCCAGCTGATACTGAACACAAAAACAAATGAACAAAAACATGAACTCAGTATTAACTAAATAACCAAACAATTGAATTCCCTATTACCATCATTAAAGCATGTATTTTGTACCTTGGTTTACTCTACAAGGCTTCACTTAATGTTCATGTTAACTTGAAATCTCTCTGAGAAAATTGTTGATGGTGCCTCACTTATGATTTTTATGAATAACAAAAAATACATCCTGTCTTACTCTTTATGCACATGCACCCCATGTGTGCACAGAACTTTTCTCTCTAATATCGCTGAGGTTCCTTCTGGCCATATCTTCAGCCCTTAGAAATTTTTTCACCATAGAATCAGCAGACCTTTTCTTTATGTTCAATTATTGGCTGTGCCATGTATAGTCACAGGGAGAACAAACAATCATACAAAATTCAGATATTTTTAATGGTGGATGAGAAAAGATAATCAGTAGCTCCATATAGGATAAAGATGCTGTGTGAGCACCTTGTGCCCCTGATAAAAATTTGTGACAGGCACATTAGCATTATTGGGGGAAGATAGGGAGGCCTATTTCTTAGCTGAATGGGAGAAGTGATTAAAGTTTCCTTGCACTGACCCTTAGCAATTTCTGAAAGTTTCAGGTACAAGGTAGACTCTCAGAGTCTATAAATATTAGAGTGGCTATAATACCAGTATTTCTGGGATGTGATGCCACTGTACTACTTAAAATAATATTAATTTTTTCATAGTCATTAGATTAATACTCATTGTAGATAACTTGAATATGCAGAAAATTAAAAAGAAAATAAAAATCACTTATCAATTCCCACCTAGAGGAAGGAAACAACAACAAAAAACATTAAGCATGTTTCCTTTCAGTTTTTTCTAAATAAACACAGACACGTGTATATCTAATCAAGCAAATACATGTAAGAATACACTATACCTGCACACATACAAATATCATTTGAACAATATGATTCATTCTGTATCTGCAGTTTTATAACTTTTCACTTGGTATACTGTGAATATTTTCTCATTAAATATATTTGAAAATAATAATTTTTGTTAATAAATTCAAGGAGTATTTTTTGCAGTGACCATTATGCGCTAGGCACTCAGATGGATGGTTGTATTTTACCAGTGAAAATTAAAAACAAACACACAACACTACTACCAACAAAAAGCAGATACAGATCCCTGCTCTCATAAGCTTGTTTTCTAGAATCAGTAGAAAGGCAACAAATGAAGAATGATAAATAATTCAAATATGCCTTATAGTAGAAGATGAGTGCTATGAGAAATATAAAGAAAAAAAAAATCTATCCACATAGCTAAGTGAAGGAGGAGGTTGGGTTTTAAACAGGCTTGTCAGGGCAGGACTTGTTGAGAAGGGAGATCTGAGACTTGATAGAGGGGAGAAAGTGACCTCCAGGATATCTGGAACAATGGGAAGAGCACTCCTGGTAGAAAAAAATAGACATTTCATGGATCCTCAGGAGGTAGCATACCTGGGAAGTTCTAGGAGTAGCGAGGAGACTTCTTTGGCTACAGAGAAATGAGAAAGTATTATCAGTGGATGTTGGGTGGGACCCCATGTATTGCCTTGTGGGAGCTTTGGTTTTAACTCTGAGCAAAATGGTGAGAAGGCAGGGCCAGCTTCACAGACAATCATACAGAACCACACACTCAAAAGGCCCTGCACTGTGGGTTTAATGCTCTGTGGTTGCTGTCTTGAATTTTTGTTTTGTAAATGAAGTTGGATGGTTCATTGGAGGATGTTCAGGGGTAGGGAAGTCTGGGAGTCTCAGCTCATTCATGATACCACCTCCAATTGCTTTTCTACCTCTCTGGGATGAATTTTCAGCTCCATGTTCCCCAGCCCTATGGCACTCCAGGCCTTGCCAGTTCTCCTCCACACCCACTCTTTTAACTGGAGACCACTGCTGCCCTCGGCTGGTAGTGACCTGTTAGTGTTGGTGAGGGAAGGCCCTCAGTCTGCTGTCTCATTCTGCTCTTGATGGGGTCTGGGTGCAATGCAGGAGGGCACTAATTGGGCAAGTACCCAACAGCATCTCTATGTGTGGCAAGGCTCAATTGTATCCTGGATCGGCATTTGACACAGTTGATCTGTCTCTGGGGGATTCTCTAACCCTGCCAAGCCCTACACCCCCATGCAGGTATGTCCCAAGTCCAGAAAAAGAAATTAAAATTTTTTGAAGATTATCCAGTCACTGGTTTGCTGTAAATTGGGATAGTGGGCCTGCGGAGAGGGTAGATTGACTACCCCACCCAAGCTGGGGCCCTATATTTTTATTTTGCACTGGGCCCCTTAAATTATGGGACCAGTTCTGGGAAAAGGATATTGAGAAAGGGATAAAATGATGAATCTTAAATTTTTAAAGGGTCACTTTTTGTTACATTGATAATAAGCTGTAGAAGGCCAAGGTAAATTCTAGGATGGATGTTATTGTACTAATCCCAGGGAAAGATTACAGGGTCTGAGACTAGAGTGATAGCAGTGGAGACGGTAAGGAATGGAAGAAATCTACATGCACTGGAAAGGTGATAAAGTGTGATTTCCTGGTGTAGGAAATTAGGTATCTAAGGGAATCTAGAGTATGAAAGATAGAGAAGTCAAGAATAGCTCATTTTTTTAGCCTGAGCTACTGTAATAATTGAGGTGCCATACTTGGATATGGAAAATGCCAAGGGTAGATTACTTTTGGAGTTAGGGAGATAAGAACTTTAATTTTGTTCATGTTTATGATAATACTAGGTGGAAAAACAAGATTATAGAATAAGCATTTAGATAAACAGGCATGTGTTTCTAAAGAGAATAGTCTTTAATGAAGAGATCAGCTGGGAGTTTTAGTTTATAGGTGGTTTTAATATCAGTGTATTGGTAGAGAAGAGAAGACCAGGGACTGATTCAGTAGTCTAGTTTTAGGAGTTAGACAGGTAGAGGAGTCTTGCTTAGTGGTAGACCAGCTAACAAGATGGAAATGGAGTGACTAATGAAGTAAGAATAATGCAAAGTATGTATTGTTAATGGAGCCAAGTAAGGAAAATGTAATGAGAAGGATCAACTGTGTCAAATGTTGTTCAGTCAAATCAGAACTGTGAGAGTGACTAAAATGCTCATTGTATGGCTTGATCCTTTTCAGTGAATCCATTTCAATGTCGTTGGCCTTATAATTTGTAATTAGTTTTTCCCCATTGAAAACACAATGGCAATGATTATATATAGGAACAATGGCTTCATGTTTGTGCTTAATTTGAAAAATTCTGTAGTGCATAATTAATTACAGCAGCAATTTGAAAGTGGAAATGTTTCATTGAAGAAGTATGTATGCATAGTTCTAATAAGCTTTACAAAAGATAAGCAAGCTCTACCTGAAATAACCTAAAAAATTTTAATGAAGGACATGAAAGAAGCCCTGACTAATTGGAGAAGTGATTCATATGCCTGAGTAGTTAGCCTTAATGCTGGTAAACATGTAAGTTCACCCTAAATTATGTAAAAAGTGAATGTATACCCAATCAACTTAATAACAGAATTTCTTTGAACTTTACAAGCTTTAAAATTGAATTAAACAATTCAATTGTGGGGGTGGGGAGCAGTGTCATATCTGAGAATAGAGAAGATATTTTTGAAAACTAAGCACAATATCACATAAGAAAGTATACCATAGAGGGATAATGAGTAAAGCAATGTCTTGTTACAAGAATAGACAAATAGCAAAAAAGAAAACCCTAATATTTATGTATAAATGAGAATTAATATATGAAAAATGGTGTATAACAAATTGGTATGAATCAATGGACAAATAATAAATGGTACTGGGAACATATATTTATCATTCAGGGAGGGGAAGAGAAAATATTTCTACTGCTTAAAACTGTTTTTTGTTTGTGTTTTCATCATTGCCAACAAATTGGCATCTTATCATCATCTCATGATGCTTTTCAGTTACAATTTCTTGAATTTCTAATGTTGAGCTTTCATCCATTTAGCAGTATTTTTTTAAAGTTGCCTAGTCATGTGTTTGTTGTTTGTTTTATTGATTCAGCATTCATCTTTTAATGAAATTGCTGAGGCTTCAGAATCTGGTGCACAATAAAGAAAAGGAATTTCCAGCAGCAGTGGTTATTAGGAAAGGAATATGCCACAACATGTTTGAATTCCGTTATGTCTTTCCCCTTGAGCAAATTCCTTCTTTCAAATAATCCTTCCAAACTTATGAATTAGGTAGAATCTCTGCCCAAAGCATTAGAAACTAAAAATGGAAACATCTATATAAAAGAGCATATAATTGCTTCAGAAAAAACAAAAACAAAAGCATCAAATACGAGTGATAAAAAATTAATATTTATGGAAAAGCAAAAGGGAGAAAAGAAATAGGTTAAAATTTATAGCAGATGGAGACTATGAGTAAGAAAGATATTTCAATAGAACAGATGAAAATAGTGATCAAATAGTTGGCCATGTATTCAATGAAAAAAGAAAGAAACACATAATAAATTAATTCCACAAAATGGAAAAGCACAAAGCAGAGATAAAAGACTTAAAGGAAAAGATAGGAAGTTAATAAAAAGAGATAAAACAGGAGCTGTCAAAGCTTAGGAAATACTTGGAAGAAAAAATAAAACTAACAGAAAAGTAAGGTTGAAATTGGAACAGCACAAGACAGAATAAATACAAGACAAGCAAAGGTGGTATCATATATAAATATAGAATTTCCGGGAGAAGAAAAAAATTAAGTAGAACGAATGTTTAAAGAAATATCACAAGGAAATCCAAATTAAAAGAGGACTTCAATAGAAAATTGGAAAGGTTCGGTTTGTCTGAGAAAATATTGATCCACAATGAACCACACTGAGATATATTCCCAAAGTTCAAAATGGTTAAAATGGAGTAAAAATAGGCTGGTATCAGGCTTGTTCAGAATAGCATACAATGTATAAGACAGCAGAGCAATACATGCAAAATTTTCAGGAGAACTAAAAAGGTATATAATAGAACAAAAAACTTGACATTCAAGGACTCGGAAAATTGATCATATTAACAAAAGAAAAATAAAGGCAAAAGAGTTGGCTGTCAATAATGAATCCATTTAATCTTAAGAGAACTGTAAACACAAATGTAAGGCTTAAAGTGATTAAATAATATGAATATTATATGTGTGACAATCCAAATATCATGCAATAAATTTTGTTTTAAAAGAAGCAATAAGGTAGGATGCAGAGAAAATATTCTGATTTCTTCACTTTTACCGGGTGGGCATCAAAGGAGCTTATGCAAAGCTAGCATATAAAACAATTGTGATATTTTCATATCTAAACAGAAAAGTATAAAAATAATGTATAATTATAATTGTTTCATATTAAAGTTTATGTTGGGTTTTGGAGGAGAGAGAGAGATTGAAAGGAATAGGGAATACATTAATTTATCATTGTCGTAATGAAGGTTAAATATATACTGCCTAAAGAAATAGAAGATTACATATATATTATAAAGTTGATAGAAGTAATACTAAGAACAGAAGTGCAAATATTCATATCTTTCAAGAGAAATATACACTAAAGAGATACAGCAGTCTACACAGTGAAAGTTTTTAAAAATTATAAGCCTACAATTTCTGGCTCTTCTTAAAATAAAGAGCAAAAATGGTTTTATGAATAAGAGAAATGTCTTCTCTATGAATTATTCCATATGTTTATAGTAAAAGGAAAATAAAAGATGGTATTCTTTCAGTTTTCTAAATTTTTGGTTTATATGCATTTAAACACAAAGACTATAATCTTCTGCTGGCTATAACCGCTCTCTAAAATTATCTGTGAACCTCCTTATTCGATCAAAAGCAGTCCATTTTCTAATGTCAGGGCTAGATGGTACTTTTTTAAAACTGTTTTTAATGTTTTTAATTATTTTTGCTTAATTTAATCCTATATAATTTCTTGAATGCTTGTCCACTCTGTGATGATGGCAAATCCAGATCCCTTCAGACCACAGTGTTAATTTGATGGGCTATCATCCTACTCCAAGATGATAGAATGCATCAAGGTTCCCTTCATCTGCCTTTCATATGTTTACAGTCTTCAACTTCACTTTTTTTTTACACAATCATTTCCATCTAAGAATAAATTTGTGCCCAATTTACAACCTGGGAATCCTAGGCCTAGAAGTGAAAATCAAAAGGCAAGAACAGATGCAAAAACGTTCTGCAAAAATAGTTCTTTGGTTCAATTCCAGAACCAAAGTGTGCGGACTGGAGTAGGTCTGTGAACTTTCTGTAAGAATCAATAATAGTGTAATACAAATGTTATGGGAATGCAGAAGATGCCCAGGTGTTAGGAAGCACAGAAGGCATCAGTCAAAGGGTATAGAGGAAAGAAATTAAGAATCTTTCATTTAAGAGTTCAGAGATTCAATAGAACTCTAAAGTAGAAAAATGCCTTAAAGTTTATTTATTTATTTTTACCAAATTCACTAATTCTTTCTAGGTTATAGTCTAACATGTAAGCCAAATCAGGACGTTGCTACCATGTGGAGGTGGGAATAAATCTTGACCCTATTACCTGTTATTTCTGAAACCATTGTCAAGTTACTTAATCTTGCTTAACAATTCTGTTTCCTCACCTACAAAAGATGAAGATACTTACCTTCTTGTCTTTCCAGAAGTCTTATGAGATAAGAAAATGGAAAATGTCCCATCATTGTTCTTGGCCATAATAAATTCATAAGTTTCTACATTAGAAATGACTTGGAGTTTCTGCCAAAGGGAAGGCCCAGATAACGATATTGATAATATTTGTTTCCATCTTCTCCCGTGGCACCCTGTGGCATAAATTAGTGGACTGAACTGGGCAGCTGACAAATGGATAACTCAATCTCTATATACATATTCTCCATCTGCCACCTCAGTTCCATGTTTGAACCGAGAGATAACATTGTTTTTTTTTTTTAAATCTTCATTTTATTGAGATATATTCACATACCACGCAGTAATACAAAACAAATCGTACATTCGATTGTTCACAGTACCATTACATAGTTGTACATTCATCACCAAAATCAATCCCTGACACCTTCATTAGCACACACACAAGAATAACAAGAATAATAATTAAAGTGAAAAAGAGCAATTAAAGTAAAAAAGAACACTGGGTACCTTTGTCTGTTTGTTAGTTTGTTTCCTTCCCCTATTTTTCTACTCATCCATCCATAAACTAGACAAAGTGGAGTGTGGTCCTTATGGCTTTCCCAATCCCATTGTCACCCCTCATAAGCTACATTTTTATACGATTGTCTTCGAGATTCATGGGTTCTGGGTTGTAGTTTGATAGTTTCAGGTATCCACCACCAGCTACCCCAATTCTTTAGAACCTAAAAAGGTTTGTCTAAATTGTGCGTAAGAGTGCCCACCAGAGTGACCTCTCGGCTCCTTTTGGAATCTCTCTGCCACTGAAGTTTATTTCATTTCCATTCACATCCCCCTTTTGGTCAAGCAGATGTTCTCCATCCCATGATGCCGGGTCTGCATTCCTCCCCGGGAGTCATATTCCACGTTGCCAGGGAGATTCACTCCCCTGGGTGTCTGATCCCACGTAGGGGGAGGGCAGTGATTTCACCTGCCAAGTTGGCTTAGGTAGAGAGAGAGGGCCACATCTGAGCAACAAAGAGGCATTCGGGAGGAGGCTCTTAGGCACAATTATAGGGAGGCCTAGCCTCTCCTTTGCAGCAACCATCTTCCCAAGGGTAAAACCTATGGCAGAGGGCTCAATCCATCAAACCACCAGTCCCCTATGTCTGTGGTCATGTTAGCAACCATTGAGGTGGGGTAGGCCAATACCCCTGCATTCTCCACAGGCTCCTCAAGGGGGCACTACATATTTTTTTCCTTGTTTTTTTCTTTTTTTTTTAACCTTTTTTTCCTTTTTAAATCAACTGTATGGAAAAAAAAAATAAAACAACAACAACAACAAAAAAAAAAAAAACATACAATAAAAGAACATTTCAAGGAGACCATAACAAGGGAGTAAGAAAAAGACAACAAACCTAAGATAACTGCTTTACTTCCAACCTGTACTTGGCCATAATAAATTCATAAGTTTCTACATTAGACATGACTTGGAGTTTCTACCAAAGGGGAGGGCCAGATAACGATACTGATAATATTTGTTTCCGTCTTCCCCCGTGGCACCCTGTGGCATAAATTAGTGGACTGAATTGGGCAGCTGACAAATGGATAACTCTGTCTCTATATACATATTCTCCATCTGCCACCTCAGTTCCATGTTTGAACTGAGAGATAACATTGTTTTTGTTCTGAGAATTGAAATAAATCCAAAGCAACAAGCAAAGCCAAGCCATTGGTGAGTCTTGTTTTATTCTGAATAAAAACAAGAATGATATTCAGGGAAAAGAAGGAACAAACAACAGGAAAACAAACTAACAAAAACAGAACTTAAAAAAAGGCAAAAAATCAACAAAACAGCCTCAGGGATGCAGGAATAGAAAGTAATTGTAGTCTACCTGCCTTAATGCCTGATATCTGATATCTTCCTAGTTCACCTCATTTCCTGTCATTGCCTTCCATGTATTCTGTCTCTTTAGAATATACCTTTTTTTTTCTTGAGCTAGCTTGCCTCCTTTCTGTTTTATGTAGTTCAGCAATCTCTCATAAAATCAATTCCTTTCTTCATTTCCTTCCCAAAACCTACCTGAAGTTTTATCTTCCCCGCACCTCCCTTAGCGTAAATCTTTATAGTGACAAGAAGGCAATACTTTTTTTGAGGCAGTTCATTTGACTGGAAGATTCTATTATCAAGTTTTATTCATTTTAAACTGTTTTTAATATTTACCCCAAATCCTGGAATCTCAGCTAATCTGGCCCTAGGCTGGGAGAAGTCTATGTGTATATCAGTGTCTTTGGGGGAAGGAAGTACAGCTATCCTCAAAGCAAAATGATTAGCATTAAAAAATATATTCTCTAAACTGATGAAATGAAACACCTAAACGAACACCATGGATACTGCCAAAGAAATCAAGACCTCAGTCCTCATTAGCACATCTAAAAATATCTTGAAAAGTATATGATTACCATCTTAATGGTAGGGCTTTATTTTACTAAAAATATTTAGAACTTTGCAAGAAGTAAAGGAAAATATTGAAATGAAAACAGGGCACAGGTCAGGAAGGTGCTTAATAGCCATTCATTTGCAATGCAAATATTTCTCCCCTTTGTGTAACACCCTGAGGATAGGACATTTTCTGCTTATGGCCTTCATTTTCACCAAACACTGCTAATATAAGGCAAGGAAGAAAGCTAAAACAGCTTCTTTTTAAGGAAGGTAAGAGAACCTTGCATGACTTTATGGCTTAAGTAGAATTTCTCCAACTTTTCAAAAGTCTCAAATAGTTTGCAAAACAGCAGAATTTTTTTTTCTTTGTTGTTTTTGTATTTCTTACTTTTCTGTTCTTTAATGGGATTTTATTCAGTAGTGTAATAAGATGTTATGTTAAAAATTCTATTGTTTTTCTTTACTACTGGGTAGAGACAGCTGTAAATGACCCCGAAATGAAACTATTTTTAGAGATTTGATTCTATTTAGTGAAGCTTTGGCTGTGGTTTCCCTGACTAATAACAATAGTCAATTTTAAGAGGGCAAAGGTTGTAGTACTATAAACCTCTTACACCAATCATTATTCTATATTGTAGTTTACACTTTAAAATGAATTAGACGAGGCAATTTTTTTCAAGCTTAAAATAAATTTATTCTAGGCTAGAATATATGATTCAAAGGTCAAAGCCAATCTGCCCAGGCTTGTCTTTTAAACTCCATGAGTTGATAAATTAGAGCTATGTATTCTCATATTTCTAGGGAATATGTTAATCCTGGTCCTAGTAGAAACATATTTTCTTGCTTAAGTGAAGTATAGCAGTATACTAACAACTACATTTTTCCAACTTCATGAAACTACTTGATATATAATTTTTCTTTAGAAGTATATTTTTTTATTAAAGCCATGTTTCTCAAGTTCAGGTTGCATAAAATCAGTATATTCAATGGGATCAATATCAAGAATAAAAACTATAAATTATAATACGTCAGACTATTAACATTCATTATGGGTAGTGATGTAAGTGTTGTTTTGTGACAGTTTTGCTTTCTTTATGTTTGGGGCTATGTGCTAGATCAAGATGTAAAATGTATTTCTTACTTATGCTTTTGTCCCAGTTGGCTTAATAAATTACCCAAATTTAGTGACTTGAAAGAACAATCATCATTTATTGTCTCTCACAATTACTATGGTCAGCAATTCAGATAAGGGTGTAACTTATCTCTGCTCCAGGATGTCTATGGCTTCAGGTGGAAGAATAGAAGGCTGGAGGCTGCTGTCACCTACAGGCTAATTCTGGAGCTTAATGCTTGGCTTTCCTAAAGGCCTACTATGGGCTGTTAGCCAGAAGACCTTTAAGTGCTCTCTCCATTTAACCTGAGTTTCTTCACAAGCTGGTCATTGAGTTCCAGGGCACTAATTTTAATAAAGAGGCAGAAGCAGTGCTGTTTTTTTATAATCTAGTCTTGGAAGTTCAAAAAGATACTCAAATTCCCTGCCATTGCCTTGTATCAGTTAAGACAGTTACGAAAGTCTACTCAGATTCAAGGACGCTAATCATGGATTCCAACTCAGGATGGAAGAATGTCAATGTCACTCTGTACAAAATGCATCTTGCACAGGATATAAATCGATAAGGCCATCTGTAGAAGATAAAATTTGCTGCCACAATTTCCCATGGTTTTCTGCTTTGGCCCATAGCCTTTCGGATATTGGATGTTGAATATTTTATAAGGCATGGGAAGACTCATATTGAAGGAACCCCCACCTGTATTTGTGACCACTAATCTAGAAAAGGAAGGAGAAAACAGTTTATATTTAGGGAGAAGAAGTAGGAAAGTGACAGTATCATGTGGTTTAAAGTCCTAAGGTGTGTACAGGTCAGAATGGATCTGGCATCTTTTTTCTCTTCTTTTTTTTAGAGCATATTTTGATATTCCTGGTGTAGCAGATTGAGTTCTGTACTCCAGAAAAAGGCATTTTCTTAATCTTAATCCCATTCCTGTGGATGTGGAGCAATTGTGAGTAGCCTCTCTTGAAGATGTTATTTTAGTTAAGTGAGGAACAGCCCAATTGAATGAAATTGGCTCTTAATCTAGATTTCTGGAGTCCTTTATAAGCAGAAGAAATTTAAACATAGTGAAAAAAAGCCATGGGGAGGAGATGGAAGCAGGAAATCAATGGAACCTGAAAGAGAAAGGAGAGAACATCACCGTGTGACAGGAAAGCCAGGGAATCCCAAGAATCAGCAGCCAGCAACAAAAAGTGACAAACTTTAGAAAAAAAATATTGCCTTGCGGATGCCTTGATTTTGGACTTCCTCTAGCATTAAAACCGTGAGCCTATAAATTCCTGTTGTCTAAGCCAAAACGAGTTTGTACGATTTGACATAGCAGCCAGGAAAGTAAGACCACTGTGTAATGGGAAGTGATTCAATTTTTAATTACTTATTTACTGACTTAACTCCATACATTGTATATTAATTGGTTACTTACTCAACTCCAGGCATTATTACAGGCACTGGAGTGGATATTTAGTACAATACAGCAAGGTACCTGCCCTTGATAACATACAGCTTAATCAAGAGTCAGATCTACAAATATGACATTTCAATGCACTGTGTTCTAAGTTGAAGTAGAATAAGTACAGAGTGTTGTAGGAATTCAGGTGAAAAGGGGACCGATCCTGATAGATTGGTAAAGGCTTTACAAAAGACTTGCTTTTTCAATTGCATCTTGCTAGGGTCATTTTATTGTTTTAAAGCTTTGTTTTGGGGCCAGGATCGAATTCTGGCTGTACAGCATAATACTTGGGTAACCTTTGGTAGATTACAGAACCTCTGTATGCTTCAGGCTTCTGTTTGATGAATGAGAAAAATAGCCAGAGCTACTTCCAAATACTCTTCTTAATATTAAAGGAAATGATACATGTGAAATGATTATTACATTGTCTGATGTGTCTTAAGTGTCTTAAGTACTCAAGAAATGTTTGGCAGTATTATCAGCATTGTTTTCATTATTGATATCATTATTATAGATGGGAAAAATTTTGTGCAAATTATCAGAATTGAGCTTTTTTAGCAAAGGTTAAGCTAAGGATGCAATCATCAAATATCTACATAATCAAAATACAAAAGGAATAAAAGCAATAAACAAAGTCAATCTCTTTCTATTGTGATGCTTCATCTTGTTACAGCACTTAGCAAAATAAAAAATAATGTTGCCCATTTTTATTATTTTTCATTCAAAAATTCTTTGTGCCTCTATCATTCAGGGTTCAACCAAAGTAACAGAACCAGTATATATGTATAAAGGAATTTATTGCCAACAATTTGCTAATGAGATTGTGGGGTCTAGTAGGCAAGGAGGAAATCCACAGAGCAAGTTGTCAGGAAAGGTAGGCTGGAATTCTCAGGGAGGGGTTACAGCACATAAACATAGGTAGAATTCCTTCTTTGGGGTGGTGGGGGGGAGTATCAGCCTTGCTATTAAGGCTTTTCAACTGATTGTACCAGGCTCACCCAAATTAACTGGGATAATCTCCCACACTTGAAGCTAACTGATTATGGCTTCTAATCACTTCTGCAAAATGCACTCAGAGCAGCACTTAGATAGTGCTTGATTGACTAACAGGACTATAGCCTAGCCATGTCAACATATCAGAGTACTATCACAGATCCTATTTCCTTATCTTGTTGTCATGTCTATGACTGAATCCCCACCACCTGTAGCATTACCTGAGCCATAGCATAAGGTAAAAAATATTTGTAAAATAAATGCAAAAGTAATTGTGAGACAATCTATGATGCATCCAAAAAGCCTTGCAATGGACTTTGAGATACAGCCTATGAGAAATGCAAAGAAGAAAATAGTTTTAGATCAGAGAATAATTTTAGGTGTTTCGGAAGTTTTTTTGGAGAAAAAGAGAATCCTGTTAGTACAGAAGACTGGCTAATAATGAGAAATGACTATCAGGGAAAGCAATCAGGATATTGTATTTACATAGGTGAGGGGAAAGGGATGTCAAAATTAAGCAGTAGTAGCAAAAATGGGATTAGAGGACATATCTGCTAGGAGTCTGAAAGAGATGGTAAGAACTTGCCAAGGAAAGAAAATAAAGAATAGGATCAATAACTGATAGTCAATGAAAGAAGAGTCAATAACTTTCACTCTGTTATGGGAGGGAAATGGACTAGGATTATTTCTTCAAGTGAGAGGAGAAGCTTGATAATCCTCAACCTTCAACCCTTTCAGAAGGTTCTCTTGACAGAAATAAGAAGTGATGGATCATTGGTGACTCTAACTGATAAGAAAGCATGTAGTTTTAGTAAATGTAACATTGCCATTAACAGGAAATAATACATCAATGTACATGATGGCAGTATATTTTACATGTTACAGATGATGAAACTTGGCATCTTTATTTGACAATTGTGTCATGGTGTTATACAACCTTTTAAAAATATTTACATGTTATTGCTATTTCCATGTTATTCTCTTCTGCTGCTTTATTAATTGCTGCAGTTGTTTGTTCTAAATAATTTAGTTAATATTTAACTGCATCTCTGCCCTGGGATTGTTAAAGCTAAGGGTGCAATTAAAAACAATCAGAAAAATAAAAGCACAATTACTAGAATGGGAGAATGTGGCAATGAGCTATAATAACATTACGGTTTTTAGGATTCCTTAGTGCCCTTATGTACTTACATTTTCCCCCATTAGTAATCTGTATGTCAGTTTCTTTAAGAACTACAGAATCAAAATATAAACTATGTGAAAGCATATTTAGGTACCAATTATATGTACCTGGGTATATATACTATATTAAATATTATTACACCAATATTCTTTTCAAATATTATTAAAATCTCTAAAAAAATCTGTAAAATATTATATACAGGCTGCCTACATAAAAAGCAATTCCTAAATAATCTTCACATAGTACCAACTTTAAAATTAAATATTTTGAAGTGTGCCATGTTGCAGAATGCACCCAAATAGTTCCACATTTATAGTAAATAAGATGGTAAAATAAATTTGGAAAACATTGGATTAAACAAAATATTGTAGATTATTTTCTTAATAGCAAGACTTCATTGCCTATAATATATCACTATATACCCTTAATTTTCAGGGACAAGGAAATAGTATGGAATATTTCACAATCTTACTTGACTAAGTTCCCTTTATATATTTTGATATTTTGAATAGTGTGGGACAAATCAGTTTAAGTGTACAGGCTTGGCTTCTGATGCAAGCTGGATTACTAAACACATGTACTTCTCCCCACCCCACCCCCCATCTCATTGAAATAATGAATACAAAAATAACATAGATAAGGAACAGGGCTGGAAATTTGGAGAGGACACCATTGGCAGAAGAGAATTGTGAGGTATTTCACAGAAAATATAAGATACATTAGGATCAAATTAAATAACGTTTCCAAGAAAAGCTAGAAAACAACCACCCTAAAGTTAGAGAGGAACTCAAAAAAGAAATTAAAAATGTATGCATTTTTTTTTTTTCCCAGAAGGTTGTCAAAATAGCTGTAAAATGAGGGTCAGATGGGCAGGGCATGGTATGGGAATTGGGAAATTGGGTAGTTCATCAAGAATTAAAAGTCTATTCTTAGAGCAACTAAATTAAATTAAAATCTTTGCTTTCAAGCTAAAACAGTGTTTGATGCCGTAAGGGTTCAGTCAGGAAAATGCAGACTACTCCATGTACTGTAGGTATATAAGTTTAATATCGAGTAAGGGTCTTATTTGACTTTTGGAAGAGCTCAAGCATGAAAGTCATGGAACCTGCTCATGAATATCAAAGGAACTGATAGTGAAGATCTCATCCTGAACTCACAACGTGAGTGGTTCTTAAAAAGCTTGCCTGGGACCCATTCAATTTTCAAGAATCTCTGAGGAGCTTACTGACCCTAGCATGAAGCATGAGATAGGTGGTTATTAGGATTCCTGGGACGCTGCTGGGACTCTCTTCTCTCCAAGAAGAATGGAATCTGCTCTCAGCTGGCTCTCTAGTCTCAAGCATGTCCTTGTTGGCAAACTCTGAGTGGAAAGCATACAGGAAAGGGACTCCTGTGAAATGTCATTACAAGGCATAGAAGGAAATGGTGTTCTGCCAGACTGAAACAGGCAATCAAGCAAAATGGTTTTCCAAATGAAATGTGGATTTCTGATCTATGAGATTCTGAGTAGATACCAGGAATAGAGTTATATAAGATAACCTACAACCATCCCAAGGGAACAAAGGAAGGCCATCACTAAGATGTAAGCAACCACACTTCAGGAAAAGTCTGTTTCAGTATTTTTCTTTTTCACCCCCAAACTGCACTGCCTCTGGTGTCAGATTCCTCTAATCAGGATCTAGGTCACTGCAAAGAGGTCAGCAGTTATCAGTTGGATTAAAGAATTATATTCCAGCTGCCAATAGTAATCAATTTAGAAAAAAAAGAAAAAAACATTTTAGGAAAACCAAGAACATAAGGGAAATTCACCAACCTTAAAAAAGACAAATAATATTCCATGCAGAAACTGTTAAAATACTGTTCTAGTTTGCTAATGCTGCCGGAATGCAAAACACCAGAAATGGATTGGCTTTTTTAAAGGGGATTTATTTGGTTACACAGTTACAGTCTTAAGGCCATAAAGTGTCCAAGGTAATGCATGAACAATTGGGTGCCTTCACTGGAGGATGGCCAGTGACGTCCGGAAAACCTCTGTTAGCTGGGAAGGCATGTGGCTGGCGTCTGCTCCAAGTTCTGGTTTCAAAACAGCTTTCTCCCAGGACGTTCCTCTCTAAGGCTGCAGCTCCTCTTCAGAATGTCGCTCTCAGTTGCTCTTGGGGTGTTTGCCCTCTCTTAGCTTCTCTGGAGCACGAACCTGCTTTCAATGGCCGTCTCCAAAATATCTCTCATCTGCAGTTCCTCTCACAGCTCCTATACATTCTCAAAGTGTTCCTCTTGGCTGTAGCAAGCATGCTCCTGTCTGAGCTTACATAGTGCTCTAGTAAACTAATCAAGGTCCACACTCAATGGGCGGGGCCACACCTCCATGGAAATTATCCAGTGAAAGATCTCGCTCACACTTGAGTGATCACATCTCTATGGAAATATCCCATCAAAAGTCTCCAACTCAATCAACACAATACATTTCCTGCACACACAAGACTGCATCAAAGATAATGGCATTTTGGGGGGCGTAATACATCCAAACCAGCACAAACACCATTAAAGGAAATATAGAATCGTTTTAAGTTAATTATAAATAGTATCATCACAGAAATTAGCAAGAATATTATATATGCTATGTAAGCAAGTTTCATGTAAGCAGTTAAGTATTTACTATTTAAAAGCATGTCTGAGAAATAAAATAATCAACAAAGTAGAAAGAATGAAGGAATGCACATGCTTAAAGATTATAGTAATACAATGAAAGACTGAATATGAAAAGAATCATGAAAGGACAAAGAATTTAATAGAATGCAAAATTGAACTTAATAAAAAGTATAACAGAAAATGCCAGTGAGGGAAGAAATCATCAGCGAAAAAATATAGAGAAAATTTTCTTTTCCAGACAAATAATTTGACTCTTCATGGGCAAAGTTTCACCAAGTTTTAAGCAGAAAAATCTAAAAATACTCATATGTGGACACACTGGTGAAATTTCTTGAATGGAAGAACAGAGAAAAGAATTCAAAAAACCTATGAAAGGAAAAACAGGTTACATATAAAAAAACCACATGATAATGCTGTGGTACCTTTCGACTCTAACATATTTTAGAACAAAGCAGTGCATTCAGCAAACCTTGTAAGAAAATATAAGTGATTTTCCCAGATTCACCAAACTAGTTAGTGAGTTCAAATGCAAGCAGTCTGATTTTAGGATTCATACACCATAATATGCTGAATCTGTGGTGATCCCCCTCTTCACCAAAGAGGACAGCAAATTAGGAAAAAAAAAATTAGAAAGCATAGTAGTAAGAGACTGTCATCATGTAGCAGTAATAACTAGTAATATCCTGGCATATTTTAAAGGTTATAGCAAAAGTGCTGCACAATCAGAGTTCAATAATAGATAGGCATCATATTAACTCTTCAACACCGAAAATTAAAATGTTCCTGGTGAATTCTGTTTCTCTCCTCTATCTATCTATCTATCTATCTATCTATCTGTCTATCAACTACGTATTTCCCAAACTTTTCCATCAATGAAGATTAGATTTTTAAATAATTTGAAACTTCAAAGGGATTAACTTCCGTAAAGTGGTGAAAGCACAAGTGAAAATGTTGGATAATTGAAATGTTTATAAAATATTTTGGAGTAAAACTAAATATGCGTAGAATGATAAAACAAGTTTGTAAACTTACTTGTTTGGAATTGACTGAATAAAATAGTTTTCGATTCAGCATCGATATTATAAAGTAAAGTAAGGCAGTAGACTAGAAGGACAACTTTTATTATCTTATTTGATTTTCTATTGCCTTGTTTTATTTTGTCAGTCTCCATGCCATTAACAAAATCTAGAGGCATGGCCTGTACATGGAAAAAGTTTTATTAACTCATAAATAATATAGGAGAGAGAAGAGTGGTATTATTTGGTCCCTTGCTTTGTGTTTAGCAGGATGATTTTATTAGTATTTCTTTATTGTAGCACTAAGAATAACGAAAAAAAAAAAAGGAATTGTGTTTTTGAGATAATGGGTAGGCAATATTTGAACAACAATAACAACAAGATAAAAACAACAGCTCTACAATGCCTTTGAAAAAGCAGTAGCTAGGCAATATTCGAAAAAAAAAAAGAAAGTCTTGGGAAAAAAAGAGGGGAGGGGATTCTGTACCATTTATTAACAACATTTTTTTATGTGAGTTTTGGTCTCTGTGCAAAGTCAACAGATGATGAAAGCCTGTCCATTCTTCCTACATAGTGTCACACTTGGGGCTCCCCATAATGCACACAGGCCCTTTCTACAGTGGGCATAAGGGCTGTCCTCTCATTTGAAGTCCTTTTTGTGACCAATGACAGTGCAGTTCATTCTCTGTCAAAGCCACTTATGGACAGGGGAAGCTTCCTTCCAGGCAAAATCATTGTCTTCTGGTCATTGAAATGTTTCCTATTTGCTGAGTTAAATGGGCATACTTGTTATTAATTATTTTTAGTGATAATACAAAAATAATGACTCACCATGTTCAAACGGTGATTTGCAGATTCCTGTGGTCTTCACATTTGTGCCTACTTCCCCTGTCATAGCATATATGTTCTTGTATAGTTAGTGCTGGTTTAAGGGATTGCTGAGACAGAACATTTACTCTTTGTGGTAGGGATCAAACATATTGTCATCACACAGCCCTGTATTCTAAGCATCTAGTCATTCACTCATCTTATTCATTCAGTGCTAACCAAGTACAACATTATGGGATAGGAAAATAACCCAGAAAGAACAGAAAAATTCCCATCCCTCCTGTTTCTTACATTCAAGTAGAGATGATAGATTTTTAACAAAAATATTTCCAGGTTTAAAATTAATAAAATGTTTAATGGGAGTTTTACTAGGTTATATTCCTCTTAAGAGGCAGAGATGAGATAGGGAATTACGGCAAATCACTTCAAAGTCCGTATTCTGTAAATGACTCTCCAAGAGAGGAAACTATAGAGCATATTTGACTCAGGATTTATAATTCCTAAATAATTTTATGCCATTTGTTGAATCTGTGGAACAATGTACTACACAGTTGTGGGAAGAGAATGGGGAAGTGTTATTACACAATGCAGGATAACACTCTGGTTAAAATGAGTGATTATGGACTCTGGTTGAATTTCTATTTTAACAGATAGCTGCTTTATAGCTTGACACCATTTCCTAGCCTTGCTATGATCCATTTTTCTCAACTGTAAAATGGGATGATAAAAGTCATTCTGATAATCGGATGTGGTAATTAAAATTTACCTCATTGTTTGGCAAATAGGAAAATTAACAGTATTATTCATATTGATAGGGATGGCTAATGCTTTCATTAGCACTTTCGTGCCATATGTTAAGCAATTTTCCCAAAAGAAAATAATTCCATGCCCAACCTTTTGATATGCAGTAATGTTTAATTGTGATAGTTTATAAAGCACAATCTATTGGCATCATTTCTCCACAGAAATGGTGACACAATTTTGCTTATGTTGATTTACACTTGATGTGAACAGTGAATTAGGCACCAATGGGCTGGATAATCCAGAAGAACCATTTGATAGAGAATGATATGCGTTAACCAAACTCTGCTTCCTCTTGCTCCACTGAGACAGTGTGACTAGTCTTCCTGGCAATTAGATAGTGCCAGGTGAATGGGTTCTGACCAGTACAAGTTGACAGATGTGACATGGCATATCTGGATCTCAATCATAAAAATGTCCTCACACAATCTGTGTGTCATCCCTTTACCCCTGGCAGATCCTTAAGAATAAAAGATACCGAGTCCCTGCCTAAATGCATGAGCAATTGAAATGGGCATTGAATGTTTTCTTTATGATGACCCACTGAGATTTTGCTGTTGTCTGAATATAGGAATTATTTATAACTTCAGTAACTTACCCCTCTATTGAAATCATCTGTGTGTAAGTGTAGGCTGTGGGGAGGGAGTGAGGGAGAGGTTATGATATCTAAGGAGAGTCCATTTTTCCTACTGTAGTCACGGTAATATCTGAGGGTTCTGCAAACTGAAGTCTATGTGAGTTTACTCCTTATGCTACATATTTCTAGGTTTTAGTATTTTAAAAAATGGGATTCAGTCTCAATGACATTATGTATTTACATTTGTACAAAAAAAATCCTTTAATGAATTTGAATTAATTTTCTCAATAAACAACATAAAAATATGTAATATCCATGAAGGTCCAACCATAAAGCCTGTTTCTACCTTGTTTTATGTGAAGGAGATCAGAATCAGAGTACTCAGCAACACAAAAAATAAATAAAAAGTGTGAATTATGATTGTTCCCATAGCCTTTACAGAAAACCCTGTTTCAGCTTGACCAAACGGAATGGAATCCTTTTGTTCTGTTGGAGTCTTCCCAACTTCATCCATCTCTGATATAGTCTGACAGTATACAGTACTGTCCTACTTGGTGACCCATTTCTGTTTGGTGAAATTAAGTTCTAAAGACTGTCTGGTCTGGCTAGGCCTCTGCCCAATCCCTCATTATACACTGATGTACCAACTCTTAAAGCTGACTGATAATACCAATAGTTCTTCCATTTGGTTCACTAACCTCCAATCAGATCAGATTTTCTTCCAACACTCCTCCCTGTTTTAGGGCTTTTGTACCTACCTTGTTCACTACTCTTCTCATGGCTTGTTCCTACTCGTTCTTTGAGTGACAACTATATTATCCTGTTCCCAGAGAAAATCTCCTCTGAATAACCCCTAAGACCTATATTCTTTCCTGTTGTTTGTTTCTTCCGTAGAAATTGATACAATTTTCAATCATTTCATTATTTATTTATTTTGATTTTTTTTGGTATTTTTTGCCCTTTAAATAAAAACTATTACATTTTATTGTGTGCCTACAATGTGCCTGACATCATCATAACTTCTTTACATAACTCGTAACATTCAATCTTTCCAACAACCTTATAAATAAGATACTTATTACTATCACTATCTTGCAGATTGGGAAACTGAAGCTTAAACAGTTTGCCACTTGCTCAAAGTCTCATAGCTAGTAAATAGCTGGTTATAGAATCAAGCAAAAACAGTCTATATATTCCTTGAGGAAGAGAGAGAGTCAGATTTATTCACTGTTTTATTAATAGACCCTACTGTGGTACCCAGTACCAGGAAATTTCATGGTGCTTGTTTCAGGAACCTTCTAAGTAGTGGCTGTCCCTTGAAAACTACTAGGATATACCATTAGAGGAAAGATTTTGTCTCACTGTTTATTAGTGATATTGTAATATTTGACAACTGACTAGAGTTAATTACGGACTTTCCAAAAAATCAACAGAAAAAAATTTCTGATCAAGAAAAGCTAAACTTATCAGACCTATTGTAATAAAGGAGAACATCACTTTGACAGTCCCTCAGAGAGGGAACTCAGGAGAAGATATTTATAGTTTTAGGCCAAACTGGGTGATTTTAAAGTGGGTCTTGCAAGGTGGGGAACTGATTGATTCTGGGCAGATTTTATGACAATATTTTGATTAAATGGTTACAATGAGGTAAGATTCTTAAAGCTAGTCTTGAGCAAGCTGATAGCTTCTTTAGTTGGCTCACAATCCTACTTTCCAGGAGAAAGTAGCTAATTTTTTTTCCTCAGTTTTATCTATTATAGGAACAGGAAAATATTCCTGGCCTCATATTATTTAACAGAGGAACATAAAGTATGTGCTGTCTCATTATTATTTAGTATTGTAAATTCAAAATTTATCAGCTTTATTTCTCATTAGGAAATAGAAACCTCATATGAGACCAAGGACCAATATGGATAGGTGCTTTTCTACAGCAAAAATCCAGCGTGGCATTATATTTAAATTTTTGTTTTACCACTATGAGCTTTAAGATTTAAATATGAGTGGCACTGACTCACAAATCACTGCATCTTTCCAAACCATCTTAGCAGATGACACGCTACTTCTAATTATACTTGTAAATTTTCAAGTTTGCTTTTATGAGAATTACAATATGGAAAATAGGAAAAGACTTTAGAACGTCATGTTTCTAATGCACAATTTTTAAATATCCATAACCTAAGGAGATGAAAGATAGTGGAACATGTACTAACAGTGTTCATTCTAAAGACTGCTTGATGGCAAGGACAATCGATTCTCCCACTTTCAGTTTTATTGACTATAAGATTTACAAACATGGGGATGAAATGCAGTATAATGGATCACAACACACTGAAAACAAATGTGGTTTGGTCTACAGTGAGTATCTTTTTGGAAGAATGAACTTCCCATTTTAATCTTCTTACAATGAGAGGGATGTCAGGAAGTCGAGTTTAGGTTTTGAAGGAAAAGGCCATCATGGGGTCCCTGTTGTTTATTTTTTCCTCTCCTCAAGAGACACAAGTGGATGGTAAAATAGTTATTGCCTTTGCTTATCTTATAAGATTGCTTTCTGATGTGATTAATTAGTGAAAGTCATTGTTTAATTAGGCAGGAAAGATATTTCTATAAATTTACTTATCAGAAAGAAAAAATTCATGTTGTGTTCAAAAGAAAACTCAGATTACCTAGTATCAATAGTCATATTGATAATATTTAATTGAGAAATAGTTGTTTTCAAAAATAAACTAATGATCCTTTGGAAGAAAATTTTAAAAGAAAATATCTATTAAAGTGTGTGTGTGTGTGTGTGTGTGTGTGTGTGTATACATATTAATGTTAATACAAATGTTATAGAGGCTGTAAGAGAAAGGCCTTCCTATCTGTGATGTAAAATTTTGAGAAAAAGTTTATCTTCTTGATTTGAGACAGTTTTTCTACATTACTACAAGTACAAGATAAAGCAAATGCAACCTTACCAGTTTGATAAGATTTTGTTGTAAGGCTGGTGATTACTAATCAGTTGAAGAAATCCATCTTCAGAGCCAATAATCTTCAGAATTGGAATATTTTATCATTTGGCATTACAGCCCCTGATTATTCCCATATTTTACTTATTATAATGCATTTACTGCTTTATAATCAAGCCAAGATATTTATGTACATTTTTAATACCTTTTTATCTGCACTCTTTATCCTGCTGGCTATGCTCAAAAATGGTAAGACCATGTTTTTATTTGAGATAACATTGATGCTATGATAGAAAACAAAGATTTAGAGCATTCATATCTTATAAAAGAATTATTTGGAGTTGCTTATAAATTGCAAGATCTGCTCTAGAGCCAAGGTAGTCAAAGATTCTTGCTCATATCACTTGCTTTATAGCCACAATATTCTATGCATTAATCACTAATAATTTGTTAATCAAGCAAATCAAATTTGAATGAGATAGTGCTAGAAAAACCTGGGTGCTAGACCAAGTGGCAATAAAATTTACTTAGGGTTTCTTTAATCAGAGGTAATATTTTAAAACTACCAAAATGAAATGAAGTTCTTCATTTTAAATCATGTTGGCCTTTGGGCTAGATGCTGGGACATTTTAAAAAATTAAAACCAGAACACATTAAAAAATGAAACATTACACTTCAAGAAAAAGGTTTCCTGAGAAAGAAACAGGTGATTTATTATAGATATGTTGATCATAATTGGTAATTTTCCAATTTGTAATGCTGCTTTAACTTCTTGGTATAGCCACTAAACTTAGTAGTTAACCTGTGGTAACATCTTCTCCTAAGAAATCTTTTCCATTATTTTTACCCTTGATAGAGGGGACAGCAAAGCATAGTGGTAAAAGTGGCCTAGCTCTGCTTCTTATTGCTATGTGAGTTGAGGCAGTTCAGCTTAACTCTCTGGTCCTCAATTTCTGCATATGTGCGATGAATATAATGTAAATCATGCAATTATTAACATGATTGAGTGAGATGATGGGATAGAAAGCCTGTGAAGACTGTGAAGTATTTTATATTTTAAAGTTATTATCATCAATACTATTACTATTAATAATAATAGTAGCTCTAAAGTAAAAATGTAATTTTCAGAGAATGTTAATGTGGAAAAGATATCTAAGTCCTGGAAACATGGCTGTAAAAGTTAGCTGCCTAATTTAATTATTTCTACTTATGTCCTTGGAAAGAAATGACAAAATAGATTCTAAACAATGATTAGTAACCATAGTTATTATCACATGTTATATGATATAGAATTAATGAATGACATATGGAAGCATGCTTGCATGGAAATAATTAAGGAGATGAAAGCCATTGCCTGATTGCTTATGATTTGAGATATGCATGCCTGTGTGCCATGAGGTCAAAGAGATTGCTTGTTGGGTAATAAGGCACACTCTGGGGAGAAAATAATAATAGGGTGTGACGGTTAACTTTATATGTCAGCTTGGCTAGCCTTTGGTGCTCAGTTTTGCTGTGAAGGTATTTTGTAGATATGGCTAATATCTACAGTCAGTTGACTTTAAGGAAAGTTTACCCTAGATATTATCATTGGGGCATATTCAGTTGGTTAAAGGCCTTAAAGGCAAAAACTGAGGTTTCCCATAGAGGAAGAAATTCTGCCTCAAAAGTATAACATCAACTGTCACCTGAATCTCCAGTCTGGTCCTGCCCTATGGATTTCAGATTTGCATGAGCCAAGTATTAAAATAAATCTTTTAATATATACACAAATATATCCTATTGGTTCTTTTTCTCTGGAGATGAATGATACATGGTGACTCGAGCATCACAGTACTGACAAGAAAAATGGGAAAATCAAACAATCTCTTACTACATAATCAGTTAACAGAGTTACTTCATGGATACTTCTTGATAGGGTGAATGGAATAATTTGTCTTCTCCTCTAAGACCAGCTGCTGGCGATCCTTGGGTCCTCTGTCAATGTCAGTGGCAAGGCCCATGGTGGCATCTGCTGATCTCTCCCTTCTCTTCCAGGAATCATTTCTTTCTGCTTCTTGCTTCCATGGTCCCCCTGGTCCCCCACCTCTTCTCTCCCTTCCTCCCTCCCTTCCTCCCTCCCATTTATAAAGGACTCCAGTAAGAGGATTAAGACCCACCCTGAATGAGGTGGGTCACACCATAACTGAAGTAACCTCATCAAAAGATTTACTTACAATGGGTCCACATTCATAGGAATAGATTAGTTTTAAGACTGTGATTTTCTGGGATACATGTAGTTCCAAACCACTACAACAAATATAAAGGATTTGTTGGAAGAGAAGCGGTTCAAACAGGGAGATTTCAAATGGGAAGTAAGAGGATCTAGATTGTTAACAAGTTACATTGGTTTATAAAGGTAGTTAGGGGAATTCCAAAGGGGAAGGTACAATGATTGATTGACATTTAAGTTCTACATTACAAAGGTGAGTCTTTGCACAGCAAGGAATGATCATAGATTATAGCGTATTTGTCTATTTCTGACAGATTATTTCTATTGTACTTCAACCAGCTTATTTCCAGTTTCTCCTTAAACTGTACCTTTTGCAGAATATGTTACTTTGTGTGTGTGTGTGTGTGTGTGTGTGTGTGTGTCTCCATGCTTCCTCTGAAGTCGACAGGGAAGAATCTGTTCCAGCCCCTCTTCTGGCTTCTGGTAGTGGTGGACAATTTGGGTATTCCTTGACTTGTGGAACTAAAGTCACAAGGTGTAGGTTCATAAGACAAGGAGCGAATGTTTTTCTAGCGGATCAGTAGGGGTAATAGTGAGTGGTGCCATGCCCATTCCAACCTTAAGCTCTGATGGTCTACAGGTCTTAGTTCCCAAAGAAGGAGTGCTTCTACCAGGAGACATGAAAATGATTACATTGATTAAGAATGCCACCCAGCCACTTTGGGCTCCTCATGCCTCTGAATCAACAGGTAAAGAAGGGATTCCCATACTGGATGGGGTGATTGATCCTGATTATCAAGGGGAAATAGGACTGCAACTACACAATGGAGGTCAAGAAGAGTTTGCCTGGAATACAGGAGATCCCTTAGAATGTCTTTTAGTACTACCATGCCTTGTGATTACAGTCAATGGAAAACTATAACAATCCAATCCTGGAAGGACTAATAATGGCCCAGAAACTTCAGGAATGAAGGTTTGGCTCACCCCACCAGGCAAAGAACCACAGCCTCCTGAAGAGCTTGCTGAGGGTAAAAGGAATATGGAATGGTTAGCAGAAGACAGTAGTGATAAATACAAGCTGTGACCATGTGACCAATTACAGAAACCAGGACTGAAATGGTTATGAATATTTTTCCTTGTTTTGTTATTAATATGTTCGTATATATACACAAAACAAATATTGATGTTTTCTTCTCTATCTTATCCCCTTATCATATTACATAAGTTGTATTATTTTTATATCATAGTATTTGAGTTAGAGAAAATAAAGTTTAAGAGTAAATATTACTCAACAACTTGCACCCTCTTCTGGGCCTCTATCATCACATGACTGTTTTCTTTACCTGTTTCTCTCTAGGTCTTCTTTCCGCTTCTTTAGGGACCCCAGTCATATTGGATTAAGAGCCTATCATACTCCAATATAACCCCTGTTCTGGTTTGCTAATGCTGCTGTTAAGCAAAATATCAGAAATAGATTGGTTTTCTAAAGGGAGTTTATTTGATTACAAAGTTACAGTCTTAAGGCCATAAGTGTCCAAAGTAAAGCATCAGCAATTGGGTACCTTCACTGAAGGATGGCCATTGGTGTCTGGAAAACCCCTGTTAGCTGGGAAGGCATGTGGCTGGCGTCCGCTTGCTCCCAGGTTGCGTTTCAAAATGGCATTCTCCAAAATGTTGTTCTTGGGGTGTTTTGTCCTCTCTTAGCTGCAGCTCCTCTTCAAAATGTCACTTTCAGTTTCTCTCCAAAATGTCACTCACAGCTGCTCTGTGAACTCCTTTATTTGACTCCAGTGATGCAATTAACACCCACCCTGAATGGGCAGGGTAACATCTCCATGGAAATTATCCAATCAAATGTTTCACTCACAGTTGATTGGATCACATCTCCATGGAAACACTCAGTCAAAGGATTCCTATCTAATCAACACTAATACGTCTTCCCCCACAACATTGCATCGAAAATAACACCGTTTTGGGGGGCATAATACATCCAAATTGGCACAACTCCATTTTGATTTGCCTTATTTCATCAGTAATGATCTTATTTCCAAATGAGGTCACCTTCTGAGGTACTAGGGAGTAGGACTTCAGCATAACTTTTCATGGTACACAATGTACACCATAACACTTCATTGGCCTTTCTTGCCTTACAATATTGAAAGTTTTGCTGTCCATTATTGTTATTTCCATGATTCAGATACTTTTTCTGACATAATTTAGTAATATAATTCTTGCATATATATTCATATATCTCATTTTAGATGCACAATGATTGTGTGAGGAATTTAATGACTGCTTTGTAATTATTTGTTATTATTTTATGAATAAAAAAAGCAGATATGAAGAGATTGAATAGCTTCAGGTTCATACATTTGAGACATGATGCAAACTCAGGATTTTAGGTACAAATTTCCATATTCTTTAAAATATACCTGAAGCTCTTTGTGTGATATCATAATTCAGTATATATTAATTATACCAATTTATGTTATTATTTGCATAAAGATGTTTTTCTTAATGCATTATGTTAATATAACAACAAAACATTGTTTTCAAAGGGGTTTCCTAGCCTAGGGATTATGAAAGTCAAAACAACCTAGCTCCTGATCTTGAAGAACTCTGTGGGTTGTCTACAGCTATTCCATTAAAGAGTCTGATTTGAGAAAAAATAAATATTAGCATAATAAATACTTAATAAGTATTCATTATTTGCAAAATATTGTGCAAATATTCTTAGGCATTCAAAGATAAGAAGACATCTTTGCTCTTGTGGGATTTCCAGTCTACAGATTTGACATTAATATTTTTCATATGTTTCTATGATTTCCATTGTCCTCATTCTTGTCTTATTCATCTCTTTCTTGAACATCTAAAATAGCTTAAGACATTTTGTTGTCCTAGACTCATTCTCAGCAATATGGTAGAGTCCTTTCTTAAAAGTGATATGGAAGAAGATAAGAAAAGAAAACTAGGAAAAGAGGTATAGGTGGCAGGGATATTGAAAATAAGTTTGAAGGCTGAATAGAAGTTTGCCAGGCAGAGACTTCATTGGAAAGGGGGTGGGTATAGGGAGAGATGTACACAGTGATCATGGAGGTTTGCCACTTTGAGTACCCTTCAAGAGAGAACCTGATACAATAGTGATATTAACTGACAGACTATGCAGGACTTTTGGTCTCTGCTGCAGTGTTTGAGATGAGGCCATGCTCTTCTGTCACAGCCCCAGCTAAAGTCTGAGCATCTCGTCACTTCTATCCAACATGGAACTTCCTATCAGGCAATCTTGGCAATAGAGCTTCCCACTGAACTGGCTGAGTTCAACTCGAACGTAGTCTGGGCTATTTCACACCCAATCCTTCCTCTTCCCCTCTCCTGTCACATCGTGGCCTGAAGACTTTCCCTCTTACTCATCTTCCTTCCCCTCTTTATATTTTACAAGCATTACCAGAACTTCTTCCTCTTTCACCTCTGTTCTGGCATCTGCTGCCTGGAGGACCCAAACTGCCACAGTGTATTAAGGTAAAAAGCTGTGAAAGCACATGGTATGCTATAAGCCTCCCTCGAGTTGGAGAGACTATGCACCTAAACAAACAATTTCAGCACAGTGAGTTTAGTGCAAATATATGCACAGTACTGAGAGATTACTTGGACAAAGTGCTTGGTTCAATAAAGTTGGATCAGATGAATGCCTCCTCAGAAACAGGACATTTTTGAGCAAAACTGATGTAAAGATGCATAAGATACCAGGGTAGAGGAGTGTATATTCTAATGTATCTGAGACTAGGAAATTTGAGATTCATTATTTATATTTTAGAAGTTTCTCCTGATATTGGGAAGTGCTCCTGTCAATGGGAATTGTAGTCCTTGAAATCATGTAATTTAGGTAATGAAAATTTGTTGTTTGGAACCAGATACCATTTCACCAAGAGTCAATACCATGTGCAAAGCAAGAGGGGGGCTATTATTAATAATCGGTAGCAGCAGCGATAACAGTGTGGCTTTGGTAAAAGTGGATGGGATGAAGGTCTAGGAACTTAAGTGTGTGGGAAAAGAAGTTTAAAATAGTGTACAAACATAATTCAATTTCACAACTATTCCTTTCAGTATTATGAATGATCTAATCTGGTTGGAATATTTATTGCCATCAAGATATTTTTAATCAAAATTTAAAATTAAGCATTGAGATTTAAACAAAAAAAACCCCACAACAAATATTTGAATAATCACTTTGTTCACTGTTACTGCTTCCTAGTGAGTTTCTTTTTACATATCAAAAGCCTCTGATGAATGCATTAACATTAGATAAATTTATAAATAAAATTACATAGATTCTTAGAATATTAATGTTATGTCTATAATAGAAAACCCAAGACAATTACTTTTGAACATCTTTAAGAAACAGATGCAGTGATGTATGTATTTCTAATAAATTACTTACACTCCACTATGGGATGATATGCTTTTGAACACTATTTAATCAATCAGCAGTGACTGTGTAATGAAATTACTTGAGGCAGACTTTGACAACTGTCCTTACATTTTCCTCTTGCCTCAAATATGCATTATATCAATGGATTAAAAAAAAGTTGACATATTAAAATATTAAAATCCCTTTTCTTTTATGTGCAAAATGATTATTCCAAAGAAAAATACAATATAATTGAATTGACATCTGAGGCCTTTCTCTTTCTTTCTGCACATTGTAAAATGACCCATTTGATAACAATAAAGACAATTATGGAGGACATAGATCTCAGTAAATCTATTAAAGAGTTACTTGTTTATCCCTGCAAATCCAGAAAACCCATTAAATATAAATTGAATTGCTCTATCCAGCTTATGGACTCAAAACCTCATACAGCCCAGATTTTTGCCACGAGAGAGTACTTAAAGCTATTTCAGGTCAAGAAATGGACAACGAGACATATATAGTATCACATTTATATTATGTCATTTTTCCCCAACTATTTTGCTTAATCTTTTCAGACACCAAATAGAAGTAATTGCAAAGCTGAGTTGTGTATATTTAAAAAAGTTGCTATGTTTTTATTCCATACATGTCACAATCATTGTCAAATATCACCTTTTTCGTTTCTACTTTCCCAATAAATTGGTTTCCATGAGGACAGCTACTGAAGTAACCACATAAAACTCAAGAAAGTAATCTAATTTGGGGAGCCCAAAAAGCCAAGTGTTGCAACCGATAGTGTGACACAAAAGTGCATGGTGCACTTAAGATGGATGTTGTCTTTGGACTATGTAACAACCTTTGTAAATGGATGCAGTGAATTGCTCATGGTAATATAAATAGAAATATTCTCATGGCTTTGAATATCTAAGATAGTATAGTTGATGCATGCATAAAGTGGTTATATGGTCAATAATCCAATTTGGCACTGACTGATGTATTCTTTATGTTTTTGTAAAAAAAATAGATATTTATCAATGCAGAAGTAAAATTTACACATAAGCATGTAGTTCAAAGAATAAAACCCTTTCTTTCAAATGCATTCTGCTCTTCATTTTCATCATGGTTATATGTTGAAATATAACTTTCCAGATTCTCTCTCCTCTCTCTTGTCTCGCTGCAGCAGCTACACCTTATCCTTTTTTGTTTGTTTTGTTCCTTTTGTTTTCTAACTTAAATGTTATAAAAATGTGCTAATGTTTATTTAACTTAAATTGTTCTCTTAACTATATGGTTTGGAAATCATTCCATGTCACTACCTATAGATTTACTCCATCATTTAAATTTCCTCATGGTATTCTATGCCATGGGTATTTCTATTGTTTTTACTTTCCTTTACTGATTATCCTTTAGATTGTTTCTATTTCTTCTCTATTGTATAGAGCTTGTGACTCTTGGAGAATGTGTTGTGTTTTCTCTATAAATATATTTTATACTACATAATTAAAAACAAAATCACATTGCAATTATCTTGACAATTCATATAAATACCTATAAGCTGTCTTCTCCAATTTAATCTTTCCTTACACATTCACTATTCATGATTCACTTTACCACATATTTACTAATTTTTATCATTTTGTTTTTTTATTTTATTTTATAGAAGGCCTGAAATAGTTCTACACATAGAGTGAGTGAGGTATTTGGGAAGCAAGTCAAAAATGAATCCAGATTTTATGCCACTAAATCTCTTTATTACTTAAGTCACTGTTTTAACATCTGCTACTTCAACTAAACATTTCCAACATATATGCAGCCACAGAGAGGGAGATCTTTCAGGCCTGTAACTAAAAGCAACAGATACATGACACTAAGACCCAGTATTGATCAGAGTTCAAATCTAAACCAAGAACTGCATCTAGGAGTTGGGTTCTGGTTCAACAAATCAGGCCCTGCTGTAACCAAAGTAGACGTCAGAAAAGAAAGTAGGTTAGTAGGCAAACAAGTCTACAGACTTCCTCAATATGCCCTAAATAGAAAGGGAAAATGATACCCTACTTTAGGATTATTGTGAAGAGCAAATGAGATAAATTAGAAAGGAACCCAGCATATCTGAAGCCTAAGAAATGGTCTGTATATTTTATAGTCCCCATCCCATTCCAATTGATTGTTCCATGGTTCTTTGCTAGGTGCAGACGTGTGTGTATGTGCATGTGCATGTGCATTCCCCCTTTCTTTTAATAGATAGTGTAACATGCACAATATTCTGCAACTTCCTTTTTTCATTTAACAATATATCCTGGAGATTTTTTCCCATTACGTGTGCCTGGAGAGTTTCCTCAATTCATTTTTATAGCTGCACAACATTTCATCATCTATATACATATCACATTTATTCAATATAGTCTGATATTTAAGGTACTTGAATCACTTTGAATCATCTGATATTATAAACAATGGCTGCAATGAATATCTATATATGTATATATGTTCAATTTTTTTATATATGCACATGTCTGGTGGATAAAATATTGGAAAATGGTTTGTAAGTTAAAGGTAAATGTGTTTGTAAGTTAAAGGTAAATATATTTGTAGTTTTGGTAAATATTTTCAAATTATACTCCACGGATGGTGAAATATTTGAGTTTGACACTTGCCTTCATCCTTCCTAGAGAAGCTTTATACTGACATTGTGTGATTATTAAATATTTCACTTGTTTATATGTAATATAAAAACATAATTTACCTAGTCTTGGTTTGCAGAATCTTAACACAATAAAATATATCTACATAGTAACTGAAAAATAATTTGTCCTTAAAAATTAAATTTAAATACATCTCTTAATTTCACCCCGCACAATATGCACAAAATATAAAATTTTATCTTCTGCCCCCACTGTAAGACAAAAAAAAAAGAAAAAAGCAATCTTTGTTTCTAGTGTAGCTGTTCTACAAGTCGAATCAAGTAGGATCTGTTATGAAGGATTCTTCTCCAAAAGTAGGTATTTTTTTTCTGTGAAGTGCATATCATAAAGCTGAAGAAAAATGAATGCAACCTCTGTAGGAGGATCTCAGAGGAAAAATAGGAATGGGTTTGAGCCATGCATGGTCAAATCCATTTCCCATATTCACCCATGATTTAAATCACTTCTCCTAGGCTTGAGTGAATTAGGGGATGGAATAAGAGGCCAGGAATGCTACTCTAGTGAAACCCACTCTGTGAGTTGGGGGAAGCAGTGGAAGCAAAGGTCTGAGTTATGAGTCTACTACTGAAGTATACGGAGTAAGATGGTAACTTGGATTATAGTGGTGAGATTAATAATACTTTCTGATGGCAGAGTTAGAGGAATTTGCTTATTTATTAGAGGTAAAGAGTGAAAGAAAAAATATTTGAGACTAATCCAAGGTTTTTGGACTGGACTATTGATAAAGTATAGTTACATTTTCTGAGATGAGAAAGACTTGGGAGGATTATATTTGGATAGTAGAGTAGTAGAAATCAAAATTTCAGTGTCATCAGCCAGAATGGTAGAATAAGGACTTCTGCAAATCTTTTACTTCATAAAAAGAATGAATACACTAGAAAAAAATAGTCAAAATTAACTTTTTCATAACTCTGAAAATTAAGTAAAGACATGCAAAAGTATGTGGAGGTTACACAAGAAAAGTGGCAGAATCACAACTAAAAGTTTGAGTTTTATGATATTTTAAATTTCTCTATTACCCTACCCCTCTCTCCAGCTCTGTGGTAATCATCAAAACTAGCAGTCATAAACATGATGTCATCAACATGGTAATGTAGGACATTCTCTAGAAAAGTCTCCCCTTAGAATCAACTAATAAATGAATAAGTTCCACTTTCCTGGAACTCTGGAGGATGATAGACACTGGACAAGATCAGGTAGGAGATTTTCTTCCTGGATCCACCATTCCAGACCATTTACCCATACTTGGTCCTGTACAACTTGGGAGTTGCACAGAGCAGCCCATCCTGGGTCCTTTCTGCCATGGATGCTGACTATAGAGCACTCACAGCAGTGAGTTAGAACCTCACACATATCTAGGCACAGGGACCCAAGTCTACAGGGAACCAGGGTGGAGCACAGGCAGCATGAGCAGCTGAGGACTGCAAATCATAGGAGCTGGGGAGGAAATTCCACACACACATAGAACAGCTCAAGAGTCCCAGAGAAGGAACAGATGAATGGAAGCTTTCTCCTGGAATTGAAACAATTGGACAAAAAATGCAATCTTAAAAGGTGTACCACATATCCAGGGCAAGAATCAGATGAAGAAGAGCTAAGAAAATTTGAATAGTGAACTATGGGCTACTCTAAAGGCCCAGAATTAGTTGACCCAGCATCAACAATAAAACCCTAGACAAGAGGGAGAAACTGACTATCAGAGATAAATCATCAAAATAATCAGATGCCCAGGTATTAGCAAAAATGGCAACCCATACTCAGAAAGAAGAAGATATGCTCTCTCAAGAGAACAAATTTAAACTTCAGAGGAGAAACAAAATTTGAAAGAACTAAACAAATCTCCTAAATCAAGTAAATGTAGGGTATTAGGAAGACAATGAGCGAGCATAAAGATAAATTTAAATTTTAAAAAGAATCATAACAGAAATTATGGGGAAGAAAGGTATAACAACGGAAATTAAAAGTACACTAGAGGCATACAACGGAAGGTTTGAACAGCCAAAGAAAGAATCAGTGAACTAGGTGCAAGACAATTGAAATCATGAAATCAGAAGAACAGATAGGGAAAGGAACAGAAAAAATATGAGCAGTATCTCAGGGATTTGAGTGGCAGTATTAAGTGAATAAACATATGTATCATGGTGTCCCAGAAGGAGGAAGGAAGAAAATAGGGGCAGAAAGAATATTGGAGGAAATAATGGCCCAAATTTCCCAACTTTTATGAAAGTCATAGCTTCAGTTTGCTAAAGCTGCTGGAATGCTGTATACCAGAAATGGATCAGCTTTTTCAATGGGAACTTATTAGGTTGCAAATTTACAGTTCTAAGGCATGAAAATGTCCAAATTTAGGCATCAAGAAGTAGATGCCTTCTCTGAGGAAAGGCTGATGACATCTGGGAATCCTCTGTCACACGGGAAGGCACATGGCTGGCTCTGCTGAAACTTCTCTCCTGGGTTTATCTTCTGGTTTCAGTGGGTTTCTCCAAGCTCTTGTGGGTGCTTGGTTATTTCTCCCAGGGTGTTTCTGTCTCTCTTAAAGGATTCTACTAAAGGATTAAAACCCACTTTGAATTGGGTGAGTCACATCTCCAAGGAAACGACCTAATCAAAAGGTCCCACATATAATAGATCTGCCGCCCACAACTTTGGATTAAAAGAATATAGTCTTTTCTGGGGTACATAATAGATTCAAACCAGCACAGTCATAAATACAATACAAAAAAAGAACAACTGTGCTCGAAATCCTAATAGATCTACTCTGAGACACATACTAATCAGAATGTTAAATACCAAAGATAAAGAGATAATTCCAAAAGTGGCAAGAGAAAAGAAATTCATCAAACATGAGGTGGCCTCAATAAAAATAAGTTCTGACTTCTCATCAAAAACCACAGAAGCCAGAAGGCAGTGGTATGCTATATTTTGAAAGAAAAAAACTTCTTTTATCCTCCAAAACTGTCCCTCAAAAATAATGGAGAATTTGAATTATTCAAAGGTAAATATAAACTGAGAAAGTTTGTGAACAAAAGAACTGCCCTACAAGAATTACTAAAGGGAATCCCACAGGTTGAAAGAAAAAGACAGGAGGAAGTTGCTTAGAGAAGTGTGAAAAAATGAAGATTATCAGTAAAGGTAACTAAAAGGGTAAATGCAAAACCCAACAGTACTTTATCCTCACTATACAACTCTACTCTTTAATTCCTATTAGATTCAGAATACAAATGAACAAAAAACCATATTTCCTGATAATGAACATACAAAATATAAAGAGATAATGTAGAAGAAAAACAACATAAAGAGGGGAAACAGAGGAATAAGGGAGCAGTGAGCATGTATGCTACTGAAACTAATTTGGTATCTATTCAAATTAGTAGGTTATAGATGCAGGTTGTATAATGTACACCCCAGCCTAAACACATAGGAAATATTTACAATATATGCAGAAACAGAAATGAGAAAGGGGTCAGTCAACTACATCACAAAACATTAATTATACAGAAAAAGAGGTTGTAATGAAGGAAAAGAGAGACCAGAAAAAAAAAATTATGACATATACAAACAAAAGGACAAAATAGTTGAAGTAAGTACTGCCTTTACAACAATAAAACTGAATGTTAATGGATTAAACTCCCTGATCAAAAGACAAAGCTTGGCAGAATGGATAAAAAAGTGTGATCCAAGTATTTGTTATTTCCAAGAGAATCACCTTAGATTCAAAGAAAAAGTAAGTTGAAAGGATGGAAAAACATATTCCATGCAAATAGTAACCAAAAAAAAGCAGAGGTGGCTATACTAATATTGGACAAAATAAACTTGATGTCAAAAGTTATGAGACAAATGGGGAAACTGTATATTAATAAAAGAGAACTCCCCCAAGAAGAAATAACAATCATGAATATCTATTACCTAATCAGTGTCCCAGATATGTGAGGCAAGCACTGGCAAAACTGAAGGGAGAAATAGACACTTCTACAATAATAATTGGAGACTTTAGTATACCACTGTCCTCAATATATAGAACATTCAGACAGAAGATCAATAACGAAACAGAGAATTTAAATATGATAAATGAACTAGACCTAACAGAAATACAGAACATTACACTGCAAAACATGAGGATTCCACATTCCTCTCAAGTGCACATGGATTGTTCCCCAGGATAGATCACAAGTTGTGCTGCATAAAAAGTCTCAATAAATTTAAAAAGATTGAATTTATACAAAGCATCTTTTCTGATCATAATTAATCGAAGCTGGAAATCAATAACAGGCAGAGAACTGGAAAATCCAAAGTATATTGAAATTAAATGACACTCAAACAATCAGTGGGTCAAAGAAGAAATTACATGAGAAAACAAATATATTGAGACAAATGGAAATGAGAGCACAGGGTATCAAAACTTATAGGATACAATAAAGATAGTGCTGAGAGGCAAATTTATAGTCCGAAAATCCTTACATTAAAAAGGAAGGAAGAGAATCTATCTCAATAAAATTGCAAGAAGAAAAATTATATATATATATATAAAGTTTAAAGAGGAAGGAAGAGCTAACTGCATACCTGGAGGAACTAGAAAAAGAACAGCAAAGTAAAGCCAAAGCAAACAGAAGGAAAGAAATAAAGACTAAGGCAGAAATAAATGAAACAAAATTAAAAAAAGAATAGCATTACCAAAATCAAAATTGATTCTTTAAAAAGATCAATAAATAGACAAAACCTAGACCTGACTGACAAAAGAGAAAACATGCAAATAAAATCATATATGGGGAAGATTACTACTGTCCCTACAGGAGTCAAAAGAAACATAAGATGATACTGTGACTAGCCATGTGCCAACAAATGAGACAACAATGATGAAAGGACAATCTCCTAGAAACACATGAACAACCTGCACTGACCCTAGAAGAAACAAGTTCTCAACAGACCAAGTACAAGTAAAGAAATTGAAGCAGTCATCAAAAACCTCCCAATAAAGAAAAGCCAAGGACCAGATGGCTTCACAGGTGAACTCTACCAAAATTCCACTCCTACATATAAGCCAAGAAAATTGAAAACATATATCACACGAAAACTTGTACAAGGTGTTTATAAGCAGCATTATTCACATTAGCCAAAAAAAGCAGAAACAGTGCAAAGATCAATCAACTGACAAATGGGTTTAAAAAATTGATATATCCATACGATGTAATACTGTTCAGTCATAAAGAGGAATGATGTTAAGATACATGCTATAACATGGATAATCTTAAAAATATTACACTAAGTGAAAGAAGCCAGACATGCAAAAAATGTACTTCCATATATAATGAAATATTCCACATGTGCAAAAGTGTACAGACAGAAAGTAGGTTAGTGGTTTCCAGTAGCTCAGGAGAGAATGAAAATGGGAAATGATTGCTAATAGCTATGGTGTTACTTTTGGAAGTGGTAAAAATATTCTGGAATCAGATAGTGATTCTGTAGTCAAAACTTTGTGAATATGCTAGAGACCACTGAATCACACATTTTTTAATGGATTTTATGATGTGATTATATCTCAAAATGAAATTAAGATTTCAGGTTTGAACATGCTATGTTTCAGGTGCTTATTTGATATATGTGAATGCAAGCATATCATTTATATCATTTCAAGAAATAATGAAAATAATTTTTTAGTTGACTCACTGACTGCAGTGAAGTTGAGCTTTAAAACCATGACATTTACAAAGTACTCAGGCTGCTTTTAGCCAAACATACCTAAAGATCCTCAGCACTGGTACTCTACATCGACTACTACTATATTATTGACAACATCCAGCACACCAACTACAATTCAAATCTGCAAGTATTTATAGAAATTAAAAATGTGGCAGCTAATTTACATAAATCAGCTCTAATCTTTGCAATATATATTTTATCCTATTTTCCAGACTAAGAAACTAAGACTCAAAGAGTTTAAATGAGGTACCCAAGGTTACATAGCTTGCAAATGGCGGAGTTACATCATGCTACTTCCAATATTATAGGAGTGTTTGTTTTCCCTTCTGATAGGTTAAAGCAGTGATTCGCAATCAAGGTACCAGGTTGCAATCATTTTAAAAATAGGTATCTAAACAGATCAACTAAATCGGAATCTCTGAGGATGGGGTCTGGGCCATCATAATTTAGTCTACCTAGGAGATTCTAATGCACTGAAAGCAATTGTTTTAGAGAAACTCAAGACAGGACAAGTTAACAGTCTTTTGAATGTTTCAGAATAGACATTTTAACATGGCCTTGGTTTCTATGATAGAAATTATTTTACAATGCATGCATCCTGACCAGCGTGAAAACATATTCCTTCATTATGGAAGGGGCCTCAATAGACCATTTGCCTATTCTTTGGGCTTTATGCTGCTAAGATTTTTAGCGATAAGAAAAACTTCCTATGAGTATACAATTGATTTCTTACTGTTGGTTGGGATAACAGAGTTAATACTTCAATCCTTTCATTAGTATCCTCATCTCAGTATTCAAAGGCTCTCACAAATCATATATTATCTCATTCAATGTGTTCATTAGGAAAAGGGAGAGAGCCAAATTCTACTTAACTGAACCATTTCTTTTCTTTGTTAACTATTGGAATTAAATTAGCATATATATAATATATATATATATAATATATATATACATTAATATATATATAATATAATATATAATATATAATATAATAATAATTATATTATATTATTATATATTATATTATATTATATAATAATTATATTATTATATATATATAAATTAGCATAATAGCCTTGAAATATATGGGTTGGGGGAAGAGTGTCTTTTTGCTACATGAAGGTAGGGCCATACTGTCTTCATACTATGCCTTCAAAAGAGTAGTCATTTAATATTTGTTGAAGGAATCAGTGACTATGTGCATGTGTATGTCTATATGCTTCTCTGTATTCTCAATAAATTTATAAATTCCTTAAGATCAAAGAATCTCCTTTATCTTTTTCCACCTGCTCTCACTCCTGGTAAAGATCTGTGTACACCATAAGTTGCTTAATGAATATTTAGAGTTTGCTTTCTAAACATGATCTAAGGTATTATTTGGTATTCTACCAGCTTCATTATTCAACTTTACATAATTGGTAAATTATCATATTAAATCTGATTATTACTTTCAATAAGATATAGGTTTCTTTTTTTAAAAAAATTCATCCTTATGTCTCTCATCTTCTTCCCTCATACAAATAAATGGCTTGGGATCTGGGGCAAGATGGCAGCATAGAGAGTAGTGGAATCTAGTTAGTCCCCTGGAACAACAAGTGAACAACCAGAAACAACTAGTAAATAATCTGGAATAACTGCTGGGGGACAACTGTGACTGTCCACACATCATATATGAACCTGGATTGGGAGGAATGCCTGAGATCACAGCACAGAATCTGTAAGTAAAAACTGTGGAAGCACACCAGAAGCCCTCTCCCTCCACAGCAGGCTGAGATGGAATACCTTGCCGTGGTAGAAAGCAGCACTCTCTGAGCAAGCAAATATAGTTCAGCACAGCTCCAACTGGGGTTTTAATTAACAAATGTGGACTGCTGGATACAAGCTACAAATCACCAACAAGCAGACAGACTTTTGGTGATGAATGACTTTAAAGAGCCAGAGGACTCATCTGTCCCAGGAGGGGGAGCCCAGAAGACCATGTGGTACCTTTGACCAGTGGGTGAAACTGGGGGGCTGTAGACTGACTCTGAAAGGGGACTTTCTGTCCTTTTTTCTCTCTCTCAAACTGCGCAGCTCAGTGAAGAAAGCCTCAGCCACTTTCAGTTCACAGTGCTCTGACCCAGACAGGGGTAGAGATAGCAGAGTCAGAGAGAAAGAAGTAGCTATTCAAACACAGATGATAACTCCCTAAGGGGTGTATCTTCCCTCAGAGGAAAGAGGTGGGGCCCAGCTCTATTACCCACCTTCCCTTCAGAATCAGACCCTAAAGCCAAACCAGTCAGGAGTGACAGGCTGACAGGTGCCAACTGCTGGAAAAGCACAGTGGCTAGATACCTCACAGGAAAGTCTGTCAATGTCTAAGACACACCCACAGGGAGACTTGAAACTGAATATGAACCCATTCTGATATCCGAACCTGTTCTGGTTTGGGAAAATCGGATTGGGGTAACCAAGGAAACCAGATGCCTAGACAATAGAAAACTACAAACTACACTAGGAAAAAATGAAGTTATGGCCCAGTCAAAGGAGAAAATTTACACCTCAATCAAGATACAGTTGAGATATTGTTTCACTTTAATGAAATAATTTATTAAAGACTTTCAAATAAATATGCTAAATCAAATAAAAAACCAAATCAATGAGTTCAGGGAAGATACAGCAAAAGAGATGAGGATAAAAAGAAAACACTGGACAGACATAAGGTAGAAATAAAAAGTTTGAAAAAACAACTGGCAGACTCGATGGAAATGAAAGGAACAACACAAGAGATGAAAAACACAATGGAGAAATACAACAGCAGATCTCAAGAGGCAGAAGAAAACACTCAGGAACTGGAGAACAAGGCACCTGAAATCCTACCCACAAAAGAACAGATAGGGAAAAAAATGGAAAAACATGAGCAACATCTCAGGGAATTAAATAACAACATGGAGGACATGAATGCATGTGTCATGGGTTTCCCAGAAGGAGAAGAGAAGAGAAAAGGGGCAGAAGCAATAATAGAGGAAATAATCACTGAAGATTTCCCATCTCTAATGAATGACATAAAATTACAGATCCAAGAAGTGCAGTGTACCTGAAACAGATCTGAATAGACCTACACCAAGACACTTAATAATCAGATTATCAAAAGTCAAAGACAAAGATAGAATCCTGAAAGCAGCAAAAGAAAAATGATTCATCACATAGAAAGGAAGCTTGATAAGATTATCTGTGGATTTCTCAGTAAAAACCATGGAGGCAAGAAGGAAGGATATATTTAAGATACTGAAAGAAAAAAAAACGCCAACCAAGAATCCTCTATCTGGCAAAACTGTCCTTCAAATATGAGGGAGAGTTTAAAATATTCTCTGACAAACAGATAGCATGAAAGTTTGTGAACAAGATACCTGTGCTACAGGAAATACTAAAGGGAGCACTACAGACAGACAGGAAAAGACAGGAGTGAGAGGTTTGGAACACAATTTTGGGTTATGGTAGCACAGCAATGTAAGTATACTGAACAAAGATGACTGTGAGTACGGTTGAAAGAGAAAAGTTAGGAGCATGTGGGACAACAGAAGGAAAGAGAAAAAAATAAAGATTGGGACTGTATAACTTACCAAAACCTAAAGTGCTCAATGATTGTGATAAAATGTACAAATATGTTTTTACATGAGGAAGAACAAATGAATATCAATCTTGCAATGTGTTAAATTAGGGTGGTTTGGGGGAAAATATACAAATGCAAACTAGAGACTATAGTTAACAGAAATATTGTATTATGCTTCCTTTACTGTAATAAAGACAATATACCAAAGCTAAATGGGACTCTTGGCATTGGTGATGTTGTGTGACTTTTTTATTCTATTTTAGTTTAATTCTATCTTTCCTTTTGTTGTTTTTTTAGATGTCATTTTCTTTTCTTTCTTTCTTTTTTCTTTTTCTTTTATCTCTCTACCTTCTTTCACTCTTCCTCCTTCTTTGTAGAAGAAATGGAGATGTCCTTATAAAGATAGTGGTGATGGTGGGGAATACATAAATATGTGACTATATAGGGAACCATCAATTGTTTATTTAGGACAGAATGTATGGTGGGTGAACAAAACTGTCTTCAAAAAAAAGGGTTGATGAAGAAATCATGAGGGCACTATACTGAGTGAAATAAGGACAAATATTGCATGGTCTCACTGATATGAATTAATTATAATATTTAAACACACAGACATGAAATGTAAGTTACCAGGATAGAGAACTGGGCCAAAGAATGTGGAGCGGTTGCTTATTATGAGCAGAATGTTTGACTAGGTTGAACTTAAATGTTTGGAAATGGACAGAGGTGACGGTAGCATGTTATTGTGAGAATGACTAACAGTGCTGAATGGTGTGTGAATGTAGAAAGGGGAAGCTTAGAGTCACGTATGTCACCAGAAGGAAAGTTGGAGATTAAAAGATGGGAATGTTTAAAATGGTGAATCTTGTGGTGGACAATGTCTGAGATTAACTGTACAAATATTAAAAGTCTCTTTCATGAACTATAACAAATGTATGACACTATAACCAGAAGTTAATAACAGAGAGGTAATAGGGAAAAAAAAATACCTATTGCAAACTATGTACTACAGTTAGTAGTATTTTAACATTCTTTCATCAACACTAACAAATGTACTATACCAATGCTATGAGTCAATAATGGAGGGGGTTGGTTAGTGGTATGGGAGGATTTGAGTTTTCTTTTTTCATCTTTATTTCTTTTCTGGAGTAATGAAAATGTTCTAAAAACTGAAAAAAAAATAATTGTGTTATTGGATGCACAGCTGTATGATGGTACCGTAGGCAATTGATTATACCCTTTGGATCTTTGGATGATTGTATGGTATGGAAACAATCTCAATAAAATTAAATTTCAAAATAAATAAATAAATGGTTTGGAATTTGTCTCCCAAATTCAGTAATATAGTTTAGAGAGAGGAAAGTGCTTATCAGAGGTCACTATTTTCTAAGGAACCCCAATCACTATCTACAAATCCATTTACTGACCTTGCTACTCAAGTTTGGGTACATGCATCAACATCATTTGGTTTTGCCTGAGATCTAGAATCTCAGAGCCACTGCAGGCATATTGAACCAAAGTTTTCATTTCAGCAATATCCCTAGGTGATTCTTTTGTGCATTTAGATTTAAGAATCACTAACATAATATTTCATTTCCGTTCCTTGTTTGCTTGTTTTCTGCTTTAAAAGTCATTTATTGGGATAAGGGGCTCCCCTCAGAGTATTTCCTGCCTAGAGTTCTGTCCCAAGAAATATACTTTAAAATTAAAATGTTTCTTAGTTGAGAGCTAACAGAGCATTTAGAAAAAGTGTCTGTTGTGATACATAAGAACCATCTGTGCAGGCTGGTGGATAAAGGCACCATTTTGCTAACAATCTTGCTAATAGTGGTTTCTGTCATGTGGTACTCCACTAGCCTTTTCCAGGAAATTGAAAATGTTCTTTACCAACCTGCCCATCAGATGATCATCCAAGGGGTGATCTATGCTTTACTCTGTCTACAGCTAAATGCTGCTCCTCTTGAAAGCCCAAGTGTTTTTCTTATTTATTGCCCGATTTCCTCCACAACTTCCTTCATCTTCTTGGGGTTAAAGGAGGATTAAACAAAAGAAGGATAAAATCAGATATTTAGACAGTAATAATCCTCAGCCTTTTGTTCTGTTTTGTTTTTTAATTCTAGTTGTCTTTGTTCACAACCTAAAGATAAAAAGGTGCCCTACCAAAAGGAAACATAACCATTGGACCTGATAGTCTCAAAACTAACACATCAAAACAATTTTCATTATTTGCATCCCTTAATGGGTATATGTTTCCCTCACTTCTACATTTTAATGCACTATAATTTCCAAAATTATTTTATAGTTTGATATAAGATCTTTGACTAGAAGTTAAGGAACTCAGATGTGAATACATCTGTAATCTCTTGACATATGATCCTACACAAGTGACCTAAGGTTCCTGGGTGCAGATCCCTCTTCTTAGAAAATTCTGCTTTGATGCAGATCATCTCTGGAATGGCCAGCTCCATGGTTCCATGATACTGTATCAGCTTCACTTTACTAAAGCTGCTGATGAATCTAATTTAAATTTTCTTGTTTATTATGTTGAATCTTAAAAAACAAAAACAAAACAAAACAAAACAAAACCTCATATTACAAAGAATAACATGTTTAAAAATCAAGTAAAATTAAGCTAATTTAGGATTTCTATCCCATTTGCTGAGGAAGTTTGATCTGTATCAATAAATCTTGGCAAGTGTTAAGTCACTAGTTTACAAATATAATACTTCCATGAATGAAACATGCCTGTCTTTGCACCTCAGCAGACTATTCAATGAGTTGTTAAACTTCTGTCTAGCTCTCACTCACAGGCTCTGTTTTTAGGAGTGCAACTGATGATTTTAATTGACATTTTCAGTCTCAAGATACCTGAATGAGCAAGTGGTTATAAATATTATAGGCAGATTTTTTCTTGAAATCCTACTCTGAATTTGATATGTTATTAAGGGTTCAGAAAGCAGTGAGGCAATGTCATTTTTAGTCCACTGGAAAGAAGCAAAATGGATATCAGGCCAGCGAGGATTCCAAGTGGAGAAATAAGCAAATGCCCCACTCATATTTAAGTTGAAGAATAATAGTTAACTATTCTATAATGCTTCACTGACTCTGGTATCTCAGTTAAATATTGCCTCCAATTTCACAATTGAACCCCACCTTATGCAATGAAATTTATTTGGCTCTGAGGATACAAAAATGCAAGATAGTCCTGGATCCCATGTCTTATTTCTAACAGTCTTCTACATGTCTGTCAGAGTAATAGATGTTCTAAAACATAAATCACTCTGCAGCTAAACTCTGTTCATCAATTCTCTAAACCCAGATATAGAATATTCTTCCCAATATTATTCCTGTTTACTTTTCTTGCCTCCTCTGTTGCTGTTACCCACATTTATAGCCTGAGTTCTACTGAACCCTCTTCAGCCTACATCAAGTATAGCATCAGTGAATGGACCATGCTTTTTTAAATTTCTTTGCTTTAGCATATTATTCATCTGTCTAGATGGCTTTACTGACTTTCTTAACTTATTTGGCTCCTACCAGATCTTCAGGTTTTAAGACATGTAATCAATTGCTTAGGAGACCTATTCTAAACCCAGGAATTGGTGGACCATTTTTGTGTGTATATATGTATATATAGGAGACAGGTCTTATATCTGCCACAGGGTGCTATATACCCCTCTGGACCATTAGATTCCTTTAACAAATTAGCCCAGTGTCTGGCTAGTATATACTCAACTGAATTTTCTTGGAAGAATAAATTATTAAATGGATAACCTTAAGTAGTACAGATCATATTACTCTCTTCATTTTATAGTGGAAGAATTTTCCAACTAAATGGCATGAACTTTTGAATTACAGTGCCTCTCTATTTCATGCTATAGATAATTATAGATGGGAAGAAATATCAGAAGAAGAAATGTCCCAATGAGAGGAAAAAATGTGAATTCTACCATGGATGATGGTCTACCAACATGCCACATAGTCTTAGGAGAAATGCAAGAAAAGGGTCTAAGAAGTGGAATGCCCCTTGTGATGGTTAATTTCATGTGTCAACTTGGCTAGATCATGGTGTCCAATTCTTTGGTCAAACCAGCACTGGCTTGATTGTTACTGTGAGTGTATTTTATAGATGGATAATTGTATCAGTTGATTGAATCTATGGAAGATTACATCTACAACCAACAAAGGAAATTGCCTTCAGCAATGATAGGTGTCTCTTCATCCAATCAGTTGGAGGCCTTAAGGGGAGAACTGAGGATTTCAGCAGTCAAAAGGAAGAACTATCACTACTTCTGCCAGCCTGCTTCTCCTGGGGAATTCAATGTCACCTTTACTGGATGTTCCAACTTGCAGCCACTCTGTGGAATTTGGACTTGTCAATCCCCATAGTTTTGTGAGCCAATTCATTTATATATGAATATATATACCCCATCATTTCTTTTTCTCTGGAGAATCCTGATTAATACAGCTTTGGGTACCAGAGAATGGAGTGCTGCTATTGCAAATATCTAAAATATGGAAATGGCTTTGAAATTGGGTAATGGGTAGCAGCTGGAAGAATCATGAAGCACTTTATAGAAAAAAGCCTAGATTGCTTTGAAGAGACTGTTGGTAGAAAGAGGGATGTTAAATTTACCTCCAGTGAGGCTCTAGAAGGAAATGATGAATGTGTTATTGAAAACTGGAAGAAAGAAGATTCTTGTTATAAAGTAGTAGAAAACTTGGCTGAATTATGTCCTAATGTTGTTTTGAAAGTGGAACTTGTAAGAAATAAACCTGAATATTTAGCTGAGGATATTTCTAGGCTAAGTGTGGAAGGCATAGCCTGGCTTCTCCTTGCAGCTTATGGTAAAATGCAAGAGGAAAGGGATAAGCTGAGAACTAAAGTCTTAAGCACAAAAGATTCAGAAATTGATGATTTGAAAATTCTCAGCTACCCAAATAGTGTGCTCTGAGACTAGGGTCAGAAGCAATTCTATTAGGAACCCCTGAGCTTCTGGCGTATGAGGGTTTAACTGAACAACCTTTTGCCAAAGAGCATGTGGCTGAACATGGATCCAGTCAGACATCTCAGGGGAAGTCAGGATAGGAAACTCAATTATCCAGGAAGGAAGGATTTGTGCAAAGTTCTTTGCATGGTGGTTTGGACCCCCTTGAGCTGCATGCAAACCCAACAAGGATTTTTTGAAGTTTGGATGAACATAAACACAGCCTCCTTGGACTGAAAGCAACAGAGAGAGGACAAATTAAAGGAATAATGACTTCAAATGCAGAACGATGGAAGCAGATGTCTGCACAAAAAGGTCTCTTTGGGCCAAAAGAGAGGCCCCCTTGTGGAAAGGGTAGGTTGGCCCCTATCATTAGAGGGGTAAGTCCTTCTAAAAAGGCACCTGGAGGAGGTGGGGCTCTTGCACAGATGTTTCGGATGAGTTTGGCTGCCACCCAATGCCTATACCCCACTTTTCAGGCAGAGTGAGATCGCCTCTCTAGTGCTTGGAGAGAGTGGGGCCGTGGCCCCACATTAGGAAGAGCAGGTCTGCTGCACAAGTACTTGGAAGGGGTGGGGCTGACGGTCTAGCAGGCCTGGAGGGCAGAGCATCAAGCCACAGATAACTCACAGACCTGGAAATCTAACGGAGTTTTCTCTTCTGGTTTTCAAACTTGCTTCTCATTACCATTATTTTCCTTCTAATTTCTCCCTTCTTGAATGGGAATGCCTATCTTATAGTTGTCTCACTATTGTATTTTGAAACAAGCTAACTTGTTTTCTAAATTTTTACAGGTCCATAGATTGGAGAGGAATTTTGCTGCAGAGCAGACCTCACTCATAATTGCTTTTGATGAAACTTTAGATTTAGGATTGTTACTGAAATGACTCAAGGCTTTTGGGATTTTGGGATGGATGAATGCATTTTTCATATGGAAAGAACATGTCTTTTAGGGTCCAGAGGGCAGACTATGGTGGCTTGAGTTATATATCCCAAATAGGCATGTTCTAGGTCTTAATCCATATTCCTGTGTGTGTGAACCCATTATAAATAGTATCTCTTGAGTATGTTGTTTTAAATTAAGGTTTGGACCAAGTGAATGAGGTTGGGTCTTAATCAGCATTACTGGAATCTTTTAAAAGCAGAAGAAATTCAGAAATATAGGGAAAACCCATGGGGACGAGACAGAAGCCAAAAATCCAGAAAAGAAAGGGGAGGACATTGCCATGTATCAGAAAAGGCAAAGGCAAGGATTGCTGGCCAGCCGGAATGCTACTGACCCACAAGGAAGCAAGCCTTCTAGCCTCTGAAACTGTGAGCCAAAAAATTCTCATTTTTAAGCCAACCAATTGTGTGGTATTTGCCACAGCGTCTTTGGAAAACTAAGATCCTCCTATACCTAATTTTTAATAACTGAAATGATATACCACTGTTTCTTAGGGATAAGAGTGGTAACTTCCATCAGTTTGTTTCCTGAAAGGAGGAGACTGGAGACTTCACAGATCAGAAAATAAGTTCATCTACTCTATCTGTATCACAAAGCCTCTAAAGTTTTTCCTTTTTTTTTTTTTTTTTTTTGTCTTTTAAAACTTAAAAACAGCCTTAAACACAGTTAACCTCGGAGGGTCATTTTCCACCTGTGTGACTTTCTACCTTTGAAATGCATTTTATTTTATTTGCTTTCTTCTTTTAAAGCAATGCTTCTCAGGGTTTTGACTTATTATTTCAAAAGACCTTCAATAATAAGAGCTCTAGGCAATACATCCTTGACATATAACTACCACCAAATATTTTTCCACCTTGTCATAATGAAAAATTTCAAACATAAAAGAAAAGCTGAAAGAACAAACTACCTAGATTTAGCACTTAACATTTTTCATATGTGCCTCATGACATTTCACCACTAAATATTTAGCACTGTCTCCTAAAAACAAGGTTATTATTCATATAACTCCAGTAATTTTATCACATCTAAAAAGATAGACAATAATTCCGTAATGTCATCTAATATCCAGTTCATTTTCAAATCTCCTGAGTTCTATTGTAGGTCATGAATTGTTTTTGGTTCTGAAATCTATTTAGCCTATTTTAATCTAGAATAGTTCCTCTTTCTTGTATTTATTTAGTTTTTTGAGACATTGATTTTTGAATGTAGACATGTTAGTTATCATCTAGGATATCCCATATAATTGTTTTGTCTTATTGTTTCTTTGTGGTATAATTCAATTGTGTTCTTCCATCTGTGGGTTTTTTCATTTTGTTATGTTTTTCTTTGATAAAGTAGAATTGGGAACTAAAGTTGGGATTATATGCAGGTTAAATATGTTTTAGCAAGATCACTTCACAGGTGAAAACATTTACTTCACATTGTAACACACCAAGGGGGCTCATGATGCCAGTGGGTTCCCCGACTTGTGACACTGGGTTTGGCTACTAGGTTAAGGTTGTGACCAATAGGTCTCTTCATTTTAAAGATCGCTGTTCCCTTTGAATTTTGCAAACAATATTTATGGTTGATACTTTGGCACAGGAAAAATATCCCCTTCCCCCTGAAAAAATTCACCCAAAATCATCCATTGATTATCCTTGCGGCAATCTATTATTTCTACAGAGTTTGCAGAAAGTTGACTTTTCTAATTGCATCATTTCTTCAGTATATTAGATATTAATCTGTGAGAAATAATTTTCTCTCAACAACCAGAGAAGAATTATAGTTCCTTGTTAAACATTCAGAGGTAATCTTTAGATCTTCTTTTTTAATAATTGGTTTTAGAGTAAAATATCAGCATAATAGTTATCGCCATATGTAGAAAAATATATATATATATATATGTTTAATTTTTAACTTAGGGTAGACTTAAGGTTAGATAATCTCTTTTTATAAATATACTACCTCTAAATAGAGTGTGGTGAAGAGGATATTGGCTTTAAAGTCAGAAAACATGGGGTTTATATTCTAGGCCTAAGCTTTGTGATGGTGGGTAGGCTACTTAAGCTTTTCAGCCTTAGTTTTCTATTATAGTGTGATCCATGGACTGACAGCATCAGTATCACAAGGGATCTCATTTGAAATGAAAGTTTTGCAGCTCTAATCAACACATAGTGAACCAGAATCTCTAGGGATGTTTCCCAAGAATGCCTATTAACAAGCTCTAAAGGTGAGCCTCAAGAAAATTATAGTTTGAGAAACACTATCTTAATACATCAGTATTCTTGCAAATACTAAAACAGAAAATTGCCTACAATATGCCAGGTATACTACCTAGTATATAACAGGCCTCCAATAAAAAGATTTAGGTATTATCTGCATTTTAAATTATTTATCACCCACCCTTCATGGGTGGGAACCAGTAGAAAAGCAGAAAGACAATGTAGTGATGATTCCAGATACCTGATACATGTGTTTGCAGAAGAGGTAAAAGGATATAGGGTAGGACATATGATAGAATTGGTTTAGCAAAAATTAAGTTTCACTGCAACACTCAAGCCTGAAGAAATGGAGTGAAGGATGGATAGAGAAGTACAAAAGCAGATGGGGTGAAATTTGTAACTTTTCAGGGGTTATGCTTTTAATTTTATTACTGAAATAGGAGGCTACATTGCCAAGAGAAAAGTGGTAAGGTAGAGTGGGAAGTTTCAGGGAAAATAAAGGAAATGGTTTTGGAATAAGGTTGGTGAATTCTATGATGGGAACTGAAAAGGGAATTGAAGTGGACATAAATCCCACAATTAAGTCAGCAAATATCCTATGCAGGGAGACCAATAAATGGATAGGAGGATGTTAAAGGAATTTTCCCAGGTCTCAACTTATTGATAACAGGGTGATCAGAGGAAGTTCAGCTCTTTTTGTGAGCAGACAAAACATTGTTTTTGTTTTTGTTTTTGTTTTTTTGGTTTTTTTCAGATAGGCATAGATTTAAGATCTCTCCAGCCTCATAGGCCTATATTAGGTTTGGCCTTAAATTAAGTCTAGCTGCCCTTTCTTAGAACAGACGTACAATTTATGGAAAGTAGCATCTATTACGATTACTTCAAATGGAAAATACATTAAATGCCTTTTGTAAATTGTCCTGCTTTCCCCAAATCTGCTATTTGCATATGTGCTACTTTTGCCCCTTTCTTGCACTACAGCAAAATGAGATTTCAGTGAATCAAATTATATCAATAACAAAATTTGTACTTTACAAATTGTGAAGCTTTCCAAAGCCAACTTCATGTTTATTTCTTATTGACATTTCTACCCAAGGCCAAAAATGTCTCACATAAACTTACTGATTTATATTATTAGTAATGCTCAAAACAAGACATTCATTTTACAAACTCTGCTAAGGTATAATAGTAGCAAATTGCCATTATTTCATTTACTGAATAATGCATTTATCTGAGATATTTATAGGAACATTTCCTTCATAATACGTGCTTATTTTTTTTTTTTTAAATAGACTTTATTTTTTTTTAAGCTCATTTTAGGTTTACAGAACATTTGTACAGGAAGTACTGTGAATTCCGACATACTCCTCTACCTCCCTGAACCCATATGTATTATTGTAATGATTAAGGAAATTTAAGGCTTATATAATTCATTTGATATTCAAATAAATAATATACTCAATGCTTTTGTGTGCATATGATGATATTCACCACTACTAAATACTAGTACTTCATTTGCCTTTCCTTTTGCTTAATTCACTCATTTACCAGTCAGTTTACCATGCACTGTGCATTAAGGGAAATTCTATGTGTAAAGATATAAATCAAGATGGCCAGGGTAGTTAGAGAACCCATAGACTACATTCTAATGCAATGTAGTAAGTTCTAGGCTAGATGGACTACCAGGTTGTATGACCCCTTTTTGAGGGGTCAAAGAAGACTTCCTGGAGGAGACAGTACATTCCCTAAGAAGGCACTGCAGGATTAAGGAGGGAGGGCAATGGAAAGAGGATGCAGCTCTTATTAGAAGTAAGTTATCAAGCAATATTTTGATACCAAGAGAACACTTAAGACCATTTAAGCAAAATTATAAAACAATTTCCCTATGGAAAATGCTGTTACATCACACACAAAAAAAATAAAATACATGGAATGCCTCCCACCAGCTGGCAGTTCTGTATTTTTCAAAAACATAAAGAATAAGAAAGCCATACACACATATACACATAAATACCCACTACAAATATAATAGACACAGAGCTACTGGTCAATTTCATTTCTGCTAAATGGAAAACCTGAAATAAATGGCAACAGTTGTTGGAAATTTTTTTTTCTAATGTGTGAAGTTGATTTAATTTGTTCTAAAAGCTTCAATTTTAAAGTACTTAGAGGTGGATAAAAAGTAAAATCTTGAGCTCAGGACAAAGTGCTATCAAAGAATTCTACCAGGTGTGGGTGGCTAGGCAACGATTTTCTAAATACACTGAATGCTTTGGAGGTTCCCGACCCAAAGCAGAGGACTTATTGTTGCTTGATTGCTATAATCTGGAAAATATGAAATCCAAGAATCATACTGAGAACAAAACATCAATGATTCATGTATCTCTAAAATAATCTCTGACATGAATAGTGTCTAACATAAAATAATTTTGTATACTATTTTTACAGTAGTTTTTAAAATTAAACTATCAGAATATCTAATACAAATGTTGAAGATAATTCAAGGAACAGCTTTCCCATTTTTTCTCCCACACACATAAGGAGGAGTATTTTAAGATACTCACCTTGCTCATCTTTTTTGTTACATAATATTTAATAATTCAAATGTCTCAAGATGTTGGAGTAGCAAGAGTTATCTAGTCTTTATTCACAGTATTTCTTATTGCTAATGCACTGGACTAACTTTTTCTATCATTCGTATAATAAAATTCAATAAATTATCTGGACTAAGCTCAAAGAATGTTGCATTTGCCTGGGAAACTCTTTGATAAGGGTAATGGGGAACAATATGCACAATATGGATTGGTAGTAACAAGGACTTTTACTATTCTCTTCAGTGGAAACTTCTTAGTCAATTTGTAAACTAGTATTATATTTAAGGATAGGATCTCATTCATTTACCAATATATTTTTCTACTTATAGTCAGCCAATAAATTCAGCATGTGCTTCAAATATTTAAAGCCATTATACTGAGGTTTGAGAAAATATTAATCAGCAGATCATACATTTAAAATACAGTCATTTGGGTCGGGGTTATAACTCTTTCAAATGGAATAGTGAATGGGGACAGGGCTGTGATAAAGGACAAATGGTATAAACTTAGGTGTCTATTGACTGTTATTCTTTCTAGCACTCATATCTTTTTCAAAGGTTAGCGTTGTATTTAGACAACTGATGGTCCTTTCACATTTAGGATTTTTTGTTGTTACAAAATAGCTCAATATAAGAAATGGGTTCACATTTCTTCCATCTTATGGAAAGATACTGACATTTTTTAAATAAATGCTTTTAATGCAGTAGTAAATATTGTGTTGATGGATTTGTACTAACTCATCAAATGTTTTACTTGTTACATGTGTATTTTGCTGTGTATATATATTTTTAAATCGTGTGACTTTCCAAATGTTCAGATATTGAGTGAGGCTGTTTTACATTTGAGGAAAAATGTTAAGTTCATTTATTTTTTGTTTGTTTTTACTTTATTATTGACTAAAGTTCATAGCTTACATAGGTTTCCTAAGCTCTTATCTAATTTCCTTTCACTGTTCTAGGATCTCATACAGGATACTGCATTGCATTTAATGCCATGTCTCTTTAGACTCTTCTTCGTTGTGGCAATTTTTCAGACAATCCTTGTTTTTGATGACTTTGACAGTTCTGAGGAGTATGGGTAAGATATTTGGTAAGATGACCCTCTATTGGAATTTATCTGATTTTCTTCTCCTGATTATGCTGGAAGTATGGAATATGGGGAGGAACACCACAGAGGTAAAGTACCATTTTCATCATATCATATCAAGAGTACATACTGTCAACATGATATATAATTGTTGATGTTGGCCTTGATCGCTTGGCTGAGGTAGTGTTTTTCAGGTTTATCCTTTGTAAGGTTGCCCAACCCCTTCCATATTGTGCACTTTGCAAGAAAGTTACAATGCACAGCCTATAGGTTATGAATGGTGATGTATTTTCTCCCACCTTAAGGAAGGAGTAACTGCCTATATTTTTTGGATTGTAGGTCATTAGTCTCTACTCATAATTTATGAATTTAATCCATCATTTATATAAATATGGATTTATTGATAATTTATTCCATACTTTAGGTTATAATAAAATACTGCTTCATTTTTTCCTCAAATTGGTGAAGTTTTGGACGTTGGAAGCTCTTTCACTTGGCTCCTGTGCTCATTTAACATACCCATATCAATATGTATATGTTTTTGTTTTGCTTTGTTTTACTTTGCTTTTAGCATTTCCTTACTTTCTGGCACTACTAAATGTGTATACTATATATTTTTGCCCCAATCCTAGATTCAGCTATTTCTCCAAGGAGCACTGGTTTCTTTTATTGGAGAATGATAATGGAAACCAAGATCTGGCACTAGTGTTCATTGCTACTCGGATACTATGTTTTTACTAATCCGTATTCATGCATACATCTATAAGTATTTTTATATGCAAACTTACCTGTGTCTATATTAAGTTAAACATGAATTTATACTGATAATTCCAACTCTGATCCATTACCACATGGATCATCTAGCCTCCTCCCTTGTTTGTATGTAAACTTCCACCCCAGCAGTGAGGAAATTGACTCCCACCATCTAGTATCCATTTTCTTATTTTTTCCAATCCAGTACACAGGAATAGAAGTACCACAGCAGTTGTTAATTTGTATCCAGTGGTTCACAATTTATCAACTACCTTATGTAAAATTCCTCTTGCTTTTTCTCTGACAGACTCCAATTGTTTCCAAAGTTATTTAGTTTGGTATCTTTCCCCTATCCTCATCAGCAGGGTTCGCTTATCAAAGTCTGCATTGCTTCCTGAGATTTCCCAGCCCTCTAAATCTATTTTTAAAAATATATGAACATTAAGGTCCAATCTTTGAGCTGTAGAGTTTTAGATTTTGACAAAAGTATAATGTCTTATATCTACTCTTACAGTATCACATGGAATATTTTTACTATTCAAGAAATCTCCTGTGCTTCACTTATTTAATTCTCCTTTTTCCTTCCTAAACTATACTGTCAACAACTGAACATTTTAATGTCTCTGTGTACTTTGCTTTTTCCAGAATGGCATATAATTGAAATCTTACTATGTGTAGCCTTTTCATACTGGCTTCTTTCATTCCATGTCTTTTTGTTGCTTAACAGCTCATTTATTATTATTGCTAAAAATTCTATTGTAGAGATGTACCACAGTTCATTTATCCACTCACCTATTAAGGACATCTTATTGCTTCCAGATTTTGGTGACTGTGAATATAGCTGCTATAAAAACATCCAGGCAGATTTTTGTGTTAAAATATGTTTTCAAATCAATTGGGTAAATAACTGGGGGCACAATCCCTGAATCATATAGAAAGAATATGTTTAGCTTTGTAAGATGCTGCCAAACTGTCTTCCAGAGAGGTTGCAACATTTTTCATTCCCATAGCAATGAATGAAAGTTCCTGTTGCTTCACATCCTCACTATCATTTGGTATTGTCAGATTTGGGATTTTAGCTACTCTAATATGTATGTAGTGGTATCTAATTGTTATTTAATTTGTAACCACCTGATGACAAGTGATGACAATCATCTTTTCATAAGATTATTTGCCATCTGTATATCTTCTTTGGTCAGGTACCTGTTCAGATCTGTTGTCTATTTTTTAATTGGGTTATCTGTTGAGTTTTAAGAGATATTTGCATATTTTAAATACAATCCTTTATGAGATATGTGTTGTGCAAATATTTTCTCCTGGTCTATGACTTGTCTTTGATTCTTACAATGACTTTCACAGGACAGAAGTGTTTAAACATTAATAAAGTCTAATTTTTCTTTTTTTATTCTTTCATGGATCATGCTTTTGATGTTGTGTCTAAAAATTCATTGCCACATAGATTTTCTCCTATGTTATCTTCTAGAAGTTGTATAGTTTTTCATTTTATATTTAGGTCCGTGGTCCATTTTGTGTTAATTTTATGAAAGCTATAAGATCTGTATCTAGATTATTTTTTTTTAATATGTACATACAATTTTCCAACGCCTTTTGTTGAAAAGATTGTATTTTCTTCAATGAATTGACCTTCTATTCTGTTTCATTGATTTATGTGACTATTCTTTCACCAAACTATTCTCTCTTGATTGCTGTATATTTGTGGTAAGTCTTGAAGTCATGTACTGGTACTGTTAGTATTCTCACTTTCATCTTGCTTAGTATTGTGTTGGCAATTCTGGGTCTTTTGCCTTTCTGTGCAAACTTTAGAATCAGGTTATCAAAACACACACAAATTTTATTGGAATCATAATGAAGCTATAGGTCAAGTTGGAAAGAGCTGATATTTAAATAATATTGAGTTTTCCATTCCATGAAAATGGAATTACTATTTATTTATATCTTTTATTTATTTTATCAGAATTTTATACCTTTCCTCAAAAAATCCTGCACATATTTTGTTAGATGTAATAACTATTTGACTTTTGTAGTGCTATTGTAAGTGGTGTTGTATGTTTAATTTCAAATTCCAAATTTTCATTACTGGTATATAAGAAGACAATCGATTTGGGTATTTGAACATTGTAGTTTGTAACCTAGCTATAATCATGTATTAGTTCCAGGAGTTTTTGTTGATTCTTTTGTATATAGGTGATCATGACATCTGCCAACAAAGTTTTATTTCCTCCTTCACAATCTGTATATTTTTATGTCCTTTTCTCATCTTATTGCACTGTCTAGAACTTCCAGTACCATACTGAAGAGTAATAGTGAGAGGGGACATAGTTGCCTAGTTGTTGAACTTAGGGAGAGAGCATCCAGTTTCTCACCATTAAGCTGTTGTTGTTTGTTTTGTTTTGTTTTGTTAAATATTCTTTATGAAGCAGAGGAAGTTTTTTTTCCTTCTACTCCTAGTGCTGAGAATTTTCATTAAGAATACATGTTGGGTTTTGTTGAATGATTTACATGCATCAATCGATATGATCATACTGTTTTTCTTTTTTAACCTATTTACATGATATATTACATTAATTGATTTTCAAATATCTAATCATCCATGCATAATTAGAATAAATCCCACGTGGTCAAGGGGTCTAATTCTTTTTATATGTTATATGTTGTTGGATTCAATTTGCTAATATTTTGTTGAGGATTTTTAAAATTCATATCCATGAGAGATATTGGTTTGTAGTTTTCCTTTATTTTAATGTCTTCATTTGATTTTCATATTAGAATAGCACTAGCCTCATAGAATGAGTTAGTGTTTCCTCTGCTTTTTTTGTTTGTTTGTTCAGTTTGGGGGAGGAGTAGAGATTGTAGAAAATTGGTATCATTTCTTCTTTAGATGTTTGGTAGAATTCACCATTGAAACTATCTGGTTCTGGTGCTTTCTTTCATGGAAGGTTATAAATTATTGTTTCATTCCTATTAAAGATATGAACCTATTCAGATGATCTTTTTCTCCTGGAGAATCAATAGATAGTTTGTATCTTTCAAAGAATTGGTCTATTTCATTTAATTTAGCAAATTTGTGAGCATAGAGATTTTCATAATATTCTTTTATTATCCTTTTGTTGTCCATGGGATCAGTAGTGATGATCCCTTCTTCTTTCCTATTTTAGTAATTTTTGTCTTCTCTATTTTTTTCTTTATTAGCCTAGCTGTATAAGATTATGAAATGATTTTCTCTATTGTTTACCTGTTCCCAATTTCATTGATTTCTGTTCTAATTTTTAGTATATCTTCTTTTTTACTTGCTTCAGGCTTAAATTTTTCTTCGTTCTTTATTTCCTAAGGTGTAAGCTTATGTTATTGTTTATAGATCTTCTTTTCTAATATATGCATTCAATGCTGTGAATTTCCTTTGAAGTGCTGATTCTGCTTCATCCTACAAATACCTGATATAGGTATTTTCATTTTAATTTAGTTAAAAATATTTAAATTTTTTCTTGAGTCTTCTTGACCCATGTGCTACTAAAAGTGTGTTGTTTAATTTCCAAATATTTGTGGATTTTCCAGCTATCTTCTGTTAATGATTTCTAGTTTAATTTCACTGTGCTCTGAGAACATACTTTGCATGATTTATATTCTTTAGATTTATTCAGTTGTGTTTTTTTGCCCAATCTAACTTGGTGAATGTTTCATGTGAGTTTTAGAAGACAGTGAATTCTGCTGTTATTGGATGGAATATTCTATACATTTCACTAAGATCAAGTAGATGGATAGTGCTGTTCAGATTAACTAAACCTTTGTTGATTTTCTGCCAGTATTATCTGTCAATTCCTTAAAGAAAGGTGTTGAAATCACCAACTATAATGATGAGTTTGTCTGTTCCTCCTTAAAGTCATTTCAGTTTTTGTCACACATTTTGATGTGATGTTTTTAGTTGCATATATTTTATATATTGTATATAAATTTCTCATCTCATATTGTTATGACTTCTTAAAGAATTGACCCCTTTATCATTATGTAATGCCTATTTTAATCTCTGATAATTTTCCTTGTTCTGAAGTCTTTGTCTGAAATTAATATAGACACTCCAGCTCTCTTCTGATTATTGTTATCAAGGTGTATTTTTCCTTCTCTTTGCATTTAATGTAACTCTATCTTTATATTTAAACTGAGTTTCTTGTAACCAACAAGTAATTTGGTCTTACTTTTTTTTATTCACTCTGACAATCTTTGTCTTTCAATTGGTATATTTAGTACATTCACATTTAAAGTGATTAATGATATAGTAAATTGAACATCTACCATGTTTGTCACTGTATTTTATTTGTTACACGTATTCTTTATTTCTTTTTTATTATACCATCATTTTCTGCCTTCTCTGGGTTTAACTGTACATTTTATGTTACTCTGAGTTTTTTTTCCTCTCAGCACATGAAATGTATTTTCTTAAAAAAAAAAATTAGTAGTTGCCCTAGCATTTACAATATACATTTGCAACTAATCTAAGTCCACTCTCAAGTAAAACCATTCCATTTCATGGGGTGTGCTGGTACCTTACAACAGAGTATTCCTAATCCTTTGTTCCCAACCCTTATAACATTGCTGTCATTAATTTTACTTATCCATAAACATAATCACACAGTGCACTATTATTAGTTGTACTTCGTACAGTTATCAACTAGATCAATTAAGAATAAAAAGTAAGTATTTTATTTTTCCCTCATTGATTCCTTATCTGAGTCTTCCCTTTCTTTTACCTTTCTTTAAGATAGATCTGAATTTTGGATTTATATCATTTTTCTTTGCCATGCTGTACAGCTCTACTGGTGATGAATTCCCTCAGGTTTATTTTTTTAATCTTTTTTTTTCCCCAGGCCTGAGAAGATTATTTCTTCTTCACTTTTGAAGGATAATTTTGTTGGATATAGAATTCTAGGTTGATATACTTTTTCTGTTAATTTTATTTTACTTTTTAGCATTATACCCTGTGCTAAAATCCTTTAATTTTAAAGTAAGCCTATAAATGTATATTAATATATCCTTTTTACTTTACAGATTTCTTTCTTAGGGTCACTCTTTGCTCAGAGTTGCAACTGAATGGGTCAATCATAGAAACAGGGTGAATGCCCAGGCCACTTAACTTCCAGCCCAGCCCTCTTTACCACAGTGCTCACCATCCCAGCAGCTTACTTAACTGTTCTTCTTTAACTCATCCCATATTAATAGCATTTATACCCTGTGACTATACAGTCATGTTTATAGACATAGTATTTTTTCAATTCAGGTGAAAAAACTATATGAATTATAAAGGCACAACTTTCATTGTTTAAACTCTTTGTTTTGTTGATTGCAAAGCATGAAGCACAATATAAACTTAGTTTTTGCAAAAAAAAAAAAACCCACTTATTTTCAAAATATTCTTGTTTTCATCAAGAATAAACCTGGTGTGTTTTCTTTTCTGAATGGCTGGATTTTAACCTTTAAAATAAACCAAATACATGATTTTTAATATGTTACTATTCCCAGGACATTCACATTTCAAATGATTGTCCATTTCCTCTTTTGTGAAAATCCTGCCTCCATCATATAATTTTAAACCCATTTCAAAAATGAGATACAGGAGACATGTGCTTAAATCCTCTAGCTTAGAATGAAAGTATCTGAAAACACACTCTGTTCCCAAATGCTCTGCAAACCAGCATTGCTTCTGAAAAAGGCATCCAGGAGCTCTGAAATAAGACTATCTGTTGGAAGGGGTGATTCATTAGTCTTATCATATACTTCCTCATCCAGAAATAGCCAGTTTTTACAGGTTCGTGCAATGATCTATTACTATTTCTGTTGCAGCACCAACAGATAAAATACTGTTCTGCATAGCACCCTTTGTGAGTGTTTCACAAACTTGACTACACATGGAATCGACTGGCAAGCTCTACAAGTACTATTGCCTTGATCCCAACCCCAGTGATTCTAATTTCATTGGGATGAATTGAGCCTAGTCATTGCAAATATTAAAAGCTCTCCAGGTGATTCTAATGTGCAGTCAAGTCTGAGAAGCTCCATTTATGCTCTTAACAAGCAATTGTAGAATGTGCAGTTTTCCCTGTATCCAGTGTATTAGTTGTCTGTTGCTGCTGTTAATAAATTACCACAGACTTGGTGAATTAAAACAATTCATAGGTCATAAAGTCAAGGTGTTGGTGGGGTTATATTCCTTTCTGGAGGCTCTATGAGGGGAATTTTTTTTCCACTTTCTAAAAGCTGCCCTCTTTCTTGGCTTGTGGCCCCTTCCTCCATCTTTAAACCCAGCATCAGTGAGGCAAGGTGAGGAGAGTCCTTCTCATGCTGCCACATTTCTGGTTCTCTGTAGCCTGGAAGGTTTTTCCACTTATAAGGATTCATGTGATTAAATTGGGCCCTTCTCAATAATCCAGGATAATTTCTCATTTCAAGGTCCTTAACTTTAATCACACCTGCAAAGCCCCTTTTCATGTGTAAGTTACCAGCTTTGGAAGATTTAGGGTGTGGACTTATTTGGGGAATGGGGTAGAGAGTATGCTACCTACCACAGGCAGATTGTATGATTCCCAAAACAAGCTGGTAGAAATTGGGTGACATCTTCTGACATTGCACCAGTTACCCGCTTGAAATATATTTGTTGAATATTTCTGCAACTCTGAACCCCATGCTTAAAAGTTTATGAGAACTATTTCCAAAAGGAGTGATGATCAACCATCATCGAATTAGTAGCTGAATCTGCTAACAGGCTTCCCTATTTCCCCATTCTACTGAAGAGGGAGAAATTGGGATTACATTATTGGATTGGTTAATTATCCTGATCACTAAAGACAAATAGGTTTTTGCTACATGATGAAAGCAGGGAGGGATAGGGAAGAAAAGAAAAGTAAAAATAAAAATAAAAAAATCACTTGAGGGAAAAACTAATGAAAGATACTAACTCTTCCCAGGCAGGATCACTGAGAACGTGTTAACTTCAGGAATCAGGAATTGTTCTCCCACATAGCAAATTTCATGAAATTTATGGTTATGATTGAATAGATACTAGAGTAATAAGGTTCTAAGTCATAAACACTGCTAAAGTTCATTCAATTGCAGAAATGAAGACTACATCATCTTTCTTTCATACTTCATGTGTGTGTGTGCTCATCCATACACATGGTTAAACTTTTATTTTAACTTCTTCTTCCAAATTATTTTATACATGTATTTTCATCATGATAAAATTTATCATTTAGAGAATAGATTAAATAATATTGATATGGAATTATAACTGAAATAAAGAAACTATGACTGTCATTCTGATACATGGGCTTGGAAATGAATTCAGTAATTGCTGAACATCAGACTCTTTCCTGTGGGGAGTAAGATGAGGGAGTTTTGGTTACACAAAGAATAGTCAAAGTATGTTAAGAGAGAACATTTTATGTAAACATGGCGAGAGTGTATATAAATGTTGGGAAAGCCATTATGTATATTTATATGAATTAAGTGTATATTTTGAAAGCCATCAGCTAGTTGTGTAGTTGTGGAGGGGAAGCAGGCAGATTCAAACTTTCCCTTCCTTGTGCAGCTGAAGGGATGGAACATGACCCAAGCATACCCAATAATACTTTCTTTTTCCAGAATTTGAATCACGGGGGAGTGATGAGAAAGCAAAGATTTTATATGCAGCCAGGAGTTAAGAGACAAGAGGCACAGTTGTGTCCGACTGGCAAAGTTCAGCCACATAGAGGCAACCACATGTGTAGGTGAGAGGCACCAGTGACATTATCCTAATTGGCCCATACCTGTGACCTCTTGTTCCTGCCTCCTCCTAGTTCTACAGTGTTTCTGGGCAGTCAATGAGGTACTCAAGGATTTTCTAATAAATTCCCTTCATACAAAATTATTTAAAAATTGGTTGGAATAATCTGCAACCATAAAATCTAACTGGTACAAACAACCTTATGCATCTGAGAGTGACTCCTTATTTTGTAGGATAAGGCAGGAGAGAAAATGAGGCTGATTATAGCTGCAAGTTCCAAAGTTATCAGGAAGAGGCCCAAAATACAGTTTTAATAAGGAAGGAATAAAGGAAGATGGGTTTGGCATCAAGCAAATGATGCCATTTATTAAAAAAAAAAACTGAGTGCTTCATTGCAAAAGTGAATGGTGATGTGATGAATACAACTTGCATTGCCAGAACAATACCATGTTACACAGCTTGCTCCAGTAGGGGTTACAATGAAGGTGCCCATAAAACTTCTTATTCAAGTGAGCATATTATTGAAAATGAAATGTGGCTCTATTAATAATCATGCTGTTGCAATAAGCAAAAACCAGGACTGTCCTGGCAAACCATAATAGAAATTCACTTTAGTTTTTCACCTTAATAATTCATCAAAAGTATTTATTGAGTGCCTACTCTGTCTAAATTACTGTGGACTTTCTGAAGGCAAAAAACAGGGAGTCCCTTTCCTGGAAAAACATACTTTCCAACAGAAGGACAAAGAAAATGTACCACTAACTAATAGAAAGGGCACAGATTGATTAAAATCATAAGAAAATTGTAATTAAAAAGTAATAGGGGAACAAAGAAAGGAGCTAGCACATTCAAATGGTAGGTAGGGACTATCAGGGAGCTCGCAGACAAGCTGACTGAGCAAAAGGGTCTTTTGAGCTGGATTTTGAAAGAGATTAATGGGTATTTTGGTGTTTATATTTCTAGGTATACCTTCCAACACTTTATCACATGTTGCCTTTTTAATCTAGCTACGTAAAAACTCAAGTAGCAAATCCACATAAGATATAATTGTGTGATTTCTCACTTTTCAATTTCACAACATGCTATTCTCTCTGTTGAGATTGTTTAATATTTCTAAACTATCACATTTCTAATCAATCATCACCTATTCTTGAAATTGTTCTAAATTGTCCCTTATAATACCTAATGGTTTTACATGCTTTCTTTTGTGCCCCCCCCCCCCGCCTTAGCACCTCATACACATATTTCTCCTCACACATCTGATAACTAGGGTAGAAAGTCTGGCAAACCTAGGTGTGCGCACACACACACACACACACACACACACACACACACACACGCTGGTGGCTTCCAAAAAGTATTTTGAAAGACATGCTAATGAAGAACATGGGTTATTATGGGTAAGAATAAGATATAAAGTATTTACATTAATCAGAATGTATTTATAATGCATTTGTAGGAGCTATGCCAATGTATGTAAATCTATGTATATAGAGAAAATATTTTAAAATCTAAAATTTAATAATAAAGTAGAAACTCAGTATAGATACCAAAAAACGAAATTCATTTCTTTATAACAGTAAATATATATATATTATTTTTCAAGTAAAAATATATAACTGTTTATATTTTATAGAAGTCACGAGAGCTCTAGGTAAAGAAAAGGAATATAGAACAATGGAAGGAGGATTGGGAGTGTTGTCAGACGGGGATTGCAACAAAGTAAAGGAGCGGTAAGAATAAAGCCTCCTTGGGAGGGTGACCTGTGAGCAAAGACTTGAAGGATTGAGCCAGGAGGCCAGCAAGGGAAGACTGGGTGGTTTAATACAACAGAAATTCATTCTCTCAGTTCTGGAGGCTCAAAGTGTAAAATCAAGGTTGTTGGCAAGGTCGTGCTCCCTCTAAGGCGTCCAGTGGAGGTTCTTTCCTTGCCTCCTCCAGCTTCTGGTAGATCAAGGTATATCTTAGCCTATGGCAAGAAATTTATGCCCATCTTCTCATGGCCGTCTTCCTTCTGTGTCCTTGTGTCTAAATTTCCCTCTTCTTCTAAGGAGGATTCTAAGGATCTCCCTAATCCAGTATGATCTCATTTTACCTAAATACTTCTGCAAAGACCCTATTTCTAAGTATGGTCACATTCACAGATAACAGAAGTCAGGACTTGAGCATATTATTTTGGGGGAACGCAATTCAACCTAGACATATTGCAAAATTTTTTCCCCTAACCCTAGTTTTCTGTATTAATTTTGTTTTCTTTTTTTTTTTTTTTTCTTTTAATTGTACTCCTTTCCCTGTTAGGTTTTTATTTAAATTCATCCAGAATATCAACAGTAAATATTTTCATCTTTTTGTGGACTTGTTAGCATCTTTGAGAAAATAAAATCTATCCCTGATCTCCCAGGCTGAGGGATGTTTCCTTCTCATGTGCTGCTAGGCTTTTATTGCTCTGTATTCAATGTCATTGTCAACTCAGTTTTGACCTCCCAGATAATGCTGGTTTCTAGCAGAAGGGTAGAACAACACAAAGTAAATATCTTGAAATTTTGATTAAAAAAAAAGAACACTGACAATTGTTTTACTTTAAAATAAAAATTAAAGCAGAAATATAAACTAGCTGGTACAGCAACGTTCCTTCCGTTGCCAGTCTCCCCTCTCCACTAATGGGACTCCCACAATTTTTTGCAGCAGAGCGTGTAAGGGATCCAACTACAGCAGATGAGTCATGATTGGACACTACCTGTCATGGTAATTTTGCTCCCCTTTGCCAGTGATAGCTGTAATTAGCAGCCCATGGGTTCTAGTTCATGTCAATGAGATGTAAATGAAAACTGTCTGGGTGTGACTCCTGGGAAAGCTTTTCTTTCTCTGATAAAAGGAAACTGATGTGGTAGGCATGACCCTTGGCTTTCACCCTCCCTTATTCTGCCTACTTGGACCTGATGTGATGCCTGGAAGTGAAGCTGTCATCTTGTGACACAAGGCAGTGTGCTCTCCCACCGAGGAATGATAGAAGCTGCCAGCATCTCTGATAAAGGCATTAATTTGCTTCAACTACAGACTATCTCTAGGCTTCTTGTTATGTGAGTGAAATAAACTCTTATGTTAGCTACTTGTAAGCTTTTCTGTTACTTGCAGCTAAGTGTAACATTCACGAATACAGTTCTGTTGCTAGGTTTTTTTTGTTGTTGTTTTTTACAATTTATAGTTGCTCATACCTCATTCTTTTCCTTCCCTCTATAACAGGTTGTTTTGCATCTTCAAAAAAAAATGTAAAGTTTGCATTTTCTGATGAATGATACTTTCTGAAAAAAAAAGTTTCACTTTGAATATTTTTAGTAAAATTAGAAGAAAATTTCAAGATGCTATGTTTCCAAATTCGGACAAAAAAAGTTGTTTTTATATCTGTTTCTTATCAAATGTAAAGCTAGAAAACATTCAGCTATTGCCTCAATATTCCACCAGCTGCTAAAGGGATCCGCTGAAAGATACAACAACCTTAGACATCAGAGATGTTGTGGCTTATTTCAAATTAGGGAAGGACGCAGAGAAGTGGAGCTGGACCCATATGCATGCTTCCAGGAGCAGTCACTGAACATGGGCCCAGAGAACTTGGTATAACTTGTCTAAGAACAGTAGTTCCTACAGGGAAACAATTAAAAGGCAAGATGGGAGTTGCCACCTCATAGAGTGGTTTTTGACTGAGAGTATCCATAATGCAGCCCTTTCATGACATTGACTTCTTTCAGTTGCTTTTTTTGGTTTCTACCCTCTCATCAAGCCCACGTCAGGTAATAGTTTGTTTTTTCTGTGCCTACACTTGAAGGTATGTGATAAGTTGCTTTTTCCATGTACTTCAAGCTCCTGAGCAGTTCTCTCTTAGCTGATGTCTCTAAGCAAATATAGTCCTGTCTCCAGATGTGTAACTCGTGCAGTTTAGTGAAGTGGAGAGAAAATGAAGAAACGCGTATATGAAAATGATTTCTAATCCTTGTTCCAGTTGATGACAGACCTGTGTTTTAGCCATTATCATATTTTCTTTTTGCGTCAAAGAGCATTTTCATTCCAGTAAAACGTAAAAAGCAAGGTTGTAAATGGAGTTTTAACAATAAATTATTCAGCTCACAGTTATTTAACTTGACAGAGAAACCTTCTGATACCTGGAAGTTTAAAATGACTGTGAGATCAATGGAATATGAGTGGGAGTCTTAACTTTCCCATTTCTTTAGGGACATGTCTGTCTTCATTACATGTAAAATCAGCAGCTCCCAATTTTTTTTTTCTTGGAAATGTGCACTAAATAAATAAATAAGTAAATCTCTTAATTGCTAAAGTGCCTTTTGCTATAAACTATTCTGTGACATAATTAAGAACATGTGCAGTGAAACTCAAAAGTGGCCTTCAAGCCTTGTGGTTTTTAACCCAATAGAACAAGTTCTATTCAAAGTCTCTGTATATTTCCTTAAGATTGTAGTTTTTCAATTGATGTAGGGAGTGTTTTCCGGGAGATGATGTTTGTGTACACTTTTCAATGAATTCAAATTTAAACAATGTGTCATTTTAAGTTCTAGGTTTATAGAATGTAAACTTATGGAATTATATCCTGTAAAGATATCAGGGTCCTTTGTGATCATCTAGTCCAATCACCTCAGTACCCAGATTATAATATTATGACATCAAGAGCCACACAACTGATTTTGGTACCATGATGCCCCCCATTAAATTGAGAAGCAATGTTGAGTACCAGCCCCCTTCCCTAGATCTACCCGGAATCACTAATGTAGGAGTGTTTGGCAAAAGACTGTGAATTTCTGACCTAGAGAATGATACCTATTAGACAGGGCCTTTAAAGTCACATAGAGTTGTTTTTGTTCCTAAATATCCTTTACACAAAACAGCAAAATATGTTAGGGGAATATTTTTAAAAGATTCAAACTCAAACTTTAAACTTTTAGATAAACTTAAAATAAATGAAATAACACATGAAAGTAACATATAGTTGCTCGCATACCACAAATGCAACTTTCATTAATAATAGTAGCAATTATTATTATCATTATTAACCAGGATTTACTCAGATATTCATTTATTTGGACAATTTTGAAAATGGAGATGTTTCTATTTGGTTTTGCTTCAGGGTTTCTTTCCTAATTATATATAGCTTACTATAGTATCATTTTGGTTTACACTTGTATTTCCTGAACACACTGCAACTTAAATATTTGGAAACACCATCTTAGGTTTAAATGCTCAATCTCAGTATCTGCAAAAAGTAAATGCTTTTTTTTCTTCTTTTTTAAGGCTTTAGTTCTTTAAAAAAACTCACAAATTTTACTTCACCATATAAGAGCTAAAATGTCCTATTAGTGACACTTGAAGTTTTATGTCTCTGCCACTTGCCAGTGATCATTAAGTGAATAAAGTATCCGTCAGAGGTATGGAAATCAGCCCCACTCATAAATCATTCTACTCAATCTGTTACCTAAGGTGAGGTAAATGAACATTTTAGGAACATCTATAAAAATTTAAGACCTGAAGCCAGAATAATTTTCTCAATCTATTCAGTAGTCAGTAGTGATAGATATCTTACAAGAAAAATGTTGTCAATTTCTTAGTTTATTTTTGGTATTATATGATCTAAACAAGTACACTCCCTCTTGCATATACTGTGCCCTCTTCACAGAGTAAGTATTCCCTCCTCAAACAGGCTACTTACATTAGTGCTGAAAGTGTCCTCTTAAGGTGTAAATGGCTCAGTATCTGCATCTTTAGTTTTCTTTCTTTCGCCTTATTCATGTTTCCTTCCACTCCCACCCAACCCCCTCAGCACTGCAGTTCCCTCAGTTTACTCTTGGTTTGCTCAGAAGGCCCTACTGTGGATCCCAGCAACTTCTGTTTATCTCGGCTCCAGATAATATTTTACAGAATTTTGAAATTAAATTTCTCACACTTCTCTGTTGCGGATGGCGAGACATATCTAACTATAGGATAAGAGAGAAAACAGCCTCCCTGCCAGGGAGCCATTGGAAAGACATAACCTGAAGATATAAAGCAACACTGTTCAAGAAGTTTTCTGTTCTATCTCCTTGAAAACACCCTTTTCTTCATTTATAGGATGAAGTATAAAATGAGTACACTTCAAAAGCTGCAGCCAAGTGGAGAAATGTGACTGCTTTAATTGAAAAATACCTTTCAGCACTTTAACTTATTCAACAATTTTTGTTCTCAAAATGAGGATTTTTGCAATGGTATCAATTAGTAATTAAAGACCAAAAAAAAAAAAAAAAAAAGAAAAAATCCAGTGTTTTCTTACACTGGTAAGATGAAAATTAGACCCAAGGTAGTACTGGGTCTAATTTTAAATGCTTCAGGAAAACTGTTTTTGGTTCAGTATTAACGAATTTAAAATAGACCTTTCCAAAGATGGAAAGTATTGTTCGGGTAGATAATGAATCCTTTGACCTTGTGACCAATAAGTTTCAAGACCCTCTGTGTAAATTGAAAATTGAGCATAATAATGAGCACCATTATTTAATAAGTGTCACATAATTCTTTTAAAATAAGGCAAATAAAAAAACACTCTAGTAAAAATAAGTAAACAAAATTAATAGTAGAAACAACTTAAAAATTTTTTGATTCTCTCTAGTGTTCTTGCCCCCAGCAGCCTCCACCACCCCAAGGTTTCTTCACCCTCTCCCAGAGGAAAAGAAATTGGAGGCACCAATGGGGGGCCCAGAAGGTGCCTGACATCTGTGAGCTGGGGGATGGTGCTGACTTTTCTGCTAGGAAGTTTCTGGGGTTTCCTTCTAGACTTTATCTTAAATACCCCCTGATAGAAGCTGGAATAGTCCCAAGCATTCGTAGATTAGTTGATTAAACTATTAGAAGAGATGCCCTTTGTTTTCATTTCTTTTCATCTAGCAAACAGAACTTTTACTTTACATATCTTTTCCTGACTCTCATACTCTCTCTCTCTTTCCTCCTTAGCCAAATTCCCCACAACCCTCATCTCCTTAAGAACGAAGGATGGAACATCCTATCACCAATTCTTAGAGAGCAGAAATCACAGGGTCAGCCAGGTCCTTTCCAATTAGCACTCCAAATTACATTTCTGAAGTGTGAGCCTTAGTTCTACATTCTCTGCTGTCAGACTTAATGAAAAAAATTCCATGAAAAATAGCCTGCAGAGATTCACATGACCTTGGGTATCATTGAAGATGTAAATGCTTTATAAGGTGTTTAGAGAGAAAATGACAAAATGCTTCTCTTTATAGAACTGAAACCAGTAAATCATGATTTGATTCTATTTGATTCTCCTGCTATAATTTTATTTTATTTTTTAACCCAGGGAAGAGGGTAGAAATGGCCCACTCCCAGGACAAAGTAAGAAATGGGAATGGTGACTATGATTAATAAACAAGCAAAGAAGCAAACAAACAAAAATTCAGGTGTCCAGCACCTCCATTTTATGAGAGCTATTTGGAATTCCCATTTGAAAGTGAAATGTCCTCACTGCAAATAGGCAAAATAGTTTATGGAGTCATGAAGGGGAGTGGAGTATCCTGTTGCTTTGGATTGGATATGATTCTTCTCTTGCTTTATTGCTTGGAGGAAGTAGCCAGGTTTCCTGTGTGTGACCTTGAAAAATATGCTTTTTCTTCTTACTACACATGGGGTTAAAAACCTAAAAAAGGATATACATCCAAATATGTGGAAAAATAGCTTTATACATGCATATATATATATATATATAAATCTTACATGTGTATTTATCTGTAAATAGGTAGACACAGTGATCTGTATGTGCTTTTCCACACATGTTCCACTCTCACACCTCTCCATGCCTTTGCAGTGATGTTTTTTAATCTGACATTGCCTCTTTTCTTTTTGCGTTCTGTGTATCTTTTCTTTTTCCTCAAGACTGCATTCATTTGTCTTAGCTGTGTGAATCCTTCCTTGCCTCCCTTCAGAAAATGTCCTACAGAACTCCTGGACTTCCACAGATTTTTATAGAAATCTTTGTCAAAGTGTGTTTAGTATACACTTTTATATTTTTTAACATATTCGTTTCCCACACAAAACACAAGTTCCTTGGAGCCAAGTCACATCTCATTTCCCTTCATATAATGTCTAGTGCATAGTACACATTTAGTAAATACTTTACTGAATATATAAACATAAATAAGCATGTATATTCAAATACTTCATGTGGTTTTATAAAAATATATATACATATATATATACACACATGTACACAAACAAATGGAAAATTCAGAGGTAGAGATAAAAAGATTTGAAAACTACATATGAATCATTTTTAGCTATATCACAGCTGCTTAAATACACCTTGTAAAAATCTTTTATAACTCAGTGCAGAATGCTAAATTCAGAAACCTTGCAGTATAAAGTTTTCAGTCTAGTTCTTAGAAAATTAAATTTACCTGCATCGGATCAAGGAAATACAAACTTGTTTCCCTACCACAAATACAGATTTCTTCAAAGCTTATATTCAAACTTGTTACCACCATCTCTTCATTAACCACTCTGACTTGAAAACACGTCTCACAATCTCCTTTGTAATAAAATCTGTAGCTATTATGACAAAGAAAGTTACCGACTCAAGTACTGCACATTCATAAGTTCTTTCTAAATTATACCTTTTCAATAGCTCATGGATTATTTTAACACTCATTTTTATACTCTGTTCCCTTATGATGCCTCTATTCTATTTCCTTTGAGGTTGATAAAGATCAGAGCCTGTTATCTGTTCCATAAAGTATACACCTTACATAGACCCTACAAACTAGAAAATAAATCTGGAATGCATCATAATCCATACAGAATGTGAGGTAGAATATTTTAATGGGGATAAATTTATATGAATTCGAATTGTTGCTTTTATTGGCTGTCTTATAATGCTTATCCCTTGGGCAAATTATTTTTCACTATTCTCTTACTTGATCTTTTCTCTGCTGATTCAGAGAATACACAGTGAGTACACAGTCTGGTGTAGGCAGCACGCTAAGCCCTAGGGAAATAAGTGTAAAAGCCCAGCCCCTGCACGCCAAAGATCTCACTCTCCTGAAGGCTCCTGGCAGGCAATTACACGCAAGAAGTATTAGGAGACCTCAGAGAGGATGTCAGTCAAGGCTTCCTAGCGGAGTTGATATTTTATCATCATCGCGCTTTTACTTACAGGTACCTTTCATCTGTTATCTCATCTTCTTTCCAATACTTAATGTCGCCACCCATATCATGAAGGACAAAAGAACATTAGAGGAAGAATGGGGGAAATCTAAAATGCTGAGAATTACACCCCTTATAATCAAAAAGCTCTTTGATGTATTTAGTACCTGAATTTATTATTTAAGTGCCCTCCAGATGACTTCTCAGGGCTTTAAGTAAATTGCTCTTCCAAAACCACTTTTAGAAACCCTGACAATACTACTATACACATGCATACATGCAAAGTGTTACTGATTATAAGAAAGAAAACTCCATTAACATGCATTTAGGTAAATGCAAAAGCACTGTGTGTGTGTGTGTGTGTGTGTGTGTGTGTGTAGCATGCTTACACTTCCACATATCCATGGACATAAAATACACACACATACAGACCAATACCCCGGTACATTTTGTTTCTGAAAGTGTCCACACATGAGTTTTGTTATAAATTTATAAAGATTATGTTCAAAATCTAAAACATTTTGTTCCCTGTTGCCCTACAACAGTTATTGTCTGATAATAATTTACTAATATCACCTGTCATCTGTTCAGTTTAGCTTTGCTTCAAGCTGTTGATTAAAATCAAGGGTAAATGCATCCAAGACCAAGGAGAACTTGTTATTGATGTTCTTTCCAATATTTAAGAGAAGTGGATGGTGATCAAATAGAACACAGAAAGGTTAACGAAAATTATACAAAAGCACACAGACCTGGAAAAAAGTCAGATTACAGAATACAGATATAAGATCTATGCTCTGCTGGAGCTTATAGTCTAATGGAGAAAACAGAGAATAAAAGCATGGCAATATATTCAATGAAGAAAAGTAAGGGAATAAAGAATGTCAGTAAAAATTATGAAAGACTTTGAAATGAGCAACAAAGATTACCAAGTGTCCTGAGTTGTGCACCCTTCTGAGTTAACTCTGCCTTTCATGGTTTTTGAGCTATGTTACAACTCTAAAAATTGTAAATAAACTGGTAATAATGCACAGTATTCCAGTTCATACTGATACAAATGAATTGTATCTGGTGGAATGATAGATTGTTTCCCTATGGCAGACCAGTTTTACATCTATTTATGAATTCATTTCAGTATTCCTTTTTGCCTAAATATATGTGAGACTTGGAATTCTCTTTTGAACAACTGGTGATATTTACATTTAATTAACAACTTAAATATTTGACACATTTTTATTTTATATTTGTAGGAGAGTCCTGCTTTCATTAACAGCAACAACAACAAAAAAGGTGAGGGGTGTAATGGTGGGAGAGGAGCTATAGTCTTGGATGGCAATGCAAGTAATAAGAGAAGTGGTAGGAGGTAGATTTGGACAGGAAAGCAGTGGACAAGCCAATGTGTTCTATAATAAAGACATTTATTATAGAACAAGCTAATGTGTTCTATAATAAAGAATTGGCTTTTTCTTTTCCTAAGTGTATAGAGGGGAAGGTTCAAGGGTGGAATTAGATCTCATTTCCTTTAAAAAAGGCTAGTGAGATTGCTGTGCTGAAAACAGATTTCAGGCAAAAATAGTGGAAGAAGAAAGACTAATAAGGAGATTGTATTGGTAGTTTACAATAAATATGATTGTGACTTGGAATGGGGTGGTAACAAATGGAAATGGAAAGAGGTCTTCAGATTGATGGAGTATTGTGAAAAATTAACCAACAGTATTAATAAATAGGATCTGAAACGAGAGGAAGAAAAAAGATTCAACAAAGATTCCTAAATGTTCAGACTGTGTAACTAGGTGAATGATGCCAATATTAATTTGTAAGAATATGGTGAAGAAAAAAGTTTTGGTAATGGCAGCAATAATTTTGTCCTGGCTAGGTTAAACTTGGAATATGTATTAGTATTTCAAAGGTAGATGATGTGTATCTGTCTCCGGAGTCTGGGAGATGATATCTGGGTTGAAGATAAAATGTGAGAAACAATAGCATATAAAAGAAACATGAAGAAACAAGGCTAAAATAAATGACCCAGGGAGTTAACGCAGAGAGAGGAAAGAAAAGGGCATGGTGCTGAATCTTCGTGCAATTTAATGCTGATCAGTCAGCAAGGGATCCTGAGAAAGAGATGACGGTGAGGCAGGAGAGGCAGGGGAGTATGGTGTCCAGGATGCCAAGTGAAGTGGGTGTTTCAAGAAAGAGGGAAAATCAATTATGTCAACATTACTGAGACATTCAAAACATAGAGGAATTAAGAATTGACTGTGATAGAATGAAAATTCTTGGCTATATGGGAAAGAGATTACCCCTCTCTCCTCCCCCAACCAGTGGAGTTTTGGGATGAACATCTTATGTGATCAACTACAGAGAGTGATTGTGAAGAGAATGAAAGCAACATTTTCAATGAATTGTTCTATAATGTGGACTAGATAAGGAGACAGGAGCTGGAGGAGGAGCTGGAATTAGGAGAGAGTTGGTTTTTCTCTAGATGAGAAATGGTTTACCCTGTTTGTATGCTGATTAGAATTGTCCAATAAAAACGGATGCCTTGATGTTGCACAAGTAAAGGGAAATAACTGAATAATAAGCTTGGGAGAGAAGAGGTTGCAATTTGAGAGTGGGTGCTTAAAATGGAGATTTTATTGGTAATATGTTTTCTCAGGTGGGAGTGGGTTACTGATGAGAGGTGGAGAGAAATAGTCTTAGAAGTGGTGAGCCCCAGGGTGTTCAGCAAAAGTAATGCTGTTGAGAAAAATAATGAGCTGTAGGATAAATTCTTTATGAAATGAAGGGGAGTAACTGGGAAGATAGGTAAGCACAAAAGCATAGGGTATCTCAGTGGTACAGTTTGAACGAATGACTTTTCAGAAGGAAATAGGATATTGGAGCAAAGATTAGTTTGCAAGTAGCAATGAAGAAAAAATGCATTCAATTTGAGGCTCCTTGGAAGGAGACATGTTGGAATAATCTCCACTGGAGGAGTTTGCCACCAGGTTTCAGATAGAATAAGGTGGTAAAGAGAAAACTCAAGAGTGATTGAGGATATAGTGTATTTTGCTGTTGATGGTCCATTTAAAAATTCAGAGGACACAGTGGAAGCCTTTAGGAAAAAAAAAAAAAAAAAAGAAGGGTAGTCCACAATTATTTAGATTAGCAGCTAAATAGAGAGATATGGGGATAAGATAATGGCCTGTCTTTGTGTCTGTTGTTTCAGTGTAATTCTTATAGTGCTTTAGCACTATCAAAAGTGATTTGGAGGATCAACCTACTCACCAGTGAGTGAGAAACACAGGGATAACAAGATGGGATTTGTGCTCATGTTCTCTTAGGGATGAACTGGTAATCTTCTCTAACTACAGCTTCTTTCTTAGAATCAGTCCTATAACTGGCAAGTTCGCTTTGCCAAAACCAGGAAGGTGTGGTTTCAGCAAAAGCACAAGTGTACCCATATGTCCTACCATAGCTACTGTGGGCAGCTGGTGGGGACAGGTTTTAATGTTACCAGGAATTAATGAAGGTTGGATGACCCATGAAAATTATCTATTTGTAATACTCTTCACTTGCTCAAAGTGTCTTATATTTTCTTCTGCTTTGAAAATGGAAATCAAGAGCGATTTTTTCATCAAGTCCTTTGCATCCATGTCCCCGTTTGGACACCTTCTCTGTCTCAAGGTGAAAGGCAAGAGTTTTACATTCATATCTTTAAGTAATTTGCCAAACTTATATTTTAAATACAGTTTCATTATTTCTTTGTTATCTTCAGGAATATGATTTATGGTGTAAACATAGCATATCGCTAGGTGAATTCAGTATCATTAATTAGGTTTCTTTCAGATGCACATTTTAAAATAAGATTCATAGTCAGTAATTCTTATAAAGTGGACACTTAAAAAATGATACGGGAGTTTGAATAAACTAAAATCTAAAAGCTAGAGAATGAAAAAAATGTGTTACTCCATACATCAAGCTAGATGATAGTATTTATAAGCCAACAAATTCTAAAGCTCCAATCCTAAATTAGAAGCTGTTTTGTGATTCTGTCAAATAAGAAAAACAGAGAGGCTTCCTTTAATTACCAGAATATTTTCTTCAGAATATCAGCGCATGCTCACTAATTAGGGTGTGGAGTTTGGGGGACTAAAATCAAGAAAATATATTCAAGAGTTAAAGCAATTTAGAATGCTATGTGTCAATCAAATCAGGAGAAAACATGGAAATGTAATATATGCCAATGCTAGAGGTGACATAATGTAGTTGTCAAGAAAAATTGGATTCCTGTTGTGTTTAGACCCTTTAGCATACAGTCACATATGTCTGAATTCAAAAGATCTAACACATTACTGAACGTGGTAAGATTAAGCAAAATGGAAAAGTAATGAATGACATCAAATATCAGAAAAATGTACTTTGCTAAAGGGGCAGCGATTTGAGAATTAGGGTCAGAAATATAAGAAGGGAAACTATCCTCAATAGGGAATTACTAATGTTTCCTTGGGTGATGACTTATTGGTAGGGTGTTGACTTATTAATAGGATGTGGACTGGAAATAATTGTTAGAAAGTTCTTTGAAAATATAATATAAATGCAATTGTTGTCTCTTTACTCCAAATTTTGAGCTTCCTAATGTATAGCCATGATAAGAAAATAAGAGGTTAAGATTGTGATTTCCTCTCAGATTGAAAATTTTTATATTCAAAAAATGTATTTAAATGAATTTATTCATTACAGAATTACTGTTTAACTTATAACAATTAAATAAATGTGAAGAGACATGGTTTGATATTAACAAATGGTAGACTCTAATCTCATGCCATGTTGGAAATTTATACAAACTCTACATAGACATTCCCTATGAATTCTATTGAAAATGTATTGAGTATTGTGCTGGTTTGAAGCTGTTATGTACCCCAGAAAAGGCCACATACTTTTAATCCATTCCTGCGGTTGCAGACTTGTGGTAGGTGGGACCTTTTGGTTAGGTTATTTCAACTTGAGAATGTGATCCACCCCATTCAAGGTGGGTCTTTATCTTTTTACTGGAGTCCTTTAGGAGAGGATAAAAGAAAAAGCATAGAGAGTTCAGAAAGAAGAAAACCTGGAGAAGCTAGGAGAAGACACACAGAAGCTCAGAGAGGAAGCCGCTGGAACCAGAAGCTGAAAACCACAAAACCTAGGAGAGAAGGACCAGCAGATGCCAGCCATGTACCTTCCCATGAGAAGCAGGTATCTCAGATGCCAGTGGCCTTTCTTAAGAGAAGGTAACGTCCTATTGATGCCTTCATCTGGACATTTTCACGGCCTAAGAGCTGTAAATTGTAAGTTCATAAATCCCTATTGAAAAGCCAGTCCACTCTGGTACATTGCATTCCAGCAGCTTTAGCCAAATGAAACAGGTCATGTAACTGGGGACACAGTCATGAGAAGAAGTGATGAAATGGAGAGGAGAGAGTTGAAGGAATTGAGAACTATTAAGATCATCCTATGCTCTGTATCCCCCAGCATTTTTTCATCTAGCCCTCAGTTAATTAATATTTTAGGAAGTTTTCTCACATTCTTAAGTAAAACGCTACCATATTTGTGTGTCTAGGCTTCTTTTCACACTCAGTTAAAGATGTAAACTAATTGTATTCTAAATGAGAAGAAAGTCCTACAGCAATTCCTCTTAGCATATGCTGATACATTAAACAAACCACATATTATTTTATAAACATTAGTTTTCTCAATAGTACTCACAGCTCTATAAATTTTAATTTTTCTATCCATATTTTTCATTTCCTTTTTATTCACTAAAATTCAATAAATATTTACTGTACACTCACTAAGTGTTTGGCACGCTTCTAGGCTCATGGAATACTTCAATAAACAAAGCAAAGATTCCTGCCTTTTTGATCCTAGATCGCTGGATCACTGCACTGAGGGGGCTGCTTGCAGTTCAACCTGATCTGCTTCAGATTGTGATGTGATTAAGAAATAAAATCTATTGTGATGAATCAGGGTAGTTGCATTAGTTAGGGTTCTCTAGGGAAACAGAATCAACAAGAGATATCTATTAATATAAGATTTTATAAAAGTGTCTCACACAACTGTGGGTATGCACAAGTCCAAATTTCATAGGGCAAGCAACAAACTAGCAACTCCAATGAAGATGTTTGATGAACTCCTTAGGAACAAACTGGCAACTTTGATAAACTCCTCAGGAAATGCTTCGCTGGTCAGCCGAAGAAGAAATGAAGGTCCTCTATCTGCCTAGCTTAAAAGTCTTCAACTGATTGGATTAAATCCAGCCGATTGCATTCTCTCATTGTGGAAGACACACCTTTGTTGACATAATCAATCACAGCTGCAGCCAACTGACTGATGATTTAATAACCCAGCCTTCTGGTTTATTAACCAGCCACAAATGTCCTCCCAGTAAAGGTTAGGCCAGTGCTTGCTTGACCAGATGCCTGGGTACCATCACCTGGCCAAGTTGACACATGAACCTAACCATCACAGTAGTTCATAATAGTAATCAGTGTACCTATCCCAATTAATGTATAAGTGAAAATAATTTTTAATCTACAATTATATATCCAAGCCCATTTTTATTTAAGTGGGAGGGTATAATAAAAATATTTTTAGATATATTATGTTACAAATTGAATCATATCCTCCACAAAGAATTCATCCTGGGACTGTGAATTCATTTGCAAATAGGATCTTGGACGATCTCATTAGTTAAGGTGAAGCCAAACTGGGTGGGGTGAGCCTTAATCCAATGTGACTGGAGTAAGCAGAGGAAATTTGTGCAGTCAGCAGGAAACAGGCGAAGAGAGAGGGCCATGATCATTCAACAGAGGCAGAGACTGACCTTTGGCAAGCTACTATCAGAGTGCTAAAGACCTCAAGGAAAGCATGATCCTGCCAACACCTTGATTTTTGACTTCTTGCCTCCTTAACTGTGAGACAATAAATTCCTGTGGTTTGAGCTGACTAGTCTGTGGTGCTTTGTTACATAAACCATGGAACACTAAGACATTAGACATCAGGATGTTTGGCAAACAGAAATCCATTTTGGAAACACTCTTGGAGAAAGTTTTAAACATAGATAATTAAATTTGGGAGGTTGTTAAAAGAGATACCCAACGAAAAAGTGATCAAATAGCTTATGAAAGCTTACTGATTTCCAAAATAATATGGCTCCAAAGTAATGAGTTATATTCATAACAACCCTGAAAAAAATTGAATAATATTAGTGAGGTGTTTATGGGTAAAATAAGAGTGTGTTCTTTTAACTATGTTGTGCTGCTATATGGATATTGGTAAGTAGAAAAATCAGTAGGCAAACATGAATATATCTATTAAAAACAATGTCTGAAGAGAAAAATAATACAGATTTTAAGACAGACAAAAGCTAGATGTAGCCAAGGGACAAAAAGGCAAGGAAAGAGACACAATGTTCAAAAATAAGTCCTAAAATACCAGTAATTACAGTAAATATTAGAAGGAACAAATTCATGAATTAAAAGACAATTCCACCCTGATAGTTTTAAAAAGATTCAGCAACATATTGTCAAAATACAACAAAATAAAGACAAAGAAATTTGAAAAACTGGGAAATTGGAAAATAGGATAAAGATGGCAAATATGAAACAAACAAAAAAAAACCTGGGTCTCTTATTGTAACATGTGATAATATTCCATTCAGGTAAAAAGATGGAAAAAAAAAAAACAGAAAGAGAAGAAAACAGAAACAAGTAAATGAAAAAGTTTAGCACATAAAAGCATCATGAACATAAATGTGTATAAAAATTTCATTAAATATAGAAAGCATCAACTGGCAGTACTCCAGGGAAAAAATAAATAAATCAATAGTAGTTAGAAATTTTTAACACACCACTCTTGGAGACATGTGTCCAGGAAAAAAAAATTATTAAGTGGAGTGACCAAAGATCTGAATAATTTAAAATAAGATTAATCTTTTCATTTCATTTAGAATTCTACACTAAACAGATAAAACACATACTTTTGAATACTCATGGAACATGTTAAAAGTAGATCATAAATTATAAAATAATAAGATAATAAATTTATAAATGTTATAAATTTTAAATTAAAAGAGGTCTAAAAGTTTCTGGTGTTAGAAATCAACTTTAATCTTATGATATAGTTTAGTCATATAGGAAGTCATTAAAGAAATTATGAAATACATGGAGTTAACTAAAAATGAAGAACATTCATTCCCAAATATTGTCGTACACACCTAAAGCAGAGTTAGACATAATTTAACTGTTTTAAATATTTATCAGAAGCAAGTATAGTCTTTGTTAAAATTTTCTAATTTTTTATATGACTCTATGCACTGAAATCAAGAAGCTGAAAAAAAGGTAATAGAGAAAAATCAAAGAAATGAGAAGGAAAAGTGTTAGTAGCATTATCTGTATGATTTGTATTACCAATGAAATAAAGAACTCCCTAGCCCTCAAAATAGAGAAGATTAAAAACAAACTGACTTTTAGAAAATACTAATGAGATAATGAGATTACCAAAAAGAAAAAAAATTCACAAATATGCAATATTTGTTATTCTAAGGAGGAAGTAAATACAAATACAATAATCAAATTTTTAAAAATTATAAAAGTGTTAGTGTTTACACTACACAAATACAGTAAACCACACATGAGTAAACTATAAAATTTGTACATTTTGACATATATGTCCAACACAAAATCATCACCACAATTAAAATGATGGACATATCTATCACAATCAATGGTTTTCCTGCACTCTATTGTGATCCCTCTCTCCTGCCCCTTCCCAACCCCTTCTAACCCCAGAAGACACATAGATCTGCTTTCTGTCACAAAAGATTAGTTTCCAAATACCCCCCTCCCCAATTTCTCTCCTTTTTTTCTTCCCTTTCTGTTTGTATTTCCCTTCTCTCACAATAAGAAACCCAATTTTGATATCTTCAATATGTATTTATTTTTTAAATCAGTACCTACTTACATCCCCATGGAACCCATCGTCCATTACTACCACTACCTCCCTCTCCCCTGCCTTCACACACATTGATATCTTCATCATACAGCTTAAGCTTCTACTCCTTGCTGCTCCCACCAAATGCCTGCATCAACATATCCTTCATCATGTTCTGGCTTTATTACCCTAAAACAGGGGTGTTCAAATACCCTTTTCTCACATCTTCAGCTCTGACACCCCACAGTGGGCAACTGGCATTGTCTCTACCCCTTCATGGCCCTTTCTTACCCCATTTGGGCTTTGACATCTGGTGTCAACCTGACGCAGTTGTCTTGGTCCCATGCAGAGACCATCCTCACTCCTCTGGAGTGCCAATGCCTTGCACAAGATGCTGTCTTCCCTCCTGTAGGTGGATGTCTATCTTACTCTGGCCACCTAATGGCTTTTAGACTGACATTTTTTGATGATGGTGGAAGGAAGGAAGAAAGGAAGGGAGAAAGGGGGAAAGGAAGAAAGGAAAGAGGCATGTTGATTTTTTAAAAATTACCCTAATCAATTGCCTCTATAATCATTAATGTTATTTTAAGTCACATAAACCCCCAAACCCCCGCTATAAATATCTAAAACATCTCCAAGGGTTCGCTTAGTATTTGTTCCATTCATTTGTTAGAGGACCTGAATTAATCTCTTTAGATGATTGTTCTATGTCTCCAATCAAATTTTAAGATCTTTAAAATTTCCCACTTGTATCTGTACAACCTAACATGAATGCTTCAAATTCCCTAAATAATGAAGAAGAGGAGGAGGAGAAGGAAAAGAGAAATAGAGTAGCAAGAATACTCAAAAAAATCATAATTAAAATCATTTATGGAGTCACTGAGCAAGAAAAGATTAGATCACATTGCTACTAGAAGAACAGGGATGAAGTAAGGTTTTGAGAATAACTAGGACAAGATATTCTCCCTGTGTTTTTACATGTTCAGCTCTTTTCATTTTGCATTAAATTATTCTTATTAAAGTCTGGATCCTTTTTACTTCTCAGAGAACCTATATTTCTGAATTATTTTTCTCAACCAAGATTTATACCCCACATAATTCTATTTTCAAATTTCAAAAATTGAAAGAAAAGAGCTTTTGTTCTGGTAAAGCTCTGATAATCACTCCTGGACCACTGTGGTCAAGTTTAATTAACAGGATGACCACAAAATAAGTCATGTATAAGAAGAAAAGGGGCGTTCTCAGAGAAGGGAGGTAGGGATGGGTGCTGACGAGATAGCCCTCAGATGGCTGCTTTAGGGCTTTTCATTTTATCCCATGGAAATTAAATTGGATTCTCTTTATAATATCATCTCAAAGATTTCTATTCAGAAGTCTTATTCTCACTCTAATTTATTAATTATTTCAGATAGTTACTAAAACCATATTTTCCCAAATATTTTAAATTACGATTTCATTTTCTGCCTTCTTTCAATAATCTTCAGTCATTGAATCAATGTCACCTCGGCAACTTAAACCTAGGATTTAGTGTTGATAAGAATTTCCTCAGAAAGATGTTCACTTGTGCTCAGTCACCATTAGAGACTATTTCCTGCTTCCATTAGGTCTTTGGAATTATATAGCAAAGAGCTTTCAAAGATAAAGCAGTGCTTTCTAGCTAATTCTCTTTAGTCTCAAAGACTAGAAGCTCCAAGGCCTCAATGCAGTAAAATAAAAAGTTATCATGCCATCCAGAAGCTTCAAACAATATGTTTGGTATTACCTTTGACTTTATAAGGTTAAGCTTAAAAAACAAAACAACCACAATAAGAAAATTTAAACCTAAGATTAAATAAAATATCAAAAAACAATTGTATACAGTAATTGATTGGATTGGTATAGCAGTTGAAAGTGAATGATCACTTTGTTTATATCTAATTATCAGACATGGGAAGTTTAAAGAGAACTGTAAGGAAATATTAAATGGAGAAAAACCATGGAGAAATAGAAAAAGAAGGTTTCAAAAATTATATCTCACTATATGCAAACTTACTTTATATTGTGATTATGTGAAACTAAGTTTTAAAATAGAAAAGTATTTATTTCTATAAAATAAATTTTTCAATAAAAATTTTCAAAACTGTACCTAAGTTTAAAACAAATGAAAATGAAGTATACTTTTTCCCACCTGAATAAGCTCAAATATCTTCAAAGCAGATAGACATAAGGGCTTGAGGCTGTGATGTCTCATACTGATCTAAAAGCTATAGCTGATTTTCCCAATCTGGCCAGTTAGTAGCTTTCATTCCTGATCCTTTGTCCTCCAGAATCTATGCTTTTATGTGACAAGAAAAAATCTCCCTCCTAATAATATAAAATAAAATAAAATAAAATAAAAGTATTTATAGAATATATGTGGTAATGTTTCTGGAATATATATCGATAAAATATACAAGAGGAAGAGTAGAAGAGGTAAATGCACCCTAAGCATTTAAGGCAGCTGTTCCAGTTTGCTAAAGCTGCCATTATTCAAAATGCCAGAAATTGATTGGCTTTTATGATTTATTAGGTTACAATTTTACAGCTCTAAGTCCATAAAAGTGTCCAAACTAAGGCATCAACAAGAGGATACCTTCACTAAAGAATGGCCAATGGTGTCTAGAACACTTCTGTCATCTGGGAAGGCCCGTGGCTGGCGTCTGCTGGTCCTTTGCTCCCAGGTGCTGGTTTCAAAGTGGCTTTCTCCAAAATGTCTCTGGGATTCATCTCTTTGCTTTGCATCTCCAAATGCCCTTGTGTCTGCAACTCCAAGCATCTCCAAGTGTTAGCCAACATCTGCGTCTGTGTTGGCTCTTAGCTTCTCTCTTAAATACTCCAGTGAACTAATCATGAGTCACCCTGAATGGATGGGGTCCACAGCCCCATGGAAATAATCTAATCAAAAGTATCATCCACAGTTCAGTGAGTCACATTTCTATGGAAACACTCAATCAAAATGTTCCATCCTAAACAAAAGTCTAATAAGTCTGCCCCAACAAGATTGCATTAAAGAACATGGCTTTTGTAGAGGACATAATATATTGAAACCGGCACAGTAGCAAAAATAAAATTAAATTAAATTAAAATTAAAATTAAAAAAAAAAGTCACACATTTTTTCTCTGTAGAAGAAAAAAATTAACATTCATGTTCAGATTATTTCGAGGTTTCTCATACTAGTTGCTATACTTGTTTTTTCCCAAATTGAATGTGGCTAGTGAGTACCAAATTCCCCCTTAAGACACACACTCCCCCCCACACACACACACGTACAAACACACAGAATAGAAACTTTTTTCACCATACCTGTTAACTCTATAGCATCTGTAAATATTGACTGGATGAAAATATCTCAAGATGTCAGTGTTGAAAATGAGCACTGAATTTAGGGACAAGGCATGGGTTGCAGTGAGGTAAAGTACTGAAAAGGTACTAAAAAGTGGGTCACCATAATATAATGCTTAAATATTGGGGGTTTGCCTATTTCCTTCACAGGAATGATCACAATGTGTGTTTATTTTCTGCATTATTTGCTAGATTGCTTATTGTCCACTCACACTAAAAACTTGTGCTCTGGAAGAGTTTTGCAATCCTGCACAAGTCTGGTGCCACAAGGCAGACATTCAATAAATAATTTTGAATAAGTGTCTCAGTTTATGCCATTGTCTTCTTCTCTTAATATGCTCTACTCACACAGTAGTCTACTTTTAGTTTCTATTAATGCCAATTTTTAAAACAAACTTTTTAAATTCTATGGCACTTTTATATTAACAGAAATTTTGCAAGGATAGTAGTGAGAGTTCTTGTATATGCCACACCCATTTTCTGAACCAATTTTGACTCAATTTTGCTAACTAAATTCCATATTTGGGTAAGATTTCCTCAGTTTTTCCCTAATGTTCTTTTGCTGTTCCGGGATTGTACCCTGGATGGGATGTAGTGATGTTTGCTTAAGCTCCCTTGTTTGTGACAGTTTCTCAGACTTTCCTTTTTTCTGATGACCTTGAAAGTTTGGAGGTTATTGGCCATTTATGCTTTAGTATGACTTTAAATTTGAGTTTGTTTGATGTTTCTCTCATTATTAGTCTGATTTTGGGGTTTAGGGGAAGAAGACCACAGAGGTAAAGTGCCATTCTCATCTCATCAGATCAAGGGTACATTCTATCAAGATGACTTATCACTGTTGATGATAACCTTGATCACTTGGCTGAGGTAATATTTGTCAGATTCCTCCACTGTAAGGTTACTGTTTTTGTCCTCCCTTTCCTTACTCTTGTCTTTGGAAGCCCCCGCTTAAGGAATGAAGAATTAGTCTTCATCTCTTTAAAGGCAAAGTATTTCCATTAATTATTTGTAATTCTTCTGCATGGGAGATTTGTCTGTTCTCCCCTATTTATTTATTTATTCACTTATTTATTTATGGCAATATGATCTTATGAATATTTATTTTATGCTTTGGGTTTAAATTCCAGTTTAAGATAAAAATTTTTCTTCTTGTCTTTGGAAATTTGCATTGGCTCTTATCTTTGCCTTGATATCCTGCTCCCACCCCTACTCTCCCACAGCACACATATTTCCTTGAAGTCTATGAATTTAGGTTTTACCTCATTAGGGAGACATTTCCTGCTAATCTGATAGTTGAAGAGACTGAGCTTCAAAATGAATTTGGATTTTAAACTTCTGGATTCAAAATTTTAATTCAATCTTGCTTTCAGTAGGACATGTAAACTTGAAAAGATTTAGAACTATTAATTTAGAACTATATATAGACACACACGTATACATAAATACATATATATACATATATATATGTAATGGATACATCCGCAAAAGTCTAAGGTATTCACATCTACTCAACAATCATATATCATGGACTAAATGAGTAACATAATTTGTTGTTCTTCAAATGCTTTGGTGTGTGTAACTTACATTCTTAAGAAAATTAATAAGTATGTTGCAATAAGCAGCTGTTCACCTCAGGAAGACAGATGCTTTATAGACTTCAATGAAATCATTTTTCAGTCTGGGGTTATGGAATGTAAATATTCTCCAAACTTATTTTGTATTTCTTACCAAAAAAAAAGTGAAACAATTTCCGTGTTTTGTTGAATTATTAGTATAATTTTCAACAGCACTGTCAGCCTGTACTATAATGTTGTAAAAGCCTCTAATATTTGACTCTTCCTGTTTTTGTTCCTGTTTTTAAGACCAAAACAAGACTGTGCTTAATACCCTTGCACCCACATTTTATGTAAATCGCACATTCTTGTTTCAGAATTCCTAAAAGTGTAATTTCTTGGTCAAAGTATTATTAATTTAAGCCTATGGACAGGATTGCCAGAGGGCCTCATCCCATCTGCAGTGTTGAGTGTGCCACACACACTGAGTTGCACACTCATCAGACCTCTGAGACTTCAAAGTGAACACATTTTGGAGCATCCTCACAGCTTGCAATGGCCCCCCTTCCTGCGTTCCTACCTCAGTGGGTCTCCTATCAGGCATAAGACTGATGTGGATACTTGACTCATGCTGGGCAAATGAAATTAGTACTCTTGGAGATTTGCAGTCAGGATGAGGAAACTCCAAGTCAGTAGGGTATATTTCCTTGAGGAAAGCTGGGTTACCTTCTTTTGCTGCTGTGTACAAGAAGAGCAAGGAAAATGTGCACTCTGGGAGCAATGCCAGAAGCATTGCAAGGAGAGAGGCAGAATCGAGGGGAGAAGACTCTTACAGATAACCTGAGGCACCTTACTTGGCCTGTGTTTAAAATTCTGCCTTCCAGATATAACTCTGTCCTCTTATCTGCTATTTTAAGATCTTGTTTGTGGTCTGACACAAAGAGCTCCTTCTGATACTCACTGTTTTGCAGCCTCCAGTTAACCATGTCTTTTGTCCAGTGACTCCCTCCTACAACAAGCATTTGTACTTAAAACATGCCAAACCAGAAAAGGGGATCTCATTTTTTCTGAGAGTGGCAAGCACAAAGCTTTTGGTAACTGTAGCTGAATTCTCATAATATGAAGTGCCATAAGAAGTAGGATATTTTTCAGGAAAAAGAAAACAAATAATCATGGAGGAAAGACAAGACAAATGACAGAATTCCCCAAAAAAAGCAAGTTTTGGGAATTCACTTTTCCCACCAAAGGATTATAAATCCTTCATGATTTTCTGCATAATTTCCTTTTTCTTTCTCTTGTGCTTTCTTTCTTTTTCTCCCTTCCTTCCTTCCTTCCTTCCTTCCTTCCTTCCTTCCTTCCTCCCTTCCTTCCTCTCTCTCTCTCTTTCTTTGAGACTTGAGCCTCTGTGATTGAGGAAAACAAAAAGAATTGATTGATTTGTTGTGAATAAACATATGACATCGTAGAGAGTAAACTAATATACATTTGGTAATTGGAAATTTGTATGGTCTGGTAACATATTCCCAAAGAAGAATGCAATTACCTATGATAATATTGAAATGCTAAGAAAATATGAATTTAGTAATTTAGATATCATTAAAAAGCAATCTTTGTTTTTTTTTTTTAAACTGCTTGTAACATTGTATTTTAAATTCACAAAGGAAATGAAATGATGTCAAATGATGCCATAAGACTGGTGAGTCAGTTTGGATAAATGATTAAGAATTTCTTGTTCACATATCTAGTATCAGTTGCCCATGATTATCAGCCAGGTTTGAAAGTTTCCATAATGGGTAAGTTATGTTGTTAAATTAATATGGAACTAAAGACTAAAATGATTCATTTCCCTGGAATTTTCTAGACAAATTGATCTCAAGACCTTCACCTGGAATCACTTTCTTTTCCCTTCCAAGTATAAATAGATATTTAGGCATTTATTCACTGAATTCAGTAACTGTTTGTTGAACATGTCATAGAAAACACTGTGCTAGTCAATTTAAAGGAAAAATAATTTTGAACTGAATCCACTTATCTAAATGCATGGTGATAAACAATTATAATGCAGAGATTTAAAGAACCTACAGAGACATGGCTTTAAGAGGTAGGAGGAGGAATGAAACTTTGAGCTGAGGAGGGAACAGAGAGAAGTTTAGAGGTGGGCTTTGAAGTGTGAATGAGATTTATAATCAGGAATACATCAAGACAAGAATTCCTAGCAGGATAAATGTTTTAAAGGCTAAAAAAAAAATGCAAGCAGTGCAAGGATAGCAGCAAGTTCATTCTTATGGCTGTTATATAAGGTGATCAGAATGGAATGCAAGAAGGAAAAAATAATGCACATAAGCAAATGGTTTTTCATCCTAAGGACACTTTTTAGTTTATAACAATAGCTTTAAGAAAATATTGTGTATCAGGGGGCAGTAATATAGACCAAATCTGGCTCATTGCCTGTCTGTGTAAAGAAAATTTTATTCAAACATGGCTAGGCCTACTCATTTACATATTTTTCATTGTTGCTTTTGTGCTACAATAGAAGAGTTGAGTAGTTGCAACAGAGACAGTATGATCTTCAAAGCTAAACTACTTACTGTTAGCCCCTTTACAGAAATAATTTGCTGAACCTTGTCCTAGACAGCTCTGTAAATATTAGTAGTGAGTTGGTACTAGTGTCAAAATAGGTACGATGTATGTATACTAAGGTTGTAGAACAAGATTGAAAGCCAAACTGTGAAACTATCAATCATTGAACTATAGCATTATATATCCCTTGGCAAATTTCTTATTTTTTCAGCATCAAATGCAAAAAAATGGTTTGGAAGAAGTATTACAAAATGTATACTAATGTGTTCCAACCACAATAGAAAATGGAAAAGAAGTCTTCTAAATGAGAGTTGACTTTCTTCTTTCTGTTCTCTAGAAACAGTGGAATCTTATTTTTCCAAATAGTTATTCTCTGATCTTTACATTAATTTAATGAAACTAAATGCATACATGCAAAATGTTTAGCCTTCAGAATTACCCTCTGTCTCCTCACAATTAGGGTTGTGTTTGAACTCGAGATCCTTTAAGGTATAATTTGCTCTGGTCACTTTTACCTACTTTTAAAGTATGTCCTCTCCCCAGTGCCATCAGCCCTCTTTTGTCAGCAATTCTCACATTTCTGAGAGCTTACGTTCTCACCACGTGGCACTGTGTCTTATGTCTCATATGTGTATCACACAGTTTGGGGGCAGCCAGCAATGATGCCCTGGTGTTATTTTCTTCGTGATGAAAGTTATAACTCTGCAGAGTCCATTTCCAAGGTGAACTTGTCTCCTTTGGTTACCCACCTGCATCCTTTAATTGTGCTTCTAAGCCATACAGATTTCTTCTGAATCCTCCAGAAAATCAGGGTGGGTTCTACAAAGAAGGGCTCAAAGACTAAAATAATGTTATAGATAAATGAGGCTCTAGGATACTTACAAATGCCTTCACAATCAAAAACAAAATTAAATTAAAACCAAGTATCTGGGAGTGACTTGATACTAGAAATCCACTCTCTGAAAGTGTATTTTAACACAATTAAATGGTGCCATTTAATTTTCAGTGTTTTACGAATTACTTCTTTGGCAGTTTGTAGATTGCTAGCAAAGGTTAGTAGGCAAATTTTGAAGGTGGCAATGGGTATTCTTAAGTAGTTGAAACATTCGTGTATTTTTCAGTGGAAAGAGGTGGTATATAGAGATAGTATATACTTATGTTTCCCAGGATATTGAAAGACCATGCAAAGAAAATTACCAAATTTATATTTGGAAATCTGAAACATGCCAAACCTGGTGTTAGGCACTTCTAGAAATTAAAAAAAAAAAAAAAAAAAAAAAAAAAAATTTCCCCCTGCTTCAAGGAATTTACATTCAGGTAGAAGCAATTAAATAAATACACCAATGATCATAAGATGCTGTAACGTTAGCTAATTAAAACAGGAGACGGCTAGCAAGCTGTTTTGATAGGCACAGAAGACAAGGAAGTCATATTTAGGTGTGAGGGTCAGGAATAATTTCACTGGGGAGGTGGCTTGGAGGATGGAAGACTTGAGCCAAAGGCAGGGTGGAGGGGAAATTGCAAGTGAAATGCCCAGAAGAGCATGTGCAAACATAAGGTATTGGGAAAGCTCAGGAGTCTGATTAGTCCTGTTTTGGTGGCATGTGAAGTAGCTGTGGATGAAATGGTGTGGAATGAATAACTGAGGTTATATTGTAGAGGCTGGAATTTGGAGGTAAGCCATGGTGAGGTTGTGAGCAAGAAAGTGCTCTAATCTGAGTTGTTCTTTAGAAATATAAGTCTGGTGAAAACAGGCTAACTAAAGAGAAGAAACTGTAGAGAAACAGTAAATAGGGTGGTTAGTTAGAGCGGACGTTATGCTAGTACCCCAAGAGAAAAGTAAAAATGATGAAGATAATAATTGCTAAATTACTCTTGAGGTTTTTTTGTGTTCTCTAGTTGCTACTCTAAGCATATACATATATTGACTTATTTTATTCTAACAAAACCTAATTAGATAGGGAATATTTTTAACTGTATTTTAATAGATGAAGAATCTAAAGTATAAAAATATTTCACTTGACCTCAGGGCAAACAGCTTCTAATTGGCATGTAAATTTGAGTGCTTATTAAGTTAGAATAATTCACTCAAAATTTGTTGAATGAATTAATAAATAGAGGACTAAGAATTGGACTAATATAACTACATTTTTGTTCTTTTTATTGCCAGTAAATTGCTATTATATTTTAAAAATGCACTGCTTTACTAATAAAAATTACATCAATCTATTATTTAAAATGAAGGAGTAAATTCAAGCTTCCAGAAGAAAAAAACAATTCTTACTTCAGTCTAAAGAAATAATCTTTATAGCTTTATGCTGTAATACTTTGTATTGACTTTCTATGAATGTCATACCACAAATAGAAACTTTTTTAAAAACTGCCGTATATGCTAAGCACTGTTCTTGATGAGGAAGTGTATTTTATTTTATTTATTTAAGTGTTGACACATTAATAAATTGGAAAAAAGGAAAGCTTTTCTGTAACACTAAAATCATTAATCAAATTTGGAACAAAGCATTCATTCAACAAATAAGATAAACTGAGCTCAGAGACATGAAAAGAAGCCAGCCTCTAATCATTTTAAACCAGACTAATTCTCTTCATTTTTCTCATTAATCCATGTGTTCGCAAATTCTGAAAGTTCCCACAATAGCAAATATTTTACTTGCTTTGCCATGAGACTCCATTTATAGAGTTTTTAACTGCTTTTGTAAATCTGAATGCTGGTGAATTTAGAGCTAGTAGAAGGAGGGAAAAAAATCACTGGGCCATGCGATTTTTCAAAGTTACAGTTAAGGTAGATGGTGTAGATGGTATGACATTTTCGTGTATTACTCCTGGCACCTTAACTTTGTCTTCTATCTAGAATAAAAGAGATACAAAGACTCAGATCAAAGAATGCAAGGAGAATTAAACTTCCAAAACGCCAGAGCCAATTGAGATTCAGTGATTGACTTTTTTTGATAAATCCTTCCGACCAATAGAGAGATTCCTAGTTGTGGAAAAAGGGGCTACTTTACATGTGTGAACCATTGTCAGAGAATTACATTTTGTCTAATACCCATTTTATTTACTTGATGGACATGAACATTCCTCTCAGAATATAGCTTAGTGATTTTGAAAATGTATTTTTCATCTTCAGATTCTAACTCACTGAAAGTTAGCCAAGCACCCTCTTCATGACTCACGTGTCCAGCAGATCGATTTCCCTTTGTGGTAAGTGTTCTGTGATGCCTCCAATCTTGCCTTTTTCATAGGGGTTCCTTTGTTCCTTTGCAGAGAAATAGATACAGAGAAACTACCCACCATTATCAAAGGGCAATGCAGTGTTTGCTTAGAGATAGTCAGGTTTCAGGAGCAGGAAAGCACGCCACAGATGCTTGCTAGGTTTTTAGTGCATGTTCTCGTGCTGTCCTATGAAGGATTGAATTGCAGACTGACAGGAGGGTTGGCAGGATGGGAACAGGGTGGTGGTGTGGTGTTAGGAATGATAAAAAAATGAGGTATAAAAGGCACTGTCCTTTTTGCCAATGAGTTCAGAATGAAAGGAAATAGCAGAACAGCAGATACTGAGTTTGGAAATTTGCCTTGTGCTGGGCGACAGTCCTTCCAATAGGTCTCACATTCCTGCACATGATCTAAGCAAGAGGCAGTGACAGCTTTGCTCCAAACTATCTTTTCAAGGATTTTTTTATAGCAAACAGTATTGGAAGATAGAGATAGTGTCAGGCAAATTTGTTTTCTGACCATTATAAGAAAGATAATGTCTCCCACTGGGGTACAAGCTGGGCAGGTTTGGGAAGAACCCCCTTTTGAAGATTTCCTGAACTCCGAGTCCCTGACCTGTGACATAAACCCACCATGTGCACAGCATTCTCTGCATCACCCTGTGGGACCCTGGGGCAAGAAGAACACATATGAACATGGAACTCATGCTGCCTGCTGCCTGCTGGTCATGATCCAGGATCAGGTGTCTTCCAGAAGCACCTATGAAGCTGTAGCAGGCTAACTTAATAGCTTGCAAATAGGGTAAAATCTCTGCGTTGATACCCTGTAATTATTTATTTCAGACAGCATTGTGGTTTTTTTTTTTTTTCCCTAATCATAAAAGCAGCAATTTCTTAGAGCAGGAAATTTGGAAAGTACAGAAGACATGGGGAAAAAAAAAAAAAAAAAAAAAACTCAAAATCTCTATACACAGAGAAAACTAATGTTTTATTTTAGTGCAATTTTCAATATCACTCTATATCTCCATATTCATATTAGATGATCATGTTAATAGCATAAACTGCATTGCGCATATTGCTTTTTCCCTTGAATTATATCGTGAGCATTTCTGTCTCATTAAGTTTCTTAAACATGAATTTGAATATCTGCTTAGCATTCTCATTTTCAGTTAAACCATTATTATATAATCATTATCCTATTATTGAACATTTAAGTAATTTATAGTTTTTTACTATAAAAAGTAATTCTGCAATGAACATTCCTTCCAAAATCTTAGTGTGCTTCCCTTATTAATATATATTTTTAAAAAACTTCGACAAGGTAAAATTCCTGCATCTCAGGAATTTTCATTAGTTTCCTTTTTTTCCACGTAGGATTTGCTTCTCTCGTGGTTGAGCTAGAAGTTCTACATAATCAGAATCTACACAGGAGCTAATTTCTGTAGCCCTTAACCTGATTAGACTCTTCCTCTATCTGGGGTAAATGGCCTTTGTGGTTTACTTCTTCCTGATGGGTTGTTCCAGAAGTGTTGCTCTGTTTCAAAGATTGAAGTCATCCTCTACACCTTTTGGTTAGAGAATAGCTTGAGTTGCATCCTATCTTCCTCCGTTTCCTCTGGCTTCTTTAGAAGATGTCACTTCATTCTTCTGAAATAAAAGCAGATGTAAATGGAGTAGATTTATTCCTGTGGCCTATCAAAATCTACTCTTTAATTCCCAGAGTCTTTCTTAACATTTTGAAATAGCTATCATTAATAAGTTGATTATAGCAATTTGGCACATCATGGCTTCAGAATGGATAAGTTGTTTATCATCCTGAATGTCATGATGAATATACTTTGCCAAACATTAAATACGTATTCCATATAATAAAGTACCATTTCCACTAAAATCAATCTACCTGGGGAGTGTTATTTTTCACTCAATGACATCTGCCACATCCTCTAAAGTAACCCCCATTACTCCTCTAGAAAATTTGTCTGCCATTTTGATAACTGACAGTGCACTGTGATAGGATTATGAACCCTAAAAGTATGTTTTGGCTCTAATATGCAGGATCTAATTTTATAGTTCTATCACATTAAAAATGTCAGTCACTTTGCCTCTTCTCAACTCAGTCTGAATGGCTCTTTTGGGGTAGCACACTGTTGCTCTATCAGAAACTTTACAGATAAAACTTAAAAGAGATCTTCTCTAAGAAGTGATGGACAGAAGACCAAACAACTATTTAACTTTGCATATTTGCATACCATGTCTGAAAGTAGTATAAATGAAGTAAATAATTGACTAAAAAAATTTAAAACAAACAAACAGACAAACAAAAATGCTTTTTCCAAACCTGGTGCCAAAAATCAATGAAAAAAATCCAGCCTTCTCAAATATCCATTTTCATCTTTGTTAAGAGGGCTTGTATGCCTTTCAGGATAGCTCAGAAAAGACAACTAGCAAAATCAAACAAGCACACAAGACAAATAAAAAACAAACAAACAAACAAAATAAACAAAAATCTCCTGGATAGATCAGGAATTTCTGGCTTGGATCAAGACATTCACTTCCAAAGGGATCTTTGCTTCTTTATGGATGGAAAATGTAAAGATATCTGGCCATTAGAACATGAACATGGGGAACAAAAATATTTCTTCTTTCTCTCACAACACATACCAAAGATTCTGGCACATATGAGATGTTAAAAATGGGGTTCATGGATAAGTTATTGTTATGAATGAAAAAATGATGACAGTATGATAGCTATGTTTTCTTATGATGATGCAGAATTTGGATGCATACATACACAGAAGTGAATTATAAGGGAAAACCTATTCTTATTTCCATGTGCACAAATTAGTAGCTATTTCCAGCTGAATGAAACTCCTGGAAGGTTAAATGTCAGAATATTATTATATGCATACAGCAGGAATTAAAATGTAACTATTGAATAACAAGTCATTTAAGAGTTATTTGATAGAACAGGAAGCTTGGTGCAGTGTAGAATTTCTCTGTCTTTAATCAACTGGTATCAAACTATAATCCCTTAATCTCTGATTTACTTTATTCTGTGTCATCACTCTTGCTGGAGGACGTAGCCATGTTGGATGGTAGTTCTTGCTGATTCTCCATGCTACACTGTCTTTCCTTTGATTTGAAGTCTGGAGGCATCAGAGGTAAGTGAGAAACGGGCTGCTATTTATGTCAAAACTTCATTTTTGTCATTGTTATATTTTGTACTTTGTCTCTTCATGTCCCAAGTTTTCTTGACAAACTTCTTTCATGGCTTTTCTGCTCTGTTCTTTTAACAGGAACCAGCTCATTTCTACATCTTCTTGGCCATAAGCATGCATGCTTAAAAGCCTAGGGGACACTACATGGGACATGATTTCAAGGGGTGTGAATCTCCCTGGCAATGCAGGATATGACTCCTGGGGAAGAATCTGGACCTGACATCGTGGGATTGAGAACATCTGTTTGACCGACAGTGGGATGGGAAATGAAATGAAATAAAGTTTCAGTGGCTGAGAGATTTCGTATGGAGTCGAGAGGTCACTCTGTGGGCACTCTAATGCACTATATAGATAACTCTTTTTGGGTTTTAAGGTATTGGAATAGCTAGAAGTAAATACCTGAAATTATCAAACTGCAATCCAGTGGCCTTGACTCTTGAAGACAATTGTATAATAATGTAGCTTACAAGGCGTGACAGTGTGATTGTGAAAGCCTTGTGGATCACACTCCCTTTATCCAGTGTATGGATGTATGAATAGAAAAAAGGGGACAAAAACTAAATGAAAAATAGAGTTGGGGAGGGGGGATGGTTTGGGTGTTTTTTTTTACTTTTTTTTAATTCTTATTTTACTTTTTCTGGTATAAGGAAAATGTTCAAAAAATACGTTGGGGTGATAAATGCACAACTGTTTAATGGTACTATGAACAATTGATTGTATACCATGGATGACTGTATATGTGAATATGCCTCAATAAAACTGAATTAAAAAAAAAAAAAAAGCCCAGGGGACATAGCAGAAACTAAAACTTCTGATAGTCCTAGACTGGTAACACATTATGAAGAATATAAGAGTCAGTTCTTGAGATTTTAAAAGAGTGCCTAGGATTATACTAATCCATTATATGTATGAGATTTCCATTTTAGTTGAGTGGAATTTTCTTTGTGTATATGAAATTAACTTAATCAGAATATGATTTTATTTTAAAACCATAAATAATGTAAATTCATAATCATCATTTTGAAATAAAATGAGGGAACTTAATTTATGGAACAACAGTTTGTCAGTGAGTAAAATTTATATTTAAAAAAACAGGTCTCTAAAGCCTCAGTTTTACCATCTGTATAATAGGAATAATGTTGTGATGATTAAGTATTGCTTTAGAAAGGGCTGGATGCTTGAGAGGAAAAAATAGTCCTATGATTAAATATATTAAAGCATATACCATTAATTTAAAATTTCAACTGTCCAAAATATCTTAAAAATTAATATTAAGAATCTAACAAAGGTATCTAAGAGTATCTAGCTTGTTTTCAAATACACTTAGATCATTAGTCAAGTGGTTCTCCGTGTTTATTACATGATTATGGATGCTTCATCAGAGAATAAATGGCTTGCTTCCTTCAGATAGAAACATGTGCTCTCCTTATTTCATGAAAGCAATTGCTTCTGGCTTTGTCATAAATAATCCTGAGTTACCTGCCTCTTGTCATTCTGAAAATATAAGTAATTTTTCCTTCAGCAAAACTACAAACATATAACCCTGATTAAATTGACTTGTAGATGTAAAGTTGAAACTGTTTATTGTACAGAAAGCTTTTAAGAATAGCTGTCTGTGGATAATGGAATCTAATTGAAGACTTGCATTGTCAGCTTTAACACCAGTTGGAAATTTTGATAGACTCATAGGTGCTAGGAAATGGTTATAAATCCTTAACATGTATCTTTACGTTGGGTCAGAGAAAGTGCATGCCTCCTGACATGGCCAAAGGGCATCTACCTGGTAACAAATCAGAATAAGAACTAGAATATTTCATTACAACCAAATTCAAATTGCAATCAAAGTACTTGCAAACAGAATTGAAATTATTTAATGCTTTTCATTTGCTCTACTGAAAAATCCATTCAATTATAGCCATTCACTCTAAATTTGATTCCTAGCTCTGAAGCTTAATATTTATCTGAAGACTGATGAAATACTCAAATTGAAAAGCCTCCATTTCTTTTTTATAAATTGTACAAATGATGTGATGATTAGAAGATATAATGTGTTGTAGACTGACATCAACTGGGAAGTTTTACTCCTTTTACGAATAAGTCATAACTCAAGTGACCCTAGGGTGCAGTTATCTCTTCAGTCAGTTTTCTCCAAGGTAGCTAGGATCTACTCTGTGTTTGGCCACCTAGAATTATGAGAAACCTTCACCAGTTTCATGTTGCTTTTGGGCCCAAGAAAGTATTCTTCTCTCTCCACACCTTGCTGGAGCTATAGGGGAACACTGATGAGACCAAACCAGCCTATTCTGTCTGGATAACCATGCAACCATTCTCAACCCTGGATTTTGCCTCCTTCTTGGTCTTTACCCAAGAGAAGAAGCAAAGTTCTCCTCTATCCCTGGATTTCAAAAATATCATGTCATATCTTTGATGGCAGGTTTAGGATGGAGAGGGGCAAGGGAGGGATGAATGTGGTACAGGGTGCAAGGCCCCTTTTCACCAGCCTTTTAGCATTTATTCCTTCCATACTCCTCCTTTGACTCATCTCCCACCTAAGCTAGGATTGATTAACTGGTTAATATTCTGGGTGGTGTTTTATAAACTATTTTTTCTCTTAATTTTAGTCTCTTCAGGACCTCAAACTCAACAACCTTTTGGAAACATTTCTGTTAAAATAACACTTCCATCAGTCAATGTATGTCATAAGATGTAAAAGATTTTCCACTGGGAGGAAGGACAAGAGCAACAGTAAAGAATGAAGGGGTGTGTCCATGCTTGTTTCAGGCTATTTGTAAAAATCTAGATTATGAACATGAATGCATGTGTGTATATGCATGTGTGTGCATGCGTAAAATGGTGGTTGTTATGAATGAGAGATAAATTTTAATATTTTTAAATATTATTCCACCACATCACATGAATACAAGCATTGGCCAACTCAAAGTTCCCATGTCTTCTCATCTGCTTTGTCCCACAGTCCTCCAAGATCTGGTACAGACAGTGAAAAACTAAGGCTCAAAATTCAAAAATGAGTTTTTGTTTATGAATTTGTCATACATGACACAGCATTAATTCAGCAATCATCTGCTCAGTCGTGAATTGTTCTTATAGTGGCATAACCACCCAAGACCAGAAAGTATTGTTTAACCTAATTGCTGTAGCCTGCTGATTGATCCGATGATTATAAAGTGATTTTTAAAATCATTATTTAATTGCTTTTTAGGGACTGTATTAGGCAGAATTTATTTCTGCTATGATGAATTGCTATAATATGGCATAATATCCTTGATATCAACAAAAAAGCCTTTTTATTTTTTTTATGATATGACATAGATGTTTTTTCAATCTTGTATATGTTTGGAAATGGACAACCTCAGTAATTTTCTTTAACTTAGAAATTTTAGTTTTACGTATCATTCTGCTGAACTTTATGTTATAAAATTTGGCCGTTTGGCCTTCAACACAATAAGTTCTTTGCTATAGCAAGCAGTTTTCTCCTGGCATTAGTGGAAACATGGACAACTATGTCAGAATAGTCAGAAAAACAGTAAAGGTAAAATATTGTTGAAGAGTGAAGAGAGAGCTCTTGGTAGAAGTCGACTATGGAGTTGTATCATTATGAAGTCACTTCTTAAAGTTTTTTTATGAGATCAATTAGCCAAATGGAGATATAAATAGCACCACCCTCACCGCACTTCAACTGCTTTGTCAGGTGACATTACCATACCTCCCTCCCGCCAGTGTGTTCATTAAGACTCTCCTTGACAGTTACTCTTTTTACACAAAGCACATATTACAAAAACTGAAAGTAGGGACTCTAAAGTGGTGTTTGTTTCATTTAGAGTTTGAAGTGACAAGATTTTGGATTGACATTCTTTCTGTTAATATCCAACCACAAAAAGAAGCAAACCAACCAGACATAAAGTATTAGCAACATGAGATACAAGATACTTGCATTTTGAAAAACACTTGGAGTTTGAGGTTTCTAATTTTAGAATTGAAAGTTAATTTGTTCCTAAAACAGCAATATGTCTCTTTCTTTTTCTATGCCCTGCTACATACAGAATTTGAAGACGATGTTCTGACTTGACCTTGAATCCCCAGCCTTTTCTTTTTCCATCGTCTGCTCATATTACCATTTTTATACTATATGGCTTATTTCCTGGGGTTACAGACACATTTTCATAAAAAAGATTAGAAAAACAATAATCGAATCCAAAATCTTTTGAATCTTAGAACATGTACTCAGAATATTTTGAAAACCCTTCCAGGCTTTTTCACATTAGATTTTGGAAGAAAATTTGTGAGATAGGAAAGTAACCATAGGTGCACCTGTGTATTTCTTTTTCCATTTATATATGCCCCTCAAGGCCACTTTTAAGATGTTAAGTGTTTTGAAGTATGATGAAAGACAGATAGGGAATGGTATCTTTTTATCTGCAGGGATATCTTTGTCATGTAATTGTACAGACTTTGGAAAGTCACGATTAAAATTCATTTAGTTCACATTAGAAAATGTTGCTTTCATTAAGTCTTTAATTTTCATTCATAATATCATTTCACAAGTGGGACAGATAGCTCTGCGACAATTATGCAAGGAAAAGGTATGTGTTTATGAGTGAATTACTTATCAGAAGACACTAAACATTTGTTTTATGAGGCAAACTACTATCAAACTAACAGTTAAAAGGAAAAGGCTTATGAGTTTATTTTTTATTTTTGGCAACGATGTAAACAATGTGCAATTTCTTTCAATACAAAGGTCCTATTTATCAGGATTGCCCTCATTAGTTTTTTTGCCTTTTTCTTCCCAATAGTTTATTTGGCACAGCTTTTCAACAGCACTAAGAGAACTCAAACAAAGTTTTTCCAAAAATTCATGGGCATTTCTGTAGTCAACAAGCTAAGCAAACCTTTCAGATACTTGCAGCTAGAAAATTGGTAATTATTCTGGTTAGACCCAGAAACCAATTCGCTAAGCTGCCATTTACTCCAAATTTCCAACTCTAGTTGGGAACATAGACTATGGTTTCATATCACTTGGTTCTATCCTCACCCCCACCATAGACTGCTCCAAACTCAATTTCAGAATAATTCTATGGGAAAAGAGTTTTACTGGGTCATATAGGTATCCAAATATCCATCCAGTTAAAAATATCATTACATATAATACTCCTTGCTTCTATCATGTTAAAGGAAATAAGCTGAAAAGTAAGGAAAACATTCATGTATTGCTTCATCTACTCTCCTGGCCTTTTGTATTTGGTTGGCTTCCATTTTTATTTGATCTTCAGGCACAACTGTGGAATTAGTCAAGTCCTGTAATTCTCTTCAATAACAGTTATCTTTAAACACATTATACTTATTTCTTTTTCAATTTGTAGATGTAAGAGGCAAGATACAATGAAGAATGGTATAATACTTTTATTTTCCAAAAATTTTTAAGAAAAAGTAAATGCTTAAGAATAACTCTCTAACATTAAAGTATGCAATATAAAATGATTACACATGATCCATGTTTCTTAGTAAAAATGTAAATTAATTTTCATTTCTCATAGTGTATGTAGGATAAAGATATTTGTGCTTTTTAAATTCTGAATAAAAACTGTCATATGATAGATTAAAATATGAGGAAAAATTTTGGGGAAATATTTCTGGCCATTTTATACAGCAAAATGACACAGTATAAAATTTTAAAAAGATATTTTTGATAGGAAATTATAAATATATAATTTTCACTTTCCAAATAAATTCTGACATTGAAAGCTTTTTTCATATAGAATGTAAAGCACTTACTATTTCTTACAGTTTTGCTCATATGTACAGTGCATATAATATATTTTAATTTTTTTTTTCTGGTAAGTTTTGTAAAGAACACTGCTTCCCCTCCAGATATTCCACTGATCCTCCCTGACACATCTCCACTACAGTGGTCTCTGCTTTTCCTTCCACACCCTATATACTATAGGATGTGTGTCATATTTGATCATCATTATCACTTCTAAACTTTTGCATCGTCATTCCACCAATAAGTAAATAATGATTTCTCTGAATTTCATGATATTAAATTATACAGTCAACTGACTTTGCAGTGACTCTCATCCATCCATTGAATATATGAATACTTGTTTCACTATCTTTTCCTCATCCATGGCTATTGTCATTATTGCTGAGTTCACTCTGCATCTAATTCACCCATGTCCTTTCAGTATTTACTTTTAAAGTTTTTGTCTCCAGTAGCCTGATCCTCATTTTTGACTATAATAACTATTTTCTTCATAGATTTCTCCATATATTGCCATTACAAAAAACTGTGCCATATCCACACTTTCCATTTTTATTTTATTCTTGGACTACTATCTATCTACCTTTCAATGTCACTATCTTAAATACATTAATCCAGTGATATTTTGATTCTACTCTCCATTTTCCTGCTGTAATTCAGCCTCCCCACTTTCCTCACTTCTCTGCTTATGTAGTTTGGAATCCACTGTCTGGCACTCTACTTACTTGCTTAGGTCCTTTGTCCTACCTTACTGTTGCACTGTCTAATCTGATGCCTGTTGAATTCATCTCTCTACAAGTGTACCCAAGCAACTGAATATAGCTGGAGATTAAAAAAAAAAAAAAAAAAAAAAAGGCAAACCCAGTAATTGGTTTCTCCTTATTTAGGATCTCAAACATCAAGTGGTCTCTCAATATTTTCTGACAACTAACTGCAGTTTGTTAGTCATTCATTTTCCCATTCTACCAAACACAGTTTTTCCATACTCTCTCTCTACTCAAGGATACATTATCCTTTACCCTCAATTAGTTTATGGATTTGGCTTATTCCCATAATAAACAATTAGAAGACTATCTTCTTATTGTCCAAGTCTGCCAACTCATCTGAATTCATACCCATATGCTGGTTCTACTTTATTATGCATATATTTCATCTTCTGTAATGTTGCTAGAAGTTAGAAAGTCAATTAAATTTAGTTGATTTCAGAGCAACTACATTACTAATCTCAACTTTCTTTTTATCTTCTCTTTAGACTTTTGAATTTTCTAAATAGACAAGCATGTCATTTGTTCATGATGATAGTTTCATTTTTTCTTTCCAATCTTTATGTATGTAAATAAGTAATTTTTTCTTGTTTTATTGCAATGTTGAATAAAAATGGTGATAGTCATTATCTTTTTCATGTTCCTGATTTTAAAAAACTGTTTCCAATGTTCCTCCTTTGAGATTTTTATTTCCTATAGTGTTTGTATAAATTCTGTTTATCCAGTTAAGGAAATCATTTGAAGGTGACCTATAATCCTCTCTGATTTTAAATTCCTTTTTTTTTTCTGTGAACCTGAAGTGCATACCTGACTCACTCATTGTGCCAGTTTGAATGTATTATGTCCCCCAAATGCCATTATCTTTGATGTAATCTTGTGTGGGCAGATGTTATCAGTGTTGATTAGATTGTAATTCTTTGAGTGTTTCTCTGGAATGTGCCCCACCCAGCTGTGGGTGATGACTCTGACTGGATAATTTCCATGGAGGTGTTGCTCCACCCATTCAGGATGGGTCTAAGTTGATCAGTGGAGCCATATAAATGAGCTGACATAACAGAAGGTACTCAGTGCAGCTGAGAGTGAACCATTTGAAGTGGAGCTACAGCCAAGAGGGACACTTTGAAGAAAGCACAGGAGCTGCAGATGAGAGACAGTTTGAAAACGGCCATTGAAAGCAGACTCTTGCTCTGGAGAAGCTGAGAGAGGACAAATATCCCAAGTGCAACTAAGAGTGACATTTTTGAGGAACTGCAGCCTAGAGAGGAACATCCTGGGAGAAGCCATTTTGAAACCAGAACTTTGGAGCAGACGCAGCCACGTGCCTTCCCAGCTAACAGAGGTTTTCCAGACACCATTGGCCATCCTCCAGTGAAGGTACCTGATTGCTGATGTGTTACCTTGGACACTTTATGGCCTTAAGACTGTAACTGTGTAACCAAATAAACCGCCTTTTATAAAAGCCAATCCATCTCTGGTGTTTTGCATTCCGGTGGCATTAGCAAACTAGAACACTCATGATCATTAATTCATAACATACTTCATTGGTTCATATGTGACCTGTTTTGACTGTATTCAGTTATTTACTTGATTATTTTATCTTTTTGGATTCAGTATGGAAATTACAGCTTCTTCAAATATGAAAATAGGGACTGCATATAGGAATTGGGTTTTACACAAATGTGATTGGAGTTGGAGTAGAGAATGTCTGGATGATTGTGTTTGGAAAGATCAGAAGCAACTTACTATGATGTCAGTATGAAACATTAGAGGAGAGAAAGAAACAATCATGAGAACATCTGAGAATATACTTCGTCCACAAAGGTAGGAAATAGTTTTCAGAAATTTTTCCTAATTCCCATTTCTGAAAAAATGACCATGTTTGTAGATGTTTCTATATCTTTAGAAGCTGCCAGGTCTGTGACAGCTGCCACTTCTGTTCACAACAACACCTGACAGCTACAAACCACTTAGAATAAAAATGGCCTCTGCTTTGTGTCTGCTTTCCAAAACTCAGGCAAGTTCCTGTCACAAGCAAACTCTAACCCAGAACCATAGAGATAGGGGAATTTTGGAAAAATACTGACAAAAATGTTGGGGTCAGGTTGAAGCAAATTATTTTTCATAGTCCATCTGTTTGCCAGTGCAGCATTCACAAATGCCAGTTTTAATTATATTTAACTTCTGTATTGAGACAATAATAATATAATGCTTCTATCCAGATAAAATGCAATTATTCCAGATAAAACCAAAGGCATGTTAACCCTCTCCCCAAGACAAAATGGACCGTAGTCACACAGATATATCTCAGCTGAAGGTAGGTGGCAGTGGAGCAGAGCAAGCGAAAGCATCTGCAACTTTCCAACCATTTTTACGTTACCTTTATCTTGATTCAGCATTCACTTGGTTGCTGTTTACCTTGACGGTTTTCCAAAGTTCTGGGCAAAATGGTTCTGACAGTCTCTGCTTGTTTCCCATTTTTTCTGTGGGGGAAAGGGGTATGCATTTGGAGCTTCATTCTCTGCCAACATGCAGTCCACCTGATTCTTAACAGTCTCCTATACCAAGGATACCTGTGGTGAGTATTCACATTAGACACAAACACAAAAAAACACACCAACATCCTCATACTTTATGGACATTTAGCAAGATTCATCCAACAAACCCTTTCACCACAGCTCCTTGATATTTTCAACTTTGTTCTTTTCAAGTCTTTGACTTCCAGCCAAACTATTATATATTCCCCTTGAGTGAATTTGAATTAGTATCTCTGGCCATCTCCTCTTTCAGGAAAAGTTTCAACTGTATGGTTCAAATTCTGCCTACCTGGAGGTATCACCTCACTATAGTCTTTTAGGACTACCTCTTATGGGGCTGTAGTGCTGCAATAATCTACTTTTGAGAAGTGCCATGGTTTTCTTAGAACTTTTGGGGCCCTGTCCAATCCCTCTTTCCAACATCTCTATCCCACCAATACCTTAAGCACCAAGGGATTGACTGGGTCATATGTTCAAGGTGTTATAGTAGGTTTCACAGCAGACTGAACTGGGTAAAAGAACTTCTTTTGCTGTTGGCCCTTCTCAAGTAATTCATCAGATAGGTTGAAAGAGCATGCAACAGTGAAATATATTTTGCCTCCAAAATCCAGAGTGTGTCTCTTCAGTTAGTGGTAAGAGGTAGAAAAAAATGCCTCACCAAGCTCCAGACTACTAGACCCTTGACATCACACTAAAATGGAAGGCTCCTGAATTTTGTAAAGTTTGCTTTCCAGTGTGTCTAGGATACTGGCTACTTTCTGCTCACTAAGTTTAATGCTCAATAAAGAAGACCAACACTTTGTCCTGTGTAATGAGAGATAAATGGCCCTATGGATTAGATTATGACAAAGGACTGCAGAGTTGATATAACCTTATGATAAGAAAGTAAAGGAGTATTGTCAGTGTCAGGTGAAAGAAAGCAATCTGGTGGTATTTACTGACTGGTAGAGGAAAAAACACAAGATCAATGAGGTTGGTAGAGAAACTACTTCTGGAACAGCAGCTTCAGTGGAGTCACTATAATATTAATTTTATGACAATCCACTGTTATTCTGCAAGAAACATCTGTCTTGTGCATGGACAAATTACAGGGTCCAACAGAATGTTATATAGTTCATCACCCATGCAACCTTTAAGTCTTAAGTGTCACTAGTCTCTGAAATTCCTCCCAGAATATGGTTTTCTTTTGGTATATGTTGTTAATGAGGTGGGGGAGTAGTTTTAGGAATTTCTACATGGCCTTTTATACCATGTGCTTATTTGAATCTATTATGTACCCTCAAAAAGCCATGTTCTTTTAATCCAGTCTTGTGGGGGCAAATCTATTTTTGGGTGGGACCTTTTGATTAGGTTGTTTCCATGAAGATGTGACCCCACACATTCAAGGTAGGTCTTAATTGGCTTTACTGGCATCCTTTATGAGAGGATAAAAGGCAAAGTCATTTTGGAGAGAGCTCAGAGAAGCTAAAATATGTAATCCAGAGTTTGCCCCGTGGAGAAGCTAAGAGAGAAGCTAAAACAGAAGCCCATAGACATTTTGGAGATAGCTACTAAGACCAGAAGCTAAACTCTGGAAAGACAGTTCAGCAGAGCCAGCCATGTGCCTTCCCATGTGACAGAGGAACCCCAGATGCTATCGGTCTTTCCTCAGAGAAGGTATCTACCTCCTGATGCCTGAATTAGGACATTTTCATGGCATTAAAACTGGTGATTTGTGAATTAATAAACCCACATTGTAAAAGTCAATCCATTTCTGGTATTTTGCATTCTCGCAGCTTTAGCAAACTGGAACATACCATAATAGCCCTTACTTCAGAGGTCAGTAAACCAGTGTGGGAATTTGGGCAGTTGCTAAATATGTCAATTCCAATGGCGTGTTCTGTGTCAGTGCATTTGATCTAAGAGATTCCAAGTAATAGTCAAAGTAACTGTTTTGCAAATAGCAATGGGGTCATTATCGTCTTTTATTATTATCAGATCAGAGAACCAATTCCAGATTACAATCCTAAAGATTCCATTTACCTTGAATGAATTTCTATGCCAAAAACTGTATCAGTCTGTGTTTAAGCAGAAAATAGAGCTACTGCAAATATTAGGGGAATACATAGTTTAATATAGCAATTGGGCTTATCTACATATGGGAAATCTAGTCAAGTTTGGAAGTCTGGAAAGATTGGAAAGCTGCAGCAAGATAATTGGAGAAATAGTGTCACTATGATAATAAGACACAAGTGCAGGAGTGGAAGAGAGAGCGATTGATTGCAGAGAAGTATATGAAGTATTCATAATCACGAAGTGGGTGCTTTTGGTGAGTGCTTTAGGAGACAGTGCAACGGTGAAAGTCAACACATCTCAGGGGAAAAAAATACACCATAGACTTTACCGTGTCTGTGAAGTTGCTCTACATTGGGAAGCTACCATGTTAGCAGATGCTTCTAACAACTGACTTCCATGATTTCCAAAAAGATCAATGAACTCTACTTCCCAACTGCCTTTCATATATCAAGTGGGTTGCTCTACATTGGGAAAACTATTAATCATAATCCTTTTTTAAGATTTTTTCCTGCCAATATTTGTATTCTCTATTGTTTATTTTTTCTTTTAATGTTTGCTTCTACACTTTATCTATTAGCATGCCTAATATATTTTTTTCAATAAAATGTCTAGAAGTTCCAGATGATGTAACCATTCTCCAGCAAAAGCTGACCTTTTGCTATATAGATAGAAAGGTGGCTGATCACTTTCAATGAAACAGAGTCTGAACACAGTTGGGGATGGGTTGCAGCTTTGGTAAGGTTCAGATTTTTCAGTTTTTTTTTTTTCCCCACTATTCTTGAAGCATAGCCCCCTGGGCTTTCAACCCAGAATCTAGTTTATTCATCAGAACCCCTTTCTCTGCCATACCCTTATCATAAATCTCTTGTCACTAAAAACCCTACTCTGCTTTCTCGTATGCTTTTAGCTAAACTTAATATCCCTTCCCAAACACAGTTTCAGAATTCAGCAAAAGCTTTGAGGGGATAATTTCACCATGAGCGAAACTGAGTTATCTACTCTTTTCTTTTGTGTCTAGGATCTTGGCCACTGAAATTTCCAATTTTGTCTCTCCAGCCCAATTAGAACACCAACATTTTAGCTTGTTTTTCTGTTCCCTTCAAAATAGCTTACTTCCAGGGCCAGACCCACATTCTCAACCTCTTGTGTGATATCCAGAATCCAAAAATGCCTCCAGGGGAAATGGATTTCCAGAAAGTCAGCTCATTTTCCCATGGTTGTCCCTTTCTGGAATCTTGATCAGTATAATCCATTGCTTCAATAGCACTCTGATGACTTTATAGAGATTATTATTTTTCTTGGTGGTGGTGGTTTTTATTTACCATTTCAAGTTTAATTATTCTTGAAGGAGTATTTGCCTACTGCAAACTACTCTAGCAAAACACCAAGATATCTTTTCATCATCATTTTTTTAATCAATACATTCAGTGTATTTCCCTAAAATAGTGTCTGTATTCATATCCCACTATGATTGCATGAAAAGAACCATTTTCTTTCAGACTAGTAGACACTAGATATGAATTGTATTGCAATTTTTTTTTCCTTTTTCTTTTCATGTCTTTTAAGGAAGATCAACATCTTTTAATACTTTTTTTTCTTTTTTTGATTTTTTATTTTTGTCTAATTTCCATTTGTTAATGTCACCTGCCATATTCTATTTGCCCACAATTTTCCTGGATTTTTGTTTGTTTCTTTTATTTTTGTTTTGTTTTGTTTTTAATTTATTTTTGCTTCATAAAATCAATGTATAAGAGTTTCCTTTCAATTACAAATATTAACAGTCTTCTATTTTATTCATGTGGCAAATTTCATCCCACTCTATCTTTGGATTTTAACTTTTCTAATGGGGTCCTTACAGAAAATCTGACTTTTATCTTTTTAAATCTTTAATTTTTCCCCTCAGTCATAGCTTGTAGGTTCTCAGTCACTTAGTTCATCTATAATAACTTGGTGCTCTTTGTTGCATATGATATTTTCACCTACATGTGGCTTTTATATTAAAAACCATTAGATGTAAATATGATTAATTTGCCGTGAATCTTACATGCATAAAACCAATGTCCATTTAGACAAAGAATTTTTTTGGTTTGGTTCACAGAACTGAATCCAAACAAGAAAATTTTTCTAGCTCCTGTTTAATAGGATGATTCATGTCATTGAAAGGAAGTATAAGGTCAAAAGATGTCACAGATGTCACATTTTTCTACATTAATTTAACACACAATATTTTCAAGGAATAAAGTAAACCAAGATAAAGATAAAAATTCTTGATCTTTCTGAAATGCTCCTTACCCATTTATTACTTGTAAATGGAATCTGGGTTTTGGCAGTTCCTCGTGATCAATTTCCCTATAAATAAGTGATGAAGGAGGCACTGAAAATAGTGTTGGTAAGAGAAAAATTTTAAGGAAGTGCCTCTGTACACTGAGCCAACATTTCAAATCTAGTTACTGTGATACTGATTAAAATCTACTGATTTTTCAATTTTTATTCAAAAACGTATTAAGGCAGCATCAGCGTATATTAACATGGACTCTATACAATTAAAATAACTTAGACATAATTCAGGACAAAATATCTATTTTTTCACATTTTCTGTTATACAGACATGACTTGAATCTGAGTTGCCATGTGACTGGTTTGACCAAGGGACTTGAGCAAGCAATGCAAACAGGGGCTTAGAAAGTACTTGAACATGGGGCCTACTTTCTTGCTTTTAGGAAGCCCATGTGAGCAAGCCAGACCTAACCTGCAGGATAACATGTGGCCAAGCCATCCCCTATTACCAGACATCAAGCATTGAACTTATTACCAGACATTAAGCATTGAACTTATTACCAGACATTAAGCAAGGTTAGTTTGGAACATTCAGTCCCAGCCAAGCTTGCCACGACCAGGAGAACCCCTTAGGAGGCCAAAGACTGGTAAGCAATAGTAAATTTTTATTCTTTAAGTCAGAAAGTTCGGAGGTTGCCTGGTGTGCAGCAAAAGCTAAGGAAAGTATAGGAAATTTCCTATTATGTGTCATACACAATGCAAAGTGCACATCACAAATGGTAAGTAGTCCATATGTCTTAGGCTTTGCCTTTTTCAAGACATTCCTCCCTGAGAAGAAAGAAGCCATTTTACTGTACATATGATTCTTACTTGCAACTTCTATATTTAGAAAGCTGAAGTGAAGAGTTAATATTGTTTTCCCAAATATAAATTTTATGCTAACTGAATGTAATACGTGTTTTTCAAATCAATACACAAGACAAAGGCAATTGTTAAATATATGAGTGTAAACAGTTAATCAATTGATCAGTAAGATACATTGGAAGTGGAAATTCAGCTCAACAATGTGGGATTTTAAGTTACTTAGATTGATTTTGACTTCCTGAATTCAATGACAAATTCAGTGAAAGTGATAATAAATTAAGCAAGTATTTTGTAATTTTACAAATCTTCCCAATATATTTATATATTCGTCAGATCCTTTAATCCATATTTCTACTAGTCTTATAGATTAAAAATAAATTCTGGGAGTCAATTTCATTGTTCTTGTTTCCTGAAATTTATAAGCACAGCCTCCAAGTGATATGCATTTAGAAATGCTTTGCTTCTGTTTGTTTTTTTCCTCCCCTTCCCTCTGCTGCTTCTTACTAACTTTTACTTCTCTTCTTCCTCCTAATGCCTTCCTCTTTACTTTCTCTTCCATTTCCCTCCTCATACTTCTATTCTTCTTTTTCCTACTTCTTTCTTCATCTTCACCAATAAAAACCATGTCCGATTTCAAGAATATTTTTTATAATGGATACACCAAGCATGACCAATTAGGAACAGCCTTGTGTTGTGCATCCTATGCACGTGTGTAATCATTATATATCATACGAACTGAATAAAAAAATAAAACTAACATTTTGATTGATTAAAGAGAATTAACTTTATTGAAAACATACTTTTATCTAAGCACTATGATAAATACACATTATCTCAATCTATGTCACACACATACTAGCTATATACTCACATCCCCATGTTATAGATGAGAAAAATAACCCTCAGGGATGTAAAGTGAAGTCACATAACTTTAAAGTAGTTATATCAGTGTAGAATGCCATGGAACTTTAAGTAAAAATATCTGAATAATATTGCCTTAAATAATAAGATATTAATTACCTTATATCTAAAAACGTCTAGAGGTAGGCAGTTTCAGGGTTGGTTGAGCAGCTCAATGATATCATGAAGTCCAGCTTGTGGACACCTTTGTCACACGATTTATGAAGCCTGAGGATTCCTGGATGACAAGAGAGTTCTCTGTATGACTCCTTCCTTTTCATAAAGGAGAAAACCTTTCCTGGAGCCCAATAGAGAGTATTATCTTGCATTTTATTGGCCAGTCCTGGACTACATGACTATTTCTATTTGTAAGTAAGGCTTGAAAAGCAAAGCTTTGCCATATTCTGCCTCAATCATATAACAGAATCATATTCCATAATAGATTATTTGAGCTGTATTTAATAAGGTTAAACTATTTTATAATTTTGGTAATCTATGATATATATCATTTATCATCTAAGATCTCTGCATAATGGCAAATATGTTTGATCTTTATAATTGATAATTAGATACATAATTGTTAATCAACTATTCATTGCAAGTGCAATTTAATTTCACTCCTCTCCAATGCTGCCAGTTTTATTTCTATCTAACAAATGGTCCATTATCTGGATGCTGCACACATGCAAAAAATCTGTTTTGTCCCCTACTATCAGCTAGATGTCTCATTGGTTTTCTGTCACATCTACCAGGGTGAAACTGCAGTCCAAAGGGAACCCATTTGTGTTGACCTTTATTGCTGCCTGGCCTCTCAGGGCAACTGGAGATAACACAACTGAGCATGCTAGTTCTACCTTGAGACTTATGACCACTAGTCTCATATAGTATTCATTACTACATGACTTGTAATATCTTACCCTAGTCACCCACTATCGTTGTCCATGGTACTCATTCAGATGATATATTTTGCCGTCTTCTAATTTACAAAGATAATACTGCTCTTTGTTTACCAAGAAGATAGACACACCATTCTTCACTGATTAAATAGCAAATATCTGATGGGAATAAGCCTGAATATAATTACTTAATCCCTTTTTACTCTTCGTCTTTCCCACCTATTTGGGTGAGAATATCAGGTTAAACCCTTTGTTTTAATCTATGGTTAGGTATTTGGGGAAATGATAAGAATATTTTCACAAAGTTTTAAATATTTCAGTTACTACCTGTTTCTTTATGGATAGCAAAATTCTCTTTCAGCCAATTTTTAAAACAAAATACATTTATAAGGCTAATATAAATGTGGCTTTATATAAAAATTAAACAGCAACTTCCCCATTCCTGTGTCATGATAATTTTCACCTTCACATTTCCTATGATTATCCCCATTACCAGCCACACTCTTCCATCAATGTCACTGGCTAACCTTACGGTGTGCTGCTTACGGATTAATTTACCAAGCCATCTGTCTGATTTCCATAGCTTAAGTATTTCTACATTGTGTACCCTGGCAATAAACTGCATTCATTCAGTCAGGAGCATTAGTTTAATCTGTGAAAGATGCAGCAATTTGTCTGGAAATTGCAGCTGGCATAATGCAAACATCAGCACTAGGCAGATGATTTTTGATCCACATAGATAAGTGTAATCCTCTTTTTATTATACTTATTTATGCTTTCTCACTGTATTTTGTTGTTTTATTCCCACAGTGCTTTGTTCTCGTGTTTCGGATAATGCCGGAATATGGCAAAACTTTTTAATTTAGTGAAACTATCAGCTATTCCCTCTGAATAGATAGATACTCATTATTTTAATGGACTAATAAAGGTATAAAAAAATCTAACTTGAATCTTCTTTTCCAATAGGCTCTTAAGTTTGGGATTTTCATGATAAACTCAGTAATTCAATTGGATTGGAGCTTTATGAACCTGATCTTTAAGCACTGTTCTCAAGTGCCAAATATCCTTTTTCCTTCCATCAGGATGAGGTTTGAGTACAGGGAAAATCTTTGTTAGGCCATTTGTGCTTCATCCTCTATGGTAGGGTTTTCAACTTCAGAAATAGGGACGTTGTGAGCAGGGGCTTTTTGTCATGGTGGTGCTGTACTGCACGTTGTAGAATGATTGGAAACATCCCAACACCTATCCTCTGGGTACTGGCAGTACCACCACCTCAACTCTCTCCTCTGGGACAAATAAAAATGCCTGAGATATTTCCAAATATCCTGTGGGGAGGCGTGCAAAGTTGCTCTAGTTGAGAACTCCTAATCCATAGTACTGAGATCTGATTTAAATGATTGATATGGTAATATAAAATGGAAAAAGTGGAAAGAAACATTGAAGAAATTGCAGAAAGATTGGATGAGTATGGCTGAGTGTAAAAATGTGAAAATACACTGGGGATTATTGGCACAACCATTTACAGTTAATCTGTACATGAAATTTAAAAATATATGTCTATTTCTGTGTTTCAGATCCCTTTTGAGGACCATCTGTTAGTACCACTTCCTTTGTCCTGTCCATTTCATTGGCTTTCCCAACACTATTCAATTCAGCATCAGTCCATACTTCTAAGATCTGCCCTGACCTTTGTGTTCAGATGAACAGCTTCTGCTTAGCTCTTCAGTCCCAGCCTCCATACCACCCCCACGTATTCTGGTGCTGCCAATTTCAATTTCTCCTTTATCTTCTCTGAATGACTCTGTCTTTCTAATCTGCTACCTGCTTCAATCCATCTATAGCAGGGGATCCTGTGAGTTGTATCACCAAAATGTCTGGATTCCACTTACCAGTGGCCAGAATTTCCCTGAATACCTGCTGAAAATTCCAGTAGTACTTGGCTAAAACGAGTTGCTGTTTTCTCAATCTTATATGGAGTTCTATGTAAAAACAGCTTCCTAGTACCACATCACTCTTCACTGCAAGCAAACTGATGTGCCCAAGTCATGAATGCATTACCTATTGAATTCTGCTGACAAGGTAAAAGTTCTTTGTAAAACCCGAATGTAAATGTCCCTCCACCCCTGCCCTCCATGGCCTCCACATTTATCTGGGCAGGTCTGATTCCAGATTCCAATTTTTACCAAACATCAGATCTTCTTGAATTCACTCTATGCATGGATGTCCATGTCCTAAAACATATCATAGGAAAAAAGCACTTTTGGAAAATGTCATCCCAGTTAAACCATGATATCAACTTCCTGCTGCAATAATTCTTGTATCTCCCTCATTTGTTTATGTAAGTATTTCCTCAGTCTCTCATTCATTCCAAAGTTATGCATTTAGACTGCTTTGCTGGATGCTGTAATTAAATGGTGAACAAAACAGACATATCCCTTTCTGTTATAATACTTTAGTAGAGGGATCAAGTAAATACGCATTACAATATGCAATGATGTATAAACTAGAAGCAGTGAAATAGGGTGCCAGGGAAGCATAAGTGAGGGGCAGAATAAACAAAACTCATGGAGGGAAAAGTATGTGCTCCTCTTCCCTTCTTTTTTTTTTTTTTTTTTTTAATGTCATGTTTCAAAATAAAATTAATGCATCAAGTTTGGCAAGAAAAGATAGAGTGTAGCCAGATAAAGAACCACTGAAAACTGTTTTGGTCACAAGAGTTAGCTTTTACACAAAGACTTGAAAATTGTAAAGAGCATGACACATTGTAACACAATGAAAGAAGTTCAGTATGTCTAGAGATTCAAGGATACAGAAGACAGTGAGTATAAAAGAGATAGATGGAAACAGAGGAAGGACCAAGTTATGGAGGCCTTTACGTTTCATGTGTAAGAATGTGGGTTTTAACTTGACAATGCTGATCCATGTAACTGAAATGAGGAGTTATTTTAGAAATATATCTCTAGTTGCTATTGAAGGTGGATTGTGGAGCTTTTAAAATCAGAGGCAGGGAGACCTCTACAAACACCATTGTAACAGTCTTAGTTATAAAGCAATTCCAAAAACTCTTTTTTCATGGAGTTCCCATTTTTACAAATCATTTTAGCCTGCAGAACAAGGTAAACATTATACATATTTAATCAGCTTTAGTCATTCTTCGGACTTTCTCTTTTTTTAGTGGTCTGAATATTAATGGAACAATGCTTGTGGGGTGGAGGGCAATGGGAGGTGTGAGATCTTCCCTACACCTACTGCTTCTTCCCATGTGTAAGAATCTCACTGGATATGACTCCTGGCCCATTTCCTGCCTTCTGTGTTGTGCTCTGTTCCCTGCTATAGGCTTAAAGGGACTGGCTGTTTAAGCAAGCCCATTATTTCTGGGAAGCACATTTCCTCAAATTTAAGTCAAATTCTCAAATATCAGTTTCAATACATAAGAAGGTATCATTTTCATCTTCCTTTCATATTATTTCTCTAATTTTAAATCCTGCTTGTTTTTATCTTACTTGTTTCAAAACTCAGGTGGAAAAAGGGATTCCTTTTATATATTCTAATATATCCTAGGGTGAAATCTTGATGGATGTTAAGTTCTCAGATAATTTAATCTACTTTTATTCACAAGAAGAGAAAAAAACAGATCATCTAGTTCTTTAAATTAATCATGATTGGAAGCTTCATTTATAATCAACCTTCCCACATCCCAGACTATCCAAAAGATAAAATGAAAAGATCTATTTTTTTAAATTTTTATGTGTTTTGTAAATGTTATGAATGTAAGTGAAATTTCATATGTTAGAAAATATCAAATGTATGTGGCTTTTTAAAATATGCAATTTTAGGGACTATTACTTCCTTAATCATTTCCAGACAAGATTTTATTTGAGTTTGTTAATGTTTGATGTGAGGATTCCAACTTTTCTCAGGACTGAGCAAAGTCACTTTTACTATCTAAAGTAGAATGGCATGACTCTCACATAAATGCATTTAATTTTGAAAATGTAATTATGAGAACTTAATGAGAAGAAAGTCAAATTAATTGCTTTACTGTCTCCCCCCATGATATCCTTGAGGGGACTTATTTTGATATTGATGACATTCAGTAGAAGAATAATTGCTACAATTTTAAACTAGTTTCATTACCAATTTTTTTTAAAGCAAGAGCATTCCTCTTTAAATTTATATATATTTTCGTGTTTGGAATAAAAGATTAAAATTCTAAACTTCTTACTGTATATGAATTGATGGCTAATCCATGCTTATTTACTGTATTGCCTCTTTTTAGACTTGTCTCTCATTCTGCATTTCCTCATAATGTATATTGTAAACAGAAATAAACTCATCCATAGAACATAGTATGATTCCTTTTATTCTTATAATTGCAGTCTCCTAGTTATGATTATTTGTCCTGTCTGTAAATAAAGGTCCTTTCTCATGCCTCTCAAGCTTCTTTTTTTTAAATTCAATTTTACTGAGATATATTCACATACCACACAATCATCCAAAGTGTACAATTGTTCACAGTACCATCATATAGTGGCGCATTCATCACCCCAATCTATTTTTTGAACATTTTCCTTATACCAGAAAAAGTGAAAATGAGAATAAAAAAATAAAAGTAAAAAAGAACACCCAGGGAGCAGCCGAGAGAGACATTTCGCCAAAAGCCAATTTGAAATACAACCCAGGAGCAAAGGACCAGCAGACGTAGCCACATGCCTTCTCAGCTGACAGAGGTGTTCTGGACGCCATCGGCCTTTCTTCAGTGAAGATATCCTCTTGTTGATGCCATAGTTTGGACACTTTTATGGACTTAGAACTGTAAATTTCTAACTTAATAAATCCCCTTTATAAAAGCCAATCCAGGGGATTCTGGGAAGATGGCAGCATAGAAAGAAGTGGAAGACTTAGTCTCCCCCAGAACAATTCATAAATGAACAAAAAAACAGTAAATAACCTGGAATGGTAGCGGGAAGACAAATGTGACAGTACACTCAACATCCACCGACATGAATTGGGAGGAATGCCCGAGACCACAGCATAAAATCTGTAAGTAAAACTGTGGACCCGCGCTGAGAGCTGAGAACCTAGAGCCGGCAGCCCTTCCCTCATGGAAGTCACGCCGTGCACTTTCTCAGCCCAGCTCCAAGTGAGCTTTTAATAATAACTGCTCAATACAGACAGCAAATCCTCAACAAGCAGACAGAGGCTTTTGGTGACAACTGACCTTGGGAGAATCGGGGGAAATATTCTGTCTCTCGCTCTCTCTCTGTGGAGAAAATCTCAGCTGCTCTCAGCCCACAAGGCATTGCAGTAAAGACAGCCTCACACATTCTGCATTCTGAAACGAGCTGAGCCCCGCAGCACAGCCAAGCGGCCCAGGGCTTCCCTAGAGGGACGGCCCACACTGATGACGTAGCACGGCATCCCCCTCGGCTGAGGGAGGATCGCGGCTGGGAGGGGGGATCCACTCGGAGAACCCAGGGGCACTACGCCAAGTCCAGTGGTTTATGGGACACCGAGAGAGCTGCCCCTCCTCCCTGACCACCCGTGCGTGCACCCCACATTCAGGGCGGGTGACTCCAGCGGCGCGCCCAGGCTGAGCTCTCCAACTGAACACACAAGAATCATTTCCCCTCACTATGCGAGAACTGACTGGAGGGATATAGGTGGCTCACAGACGCCATCTGCTGGTTACTTAGAGAAAGTGTACGTCACCAAACTGCGTCTCTGAAAAATTAGATCAATATCCCTTTTTTTTTGATACAACTTGAAAGAACCCTATCAAGCAAAACAAATGCCAAGAGGCCAAAAACAACAGAAAATCTTAATGCATATGATAAAACCAGATGATATGGATAATCCAGCTCCAAACACACAAATCAAGATCTTGGAAGAAACGTTATACCTCGCAAATTTAATTAAAGAACTACAATCAAAGAACGAAAACATGGCAAAGGATTTAAAGGACATCAAGAGGACCATGGCCCAGGATATAAGCGCCATAAAAAAGACCCTAGAAGAGCATAAAGAAGACATTGCAAGAGTAAATAAAAAAATAGAAGATCTTATGGAAATACAAGAAACTGTTGGCCAAATTAAAAAGACTCTGGATATTCACAATACAAGACTAGAGGAAGCTGAACAACATCTCAGTGTCCTAAAAATCCACAGAACAGAAAATGAAAGAACAAAAGAAAGAATGGAGAAAAAAATTGAAAAAATCGCAATGGATCTCAGGGATACGATAGATAAAATAAAACGTCCAAACTTAAGACTCATTGGTGTCCCAGAAGGGGAAGAGAAGGGTAAAGGTCTAGAAAGAGTATTCAAAGAAATTGTTGGGGAAAACTTCCCCAACCTTCTACACAATATAAACACACAAAGCATAAATGCCCAGCGAACTCCAAATAGAATAAATCCAAATAAACCCACCCCAAGACATATTCTGATCAGACTCTCAAATACTGAAGAGAAGGAGAAAGTTCTGAAAGCAGCAAGAGAAAAGCAATTCACCACATACAAAGGAAACAATATAAGACTAAGTAGTGACTACTCAGTGGCCACTATGGAGGCGAGAAGGCAGCGGCATGACATATTTAAAATTCTGAGAGAGAAAAATTTCCAGCCAAGAATACTTTATCCAGCAAAACTCTCTTTCAAATTCGAGGGAGAGCTTAAATTTTTCACAGACAAACAAATGCTGAGAGACTTTGCCAGTAAAAGACCTGCCTTACTTCAGATTCTAAAGGAAGCCCTACCAACAGAGAAACAAAGAAAGGAGAAAGAGATATAGAGAATTTTAACAGACATATATAGTACCTTACATCCCAAATCACCAGGACACTCATTTTTCTCTAGTGATCACAGATCTTTCTCCAGAAGGGACCATAAAAAAAGAAAAAAAAAAAAAAAAAAAAAAAAAAGAACACCCAAACCATCCCCCCATCCCACCCTATCTGTCATTTAGTTTTTATCCCCATTTTTCTACTCATCCATCCATACCCTAGATAAAGGGGGTGTGATCCACAAGGTTTTCACAATCACACTGTCACCCCTTGTAATCTATATTTTTATACAATTGTCTTCAAGAGTCAAGGCTACTGGGTTGCAGTTTGATAGTTTCAGGTATTTATTTCTAGTTATTCCAATGCATTAAAACCTAAAAAGGGTTATATATATAGCACATAAGAAAGTCCACCAGAGTGACCTTTCAACTTCATTTGGAATCTCTCAGCCACTGAAACTTTATTTTGTTTCATTTTGCATTCCCCTTTTGCTCAAGAAGATGCTCTCAATCCCACAATGTCAGGTCGAGATTCATCCCCAGGAGTCATATCCCACATTTCCAGGATCCCACATAGAGGGGAGGGCAGTGAGTTCACCCACCGAGTTGGCTTAGCTAGAGAGAGAGAGACAGGGACACATCTGAGCAACAAAGAGGTACTCAGGGGGAGAATCTTAAGCACAATTATAATCAGGTTCAGCTTCTCCTCTGCAGTAATGAGCTTCATAAGGGTAAGTCCCATGATAGAGGGCTTGGCACATCGAACTGCCAGTCCTCAATGTTTGTGATAACATCAGGAACAATCCAACACATCTGCATTTTCCCCCAGCTCCAAGCTCCTCTGGGGACCCCTGCATATATATTTTTATTCTCTGTCCAAATTACTTTGGGATGTGTTTCTATTTCACACTAACCTATGCAAACCTACCAGGTCTCACTTCCTATTAAAAGTTCCATTTAATTATGATATTTGAACAAACTGTATGAGTTAAATTGTTTAGGAAATATAGATCTTGCAGCAACTAAACATCTCTTCCCTTGTTCTCACATGGAATTTGAAATTTTAAAACACAGTCAGTATTGTCCTTTACCCTTTGGCTTGATTTTCCCTAGTCCTAACCACATCTGCTTCATTCATATCTCTAGTTGAAGTCTGGACTCTTTTTCAGCTTATTTAACATTTGCTATATGTGTTAATATTGACATTCATATCTGCAGAATTCTAGCTCTGAGTTTCAGGTGTCACACAGATACCCAAAGTTCCAGGGATTGATCAAGTTATACACAAAGGAACAGCCTCTTGGAATCTGGAGATAGCCATTACAATTCAGGAATAGATGTGACTGCTGTAAGAGCTTATAATCCAGGGACCATTACAATAAGCATTCCCCTGATAAGCTGTGCTCTAAGATTCAATTCTCAGAGTTTACACATTGTAGTTAGTCCATATTGGTGAGGCATTATAGTGTTTGCCTTTGTTTCTGGCACAGTTCACTTAAAATGCTGTCTACAGGTTCCATTCACCTCATTGCACATCTCACAGTCTCAAGCTTCTTTTGATACAACAATTAGAATAATAAAACATATAACCTAAAGTTATAAAGCAAACTATCAAATATCAGAATTACCCTTAAGATTCATGTAAAAAAGACACTGATGTCCTATATTTTTGTTCTTGTTTTCTCATCTTGTTTTAATACAAATTCTCAAGTTTCAGATATTCCATCATCCCTATTCCCATTAGAGTTTTCATAAACTTGAACCAACACCTAGGTAATAGAACATACCTAGAATATTTGGATTTCTTTTCCCCTCTACCAGGAATGCCTCTTACCAATTTGTATTTCCACTCATTTTTCAAGTCCAAGCATAAATATCTGCTGTTTTGTGAATCCTAGAATTCCAGCCCTACACACATGGCTTCTCCGTTGCAATTTTCCATCTTGGTCTATTAATAACATGTTTAAAATCCAATGTAATCATTTGTTTAAAAGTCTACCATTTTTTAGACAGTTAACTTTGTAGGAAAGGCTATTGGATTATTCAATTTTGAAAAGGCATGGATGTTGTTTATTTAAATTTTTAAAAAAGCATCTAGTCCTTTTCTACATTCAACATAGGTCCCGGTATCAGGCATTGTGTGCCTCAGTGTGAATGTCTTACCACTTTCACAGCTACGTACATTTGAAGCCACATCTCTAAGAGAGGAGTGGGATTAGTTGCCACCTTGAAAATAAGTGTAAAACAATAATGGAAGGAGAAAATAGTATTCAGAGTGGCAGCAAATATCCATCTACAGACAACTCAGTTGTCTATATTTTCCTTCATTTATTGTCAGGTTAATGATTCTGAAAGATAAAAATTCAGCATGTGTTTATTGAAATTCTTATTTGCTCAAATTGGCACATTTATGAAAAATATATTTTCTTAGAATTTAATAATAGCAATCTATAATAACAAACATGAGAACAATACAATACAAACATAGAGCTTTCATAAATTAATGTTCAAATAAAAAGAAAAGATTGCTCAAAATCCGTGAGTCATGTTGTAGGGGTCAGCTTAATTCTCATAGCTGGACATGTCCTTGACATCTGTATCCAATACCACACCCTGACTCAAAGTGCAAGAGATCACCACTCTGCCACCTAATTGCTTCACAGAAGACAATTGATTGACAACTGACCGTTTCTTTGAAGGGACATGCACTGTCATCAAACTGTGGTTCATTCCTCCCATCCAATAGTCAGATCAAAGTCAGTATTATTCAATATTAAGAAACATCATCTATGTCATAATGAATTGTACCATGGCATTTAAAATAAATAATCTATGCTAGTTTGAGACTCAAATAGTGCCTTTGCATGGTTTATTAAATGTCTTTTTCCATATTACTTCATTATATATGCATTTATATTAATAATTATGTATTATCTATATTTTGTTAGGCAACATATTGTGTTGACACAATATATAGCAGTAAACGGGAAAGACAAGATTAGTTTCTTCCACTGGAAGAAGAGAACAGAAACAAGAAAAAAGAACAGCTATTAAAATTCATAAGTAATATAATAAAATTATGGTTCATGATTGCTTGAATGGCCTGAGATATATCAAATGAAGAATAACAGGCAGAACATAATTTGTATTTAGATTGGCTTTTAAAGAAAGGTTTTTCTGAGAAATGACATTAGACCTAGGACCAACAGAATGGGAAAGTGACAGCAAGACAAAACTCCAAGGATGGGTTCAGGGGGGAGGCATTCCAAAGAGAGAATGCAGCAACAAGAAAAGAACCGAAACAGAAACCAGTTGTGTTGTACAATTAGAGGATAGGCCAATTAAACCAGCTTGTATTGAAAAAAGAAAAATGTCACGGGGTTTATGGATGGAAAGTTAAGAGTAAGAAGATTTTGGTAAAGTTCTGGAGTTTTCTAAAGCACAATGGGAAGCTATCAAGTGGTGTCCAAAACAGGTATGGCATTATCTAATTTTATGTTTGATTGTGACAACTTTGGGAGCTGTGATGTCAATGAATTTTGAAACAAAGGGTGGAATCAGAGATTATTGACATTGACAATGCATGAAACGCCTTTGAGTTAATTGTGACAAAATTACAGAGGAAATACATATTTGCAAAGAAAGAGATGAAATAGTGATATCTCCTAGGTTTTTATATGGAACATCCAGGTGAATGGTGTGAATTTGTTTCTTCAGTTTTATGCAGGTTATCATCAAACCACTTCCAATATGGATTTATGTATGTGTATGTATAAGTATGGTTTAATTTATTTACCCTAAGATGCTCTAATTCCTAGAACTTTTCCCACTTATTAGAGAGAATAGAAGAAAGAACAAGCTTGCTTGGGAAACTTTCTGCTGAATGAGAAGAGTCAAAATTTTTATTTTCAGCCAAAATCTCAATAGAATTCTTATTATTTTCCTGTTTATTAATATTTGAGGTCATTTTGTGGATTATTTGTATATTAACTATGTATAAAATTAAATTTTCCAGTAAATATTTAGGAAATTTTCTTTAGGAAAGCATAAGAATAAGCATTCATTATAAGCAGAAAATACTGTGACTTCCTAGAGATTCCAAAATACATAAATGCTCAGATGATTGAGAATTAATCTTGTAGTATTTAAGAGGCAAACATGAATGCAGATAAGAAGTAAGAAAAAGGAAGCAAAGAAACTATTAAGATCCTTGGGTACTGTTTGAAGAAATAGATATGTAATGAGAGGTATTTTGGAAGCAAAACTGAATTTTAGATACTCATTGTAGATATGAATATATAGATAGATGATATATAGGTAGATAGAAGATAGATGATGGATATGATATAGCTTATTAGGGAAGTGAAGGTCATTTTTATGAGATATCAAATAACACTAAATTACCACTAATTTCTTGTTTGTCTTTGTCAAATAACTTTTAACAATCCTTTTTGTATTAACCTTGTATTTCAAAGAGAAGTGATACTCTTTCTGTGTGCTTCTGAAATTTTCTTTTTGTAACGTTTGTTAAAATTAAATCATCAAATGATACTCATAATCTAGTTTAAATGACCTCATTAAATTGCTAGATCTGCTGCTTTATGGCAGTTCTAAACAAAGCAGTGACAATAAAGTAATCAAATATGTGCACCTGAGATATTTGAATGATGTAAGTATAAAATTATTATATAGGTGGAGATTAACTGTTTCTGAGATTTATTTTTTCTTTTTCTTTCCTTTGAAAGGGTTTTAGGTATTTTCGAATGTCTCTTAATTTATATGTTGATATAAGGAACCCAATTTTATATGTCTTATCTTCCCTAAATGTTTAATGCTGTGAAATTTAATCTCACTTTTTAATTTTAAATTTATATATAGTTTTGCATTGAAGAATATTGTTAAATGGCATATAAGCAATTCAAAAAATTACTCATTGTCTTATTATCCAAATAGAGGTACTGTTCAATTTGTGGCATTTCTATTTCATGTGTTTATTTATTCATTGTCAATTCTATCGTTCCCATCAACATAATCATAAGCAAAGCTATTTTAATGTGGGTTTTACACTTACTTTTTATCATAAACTTTTTTATTTTATAATCTGGTCTTAGAAATATCATTCTTAATAGTTTTCTTGTAACCTTTAAAGATTATTTTAAATGTCAGTATTAAACAAAGAGTAACTTTATAACTGGTTCTAGTGAGTTCTCACTGACAATCAATTCTATTTTAGTTTATCATCTAACACTGTGTAACAAACATTTCCATGATTGAATGTTTCATTAAAGGCAACTTCTGCAGAGCTTTTTTTTTTTTCCCCAGTGTCTTAATACTGAAACATCTAAGTATTATACCAAAGAAGACTACATAGTAGAAATGAGAAGTTCTCAATTCCTGTGCATTGCACACTGTGCTCAGTGCCATGGAGGAGAGAGGCTATTCTCCTGAGATTGCTGGTGCATCAAAACCCACCTCATCTGTTGATTTGCTGAGATCATAAGTCTTTATTTGAAGCAATTAAATTCCAGTCCTAGTTCTGCCACTTACAGGGGGTATGACTTTCCAACGGCTTGTGAAAGCCTCAATTTCCCAAACAATCAAATGAGGACAGAAATAGTACTTTTCTCACATGAGTGTTGTAAGAATTAATTATAGATGCAACATGCTTGTATAGTCCTTAATTACTAGAAAGCCCTTACCTCTACCGTGGTCTCTTATATTATTTTATAATTATTAAATTATATGAAGATGATGATTAAATTAACATTTTCTATTCAGAGGATGAAGACACAAATTAGGTTCAGAACTGCTGGGAACAAAACTAGTATTTAATCTATTATTTTCTAGCATAAGCAATCCTAGTTGAATATGTGTAGTGACGTGCATGTTTCAAATGATTAAATAACATATGCTTTTCAAGATTCCTTTTAATATGCTCTTAATTATCCAACTAATGGATGTATGTTTTGGATTTAAGATGCAGGAAATGAATACTTTAAAATAAAATTATCATCATATGTATTCCCTCCACTTCTAATCATATTCCCTCACTCTAATGTGTGTGAGAAGGAATTGGAAACCTGAACTAACTGCTGTTGCCAGGGTGAGGGGGCAGTGCCAGGGTGATGCTGAAAGTAACAGCAGATAAACAGAGTGAAGCATATTCCTTTTTCCCTCTTCACTTCCAATCACCCTCTAGTGTCCCAGGAAAGTAAGTCTCAGAGTCCCATCACAGAACAGGGCATAAAAGGGCCATTTGGCAGCTGAGAGACAATAGACTAATAACTGGTACAAGATCCAACATGAAACTGAGCACAAAGAAAGTAATCCAACAGGAGGAATAAAAAACAGCAAATTGGAAGAAACTAAAACAAAGTAAAGCAAAGAAGCAGGCTTCAAAAAGCTTAGATTATATCTATGGAGTGAAAGAATAAGTTATTATATAGACATAAACTAGAAGATGCTATTAAAATTATTATGCATAAAACATTAGCATTTATAAAAATAACCAAAAAAATCAGAAAATTATGTATCTTGTTTCCATGCCTCAAAATGCATTTAATAGTTGTGTGATTAAGTTGAAGAAGTTTTCCAGAAAGAATAATGAATCAACACAAAGGAATAGATGAGAAAGCTACCAAACAAAAAAATTAATGAGACTTAAGGAATAAATCCAGGAAATCCAATATTAAATTGATAGGATTTTAATAGAAGATAATAAAGATATTTAGAGTTGAAAATTATCAAAGAAATAGCAAGATGAAACACCACAAAATGAACGATTTGTTCTTAGCAGATTTCTGAAAGCTTTTTCCACCCCTCAGTGTGTACCCCTTCTCCTAACCTCTGGTGTAACTTAATCAAACTCATCTACATATGTTTGGATAACATTTTTCTAATGGATACCTCTTTATAGTCCTACAAACTGGAACATCATATTTTATCACTGTTTGTATATTTAATCACTCCCACCTTTTTCTATGGTATAATGTATATCATGTCTGCCTTATTCTTAAGTATTTCCTTGAAATGACCTGTTTGCCCTCTCTACATTACCTTGCATTCAGATCACAATTGGTGATAAAATGATTTTGAAATGACTTTTGTTTTTGATCCCCCTCCCCATTGTTGTTCATTTGAATTGCCTCCTGGCTTGACTCATCATCTGGTTGTGGCCTTGGGAAACACTGTCAATTCTCTAGGCTTCAGGTTCCTTGTGTGCAAAATTTGAAAGTGGAACTGGATCTCTACTATTCATTTAACCTCTAGTAGTCAGATTTCTTCTGTTAGTGGATCCTCCATAGGTCACATTCTCTTTGGAGTATGAAAATATATTCTGGAAAGTTAATAAAATATGAAATCAGAAATATCTAATGAAAGACTAAGTGAAATACTCACACAGTTTAACTCTGCACTGTACAGAGAGATATATCATTTTCAAATGAATGATCCTCATCACTGATAATTATTAGTTTTCATTTCCATGGAAGGAAGCAGCCTATTCATTGTCTAAACAAATTTAATAAAGTTAAAAAAAAAAGCTATATGGAAATTAACATACATGAAATTACTTAAGGAAACATTATTAAGATAAACACATTTGACAAAAGGTGCTGTTATTCTGATTCACCAATGTTAACATGGTCTTTCTTCTATTGTACATTTATGTCTCATTAGAATTAGAGAACAAAAAGGAGTTGTTTCTGGTGGAGAATTGTTTTAGTCCCTTATACTGAAAAATAATTTCAGCATCAGTATCTTAATAAGTGAACTATTGCTTCCCTTTTACACTGAAAATAAATTATTGTATTCACTCTTAAGTATGATTGTGATTTACTTTTAAATCAACTTTTTGTTGAAAATTCATTCCTAATTTTTATTTATCATCTGGAAAGCAAAGATAGGAAGGGAAGGGAAGGGAAGAAAATGGAAGAAAGGAGGGAGAGGGAGGGAAGGGGAAGGATAATGGAGAGAGGAAGTGAGAAGGAAAAGCTGTCCTGAAGATATCTGGACATACATACTTTTGGCTCAGCTGGGTGCCTCAATAATTTGAAATAGAAAGCACGTACTTTCTTATTGCATATCATCTCTGTGATGATTAAGTTCATGTGTCAGCTTGTCTAGGTTTTGTTGTCCAGTTGCTTGGTTAAGCAAGCACTGGCCTGATTGCTCCTTGAGAACAATTCAACGACTTGACTCATCAGTAAGTGGATTGTGTCTATGGCTGATTACATCTACAATCAACTGAGGAGATTGCCTTCAACAATGAGAGAAGTCTCATCCAATCAGTTCAAAACTTTAAAAGGAGAAGTGATGATTTCAGCAGTCAGAAAGAGAACTTACATCTTTACTTCAGTCAGCCAGCTTCTCCTGGGAAATTCATCGAAAACCTTCATTGGAGTTCCCAGTTTGCCTCCTGCCTTATGGAATTTGGACTTGCCTATCCCCACATCACCTGAGACAATTCTTATAAATATTTCATATTATTTTCAGATATCTCCTGTCAGTTCTGTTCCTCTAAAGAACCCTAATACAGTTTCTAATGATAAATAATTTCAGTTACCTTTGAAAATGCAAATACTCATTAGACTTTAGGTGGTCTGTGAAGAGAAAATATAGTTACGGATTTGAGAAGGCAGTAACCAAAGAAGAAAGCACTTGTGTGTATGTGGAGTGAACTGCCATATGGATATCATGGGGACACAGGATCAGACACAACAGAAACTTTCAGCAAAAAACAGCCTTATTGCTTACACAATACAAAATGTCCAAAAGAGCAGGGGAAGAGATCCAATTGGGGCCCGTGTCCCAGAGAGGCCAAACTGCTTGGGTGGGTCAGGGTCAGTGGACGGCAGCTCTGCACACCCCACCTTGCATCAGAGGGGAGAGACCAAGAAGGAAGCGGCCCTGCCGCTGAGATTTCCTGCCCTGATAAGCATCTGGGAGCTGTTTGTTCCTTTTTTCTGGATTCAAGATTTGGTCACCCCTCTTCATTAGACCTAACATTATCCCCAGCTACAGAATGGTAACATGTGTCTGTGACTTCCTCAGCACTTTGTACTTTACATTTGGGGTATGAACTGGGGAGGAGAGAAAGTTGGGGAATATTCAGATCAAACTAAAGTTATTAGTCAGGCAAAATTTTCTCACTAATTAGGAATCAGACTCTCTTCATCCTTCATCTGTACTTTGCTTTTACAGTGATCAAGTTTTTGTCCTTGCCCACATTCGGAACAAGATTCTCATTAAAGCAGAGGCAGATAACTCACCTCCACGTGTGTTCTCTCTAACTGAAAGCTGATTGCTTATGATTAATTAAAAATCTTAAGCAAATAGAAGAAAACATGTTTTGGCTAATTGTGTGTGTGTGTATGTGTGTGTGTGTATACACACACACATACACACACACACATTTATATACTTAATGTGCAGCTAAAGATTTTTCTCCTGCATCTGACACTTTGTCTTATGGCACAAAGCCACATTTGAAGTTGACTTAATTACCCATCTTATTAAAACTAGAAAGCTTTATTTCAAGGTCATCCGTATTCAGCCAACATAGTTGCTGTTGAAGTAAGAGAGAGAAATTATAGTTTGTATTTCCATGTGAGTTAGTAAAACTTTTCAGTCTCTATAAATTCAATACCTAATTTTCTGTGACATGAATGAAAAATAATTGGTACTACTTAAAGGATTTACTTTTATAGTTTCTTTATTCCTAACAAATCAACTCATATTTATTAGGTACCAACTCTAAACCCAGAACTCTGTTGGTACTGTGGATATTATAAAAGAATTGAAAAAAAAAATCCTTTCTCTGGCCATATCTAGCTGGGAAAACAATGCACCCTACCGGTACATAAGAAAAATAAAAATCTCTGTAAATTGGAATTGGTCAGAAAAATCTTGTATTTGTTGTACATTTCAGAGTCTTAACATCCACATCTGAGGAATGATTGTAAAACAAATACAGGAATACATTTGGAAGATATGGTAGACAGAATGAGATGGAAGAACTAGGAAATAAATTTCTCAATATACAAAGTTGGAGGCTGTGATGGTTAAGTTCATGTGTCAACTTGGATCCCTGACTAAAACAGAGGCCCTCTTACAATTTAGTGTAAAAATAAGTTAGGAATTTTCCCTATAGCTAAGTTAGATTTCTATTACATGTAAAGATACACATACATGTGCACAAGCATACACCTGTATACGCAAACACAGAGATATACAAATGATAATGGTTTATATGCATGTATATATATTGTTTATATATAAAACAAGAGTGACAAGGTACTTAAAATTATCTCCTAACTGCATTGGCATAAAACATTTGGGCAGTAAAATTCCACATGGTTGTATCTGATGATAAAGTGAGTCTTAATTCCTGTTGTTGCACTGGAGAACATTTGAAATTACATATATATGGTAGAAAGAGTGAATTCAGTAGACTAAGTAATTGCAATTACAATTCCAAAGCACAAGAATGGTATGTACTCAAGATATAGACTTTAAAAAAAAGACATAATTCCATGTTTTCATGAAATCATGTGTCTGCAGAGGTATCACATATATAAGGAATGAGTTTGAAATAAATTTATAATTAATTCTGCCTTTAATTGTACCCCTTTTTGTTTGTTAGAAAAAGAAGGGGAGTAAGTTAAGGGACAACTCTGAGTACTTATAAGGAAAGGAATCTGTTGCAGGTGAATTCAATCTTTGTTTGACAAAATAGTGAACATAAAGTTTAAGAAGCATTCCTTAAAAAATATAATCAGAAGAGATCCATGTTTAAATGAGTTTTAAAATGCAATTATGTATACAGATTTCTCAACCTATGCACTGCATTGGGTTAGAAGTTTGATTTTATATGTGAACTTTTACCTTATTGAATACAATAGTTTAATTTCTTCTGAACACACAGAAATTATACAAGGAAGGGCCACTCTATGTTATCACTATCAAATAGAAATTAAATGCCAAGCTTTTAACTTCCTTTGTTACATATGACTACCAAAACATTGAGTTTGGTAAATACATTTTCTTCGAATGATACAATTAATCAAAATCTGCTTCTCCATTAAGACACCCCTTGAATATCACGTACCTTATAATTATTTGTCACATACCAATTTAAGATCCAAATGAAGCAGAATTCAAGGACTAGCATCATGTAAACAAGAGAGTGAATGCATTTATTTTCAAGATTTCATGCACTGAAGAAATTAAGGTAAACCCATGCACATTATTTAGATTTCTACCACTGCTTTTAATAAAGATCCCAAAGAAAGATAACAACTATAACCCATGATTCTGCTTATTAAATTTTAGGAGACACAAATGATGATTAGAGAATTGGGACATTAAAGAAAAATTCAGTTGAGAGCAACAGATGGATCTGGGTAAAGATATGCTGACAGTTAAGATTTTTCACGAGCAATAGCAGAACTGCAATGGATTGTTTTGTTTTGTTTTATTTTGTTCTATTTTGTTTTGTTTTGTTTTTAAATAAATGTTACCTGAGGGAACAGATGTCCATGAGAAGTATGAAAGAGTAGGAAGAATACGTTTCCTTTCTGCTAACCTTCCATGTGGCAACAAGAAATGATACTATAAGAAGTGAGTGATTTGTAACTATCATGAATAGCTGTGCTATACCTCATTCCCAACCAAAGCATGCATATTCATGGATTTGACAGTGACAAAGGCCTTTGCAAAGGCTTTGAAAATACACAGAGAGGAGGTGATAGTTCTCTATACCATAAGCCATGGTCTCAGTAACATTTTTTTCTTGCCCAAAAGCCTTGACCTAGCAACCTAGCATATGCAGGGCATGTATAGGAGTGAGGAGGTGTTGGTGGAGGAATGGAGGCTTATGTATACGTATTTTTTCCCTGAGGAATATCATTTTGATTTGATTTAATTTTTATGACATTTTGTTCATCAAATTATAATCAGTAGAAAATTTGGTTGTATAAAAAGTTCATAATCAACAAGGTGAATTGAGGAAATGAGGTCTGGCTACATTCATAAGGAAAATGAATATGTTTCAGGTGGATACAGGTGGATAGTGAATGCAAATTAAGCAGCATTCCTTTTTTTTTTTACTACAGTGTTTTTATCATTAAAGACACTTAATGGAAAGACACATTGTCTTTTCTGTTCAAATATGGTATCAAAGTAAAGTAGCACTGGGTGCTGCGCTGGGGGTAGAACATCAAAAGAAAGCTATATTGAATATATATATATATGTGTATATATATATATATATATATATAATTTTTTTACATTTTGTTCTTCTTAAGTATTTTTGTATGTATTCATAAGAAAATGTCATACTCAGAAAAAAATTAGTGATTTTCTCCTGTCTGTTCATCACTGAGATTTATCAGTGGGTAATGAACTTGATCCAGAGATCTTTTGCTTATTGGTAAAAAAAAATCCATAGCACAGAGTGTTTCCAGAATAGTTAATATAACTTTATTGGTTGCTGTACTTAGGGCATGGAGTGTGATTTGATAGAGTCAGAATTAAGGTTTTATCTTATCATGATGCAGCTTTACGTGGACCTTTTAAATAAAGATAATACAGAGAATGTGTAAAAAAAATTAACATGAACAGTACATAAATGTCTCCTGTCTGTTAGGTTCTTATTATGGAAGGTCAAGTTGATCTACTACCTAAAATACAATTAAAGGTTTTACTACTTCCCTGTATTAAAGCTGGAGTGTTACTTCAAATTACTTCCCTAACCACATTTGGTATCTCAAAAATTTCACAGACAGGGAGAATAGAAAAGTTTTATAAACATAAGCTCAACTGCCATTGAAAACAAAATTATATCCTATGAAGTTCCTGCTTGTAAAGTTGTTTTGGGAAGAGAAAGAAAATAACAGGGGCTATGGTTATTATGCCAATATTTATTGTGTCCCAAATGTATCAGACTACAGATGAAACAGAGTAGGCTAGACAGTCCTCAAAATAAAGAGGAAGAAAATGTATAGATAAATTTCAGCATTGGCAGAAGTGTGTAGTTTTATAAATGAGAAAAAAAGAGAGAAGGAATGAAGGAATTTGAAACTTAATAATAATAATCAAAATAATTGTTTTAGTTTCTTGGCTGCTAAAACAAATACCATGCAATGGGTTGTCTTAACAACAGAATTTAATGGCTTATGGTTTTAGAGGCTAGAAGGCTTGTTTCCTCCTGGGGTCAGTACCTTCTGGCTGGCTGGAAATCTTTGGGGTTCTTTGATATTTCCATCACATGGCAATGCCCATGGCAGTGACTTCTCCTTTCTCTCCTGGGTTCCATTGACTTTATCTTCAGGCTGCTCCCCACAGCTTCTCTCTCCATCTCACTTTCACTCTGTTTTTAAAGGACTCAAGTAACTGAGGTTAAAGCCCAACTTGAAAATGTTTTGGTAATAGATGGTGGTGATAATAGCAAAGCCTTGTGAACATAATTAACATAACTGAAATATATATCTGAGTATGATTAAAATGGGAAATCTTAGATTGTATATATGGCAACAGAATAAAAAAAATTAAATCCATGGAATTACACTACACAATGAATAAACCCTAAGTTAAACCATGGACTATAGTTAATAGAACAATTATGAAAATGTGCTACCATCAATTGTAACAAATGTTCCATACCAATGCAAGGTGTTAATAATAGGGTGGTATATGGGAATCCTTTATTTTATGCATGATAGTTTTGTAAACCCACAAATTCTCTAATAAAGAAAAAGAGAAAAAGCCCAACCTGATTCACTTGGGCAATACCTTAACTGAAGCAACATCTTGAAGAGATCTTATTTACAGTGGGTCCAGTCCCACAGGATCAGGTACGGGCAGCTAAACATAACTTTTGTTAGGGACATGACTCAATCTCCAACAATTATTAAACACACAGCTTTACCTTAGAACACGTGTAGAGTAACGTATACAATTTGACTAATCTAAAGCAAACTCTTAGCCACTATGCTATATTGCATGTCTTCTGCTGAATGTCTCATATATTCTAGATATTTACATAGCTTATGGAAATACAGAGATGAGTTTTCTAGTTTTGAGACCCCAAAGCTTGTTATTCTAGTCAAATAAGGACACACATAATTACAATAAAAATGGATCTATTCATAGAAATCTCTAAAGGAATATGGATGGGAGTATGGCTAACTTTATCTGAGGCAATCAGAAAATGCTTGCTATAGAAGGTGAGGTCATACAGAACTAAATTTTGAAAAATATAAAGGTGTTCACCAGCAGGAAAGGACTATGGAGGGAGACAGAAGGTCCATCACAGTGGTATGAGACACTGGAGTAAATTTTAGTAGATATTCATAGGTCAATATTCTGGAGGAAAAAGGGCTAAGAGAGGAATGGTTGAAATGAAACATTCACAAGATTACAGGCATCGTACTGTAAACAGACTGATGCACATATCCTTCATTATACTATGACAGCTTTAATAATTTCATCCCCCAAATCTAATAAAATACTTGGCAAACAGAGTAAACACTCCATGTTTTTTAGATGAATTGATGGAAGGGTTGATAAATGAATACAGGGATACTTTTACAAATAACAAAGGGAAATTGGATTTTATGAATTAAGTGATGATCAGTCATCGAAAGGATTTAAGGAAGCAGACGTATAAACTGGCATGCACTTTTGAGAAAGATCACTCTGTTTGTCTCTGAGTTGGAAAAGGATGAGAATGAGTGGGAACATGAAATTTAAAGCCATGGAATTAAGTTGAGGATAAAGATTACAGAAACCTAGAGATAAAAAGTGGCATTAGGGGAGAGAGAGAGAGAATGAGAGAGAGAGAGAGAGAGAGAGAGAGAGAGGATACTTGTAGAAACTTAAGGTGATACAATGCTTTGGAATTGGGAACCACGTTGACGTGGGGAAAGGGAGAATGAGGAAGAGACTGACTAGCTGATTTCTGGCCTGATAAATTGAGAAAAATGTAGCACCACCAATAAATATTAATGATAATTATCAACAAGTAAAAACAGGTTTGTTTGGGTTTGATTGTAAAAGCTTTTTCAATTATCTCATTTAATCCTGACCACTATCCTATGAGGTATATTTTTTATGCCTCTTTTATAGATGAGGAGATTAATGTGCTCAAGGTCTAATCTAGACAGTGATAAAAACATGATTGAAAACCTGTTTGCTCTAACTCTAAATCCATATTCTTCTCGTAATGTCTCTTGCAATGCATATAGAATAGATAATGAACATTGTTTATAATTTAGATTAGGGGATACTGTTTTTAACTGTATGCTTATTATAAAAATGTATCATAGATATAGAAAAGAGTATATATCCTATGGGAACAATTTAAGGAGTTAGCTAAATTACCAGATAACAACCTGGCTTGTAATAGAATAATGCCAATACCTTAGAAGCTCACTGTCTGTCTGCAATGACTTCTGACATTAAATACCAGGAATTAGGGCCAAACTACACAGGTTCAGGGCACAGTCTTCCACGAATCTTCCCTCAGTTCATACAGCAGCTTCAAGTTCAATGATTGCCAGGGCCACTTCACTTTGGACCAATTCACTACCGCCTCAGGTTTGATAATTCTCTTGGATGACTTACAGAACCCAGGAAAGAACTATACTTAGAATTGTAATTTGCTAAAGCAAAAAGATACAAATCAGAGCCAGCCAAAGGAAGAGACACACATAGGGCTGTGAGGGTACCACATGTGAAGCTTCCATTTTCCTTTCCCATGGGATCAGGGCACATTACCATCCTAACACATATAATACATAGAGTTTTATATGGAAATACCCTAGGGAAGTTCTCCTGTGCTCAGTGTACAGTTTTTACTGGGGTTTCACTACGTATTGATTATTTGAATGAAATATTATCCACATGGTTGAACTGAATTTCCAGCTTCCCTCCTTTCTCTGGGGATCAGGTGAAATCATCTGGCTCAAAGCCCCAACCCTCTAATCACATGTTTGGTCTTTCTGGTGTGGCCAGCCTTCACCCTAAAGCCATTGGTATGGCTACCCCCAGCCTGAGTCTTCTCCTTTGCATACACCCTTGAGGAGCCCACCATGGAGTCACCTCATTAGCATCACTTATCATGTGTAGTCCAAGGGTCAACCATGAATAATAAAGACACCCCTATCCACTAGCCAGGACAAAGGCCAGACCTCTCTTTCGGGGTCATATTTCTTGCTATGCAACCCCCACCCCCACCCCCTTCCAGATTAAGGTAATCATCATCCTGAATTTTGTGATAAAAGCATTTGTAAAATTATATTATGTTGTATTTCTTGGTTTGAACTTTATCATGCCCATTTATTTCATTTATTATTCTATCTGCAAGATTCATCCATGTTCTATGAAATTCCATCTTAAGAATTTATCCCAAAACCTACCCCTGATTGATGTTTGCATAGTTATGTATGCTCTTGAACATTTCTTTTGGTGCAAATGTGCAAGATATTCCTTAGGATACACATCAAGAAATGAACTTTCTGGGTGATAGGATATGTGCATATTTAACTTCATTAGGTAATACCTTAGTGTTTTCCATAGTGTTATGCCAGTATATAACCTACCAGCTGCAGATTGAAGTTAAATTTGATCCATAATCTCACCAGTACTTATTTTAGTTCTTTTTTAAATTTATTTTTGCTAAACTAGTGACTGTATAATAGTATCTCATTTTGATTTTACTTCATGTGTAACTGATTATGAAAACAGTGGCACATCATTTTATATCTTTATAGGCCACTTGGCTTTCCTCTTTTGTGAATTGCTTGTTTGAGTTTCTTTGGAATTTTTCTTTCAATTGAGTCATTTGTTTTGCCTTACTGATTCATAGATGTACTGTACATTTTGGATATGAGTTGGTCATGTGTTTTGTAAATATCATATGACCACTTCATATCTTGCTTTCTCAATTTTTGTACCAATTAGCTGAAGTTCTTATTTTTAAGCTGATTAAATGTATCAACCATTGCCTTTTCTATTAGGTTTTTTAAGGTGTCATAAGAAATACTTCTCTATCCAAAAATGTGAAGCTATTCTGTTATCTGTCAAAGTTTCTTTAGTTTTCCATTTGGTCTTACATCCAACTGAAATTGTATGGAATGAAGAAAGAATCTGATTTTCTGTATGGACAGTCATTTTTTTTTTTCCCCCAGCATGGATAAACAATTTTCCTAGCAGCTTTTTCTGAAAAGTCCACATCTTCACACTGATCTTCAATTCTCACTCTTATATATAGTTCAGTTTTTGGATGCTCAGTTTCTGATCGTCCTATTGGCTACTTCTGCCAAACATTGTCTTAATTTCTTAAGCATTACAGTGTCTATATTACATCTGGAGAGCAAGTTTCCCCATTGTGCTTCTTCTTTAATAGGATCTTATTCTTGGCCTTTGCTTTCCACATAAAATTTAGGAGCAATTGGTCAGTTCTGAAATATTTTCAATATAGGTCTTTGAATTCATGGTCTTAATGTATCTTTCCATTTATTTAGATCATATTTTATATCTTCCAAAAAAAGTTTGCCATTTTCCCCATAATGTCTATGCACACCTTTTGTTGATTCATTCTCAAGTCTTTTGTATATTGATACATAAAATGTCATTTTTATTAGCTTGAATAATATGTAAACTACTATAACAAATAGGAACACATGCAGTTATTTAAGATAATAGAAGTATTTCTCTCTCATATAACAGTTCTGAATTGAGTAATCAGGGTTGTAAGTGGCTCTATTCCACACAATTATTGAGTATTACTGTTTTATCTGTCTTTTTGCTTCTCTTTCTTCTAGGGTATTTTGCTTATCTGCCTGGATTAATTAACCATGTTGAAGTGATCATAATTATACCTTTTGTTTCTTTTATATGAAAGTCTATTTTGTCTGGTATTATTATAGTTACACCTGTTGTGTTTCTTTTTTTTTTTTTTTTTTTTTTTTTGGTTAGAATTTGCCTAGCATCTTTTTGTTTTTGTCTTTTCATTTACCCTTACTATGTCCTTGTTTTAATGATCCACTGGTAAACAGGTTAGAATTAGATTTTGTTTAATTAGTTTGCTTTTCTTTTTAAATTTACTCCTGATGAAACTTTTCTTTTATAAGATCACTTGTTCATTTGCATCCAACATCATTACTTATTGTATTTGGATTTTACATCTATGATCTTATTTTGTTTTATTTGCCTCACATGTTATGTCTCCTTAATCTTTTTTTCTGACCTTTACTTAAATATTTATTATATATTTTTCTTATTACAATTGCCCTCTCTTGTTTAGAATCAATAGTTTTTACAAAACATAAATCCCAAGTACCAGATAAAATAATTTTGCATCATGAAACATAAATATTTTTAATGATATTGGATATTTAGTCAAGGACGAAATTTTCTTTTGGCACAAAGTATTTGCCCCTTAATTTTCTCCTTCTTTATGCCTTGAATACAGTTATGATTATGTTAATGGAGCAGCCACTTGAGAGCATGTTGAGATAAGCATAAAGTTAAAAAATAACATTTTATTAAAAGCTTTGAAAAGTTTGTGTCTCTGAAGGCAACAGAGAACCACTGTGCCAGTCTTGGGTTACATACCTAGATATTCTTGCCATGCATGAAAATAAACCCCCATTTTGTTCAGCAATTATGTAGCTGATACTACTCCTAATTGATACACCATTGGAGGCATTTGCTCACTGAAGTAACAATGTTAAAAATTATAATGACTTGATTTTATTTTTTAAGGGTTTTTTATGTTTTATTTTCTAAATATTGGATTATAACACTAGATTTGCAGTTAGAAGATTAATAATTAATATTACTGGACAATCTTGGGTACGTTTCAATATCTTTGGTAGACTATGCTATTGTCTAAATAATTGCTCTCCCTTACTATTGGTTCTTCCCTCTGGAGCTCTGCCCTGTGGAGGGATTAAAATCATACTACCTCAGATAACTGCTTTGGTCATTTCACTTGATTTTGCTATTGGAAAGTGAGAAGTAGCATATGCTATGTCTTCTCAGAAGAGCTTTAAGAAACATCACCTGTTTCATTCAGTGCTCTTTTAGTCTCTGCCTGAACAAAAGCAATGTCCAAGAAATGGAGCCAGTGTCCTAGAATGAAGACTAAAGCTGGACTCTTGATAAAACTGTAATCTAAGGGAATTTGTGCCCATGTAAATCACTGAGATTTAGATGCCATTTGTTACTGCAGCATAATTTAGCTTTAAACTGACTGATGCAGCCTCTAAATCCTATTCTGTGCAAGGGCAATGATAAAGCCTGATTTTCTACTTTGCCAGTCTGTGGTTGTGTTTACAAGTCTGGTGAAATAAGATAAGCAAGAGTACATTATAAGCCTTAAAATACTATTAAAATAACAGTTAATATTTTTACCAAGATATCAAATCTTATTCTCATGAAATTATCATGTAAATTTTCATTACTAATTTAGAGATTAAAATGTTATGTAAGCATAGATATTGGATTTCACTAACCATTTGAATTTTCATATCTCTGCTTATGTTATCAACCTGTTCCTGCATGTTGTCTACTATTTCCATTAGAGCCTCTAGCATATTATTCATAGTTATTTTAAATTCTGTGTCAGATAATTCCAATACCTGTGTTGTTTCTAAGTCTGATTCTAAACCTTGCTTTGTCTCCTTAGGGTGATTTCTCTTGCCTTTAGCATGTGTCTTCGTTTTTTGCTGAAAGCTGGACATATTGTATCAGATAATAGTAAATGAGGTAATTAAGCCTTTAGTATAAGGATTTATGTTAATCTGACCCAGGGCTAGGCTATGATCAAATTTTGGCTGTAGCTCTAGGTGCCAGAGGCTTCAAGTTCCTCTATTGTCCTTGTTTTTGTTTCCACTCTTGACTTTGTTTCCCTAACTACTCCTCCACAGTTAGAGTCTGTGTCTTGCAGCCCTTTCACTGTTATTATTCAGTGTTTTATTTGCCTATGAGTAAGGTATGGGAGAGGAAGCATTTTATAATATTGTTTAAATCTTAGTCTTTTAATGAACTTGTGTCTCTGGCCCATGACTTTCAAAAGTGATTTTTTCAGTGGTTTAGCTTTACTTTCCTCATGTTGGTGAGACAGAAAGGCTAGAGGAGACTTGAATGGGAGCAATGCCTTTTCTCCAACTGGGATAAGGTTCTGATAAAGTTTTTACCCTGCAGACCAGGTCTTTTTTTATGGAGAAGGCTGTAGGCATATTTCACAAAGGTTGCTCTTCATCTCCCTCGGCTAGAGCCAGGAGGGGATTTTTCTCTAATCTTCTTCTCGAGAAACTGGTGGGGTTCCTGAAGATAAAGTCCATGAAGATACCATGCCTACCCAAGGCTGTGGCCCCAGCAGTTTCCTCTTAAGCTAATCCACACTCAGCGTCCAGAAATTTGTCAAAGGTACCATTTTAGTGTTGCTACCAGTTTAGACTCCAGCAGCTTCTGATCCAGGTAAGCAGATCTCAGTTATGACTTTGGATTTGCCTGTCTCTCCAGAACTGCATCCCTAGTTGTCTGATGAGTACTGGAGTGATATTCAATTTATTCATCTTTTTCTTTTTGCAAAGTTGGGGTGATGATTTCCAAGTTCTTTACATGTCAGAGCTGAAACTAATCAAAAATATGTCATTAAATTTCTGAAGTCCTAAATCTTTCTCAGGTGGTGTTTTCAGTGTCCATATGAAATTAATAAAAGAGTTTTATTTTTTTCATATGTAATATTCTTTCTAATCTCAAGATGAGAATGTTTGTTATTTTCCCTGTTTGAGACTCTTAGAACTGATCTATTATATGAGCTACTAATATGTGTATTTAAATTTAAATTAATTAAAATTAAATAGCCTTAAAAATTTAGTATCTCAGCCCTACTAGACACATTTCAAGTGCTCCTTATCCATTTGTTACTAGTTACTACCATACTGGAAAGCCTAGAGAAAACTTTCATCATCATATAAAATTCTATTGAACAGCACTGCTTTTGATAAACCAGTTGATAATATAGATGAGGAACTCAGACACATTTTCTAGAGTAAAGTATGAGAGCATCAACTTGAAAAGAGGAAGAGAATGTGGACAAAATAAATCTATTCTCCTTGACACATCCCAAGATATGGAGCATACCAATTTATATTTACAGAACAAAATATTCTAAGTAGTGTAAAACCCTCTAGAAATTTCTCCAGGCCACAAAAGACAACATGATCTAAGATAAGTTTCTGTGTAAATGGCTTAAGTTTCTGATTAATTTTTCTAACATCAAAATTAAAGAAGTTATAATTACTATTTTAATAATTACTCTAATTTACTAATAATTTAATAATTATGCAATTTAGTAATTCCAAAATTATTATTTTAATAATTACACAAATCAAACACACACTCACACATCAAGTAAATTGCTATGAAAGTCAGGTTTAATTGAAATTTCCAACCCTAAACAATGATGAAAGACTATTATTTTCTCACGTTTCAAATTGGCAGGTCGATAGAATCTAAGATTTCCACTAGACTTTCTTTAATAATGTGAAATGAAAATTTAGAATTGAATTGAAAATAGAATAGTAATATGACCAATGGTTAACTGTTGTGAAATTAAGCCAAATGTACTAGCTCACATAGAACATGGAATAAAGTAAAATCAGCTCGAAGATGTGAATGAAGAATAAGAGTGTTTCTACAAATTCTGTAAACAAAGGAGTGACGACAAACATTAATTGAATTTTGCATGGGTAGTTCATTCAAACCACTGTGAAAAAGTCAGTGAAGTTAAGAGAAAAACCTTAGAAATATTGGTTCAATCAAAACAATAGTAAGTAAACAGCAAAAGATGTAAAATGAAGTTAAGCAATTTTCTATAGAAGAAATAGTTTATATACATGCAGGAATGAGCTTTACACCAGCATAAATGAAAATCAAGTACATGAAATCAGGAAAAAATATATTGTAAAGCAATATTAGCAGAACAAGAGCCTTAGAAAATCAAACTGAAAACAATATGCACAGACGGGAAATGAATGACAAAGGTAATTGAATCCAAGATAACAGGAAATAAAAGAAATAGAATTATAATTGGACACACAATGACAAGTGTCAGCTTCAAAATAATATGAATTAGACATGAGCTGATGGAAATATAACCAGAAATCACCAAAATGAAGTGAAAGATAATGTAAAATGATGTTATGTTATAGTATCATTATAAATTAAAACAATATGCTGGAAGCTCCACAAAACAGGAGGATGAGTTGAAACAAAATTCAAAAGTATGAATCCATATTGAAATAACAGAAATGGATGACATATTTTGAGAATTACATCTATAGACAAGTGCTATATTTAAATAATTAGGTATATGACACTAACATTGTGAGTTCCTGGTATTAATTAAACTAGAATAAAATATTATTTAGACTAGAATAAACCATCTCACAACTACATTTGAAATAAAAAATGTGATTAAGCAAACATAGGAAACAAAGCATTCTGCCTAAAATTATTTGTGCTGATGTAGTCCAAGCCTAGCTTGGATTTAATATAGTAAATTGCCTTGGGAAAATGGGAATTATTGGATTAAAATACCTGTAGAGAACAATTTAGTTAAACAAAGAAAATTGTGATAAATCACAGAAAGTTATGTTTCAACAGACCACAAGATATAATGTAAGATGCTAATATAAATTTTGCTCTCTTAATTGAACAGATAACATATATTTTTGGTTGTTGCTCTAGATTAGGATTTTTTTTTTTTTTTGAAATATGTTCAAATTTACAGGACAGTTACAAATATAATGCAAACCCCACACTGAGAACTCCAACATACCAGTAACACCCCAGATACCCAGATCCATCAATTTTAAGTTTTTGCCACATTTGACATATCTATCGGTCTATAGATCATCAATCCATTTTATGAACACTTGAGTATAGGTTGTATACAACCATGCACATTCCATAAGAATAGGGATATTCACTTATGTAAACATCTTAAATGCAATTATCAAGTTCAAGTAATTGAACATTGATATAAAGCTTACATTCTATAGTCCAACTTTTTCCTATGTCCCAATTATGTTCCTTTGAGACTTTTCTCCTCTCTTGCTAGATCCCATCCAAGATCTTGTATTGCATTTAATTGTCATTGTCTCTTTGGTTGCTCTGGATTAGTTTTGAATTCGTGATATGTTTATTTTCCCTTACATTATAAACTTAAATACAAGAAAAGAAAGAAAGTGAGGGGGAAAAGTGAAGAAGAGAAAGAGAGAGGAAAAAGGAAGGAAGGAAAGAAGAAAAAAGAGAAGCTAGTTTTTATCTTAAATAAAATTAATTCATTGAGTTCACATGCAAATCTTCCTTCCAGAAGCTGTAAGTTCCTCTTAATTTAGTTTACCACATTGACAAATCTGTCAGAATATTATGTTATAAATTCAAAATTTCCCCCTGGTGATATCCCTCCTGAATTCCTCTGACCAATTTCTACACGTTTCATACAGTCCCATTATTAGGATTCTCCTTTACCTCTATTTTTGGAATTGCTTTATTTCTCTCCTACAATGAATGCCTTGGTTGTTGATCATGTGAATTTATCTTTTGTAATATTTTATTCTCTTTTTCTTCAGTGGAGAATATCTTCCAGTATTTTCCTAAGAATGACTGCAAGGGAAATATTTTTTGACATTTTTAATGCCTACTTTTTGAAATATCAAATCCTTTCACAAATTATTTTTGCATTCATGAACTAACCACATGTTAAGATTGCATATCATCTGTTGAAGGACATTTGGGTTGTTTCCATCTCTTAGCAATTGTGAATAATGCTGCTATGAACATTGGCGTGCAGATATCTGTTCGTGTCACTGCTTTCCAATCTTCCGGGTATATACCGAGAAGTGCAATTGCTGGATCGAATGGTAACTCTATATTTAGTTTTCTAAGGAACTGCCAGACTGACTTCCAGAGTGGCTGAATCATTATACAGTCCCACCAACAATGAATAAGACTTCCAATTTCTCCACATCCCCTCCAGCATTTGTAGTTTCCTGTTTGTTCAATGGCAGCCACTCTAATCGGTGTGAGATGGTATCTCATTGTGGTCTTAATTTGCATCTCTCTAATAGCTAGTGAAGCTAAACATTTTTTCATGTGTTTCTTGGCCATTTGTATTTCCTCTTCAGAGAACTGTCTTTTCATATCTTTTGCCCATTTTATAATTGGGCTGTCTGTACTATTGTCATTGAGTTGTAGGATTTCTTTATATATGCAAGATATCAGTCTTTTGTCAGATACATGGTTTCCAAAAATTTTTTCCCATTGAGTTGGCTGCCTCTTTACCTTTTTGAGAAATTCCTTTGAGGTGCAGAAACTTCTAAGCTTGAGGAGTTCCCATTTATCTATTTTCTCTTTTGTTGCTTGTGCTTTGGGTGTAAAGTCTAGGAAGTGGCCGCCTAATACAAGGTCTTGAAGATGTTTTCCTACATTATCTTCTAGGAGTTTTATGGTACTTTCTTTTATATTGAGATCTTTGGTCCATTTTGAGTTAATTTTTGTGTAGGGGGTGAGGTAGGGGTCCTCTTTCATTCTTTTGGATATGGATATCCAACTCTCCCAGCCCCATTTGTTGAAAAGACCATTATGACTCAGTTCAGTGACTTTGGGGGCCTTATCAAAGATCAGTCGGCCATAGATCTAAGGGTCTATCTCTGAATTCTCAATTCAATTCCATTGATCTATATGTCTATCTTTGTGCCAGTACCATGCTGTTTTGACAACTGTGGCTTTATAATAAGCTTCAGAGTCAGGGAGTGTAAGTCCTCCCACTTCATTTTTCTTTTTTAGAGTGTCTTTAGCAATTCGAGGCATCTTCCCTTTCCAAATAAATTTGATAACTAGCTTTTCCAAGTCTGCAAAGTAGGTTGTTGGAATTTTGATTGGGATTGCATTGAATCGGTAGATGAGTTTGGGTAGAATTGACATCTTAATGACATTTAGCCTTCCTATCCATGAACATGGAATATTTTTTCATCTTTTAAGGTCCCCTTCTATTTCTTTTAGTAGAGTTACGTAGTTTTCTTTGTATAGGTCTTTTACATCTTTGGTTAAGTTTATTCCTAGGTACTTAATTTTTTTAGTTGCTATTGAAAATGGTATCTTTTTCTTGAGTGTCTCTTCAGTTTGTTCATTTCTAGCATATAGAAACATTACTGACTTACATGCATTAATCTTATATCCTGCTACTTTGCTAAATTTGTTTATTAGCTCTAGTAGCTGTATCATCGATTTCTCAGGGTTTTCCAGATATAAGATCATATCATCTGCAAACAATGACAGTTTTACTTCTTCTTTTCCAGTGTGGATGCCTTTTATTTCAACAGATGAATGGATAAATAAAATGTGGTATATTCACACGATGGAATACTACACGGCAATAAGAAGGAACGATCTCGTGAAACATATGACAACATGGATGAACCTTGAAGACATAATGCTGAGCGAAACAAGCCAGGCACAAAAAGAGAAATATTATATGCTACCACTAATGTGAACTTTGAAAAATGTAAAACAAGTGGTTTATAATGTAGAATATACGGGAACTAGCAATAGAGAGCAATTAAGGAAGGGGGAACAATAATCCAAGAAGAACAGATAAGCTACTTAACGTCCTGGGGATGCCCAGGAATGACTATGGTCTGTTAATTTCTGATGGGTATAGTAGGAACAAGTTCACAGAAATGTTGCTATATTAGGTAACTTTCTTGGGGTAAAGTAGAAACAGGTTGGAAGTAAAGCAGTTATCTTATGTTAGTTGTCTTTTTCTTACTCCCTTGTTATGGTCTCTTTGAAATGTTCTTTTATTATATGTTTTTATTTTTAATTTTTTTTTCATACAGTTGATTTAAAAAAGAAAAAAAAAGTTAAAAAAAAAAACAGAAAACAAGGAAAAAATATATAGTGCCCCCTTGAGGAGCCTGTGGAGAATGCAGGGGTATTGGCCTACCCCACCTCGATGGTTGCTAACATGACCACAGACATAGGGGACTGGTGGTTTGATGGGTTGAGCCCTCTACCATAGGTTTTACCCTTGGGAAGACAGTTGCTGTAAAGGAGAGGCTAGGCCTCCCTATAATTGTGCCTAAGAGCCTCCTCCCGAATGCCTCTTTGCTGCTCAGATGTGGCCCTCTCTCTCTAGCTAAGCCAACTTGAAAGGTGAAATTACTGCCCTCCTCCCTACGTGGGATCAGACCCCCAGGGGAGTGAATCTCCCTGGCAACGTGGAATATGACTCCCAGGGAGGAATGTAGACCTGGCATTGTGGGATGGAGAACATCTTCTTGACCAAAAGGGGGATGTGAAAGGAAATGAAATAAGCTTCAGTGGCTGAGAGATTCCAAAAGGAGCCGAGAGGTCACTCTGGTGGGCACTCTTACGCACAATTTAGACAAACCTTTTTAGATTCTAAAGAATTGGGGTAGCTGGTGGTGGATACCTGAAACTATCAAACTACATCCCAGAACCCATGAATCTTGAAGACAATTGTATAAAAATGTAGCTTATGAGGGATGACAATGGGATTGGGAAAGCCATAAGGACCACACTCCCCTTGGTCTAGTTTATGGATGGATGAGTAGAAAAATAGGGGAAGGAAACAAACAAACAGACAAAGGTACCCAGTGTTCTTTTTTTCTTTAATTGCTCTTTTTTCACTTTAATTATTATTCTTATTTTTGTGTGTGTGCTAATGAAGGTGTCAGGGATTGATTTAGGTGATGAATGTATAACTATGTAATGGTACTGTGAACAATCAAATGTACAATTTGTTTCGTATGACTGTGTGGTATGTGAATATATCTCAATAAAATGAAGATAATAAAAGAAGTAATAAGGCAACAGGTGGCAGGTGGCAGTGGATAATTAGAAATAAACATTCGTTTGGTAAAACTAAAAAAAAAAGATTGCATATCAAATAATGGAACATAGGTCATATTTTGATTCTTCTGTAATTTTGAATCTGCATTAAATCACAGGCTTTCTGGATTGTAATAGCACTCAGAGATCTCATCATAGCTAAAAAAATTTTTAAAAGTGCTTGCAAGAGAGGAAGAGGATTACTTCTGAAAACTACCTTACCTTTTCTTACATGAAAACTTAAACTTTGTTTTATAAAGTTATTGCTGAATAGGATACAAGCATGACATTGGTGATGTTAGTTACTATTTATTGAGTAATATTACGTGATTAGCATCGCCCCTGTTGTTTGCTGTATATCACGTTGCCTCCCTATTAAATAATTATACCAGAAGATTCAGAAAACTCCTCAAAGTGACTCACTAATATCAGATACAACCTTAAATTTGGCCAGGATTGGGAGAGGAGTTGTGACTGGGGATGGGAGGTCTGACTAATGCCAGTATAAGGCTAATATTCTAAGCCTGATGGAAGGGATGTATAAAATAAAATAAAATACCAAGGGTCTCCAGAGAAGCTTTAGGATGGTCACAGATGGATGGCTCCAGCCTTGAAATAAAAAGCAAAATTAGGATTCTATGCCCATTTTCCTCAAAAAAAAAAAAAATGTGTTACAGAATTTTTCTAAGGAGGTAGATTTAATAGAGCACTGGCTTTGGACAGGCATATGTTTGAATCTTCAGTCATAGTGATACTGCACAATTGACAACCTTTTTAAGGCCCAGGTATGGCTTCCCCATCTGTAAAATGTAGGTAACATGTATCTCTGCATAGAGAAAATATCCAGTACTCATTATTATTATCTGACTAATCTCTTTCTTTCTATAACTTATTCCTTTCAGTTAGATGCCATAATTATGACTTTAACCTATGATTCAAATTTCACTGGAGTGTTGTCTTTAAGTTCAGAATAATAAGTTCATTCTGTGCAAAATAGGAATTTCACTGCAAAAGTGTGACCTCAGCAATTACAATTTTAAAGCCATTTACAATTTAATATTGTGAAATTTGTTTAGGTAGAAATGATTTCTTAAATAACTTTTAAAATTTTAGAACATTCTTTATGAATTATCTATAGCATGTAAATGTTTATTAATTAATTACTATATATAAAAACCTGGTGCTTCTGTGTCATATGATGAATATATGTATGTAAATGAATTTGACTTTTAAAGTGTAATCAGTAATAATGTATGGAAACTGTGGGCTAATTTTTACCTCTGTATTTGCATCTTTAACTCAAATGCTATACTTGAGAATTTCCACTAATGTATATTTCTTTTCTGCCAAGAAACCTAAAAAATAAGATTTGATGACTGCTAAAAAGATTATAGATATTAGGAAGTCTTTGAAAAACCCATGATCTTTAGAAGTACAACAGGAATAAAATATAATCAAAACCATATGTCTGTGGATAACTGTTTGATGCCCCTGTACCTGGGCTCCATACAAGTAAGGCACACCTATCTCCCACTTAGTTTCCATCTACTTTGTATCACTGCAATATGTCATGATCCTACCCTCATGTCACCATGATAATCAGGAGTGTTATCTGGGAACAGTCAGCCTATGATGGCTCCTCTTGTTCCAAATCAGAGATGTATATTTTGAAAAGATTACTGCTATTCTTTTATTTTGAGCTTTTGCCATCCAGTAACATTCTACATAACATTTTGCCATTTCAGTATTTTCTAGTGACTATTGTCACAAGGTGAGACAGATGTTTACCAATTGTACAGGTCTTACAAAATAATTAGGAGAAACAAAAATACAGATGAAAGCAAATGAATACAGGTTATCTTCTTTGGCACAGTTTAGAGGGTCTTCAAACATAATTGCAAAACCTTTGGTGTTCTTCCTTTTGAGAGGTGGGGTCTAATTCTTCTACTATTGCTTGTGGGTTTGTATTAATGCCTAGATTCTAATGAATAGAACACCAGAAAAATGATGCTGTGTGGCTTCCAAAGTTAAACCATAAATGCTTATACAGCTTTCACCTGACTCTTTTGGGATGCTTGCTCTTAGGACACAGCTGCCATGGAATGATGGTGCCTAGTCCGTCTGTAAAATCTGAATATAAATGTTCTGGCCAACAGATCTGAAGATCCCAGGTAAGAGACAGCACAAAAGCCTTGTGTGAGTGAGGAAGCCTTTGAGATTATCCAGCCCCATTGTCTGACAGCAACTTCAAGAAAGATCCCAGGCAAAAACTGAGTGGTTAAGCCCAGTCCACCCTCAGAACCATGGCGGATAATAGTTTAAGCCATCATTGTTTTTGTATGCCACTAATTTTGTGGTGTTTTTAAAACTCATTAATTGATAATCTGAATGCTGTTCAATGGATATAAAATGCAGGGTGAAAGAGGGCTTTGGTGTTATATAATCTTAGAGAATAATGGTGTAGAAATAACAATAACTCAACATTTTCTGATGGTGTTGACCATTAGATTTTGGTATGTAAGTAAAATAAAATACCTATGTAGAGTCTTAGCACACTCAAATCAGAAGGGAACCTAGGCTCAGACTCCATTTTATATACTTAAAGAATATCAAGTCCAGATTGAGTTCAGAAAATTGTTAGAGACTAGGCTCCGACCCTAAATTCCATGTTTTTTGGTAAGTACTAACAGAGAACACATCTATGGATATATTTAACAGGTAGCTTTTTCCTACAAGGGCAAACAACTGATTACTATTCAGAACAGTAAACAACCTAAAAGATGAATTTTTCTGCTCTTAACATCAGTGAGACTGTGAAACTGTTTGCTTTGAATCATATTCTGCTGTTGCCTTCTCCCATGATACAGCAAAGCAGCAGACTATATTTTAGCAGCACAACTGTGGAAGGAATGAAAAATAAACCTTGATGAAGTCGTTGACATGGATGTCTCTTTTCCTACTCCTTGCAAATCATTCCACCTGCTGCTGACTCCAGGAAAATAAAAATTTCAGATCCTGGCTTTACTGATACTCATAACAAAATAGGGTTGCAAGAGAAAAATGAAAACAGCAGAAGTCTCAAACCATTTTATTATAACTTGGATTTACCATTGTGGTGACCTCATTTAAAGCAACAGCTAATCTTTCCTGTTCTTACAAGCAGATGGTTAACAACATGGATATACTATGAAAAATAATGAATAAACAATATCATCCAGTAGTTCTTAATATGTTAACAATATCCAAGAGTGTCTTGAAGCTCATAAGATTTCTTTCTCAAATAGAATAAGTTTCTCTTTTCTTTTTGTAGCATATTAACCTAACCTTGTAAATAAAAGGTCCTGGAAGTTCTGTTTTAATGAATTGTTAACCCTCCTACTTTGCCCAATTTCTCATTAAGTATGGGCAAGTAAGGAGTAATTCACTTACAATGATGTTTCTGCATATACATAGATATAGATATAGAAACTTTGCCAACATATTTGTGTAATATTCTTTGGGTTTAGTCACATATGCCTGGAATTAGAGTGTCTGCCAGCAGTTGGAAGACTGGTCCAGGTTCTGAAGGTGGGTAATAGGTCTTTATGTTCAAATATTGATGGATGAGGGGACCAAGATAAACACTCAAAAACGGCTATTTGCTTGTTATATCCAAATATGCATATATGAAATATGCATGTATGCTCAATTAAAAACATTATTAATAAAGATGCACTTTGCATACAAATCACAAAGATAAAATCAATCGCATCAAAGCGCATATTTACACTGCAGAGTTTCCTAGTCATTTAGAGATTATTCTGACTAAATTCCACTATTTGTCTAATATCTATTTGTTTTAAAGTTGCTTTATTGTCCTTGATGTTTATCAGGAACATTTGATGTATGCATTCAAGAAAGAGCTTGATTTTTGTAACCTGAGTGATCATCAGTGCATGGAATTTACATCAACTGTTTGTAAACAAAGTTCACAGAAGTATAAGATTTGGATGCATCAGAAGACTTGAGTATAAAATTCACCTTTGATATTTATTTGGTATATTATCTTGGTTACTAATATAAAGCTCTTTTTGCCTCAATATCTTCACTTGTGAAATGTGGGTAACTATTCTGCCTGACATGTTGTGATAAAGACAATATCTGTAAATATGCGTTTAACTCATAAAAAAGATGAAAAATTTAAGTGCTGTTATTATAGAGCAGATGCCATAGATTTCCTCCTTTATATTATAGATTTATATGGAGGGTAGTAGACCCATTTCTAAGTATTTTCCTTTTTAGCGCAAGGGACAACCTTCCCTGCAACTGCCATTATAGCTTCTCCTAATAGCACTGAAAATCACCTTCTGAGATTTCTCTGATGTTACCTCTGTAAGTTGTAAAATCAGAGAAAAAATAAAACGCCGTTAGGTGTGGGACTGCTTCATTGTGTGGGTCTAACATCTCCCTCATGTTTTTGCTTCTTCCTTTCATTACATTTTTATAGTAACTTTGTTCTCAGAAGTTGCATCTACAAAGCAGCCCATTTCTAATACAGCAGTTGTTTAAAACGTTACCTTATTTTAAACCATGAACTGTTCAAATGTTAAACAAAAACTACTAAAGTTTTTAATCCTTTAATTTCTGAATGAAATAACTTAATTCCTTATCTCATGTGACTTTAGTAATTCTAAATATTTGGGAAATGCCTCCAGTATGACTCCGATTCCAGACTGTGTTTATATTATAGTCATTTGTTCATTATTCATTCATTCATTCAACAGATATTTCTCCATATTCTAATATGTGTCAAATATTGTTATTGGGTTTAGAGACTGAGCAGTAACCACGTAAGTCCCTGACCTCTATATTCTTAGTAGGAATATGAATAATGCATGGACAAAAGAGGAAGAAATTTTTGAAAATTCAGGCATTTTTTGAAAATAGAAATAAAATAAACAAATTGAAAAATAAAACAGCTCTGGATGACAAAATCCAGGAAAAACATGTGAATAACAAAGATTTAAGAAGTAGAAACATCAAGGTAAAAGGATAGCTTTTGCATATTTAATCCATTTAAGGTAGAATTGAAATTAAACAACTGGGGACTTTTGGTTATAAAAACACACCCATACACAACACACTAATATTCCTGAAAGGAAACGGGTGGTTTGGGAAGATGGGATGTGAGGCAATGTGTGTTAATTTCTTAACACATTGGTAGTATCTAAAGTTTAGAACAACAGTTTAAAATTTATGATGATTGCAAAATTTTTAGGAAAATTTCTTAGACTCTCATATTTCATTCAAATTCATTGTAGTTTTCTACATCTTTGTTTAAATTCATGTAAGTTTGATAACATTTTCTAAAATATATAATATAAAAATATGTAATATAAGTTATATATATAATATATATAATATAATATATATAATATATATAATATAATATACTATATATTACATATATACACTATATAAAGTATATAGCCCATATATAGTATATAATCATAGGAAGATGATTGTCAGCAAAATTTAGTCATTCATTTTCACTAAATTCTTCACAGTACTGTTTCATTAAATAAGTTAGGACCTGTTAAATTTTCTTTCTACCCCAAGTCCTGCCATCATCTTCAGTTACTTAGACATCAGACTGTCAGATCTTGCATGTACACCTCAGCACTATCTATATTGAGTTCTCCTGTGTACTAGATACTTTACATAAAATATAACATGACTTAATCTTCTTCCACTGCCTACAAACTTGATATTTTCATCTTCATTTTATATATGGAGAAATGGAGACCCACAAAACCAATAATAGATTGAATCAGAATTCAAGACAGACTGACAGTATCACTTTTGTCCCCCTTTTGTGGATTAATGAATGTCAAGATTCATTCAAATTTTAGCACCATTCACAGAAATTAAACATGGTAATATATCAGGAGAGTGTTCTATCACATCACTCTTATTTATAAATGCAATTTGCATTAAAAAATACTATCATCACATCCATTTAGGTGTGTGGACAGTGCTCTAGCTGCTGCCTGTTTACAATGAGTTTGACAGTGTGCATCAAAAATACAGGAAGACGAACGGCTGGAAGGAATTTCCTTATTATGGGGCATAGAAAAGCAAAGTGGAATTCCAGGATAATTTAGATTATCAAACAGCATAAATCTCACTCAGCACATCCAGGATAACAAAATACATCTGCTGAGTACAGAGAAAGCAAAACCCACTGTTTAATTAATGTTTAGAGTTATATGGCATATATGCTTAAAAAAAAAAAATGAGGAAAAGCTCAGTGTTGTGTTATTAACTGCATTACCTGCCTGGTGTATCACTCAGACAAAATAAAGGATTGAGGTGAGAGTTAAAGCAGACCTGCTTTCAGGATTGATACCAATTTTTCACTTGATTCTGTAATTTCAGTTGAGAGTCTCCATCAAATGTGATGAAAATATATCCTCCCCTTTCCCTGCCTGACAGCAGCTGGGTATCTAAAGCAGCAGCAACACGGCTGATAAGCAACTTCCTGCAGTGTTTAGAAAGATGGGTTGGAAGTCCGATAGCTGAGTATACTGTATTTTTCCGAGGAAATAAATATCACCTTCAGAAAAGGCCTACTAAGTTTGATGATAGGTTTTGTTTTTATTTTTTCCTTGCAACACCCCTGATCTCCCAACTCCTTCAACACAACTAGTGCATCCTTAATGATCTTTCCATGTCAGTTTGCCAAATACGTTTCTTTTTCCCTTATTTCTTTTTACTTTTTTTTTTAACAATGGAGGCTGATAGGGGTACATTTTACTAAAATCTGTGTCAAAAGCATCAAATACCGCTTAAACCCTGTTTTACTAATTTTATTTAAATTCATGCTCCCAAATAATACTTTAGATGGTGTTTTAATTTCCTGGCTACTAAAACAAATGCCATGTAATGGATTGGCTTAAGTAATGGGAGTTCATTGGTTCATGGTTTTGAGGCTGGGAGAAGTCCAAAATCAAGACGTCGTCAAGGCAATGCTTTCTCCCAGAAGACAGTGGTGTTCCGGGGCTGGCTGCCACTGCCAGCAATCCCTGATCCTTGACTTTCCTGTCACATGACAGGGCACATGGTGGCCTTGCCTGGCTTCTCCGTTCCATTGACCTCCAGCTTCTGGCTGTTCCCTGTGTTTCATTCTCTCCCTCTCTCTCTCTCTCTCTCTCCCTCTCTCCCTCTCTCTCTCTCTCTCTCTCTCTCTCTCTCTCTCTCTCTCTCTCTCTCTCTCTCTCTCTCTGTGGTCTTCCCAAAAGGCTTTCAATTATACGATTAAACCCATCCTGATTCAGCTGGGCCACACCTTACCTGATGTAGCCTCATCAAAAATCTTATTTATAAATGTTCAGATCCAAAGGAATGAATTTACTTTAAGAACATGTTTTTCTGGGGTACATAGCTCAAAGTACCACTTAGATGGGTTTTGTCGTATACTCTGTGTTGCACTTAGAACTACCAAGGTGAGAAACATAAGCTTAGTCATGAGAAAGAGTGCATTCTGCAACTGAAACATTTCTCAATTATGAAGACTAGAGCCACATTCATCTATGCATAAGCAAACTCATCACATCTGTTCCCTATTTGTCTTCAAGTCACATCTGCTGACTTTACCGAAAAAAACAAGTTGTTGTTTTTTTTTTTCCCCCTTTGCAGTTGGCATATCAGAATCAGTACAGATGGGGCAGTCTCTGAAGCCTTTGCTTTTTCTCCTCCTTTTTCATCACCAGCATCATCGTCATGTAAATCCAAACACAGCTCTTCATCATGAGGACCATGGGGTCACGATGGGAGGAGGGAAAGATTCATTTTATATTGTATTCTGTTTCTGTGATTTTTCTATTTTTTAAGAAATTACCATTACCTCTGAAAATTCTGGTAAATTAACAATCCCCTCATAGTTCCAGAACTCTGAGACACTGCTTGCCTTTAATCTTATCTAATATGCAAAATATCAAATTAAAAAGAACCTTACTCCTGAGGATTTGAGATACTTACTTATTCTGAGGGCTAGCCTAAATATTTATTCTGTCATTTTAAAAAATTATTGTGCCCTAAGAGAAATGCTTTGTACAGATTTTCTCTAAAACACAGCTGTCCAAAATACTACTACTTGATCTGGAGAAAGTGATATATATATGGGATTTGCTGTTTTTGAGAAAAAAAAATTATTTTCATCTTTACCATCACTCTTTAAATTAGAACATAAATTTGTCATTTTAATAGTGTTTATGCCATTTAACTTGCACAAATTCATAACACACAATTTTAATTGTTTTCTCAAAATAATGCTGAAAGCTAATGATAATTTCCTGTTTTATCATGGAAAAAGTTAGGTTTAGAAAGATGAAGTAAACAGACCAATAGTTTATAAGAGGTTAGTGACAAAATTGCCCTTTGCCTTCAATTTTCTGAGTCTAAAATCTGTGCTCTTTTTGTCTTTGTGAATACTTTTTCAATACAGCCAGTACTTTTGCTTAACTTCATATCGTTACCTATCCATGCCCAATATTATAAAATAGTAGCATGAAGTTGTGCTTTGTTCCTTTTCCTGAGAAAGATATATATTACTGCATAAGATGAAAATGAAACTTTTTGTACCACAATCTAAAGAACTAAAAAACTACAAACTCCTTAGTAGTTAGTAGTAATAGGAATGCAGACTAAACTCTAAGTTCTAATCATGTATTTTCCATCATAATCACCTACATACTCAACTGTGTTTTTGTTTTGTACTATTTTTGTTTCATATCTAGGCTTAATAACTTCCTCTTTACCAGCCCCTTTTTTACCCAAATCATTTTCATTTGATAAGTAATAACATTCTAAATGAATTAGCAGTACTTACACACTGTATTTATAAGAAACTTGCTCTTGAATATGGCATTTTTTTTTCCTATTTTTTTTGTACATTACAAAGTATAGTACTTTGTGTATTTTGGAAAATAATATTTTTTGTTTACATTTTTATGAGGGAATGAAAAAATGCATAATCTTAAATGGGGTATATTGGTGGGGTGTAGGAACTTACATTCTGTCTTAGTTTATATGAGATTTATTTGTTCTTTGGGTAAATGGTAAACATGCTAAGTAGGTTCATATATCTATATCTATATCTATATCTTATCTATATCTATATCTATATCTATATCTATATTTGGTTTGGTGTCATGTTGAAAATGTAAATAGTTAAAAGAATTTTACCATCTAGTAAAATCATGCAACATGTAAAAAATTCCAGTTCACTGTCCTTGGAATGACATTGCTCTATTCTAGGTAGGATGAATATTCTGGGGAATGTCCTGATTTCCTTCTGGGACCTGTAAATGAAACTTAAGAAAATGAAAAATATATATTTAAAAAAAAAAAAAACACCTTGTGTGATGATTCACTTTAAATTATCAGAATGAATGTATGATTTTTGTTGTTTCTGTTTAAGGTTTCATATAGACAAAATATAGCCATGTGGATCACTGGGATTTGAAAAAACTATTTCACAGTTAAATGAAAACAACCCTACTGTTTTCTTCTTGAAAACGATTTTTTTCTTAAATAATGAAATTTAATTATCTAGTCTTCAACTAGATAACATAGTAATTCTCATCAATGCAAATCTTGGTTTAGCTTACTAGTTTTTGGATACAAAAAAAGATAGACCAAACAATAAAAAGAAAAAAAAGAAAATGGTGGGACTCCTGATTTCTAATGGAAGCTGTCCATCCCTTTATTACAACAGGAGAAAAGCTGAACAAACGGACTATCAAATGACTCTTCTTGGATGTATCAGAGAACTGAGGGTACAGGATACCCCAATCAGGAGAGTCGGCTGAATCCAGAAAGTCACAATGAGATTAGCTTACCTGGAGCAGAAGCCCCTGGAGTCTTAAATTGGTAGGAACCCTGAAATTTTAGTTTTGATAAATTGCTGGAGGCCAAGTATGGCCTAGTGAGAGTGGGAGAAACTCCTGGGGCCACAGTTTTGGGAGGGCCATCACATTTGTAGGGACCTCCAAAAAAATCCAGCAGGTTCTCAGGGAGAAGGTCAGAGAAAGTCCCTTGGGACTCTAGCAGGAGACTAGAAAGGATAAGCCTTGAGAAATATTAACAGAACTGTATCCATGTCAAGCCATGCTCTCTAGGGTAAAAGGGTTTATCGGAGCTGTGTCACAGCACTTTGAGGGAGGGCTTCCTCTCATTTCATCTCCTTCTAGTGTTTCTGTCTTACATACAGGGTGGGAAAGACATGCAAGAAGAAATATCTGTGAATTTCACAGGCCTACCAAAAGGATGAAATGTAGTTGGAAGTTTGGAAAGTGAATCATCTCCTCCACACCTTACCATTATAACAAACAGGATGATAGCTGAAAGAGTTGCAAGACACAGAATTTCTCTGAAGAAGGATAATTAGTGAAAGAAAAAATCAAGAGAAGAGATAAAAGCAAGGGCATTAGGGGAATTTGCAGCATCTGGCACCTAGAGCTGCAGGAAACATTAAACAAATCCCAAATCTTAGGTAGATTAAAATATATCCTCATATTAAAGGATAATTTAATTCAGTTCACCATATCCTTCTTTCAAAAAAAAAAAAAACTTACAACATATGCTAAAAGTAGAAAAAAAAATCATGGTTTGACTAGACAAAGCAAGCATTAAGACCACACTCAGGTATGATACAGATGTTGGAATTTCAAATATTGAATATAAAAATGACTGTAATTCAACTGTTAACAGCTCTAATGGAAAATATAGACAACAAGCAAGAGCAGAGGGGTAATGTAAGGAGAGAGAGAGAAATTCTACAAAAGAACAAAAAGAAATGAATAATGTCTTTGCTGGTTCTTCAGTAACTTAATAGAGCCAAGGAAAGAATCAGTGATCTTAAAGATAGGTCAATAGAAAGTTCCCCAAGAAAAAATAACCTGGTAACAATCAGCCCAGTGGAGAAGAGACAGGGCTAGCAAAAACAACAACAACAACAAACATATACTTTTGGAGTTGAGGGTGAGCATAATATGGAGAAGACTTGGACTCCAACAGAATCAGGCACATATGCAAACCCAGGAAGCCAGGGCCCTTCTCTGAAAAGCCAGTTTTTCCTGGTTTCTTGTTTCCTCTTCAATTGCTCTCCAACTCCTTATCCTTTTGCATTTCAATAGCCCGTCAGAGCTCCTGTGTCAACTTGACACTCCTGTAAGGGCAGAATTAAAGTTGTCTCTCAGAGTCCAGTAGGAAGAAATAATAAGACTAAAGGGCTAATTTTTAAATAGTCTATACTGGGCCTTCCTTTTTCTTATTTCTTTTTTTTTTTTTAAAGAAAGAACTATTTTAAGTAGCCCATTACAGAAAACCTCAAAGATTTGCCATTGGCCACTGGACCCTGGCAAAAGAAAAGCTAAGATATCTCTGAGAGACAAAGCAATAAGTCTAGTGGGGGAGACAATTCCCTAAAGGGCATAAATCCCTCAAGAAAAGGAGTGCATGGTCCAGCTCAATTGGGAGCCATCCTTCAAAGGAATCAGACCCCAGGGGCTGGAATTCAGAAACCAGCTTTCAGTCATCCATGCCCCCAACAGGGTCAGAGTCACTGGGAGAACTAAAGATTCCATACCTCCTCACACTGGTGGGGGAGCTGCAGGCTTCCAAGCAGCTCCTGCTGGACAGCATAGGAAAAACAAGTCTAGGGGACCCACAGGAGGGTCTCATTCTCAAGGAAACTCCATATCCTCCTCTTGAGATGTGGGCATCTCTGGACTGGGAAAACCTGACTGGGTTTGACAATATCTGAGGAAACCCTCTAACAAAAAGGCTACATAAAGGCAGGGCAAGAAACAGAAAAACAGATCAACTAAATAAAACCTAAATAAGAGGTCTAAAATAAGTTGAACTGAACAAAAAAGGTTAGAGAACAAAGCCAAACAGCAAGAAAAATGTAGGTGAAAGACTGAAAATGAGCTCCAGAATAAACTAATCAAGCAAATCAGATGCCTAGACAGCTTAAGATAATGACCATACTAGGAAACACAAAAATATGGACCAGCCAAATGAACAAACTAATAGTTCAACTGAGATACAGGAGTTGAGACAACTAGTCCTAAATCAATTCAATGAACTGGGGGAAGAACTAATTAAAGATGTTCAAACAAATCTTCTAAATCAATTCAAAAATCAATTCAATGAACTGAAGGAAGATATGGCAAAAGAGATGAAGGATATAAGGAAGACACTGGAAGACCATGAAGAAGAATCTGTAAACTTGACAAAACAAATGGCAGAACTTATGGGAATGAAGGGTATAATGGAGGAGATGAAAAACAATGAAAGGATACAACAGTAGATTTGAACAGACAGAAGAAAGAATCAGTGAAGTGGAAGACAACACATTTGAATTTATATACACAAAATCACAGATGATGAAAAGAATGGAAAAATACAAGGATAGCCTTAGGGAGCTGAGTGACAACATGAAGCACATGAATACACAAGTTATGGGTGTCCCAGAAGGAGAAGAGAAGGGAAAAGAGGCAGAAAGAATAATAGAAGAAATATTCACTGAAAATTTCCCAACTCTTAGGAAAGACAGAAAATTACAGATTCAAGAAGTACAGCACACCCCAAACAGAAAAGATCCCAATATACCTACTCCAAAAGCACTTACTGATCAGATTTTCCAAAGTCAAAGACAAAGAGGGAATTCAGAAGGAAGCAAGAGAAAAGCAATCCATCACATACAAGGAAAGCTCTATAAGACTATGTACATATTTCTCCACAGAAACCACAGAAGCAAGAATACAGTGGTATGATATATTTAAGATACTGAAAGAGAAGAAATGTTAACCAAGAATTCTATATCTGGCAAAACTGTCATTCACAAATGAGGGAAACATTAAAATATTTTCAGACAAACAGACACTGAGAGAGTTTGTGAAAAAGAGACCCATGCTGTAAGAAATACTAAAGGGAGTGCTACAGATTTATAGGAAAAGACAGGAGAGAGATGTTTGGAGAAGAGAGTATGAATGAAGATTATCAGGAAGGGTAAAAGGAAAGAGAGAAAAAAATAACACATGCCATATAAAATCCGAAAGACAAAATGGTAGAAGAAAGTACTGCCCCTGAAGTAATAATACTAAACATTAATGGGTTAAACTTCAAAATAAAAAGACAGAGACAGACAGAACGGATTTAAAAACAGGACTCATCTATATGCTGTCTACAAGAAACTCACTTTAGACCCAAGGACAAAAATAGGATGAAAGTTAAAGGTTGGAGAAAGATATTTCATGCAAACAGCAACCAGAAGAAAGCAGGAGTAGCTATATTAATATCAGAAAAATTATACTGTATCTCATCAATGGATAGAACATCTAGACAGAGGATCAATAAGGAAACAGAGATGTTGAATTATATGATAAATGAACTAGACTTGACAGACATTTATAGAATACTACAAAACACAACAATAGATTACACATTTTTCTTATGTGTTCATGGAACATTCTCTAGGATAGACCGCCTGTTGGGTCACAAAGTAAGTCTCAACAAATTTAAAAATATTGATATTATACAAAACAGTTTCTTAGATCATAATGGAATGAAGTTGGAAATAAATAACAGGCATAAGATTGTAAAATTCACAAATACATGGAAAACACACTCTTAGAAAACGAGTGGGTAAAGGAAGAAATTACAAGAGAAATTAGAAAATACCTTGAGGCAAATGACAAAGTTACTACAAAAAAAAAGAAAATTGTAGACCCATCTCTTTAATGAATATAGATGCAAAAATCTTCAACAAAATAGTGACAAATCAAATCCAGCAGCAATTAAAAGAATTATACACCACGACCAGTTGGGGTTTATTCCAGGGATGCATGGCTGGTTCAACACAAGACAATCAATTAATGTAATACACCACATAAATAAATCAAAGCAGAAGAATCACATGATCATCTCAATCAATCAAGGCAAATGACAAAATTCAAAATCCTTTCTTGATGAAAGCACTTCAAAGGATAGGAATAGAAGGAATTTTCTCAATATGATAAAGGCAATATATGAAAAACCCACAGCTAACATCATACTCATTGGGGAAAGACTGAAAGCTTTCCCTCTAAGATCAGGAACAAGATTTTTCAACATTGTGCTGGAAGTTTCAGCTGGAGCAATTAGGCAAGAAAAAAAAATAAAAGGCATCCAAACTGGAGAGGAAGAAGTAAAACTTTCACTTTTTGCAGCTGACATGATACTATATGTAGAAAAGCCAGAGAAATCTACAGCAAAGCTATTAGAATTAATCAATGAATACAGCAAAGTGACAGGCTACAAGATCAACACACAAAAATCTGTAGTGTTTTTAAACACAAGTAATGTGCAACAAGAGGAATAAATCAAGAAAAAATTCCATTTACATTAGCAACCAAAAGAAACAAGTATTTAACAATAAACTTAACAAAGGTCATAAAAGTTCTTTACAGAGAAAACTACAAGAAACTGCTAAAAGAAATCAAACAAGACATTTAAAAAATGGAAGAACATACCATGTTCATGGATTGGAAGACTCAATATAATTAAGATGGCAGTTCTACCTAAACTGATTTAGAGATTCATGCAATACCAATTTAATTCCCAACAACTTACTTTGCAGAAATAGAAAAACCAATAGCCAATTTGGAATATCAATGTGCCCCAAATAGCCAAAAAACCTTGAGAAAGAGGAACAAAGTGGGAGATCTCACACTACCTGACTTTGAAGCATATTACAAAGCTATAGTGCTCAAAAGAGCATGGTACTGGCAAAAGGATAGATATACCAAAAAATGGAATTGAATTGAGTGTTCAGAAATAGACCCTTAAATCTAAGGAAAATTGGTCTTTCACAAGGCAGTCAAGCCAAAGCAACTGGGACAGAGCAGCCTCTTCAGGAAATGGTATTCTGAGAACTGGATATCCATTACCAAAAGAATGAAAGAGGACTTCTCTCTCATACCTTATACAAAAATTAACTCGAAATGGATCAAAGACCTAAACATTAGCACTAAGACCACAAGACTCTTAGAAGAAAATGTAAGGCAATGTCTTAAAGTTCTTGTGATAGGAGGTGGTTTCCTAGACTTTCTACCCAAAGCACAAGCAACCAAAGAACAAATAGAAAAATGGGATCTCCTCAAAATTAAACACTTTTGTACATTAAAGGACTTTGTCAGAAAGGTAAAAAGGCAGCCTACACAATGGAAGACAGTATTTGGAAACCACATATCAGATAAGGGTTTAATATCCTGAATATATAAAGTGATTCAACAAATCAACAACAGAAAGACAAACAGCCCAATTAAAAAATGAGCAAAAGACATGGACAGACACCTTTCTGAAGAAAAAATACAAATGGATCTAAAACATATGAAAAAAAATGCTCAACTTCACTGGCTATTAGGGAAATGCAAACCAAAACCACAATGAGATATCATCTCACACCTACCAGAATGACCATTATCCAAAAAACAGAAAATTCCAAGTGCTGGAGAGGATGTGGAGAAAGAGGCACACTTATTCACTCTTGCTGGGAATGTAGAATGGTGCAACCACTCTGGAAGACAGTGTGGCATCTCCTCAGGAAGCTATGTATAGATTTTCCATATGACCCACCTATTCCATTACTAGGTATATACTCAGAGGAGATGAAAGTTAAGACACAAAAGGCCTTTGTAAACAGATCTTACTGAGGTGTTATTCATGATAGCCAAGAGATGGAAACAGTCCAAATATCCCTTAATGGGTGAGTGGATAAGCAAATTGTGGTGCAAACACACAATGGACTATTACAGAATGTAAGAAAGAACAAAGACACAGGACATACAATAAAGTGGATGAATCTTGAGGACAATATGTTGAGCGAAGTTAGCCAGAAACAAAAAGAACAAATACTGTATGGTCTCACTAACATGAACTAACATTAATGAGCAAATTTTGAGTGTTAAAAGCTAATAGCACAGGCTACCAGGAGATTGAAAGAGGGTAGAGATCGGGCATTTGATGCTGAAGCACTACAGAATGTTAAACAAGATTGACTGTATAGATCCAGAAATAGATACTATAATACCGGGTAATGGTAGCACAATATTGTAAGTACAGTGAACAAAGATGAAAATGAGAAAAGCTGAAAGAGGTGGGCTGGGGGCATGTATGACACCTGAGATAAAGATAGAAGATAAAGACTTGGACTGTAGAACTCAGCAAAAACTGGGGTGGTCAATAATTGTGACTAAATGTACAAATATAAAAATGTTCTTTCATGTGGGAGAACAAATGAATGTCAACCATGCAGAGTGTTGAAAAAGTGATAGTATTGGGGAAAATATATATTCAAAGCAATCTGGAGTCTATGGTAACAGTACCATTGTAATATACTTCCATTAAATGTAACAAAGGCAATATACCAAAGCTAAATGTGTATGAGAGGGGGATTTAAGGGAGGGCTATGGGATTCTTGGTAGTGGTGGTGTTGTCTGATGCTACTATTATATTGTATTGTATGATATTTTATTTTTATTTATATTATCTTTTTCTATTATTTGTTAAAAAAAGAAACTTTTTCATAGTTATTAATATGTTCAAGTGCTGACTCTGTTGATAAATGCACAACTATATGATGACAGCATGAACAACTGATTGTACACTGTGATTAATTGTGTGGTATGTGAATATAGCTGTCTAAAATTGTAGAAAAAATATAAATAGGGATAAAAGTGCTGGAAAAATATGGATAGAGGGATGAACATATTTACTGTTGTTTAGGAGGCAGAATGGTGTTGCCTTTCTAGAGGACAGTGTGGTGGTTCCACAAGTAGCTAAATATTCAGGTGCCATAAGGTCCTACAACCTCATTGGAGGGCATATACTTAGAAGATCTGAGAACAGGGACATGAAGGGACATTTGCACACTGCTGTTTGTGGAGGCAGTATGCATGATTTGCAGTGGGTGGAGGTGGCCTACGGGTACATCAACTGAGGAACAGAATGGTGCACTATTGTGTGTGCGTACAGTCGAATATTGAGCGACTGTGAGAAGGAGCGAAGCTGTGAGACACGCAAGGAGGTGAATGGATCCTGTAGACAGCATTTTGAGTGAAGTACACCAGAAACAAAGGCAAACACTATAATGCCTCACCAATATGGACTAACTACAATGTATAACCTCAGAATTGAATCTTAGAGCACAGTTTATCAGGGGAAAGTTTATTGTAATGGTCCCTAGATTGTAAGCTCTGATAGCAGTCATATCTATTCCTGAATTGTAATGGCTGTCTCCAGATTCTGAGATGCTGATGCCTTTGTGTATAACCTGATATATCCCTGGAACTTTGGATATCTGTGTGACACCTGAAACTCAGAGCTAGAACTCAGCAGATACGAATGCCAGTATTAGCATATACAGAAACTTAAAAAAGCTAAAAAGGAAAAAGATTCCAGACTCCAATTAGAGATATGAATGAAGTAGATCTGGTTAGGACTAGGGAAAATCAGGCCAAAGGTTAAAGGATGATACTGTGTTTTAAATCTTCAACTTCCATGTGAGACCACAGGAAGAGATATTTATTTGGTGCAAGATCTATATTTCCTAAACGATTTAACTCATATAGTTTGTTCAAACACCATAATTACATGGAACTTTGAATAGGAAGTGAGAACTGGTAGGTGTGTATAGGTTAGTGTGGAATAGTGACACATCCCAAAGTAATCTGGGAAAAGAATAAAAATATATATGCAGGTCCCCCCTAAGGAGTTGGACTTCCTTACCTGGATTGTTGCTGATGTTCTCAGGAACACTGAAGACCAAAGTTTTGGTATCCTGAGCCCTCTATCTTGGAACTTGCCCTTATAAAGCTCATTACTGCAAAGGAGAGGCTAAACTTGCTAATAATTGTGCCTAAGAGTCTCCCCCTGAGTACCTCTTTGTTGCTCAGTTGTGGCCCTCTTTCTCTAGCTAAGCCAACTCAGCAGGTGAACTCATCGTCCTCCCCCCTAATGGGATCTGACTTCCAGAGTTGTAAATCTCTCTGGCAATGCAGGATATGACTCCCAAGGATGAATCTGGACCCAACATTGTGGGATTGAGAACATCTTCTTGATCAAAAGGGGGATGCAAAATGAAATGAAATAAAACTTCAGTGGCTGAGAGATTTCAGATGGAGTCGAGAGGTCACTCTGGTGGGCATTTTTACACACTATATAGATAACCCTTTTTAGGTTTTAATGCATTGGAATAGCTAGAAGTAAATACCTGAAACTATCAAACTGCAACCCAGTAGCCTTGACTCTTGAAGATGATTGTGTAACAATGTAGCTTACAAGGGTTGACAGTGTGATTGTGAAAGCCTTGTGGATCACACTCTCTTTATCCAGTGTATGGATGGATGAGTAGAAAAATGGGGATGAAAAACTAAATGAAAAATAGGGTGGGAGGGGGAATGATTTGGGTGTTCTTTCTTACTTTTATTTTCTTTTTTATTTTTACTACTTCTGGTTCAAGGAAAATGTTCAAAAGATAGATTGGGGTGATGAATGTACAACTGTATGATGGCACTATGAATAGTTGATTGCATACCACAGATGACTGTATGATATGTGAATATATCTCAATAAAACTGAACTTAAAAAAAAAAAAAAAAACACCAGCATTGAACAAGATGCAGAATTCTGTTATGTGATGGCAAATTTAGATTAGCTTCAAGTGTATAGTAAATTACAAGGCAACAACTAAAAATATTAAAAGAAGTATAAATTGATGCACCAAAGAAAAACTAGCAGTGGATCATATGTATCAAAATGCTCAAGTATGGATAGAGAAGGCAGCAAAAGAATTCTACCAACAAATAGAAAACAATTATAGACATGATTGGTATCAACACAAATGTAAACTACATTCCATGAGAATCATCTAAATATACCAATTAAAAGAGATTGCCACAGTGAATAATAATAACGGCCAAATACATGATGGCTGTCAGAAACCTACTTTAAATATAAAAGGACAGATAGATTAGATGTAAAAGGTTAGAGAATGATATACCACGTTAACCTTAATCAAAAGAAGTTAATATTATTTATATTAATTCCAGACAAAGCAGACATCAGAAGAAAGAGAATTAGTAAGGAGAAACAGGAGAGCAACATAATGATAAAGGGGTCAGTTCTTCAAAAAGATGTAATTTTAAACATGTATGCACCTGACAAAAGAGCATCAAAACTCGTAAGGGTAAAACTAATAGAGAGAAAAATGGAAATAGACAAATCCACCACTGTGGTTGGAGATTTCAGCTTTCCCCTCTCAATAATTGATAGGACAAGCAGGCAGGAAAACAAATAGGGTATAGTTGATCTGAACAACACTCTCAATCAACTTGTACTATCAAATGAACATTTAGAATATTCCATCCAATTAAAGCAAAATAAGCATTCTTCTTGAGCTTACTTAATAAGGTAGGCCATATTTTTGGCCATAAAACACTCCTCAACAAAATTTAAAAAGTAGAAATCATACAAAGTATGTTCTCTTACCAAAATGGAATTAAACTAGAAATCAACAACAAAGAGCTAGGTGGTAATTCCCCAAACATTTAGAAATTAAATAACATATACTAAATGACACATGGGTCAAAGAAGAATTCTCAGGAGAAATTAGAAAATATTTTGGATTAAATGAAAAAGGAAGTACATCCCATCAATATTTGTGGGAATCAATAAAAGTAATGCTTAGACAGAAAATTATAGCATTAAAATGCATATTAGAGGAGAATAACAATCTAAAAATCAATATCCTAAACTATCACCTTAGGAAATGAGAGAAAGTAGAGCAATTTAAGCCTAAAGCAATCAGAAGATAACATAATTAAATTGGAGTGGAAATCAATGAAATTAAAAACAGGAAAACAAAAGAGAAGATCAATGAAACAAAAAAAACTGGTTCTTTAAAAAGATTAATAAAATTGATAAACCTTTATCCAGGCTAATCATGAAAAGATGAGCAAAGACAGACATTGCCAATGGCAGAAATGAAAGCTGAATCATTGCTATGGATCCCATGGACATTTAAAAGATAAAGGAACACTATGAGCCACACTATGTCCACAGATTTTATAATTTGTTAAATGGATCAATTCCTTATAAAACACAATCTGTCAAACTCACAGAAAAAGATAACCTGAAAAGCCCTATGTTTATTAACAAGTTGAATTAATAATTAATAACCCTCCAAAACAGAAGTGCTGGGCCCAGAAAGTTTCACTGTTTAAAGAAACATTTAAAGAAGAAATAATATCAATTCTTTACAATATCTTTCATACAATAAAAACAGACAGGACACTCAATCAATTCTATTAGGCCAGCATTACCCTAACAGCAAAACCAGATAAAGACATTACCAAACAGTAAAACTGTAGAAGACTAGTATTTCTCATGAAATTAGAGGCAACAATCTGCAACCAAATAGTACAAATCAATTCCTACGATGTATAAAAATAACTATAAATCAAGATCAGTAGATTAATTCCAGGTGTGAAAGGCTGATTCAACAATCAAAAACCAAATCAATGTAATCCCCCAAATCGAGAAGTAAAATCATATGATCAAAAAAACGGTGCTTAAAAAATCAATAGCCTTCATTACAAAAATCTCTCAGAAAATGAGGAATGGATAACAACTTCATAAATTTGATAGAAACTGTCAAAAAACCTATATATCATACTTAAGGATCCAGGCAATACAAGGTTGACTTTTTTCACCAGTCCTACTGCAATCCTACCATCGCATTAGAAGACTTAGCTAGTGCCATAAATCAAGAAATGGAAATAAAATGTATACAGAGTGGAAAGGAAGCAATAAAACTGTGTGTGTTTGCAGATAATAATATGCTCTATGTAGAAAATCCTAGAGTCGACCAAAAAAAATGGATGTATTCAGCAAGTATAGCAAGGTCATAGGATACAATGCCAACATACAAAAGTCAATTGCTTTCCTATACACCAGTAATAAACACTTGGAATTTGAAATAAAAAAGATATTTTCAATAGAACTTGAAAACTGCATAAATCTGCAAAGTATGTACAGCACGTATATGTGTAAAAGTGTAAAACACTGATGAAAAAAGATCAAAGAATGTCTAAATAAATGGAGACCTAGTCCATGTGCATGGATTGGGAGTTTCTTTATTTTTAATATGTCAATTCTTCCCAACTGGACCCTTAGATTTATCACAATCCCAGTGGAAATCCAGCAATATATTTTGTAGATATCAAAAAGAATTTTTTTTAAAAGTGTTAAAGATCTGTATAGTCACCTAACCTGAGAAGATATTCTAAAGACAAGTAAGCATATAAAAAGTTACTCAACATCGTTTATCATTAGAGAATTTCAGATGAAAACAACAGTGAGGTATCAATAGTCAACTATAAGAATAGCTAAAATCCAAAATATAAAAAAATTGAAAAACAACTTTATCAGCTGTTGGGGAGGTTGGAGAAACCTGGAAACCCTCATTCATTGGTGGTAAAAATGCAAAATGGTGCAAACACTTACAAAACTAAACAAAATCTGAAATATGATTTAGTAATCCTGTTCCAAATTATTTAACAAACTGATCTGATAACTTATATCTGCATAAAAACAGGCAAGACGATAACAGCTTTATTCAAAATCACAAAAAAAATGGAAATAATCAAGATGTCCTCCAATCAGTGAATATATAAGCAATAATATACATACAATGGCATATTATTCAGCAATAAAAAGAAATGAGCTATCAAATCAGGAAAAGACATGGTTGACTCTTAAATGCACATTACTGTGTGAAAGAAACCAGTTTGAAAAACATACATACTTCTATGGTTCTTATTCTAGACATTCTAGAACAGCTAAATCTTAAAGATGGTAAACAGATCAGCAGTTGTCAGGGATTTAGTGGGTAGGGATGGGATATTCAACAGATGAAGCACAGGGGAAATTTTAAGGAGAAGAAACTATTTTTTATGATCTTGTAATGGTTCATACAGGATATGCCTTTCAATGAGGACATTATTGAAATGAGGGGACAAAGGTAATTTATAGTGGAAAAACATTACAAAACTATCTCCAGTCAGATGATCTAGCTTAACAACTGGAAAAGTAATATTGTTAATTTGTACTCTTGACATGAAGAAAATGGCATTTTACCTCTGTGGTCTACCTCCTCAAAACACATTACCCCAGTCTAATCATGAGGAAAATTTTAGACAAACCCCAGTTGAGGGGCATTCTACAAAATACTTGACCAGTACTCCTCAAAATTGTGCAAGTCATCATTAACAAGAAAAATTTGAGAAACTGTCACATTCAGCATGACTATTCAATGTAATGTGTAACCTGGAGGGGATTTTGGAATAGGAAAGGACATTAGGGAGAAAGTAAGAAAATATTAATAAATTTTGGACTTCTATTAATAATAATCTATCATTATTCATTCATTAATTGTGAGAAATGTACCATACCCATATAAGTTATTAATACTAGAGGAAACTAGGTGTGAGGTATACAAAACTCTCTAGATTTTCTTTTCACATACCAGAATGGTTAAAATTAGAAAGACTGACAAAACTAAGTATTGGTGATGATGTACAGGAAAGAAAATTCTCATTAATTGTTGCACAGACTGTATATTGTTTTACTTTCCATTATATAAAGTAAAAAGACAAACAATGTGTTATGGTATTAGAACACTGGAAATGATTACTATGGATAGAAGAGATGGAGTATTTATTGGGAAGAGACATGAGGCATATTTCTAGGGTGCCAAGAATATTCTATATCTTGACTTGAGTGATTGTATGGGTGTGCTCACCTTGTGGTGATTTACTGAGTTATAAATTTATGTATTTTGTACTTCTTTGAATGCATGAAAAATCTCTATAGAAAAATATATTAAAATGTTCCTCCAACTGCCATTATCTCCCTATTTATGAATATCTAGGATATGAATTTAAACTCTATTTTGAAAAAATTTTATTACAGAGAAGTTATAAAAATGGGTTTCCATATACCATTCATCAAGCATGCCATAAGTCTAAATACATATGACCATATTGCAATTACTAAACCATAAAATTAATATTGTACAATGGTATTCAATTAACTAAACTACAGGTCTTAATTCATATTTTATTGTTTTTATTTTCCTACTAGTGTCCTTTTTCAGTTCCAAGATCCAGTGCAGAATCCTACATTGCATTTAATTGTTGTGACTATTTTATCTTCTCTATTGATTGACAGTCATTGTCTTTCATTACATTGACATTTTTGAAAAGTACTGGTCAGTTATTTTCTAGAAAATGTGTTTATCTGATTTTCCCATAATTGCATTGAGGCTATTCGTTTTTGGCAAGAATACCACTGAAGTGATAGGTCCTTCTCAGTACATCATATATTAGGAGTACATAGAGTCTATTTGACTTATTACTGGTAATGTTAACCTTGATCACTTGGTTAAGGTGGTATCTGCTGGATTTCTCAACTGTAAGGTTGCTACTTTTCTCTTTGCAATTAATATGTATCATGAAGGACATATTTTGAGGCAATGAAAATTCTATGTTTCTTCTGGAACTTTCACTCATTGATTTGAGCTTTCATTGAAGGGCCTTGCCTACAATTGACACTGTAGTATGTGTCTAATGATAATTTTATATTTCAGTATGATTAGATTTTTAAATGAGATAAAAATTAGGAAGCATGAAAAATATCAGTTTTTTTCACAGAATTAAACAACCTATATCTCTCTGGTTTTACCAGTCTATGAGTTAAAATATGATTGTTTTTATCTTTTAAAACTGTATCTTTATGGTGTGAATACCACTGGACTAGAAATGTATCACTTCAAAGTGATTCACAGATACATCAGAGGCTTCCATAGCACATTGCTCTTGTGTGTCCTTGAAAAAGTCATCTTTCTTTTGTTCTTGTTTTCTGCATTTTTACATCTTGATACCAAGCTTGTTCTGCTGCTACTGATCCTCAAGAAATTGCCTTTTACTTGAATACATTGTTCTTCAATTATGTTAATTAGAAAAGTTGTGGGTTTAAAGAACAATCATACATAAAATACAGGATTTGTATACCACACCTGACATTGGTGTAGAACATTTGCTACAATTGCTGATAGCACATTTTCATAATTGTACTATTAACTACAGTCCATGGTTTAAATTAGAGTTCACTTTTTGTACAGTGTAGTTCCATGATTTTTTTTTTAAGTTTTTCGTTACAGCCTATACAATCTGACATTTCCCCTTTTAATCACATTCAGATATGTATTTCATTTTTGACATCTACTGATAAGCCCTCTAACATTAGCCTATAGCTTCCAAGATTTGGAAAATGACTTCTCACTGCTTCTAGAGACTGAAGAGGAAGAAAGTGAACAGCCATCTTGATTGCTGACTTGATTGAATGGCAAGTGGTTTTGAGGTCAAAGGGAGGATGAATGAAGCAATGCATGTTTCAAAGTTGCCTTTATGATGCAAACATTTTTATCTTGAAATATCTAAATATAAGGAATCTAAGGGAGATATGTATTTTATGTAGTAGAATATGTGATAAAATGTCTGTTTTAATGTTTGCTGGGGTGGCTGGGATGGTAGTTTTTTCCATTTCAATAGCTTTGTCTCTAAATCATGGGGATTTGCAGAAGTGAGAAAAGAGTGTGGAGATGAGAAAAGGAATAGCTCAGAGCTGTGCTTATTATGAAACCTCTTAACTCCTTTTTATAATTTCTTAGCAGTCAGTGTTTAATTACAAGTGTTGGAATCTCCAGAAAAAGATCAAACATATGGATAGCAGAAGTCAGTACTAATCTGCCCCAATGTATATTTGAATTCTACCCCATCTCAGAACCATAAATACATTCCTTATTTTAAAACTCCAAAACAAGAATTTATAGACATAATTGTTTTCACTGATAGGTACACGTTTACTCAAATTTACTTTAAGGCATTTGTAAATAAGAACTCCTCATGACTTATCAATCTTATGTATCTAGTCAGATTAACAAATGACAGAAACATTTAGATGACTAATTTCTTCTTTAACGTAAGGAGAAGCCTGCAGTCTTGCTGGAGACCTTAGCCAAACAGTCTTAAGACATTAGAACTGGTCCATGGGTTGAAATGGGTCGGGCTAAGGAAGAAATCAATAAGGCAGTGATTTAAATTGAATGTCAGTGAAGATAATATGAACAAGAACATACCTTGCAAGTACAGGGAAGAAAAGAAAACAAACACCTAAAGTGGTTAAATATGTTTGCCTCTGAGGACAAAAGCTGGCATAATGGAGGTCAATAATGTTGTCTTTTTGGTGCTATAGGATGTTTATCCTTTATTTTGAAAATCTTTGCCAATTTAACAGTTAATTTAAAAAATCAATATCTGTATATGTTTGCATGTGTATACAATTTACAAATCAAGGGTTAAATTAGATTATGTAATATGAATTATCGGAAAGGAGTTACCTCTCTCATATAATAGAGGAATACAATAGTATTAGCCTTGAATTCAAAGGACCTAAGTTCAAGTTCAAATTCAGTCATCTCCCATCTCTAGATAACTATTATTTACCTGAAAATGTTGATGATAAAAGACTGCAAAATTGTTACCCATTGCTTTGTGGATCAAATGTGATAATGCAGACTTTTCCTTTCAGAAAGTATTAGAAATACAAGTTATTAATCTTGCCAAAACCTCTATAGCATTTTTAAGACATGCAAATGTTATGTTATGACAACAGCTACAGCTGGAAGTCATTACTACTCTATCTCTTGCTAAGTTCATTCATGCAGCCTATGTGATTGATGTCTGATTGTACTTTCCTTGAATAAACCATTAATCTATGCTACATAATTCTCAAGGTTTTAGCTGTTTCAGAATAATATTGTACCAGCTCATGTTACTGCTGATCCTTGGTTTTCTTTGGATAGTAATGATTGTATACATACTAATACATTTTGGTTAGTCTCTTATGGAACAGGAGCAAATGACTCTTGCTATCTTTGGTTTCTGGAAAACTTCTCTAAAGTGATAAGCCAAAATAGAGAGTATTTTTTCTCTTAAAATTTTCAAAGCTAACACTGTATCAAGATACCACAAAGGGCTTATAATGATGTGCTACACTTTACTTTCCCAAAATATGTTCCACTTCCTCTGAAGTGATCTGCTGCCTTTACAGAAAATGTGATTTGCTAATCCATGTTTTGGTTTGCAGAACTAGGTTTGCATGCCTAGCTCATATCCCTCACCTATCAGAAGTTGTATGAAAGTAGTATATTGATAAGTGTGAAAGCTAAATTTTGCACAGTACTAACCATGGCTCACAAAAAATAATGACACAGAATCAAATAGCACACCATGATACTCTAAAGAAAAATGGCCAGGAAATAAATTGTTATAAATAAATTGTTGGTTCTAACTCCTCATTGACTTTGTCATGACCTACAGGAATCCATAGGTAATCAAAAGCCATGATGAAGCTACTTGAAAATCATACTTCAAGGGAATATGCTTTAAGTCTTCTCAGCATCTCTGGCTCTGGAAAGCTAAGTCTGTGTGTCAACAATATAATAGATATTCTTTAAAAGCCTTACTTATTGTTTCTGTTCCCATAGTTTTCTGGCAGAGAAACAACCAAGGCATTGGGAAGTGTTTATAGATTTTAAAATGAGAAAGGAAGAGACCGATCTATTGTAGAAAGGTATGACTGATCTGTCTCTAGAATCTCAAAATAAAATAAAATAAAATAATCTTAAAGAATACATCTTTCATATTTGTTTTGAAAGCTATCGAGATCACTGCTGCATATTACAGCCAACATATTTCCTTTGGATTAGAGAAACATGTTGTCATTGCCATCATATAAGATTTAAAAATGAAATTTGAACTTCTACGTCCAGAAAATGCAATTTTATACAAGATGATCCAAAAATTACCACAGTTAATTAAAATCTATTAGTTGGGTTTCCATATCTGCCCCTAAATAATTATATAATTTTACACAAGTCACTCAACCTATTTTCTTACGTCAAAAATGAGGAAGTTAGATGAGATGATAGTTGTGGTACCTCCTAATGTAAATACATGATGTGGCTTGAGTAACAAATATATCCATTTTACTGTCATTATGGGATAAGTAACAAATAGCTCAACTTTACTGTAACACCTTTTCAAACCAAGTAAATATCCATATAACAACTGAGAGAAATAAAGAAGGAAATAGTCCAGACAAATTAATTGCCAAATTAGCTGCTACCAAGATCATACTACAAACTGCATGTTCTTTGCACATGCATGAATATTTTAAACTCGCTTATAATCCACAGGACACTTAACAGGAAATATTTTCAAGCTTTCTGATCTGCAGAGCAGATGAGAAGAAGCAAATTATCACAAGAAGAGAAGACTAAAATACACAGGTACTTCAGCACAAGTGAGAAGTAATAGTGCATAGGCAGGGAAGAGAAAGGAAAAAAATAAAAAGTAGACATTAGACATCACAGAACACAGCATACATGGAGATATTCAGCATATAAAGAAAATAATGGACTTTCACAAAAGATTGGAAAAATTGAGAAGAGGATTCAAGTTCAATGTACTATAAGAAAGCAGGAAAATACTTAATATCTTGCAGCACCTTTATAATAAACATGGTCACAAAAAGTGGTTAAAATACAATAAAATAAATGGTTAAAATGGTTAAAATATAATGGCAAAACAATTAAAATTTAGCATACTTTATTGAAGAGCAAAGATGCAAGTACCTGCTATACAGGTAGTTCTAGATCTCAAGTAGTTCACAAACCAGTTGAAGAGAAAAATAAGTACACAATTACACTTCAGTGTGATAAGTGAGTTAGTAGATGTAATGTCTTAGTTTTCCAGGCTGCTACGACAAAGACCACACAATGGGTTGATTTCAACAACAGGAATTTATTGGCTCAAAGTTTTGAGGTTAGAGAAGTCCAAAATCAAGGTGTCAGCCAAGCAATGAAAGAAAGAAATTTATTTGGAAAAATTTCAAATTTTTCTGAAAACAAATTGATTCAGAAAAATTTCAAATCATTTATGAAGATAATTCTACACTCAAGGAAATGGAGCATAATTTTCTACCCTTTAAGTGTACACTGTGCATAGTGACTTCCTTCAAAGTGTACAGTATGTGAAAAGGAGGAAAATGAGCAACTTTGTAGTAGAAGAATCTGAATAACCCTACCTTTGTCAGGTTTTCAAAGTCAATGTCATCAGTTATAAGTCAAGTTTTTAAGGTACACTTGAGGTGTTGAGAATGGTACTTCACTTCTGTGAAAAACAAAACAAAACAAAACAAAACAAAACAGTCTCATGAGAAAAACACCAGACAAATCCCAATTCAGGAACATTCTATAAAATGCTTGACCGGTTCTCCTCAAACCTGTCAAGGTCATCAAATACAAGGAAAATCTGACAAACTACCACAGCCAAGAATTGTCTAAGATGTAACAAACAAATGTAATGCATATCCTTGATGGAGTCCTGAAACAGGAACAACAACAAAAAAAAAGATATTAGGGAGAAATTAAGAAAATCTGAATAAAGTATGGAGTTCAGTTAATATTAAAATACCAACATTGGTTCATTGTCTGTAACAAATGTACCATAGTGATGTAAGATGTTAACAAGAGGAAAACTAGGTATGAGGTATATGGGAAACTACGGTAAAATCTTTGCAACATTTATAAAATAAAAATTTCATTAAAAATTGATCCATTTCCTTTTAAATTTTTGATTGTAGTAACATATATAACTCAAAATTTCCCATTTTGGTCCCTTCAGGTGTACAACTCGTTGGTATTAATAATATTTGCAGTGTTGTGCTACCAACACCAACATGCATTACTCCAATATTTTTATCACCCCAAAAGGAAAGTCTGCACCCATTAAGCAATAACTCCCCAAACCCTTACCCTTTGACCCCAGTAACCTGACTCCACAATCTGTCTCTATGAATTTGCTTATTTTAAATATTTCAAATAAGTGAGATAACAAGTTATTTGTCTTTTTATGTCTGGCTTATTTCACTCAACATGATATCTTCAAGGTTATTTTTTAGCACAGCATGGCTATCCGTGACATTTCTGGGGAAAGAATCAACTTCCACTAAATTAGCATAATTATAAAACAAAAGGAAATAACCAATTGAATATTTATAGCAATAAAAAAACACTGAAATTATATAGAAAAACAGCAAAAACAAAACAAAACAAAAACTAAGCCTTTATCTTGCCCTTGCTTTTGAAATGGATACTTTTGCAGAAAAGCAGGAAAATGGTTTGGGGTTATAAAACCTTATGTCTTGATGTATTTTGAGCCCCAAAGACAGACTTGGAAGAAAGGATGAGGTGCCAGTTTCCACAGACCTCAGGCTCCGTACAAATCTCAGTGGGTGGAGAAGTGTGCAAGAGAAGAGCACTAAAGAGGGCTTACATGCTGTAGATCCCTGAGACTGGACCCCAGACTCTGCCTTTCAGGAAACCCTAGGAATGGCTGTGAGAAAAAAATGCAGATAGGATTGGAAACTTGAGAGCAGAGGAGACCTGGGCCACCACGTGTTTACATGGTAGATCCCGGAAAAGACCACAGAGTAGAAATGCCTGGTGAGCCTTCAGGTTTTACCTTTGTTTGGGAGGTGCTGGGAGCTTTGTGGGCCATAGAGTGAAAAGAAAAAAAAAAAAAATTCAGCCAATGCTAGTTTTCCCTTCTTCTAACCATCATACCTTCACTCTCATTCCTCCACCCCTGTCCTACACAATATCACTGTGTGAGTCACTCTAGTTTGGATGTAATACGGGGAATGTGTGAAGGATATTCAGTTGACCAAGACAGGGGTTCCACTAACAGGCAGAATTGTGATTCTTACCAAAAAGTGGAATCAATTATAGAAAAAAAAAAAAAAAAAAAAAAAAAAAAATATATATATATATATATATATATATATATATATATATATATATATTTCTTGAACATCTGGCTATATGTACTAGGAGTTGAAACCAAAGCTGTTTCTGACATCTACAATTTTGAAATCCCTCTGGCAGTATGTGAGATGGGGATGACTGATTTTTGCACTTTTGTAAGCCCTTGTGTTTTAACAGTGTCAAAGAAGTAGTTGCTCAAAAACTGGAAGAAATGAAAACTAGTGCAGTAGAAGAAATTAAAAATGTGTTTATATGTGTCATCTTCCCAAAGAAGATACATTCCAAGTTCTTATATCCTTTAAATCAGAAGAGATCTCCCTCAGTCTCTAAAAGATATCTTGCTTTATAGCAAGGAATATAACTCCCATTAAGCAGCTAAATTGCCAAAAGTGAAAGGCTCAGTAGGAACAATGATCAAATGGCTGGTCCCTCAGATTCACATGCATCCTTGGTCAAATTGGGTTACACATTATAGTGGCCCCAATCTGGAGACTTGAGTTCAAATTCCATGTCTGCCACTTAATTAGCTGTGTGACCTTGGGAAACTGACTTCACTTGCATGAGCTTTGGTTTCTTCTTCTGTAAAATTGAGACTAGATGGACTGTAAAGTTCCCTTTGTCTCTAAAAATGCACTGATGCAATCCCCCCCCCCCCCCAAACACAACTACCATATTCAGTTGAAATCTGTTTCAGCACATTGATCTGCTAACAAGGTTGGCTCCTGCTACTTATCTGGCTGGAACATCCTTACCTCAAGCACTAGTATTATAAAGGGATTTATATACAGTGTTTTTACCGAGAAGTGTGCCTTTGGCAGAGGCAAATAGAAATTGCAGAGCAAAATGAGGTTTGTGCATATTTTTCTGGAGAAAGAGCACCTTTCTTCCCCTGTGTCCTAGCTTTTAAAATTTCAATTTTTGCCTCTACTAGCCAAAGGAAACTAAACACTGTACAATTATTCAGTGAAAATGCAAATGTTGAGTAGACAAAGCTGGACAGCACCAAGCTTTAATAAAATATGAGAGTTTTTTTCTTGAAGAAATATGATTTTGAATTTAGGATGTAATCTGCCTGTATGAAAGACAAACTTAAGCAGAATTAAAGGGTACTTTATCATAAACACATACACAAAGGCATTTCCTGTGATTATGCCGGATGAAGCCAGCAAAAAGGATTAAAACTAGTTTCAAACATTTAACATTGAGTTGCTAAGAGTGTCATGTACTTCTTTCTTCTCTTTCTCCCAAAGTGTTTGCATTCTTTCCTGAGAAAAATAATCCCTTTAGTCTATGCTATTCAAATTTACCTCTGAATGACAGACAATGATATGCAAGGATTGACCTCTCTACTTGATGTTTCAGAGATACCTCAAACTTAAATTGTCTATTAGATGACTTTTGATTCCAAAAGCCTTTGTCTTAAGCTTTCCTACCTTATGGAATGGTACCACTACACCCCAAATACTAATGCCAGAAACCCATACCTCAATTTTATTTTCTTCTCTTCATCTCCACATCCCTTCAATCAGCAAATCTTTTCAATTCAGTTTCCAAAGAAGGATTTGAATGTGCCCTTCTCTCTCTGCACTTGCCCTATCCTCATCACAATCCTGGCCAGCATTTTCTCACATTTGAATTGCAGTTATCCAAAGTCTACACCAATCCATTTGCAACTCAGTAGCAAGAGTTAATTTCTCTAAACTCTAAATGAAAGTTTGTTACTTCCCATTTAAAGCTTTCAATGATTGCTCAGTACAGTAAAAATAAATAAGCATAGAACCATTCCTTAATCTGCATGATCTAACCCATTTCATGAGCTTAACCACTATTTTTTCTACCTTTTCTTGCATAATTTCCACCCTACCTCATGGACTGTGGGTTTGTTGATCTTTTACAGTTTTTGAAGCAAACTAAGCTCTTTTTGGCCTCAGATCTTGTTCATCTGGTGTTACCTCTGCTTGGAATGCTTTTCTGTTTGCTTGTTTTGCTCATGCTTGTATTTCAGCTTCAATGTTATGTCCTTTCCTCAGAAAGACCTTTAGGAAGCCCATACCTTCATGAAGTACCTCTTGCCCACCTCATACCATTTTTCTCTACCTTAGCCCTTTGTTTACTCTTTTTTTACATTTATATAAAAATACAATCATTGCATTAATAATCTATTAATTCATCATCTGTCTTACCTCCTAGAATTTAAATTCTATATGATCAGCTTATATACTCTCATTCGTTGTTGTAGCTCCTATATTCAACTCATTGCCTGCCTCATAGTAGGCATGCAGTAAACATTTGTGCATCTGTGTGTGTGAGTTAAATGACTGAATGAATCTCAAAAAGGGTGCGAAATACTTATCTTGAAGTGGAGTTCCTGTGGTGCAAGCATCTGAATATATAGGGCTAGGAGGGGAGGAGGCAGTGAAAGAAGGTATCTGTAGGGGATAAAGTGTAAAATAATTTGATTTGCAAATGAGAGGGCTGCTACTTAACATTCCAGAAGACAAGCACATAGATGGCAACTTGCAACACCATCAAGCTGTCTTCCCACCTGGTGGCCATTTAGTAGTTAAAAGGAGAATCCAACCACTCTCATAAAACATGACAGCAAATACTACCATTTTTCACAGACTGTGCTTTCAAAATTGGATGCCAGTAACAATGGCACAGAGGGAAATGACAGAGAAGATCCATCAGTTTCCTCATCAGTATAAACAGACTAAAATTATTTGCTGTTTGTATTACCAGAACAAATTTCCTCATAAGTTTTCATTTACACATTTTTACTGACAGCAGAACAATATCAACATTATTTCCACTAAGGGTGGAAAATGAAAGTGGATATTTGATATATAAGACATCAGAATTTAGAAAATAAACTGGCCAGAGAAGATGATGGCTATCAACAGTTCACATGCCCTTTGGAGAGGATTCAATCTATGAAAAGAGGCTTATCTAGATTGTAAAATCTTTTATACTGTTCCCTGGAAATGAAAGTATTTGACCCCCTCCCTCCATAGACCTTTGCTTCTTGCTTTCAGCCATCCTCAGTGCTCACCCACTCCAATTCTCTGCAGCCTCTGAGATTTAAGAAGGATGCCAGGAGCTGATTTCATAATGTTTACACTTAGTATGGAACTGTGAGTTGTCTTACATTCTCAGAACATCTGCTGTACAGCCACCCCCTATAGCTAATCATCTGAGAATAGCCAAGGGCTTTAATCTAGCTACCAACACATTCACTTGTAGCTGATCCCCACTTCAGATAAAGTTTCTGCTTTTTTCATAACCACAGATTTGAAGCTGTGAAAAAATAAGCTCTTATTTGCATGATTGTGTATATTTGGGTGTGTGTTTGAATATCCATAGGAACAGTGCAAAGAACCAAGATTCATCAAATACTCTTTACATCCATTGTTGCCCTTTTAATTTTTAAGGTAAAATTAAGAGACCAGTATGACTATCTCCTCAGGAAATTCAGGTTTAAACTCTAAGTCCTTACATTAAAAAAAAAAAAAAAAAAAAAAAATCTTACTCTTACCTGAAAAAGTTTATAAATTATATATGTTTAATGAAAATAGTATTCTCTATTACCAATTTAGTTTCAAGTTAGATTTTTCATCTTCTGGAATACTGTCTGCATGCTAATTTCTTTAATTATGTAGGTAGAATTGGGGACATTTGCTTATCTTCTTCAAAACCTGTGATTACTTTTCTCTACTCTTCAGGGAAAATATAATGACAATTTTTCTTTATCAACTAGAATTTAAAATTGCAATAACTTCAATATTTGAATAACATGTCTAATATTGACTGATTTTCTTTAGAAATAGCTTTAGGCTTTCTAAGATTTTAGGAAGTTGTCAGTGATAACAAAAAAAAAGAAAAAGAAGATACAGTGAATGAGATGAGAATCTCAAGAAAAAAAATCTAGCCTTTGTAGAAGTCAGGGAAGATGAAAATTCTGGATATTCAAGGACTTTGGAGATGTTACAGGAAAGTGTTTGCTGAGATACTTCTGGATACTTTGTCAATCTTAATCTATACCTTCTTCTCTTTCTCTCTTGCCTCTCCATCTGTTTGAAATCTTCCACAATACCCAGTGTGAGCCCTTTTGATGATAATCATCCAATTTACCTTTAATTTCACATGAATCACTTTATGATCTCAACCTATTACTCTGGGGATCATCGACTTTCAATATTAAAAACAAGATAAAGTAAACCTTTGATTATCTTGGTAATGCAGCCCCAACGGAATTTCTCCACTCTCTCCCTCTCCATGCACACTTCATTAGAGCCAGCAGGATTATTCACTGCTCCTTCACCACATCCCCTGGAATCCATCGAGAATGCCTTTCTTTCCTTCCATTTGATCTGCCGGCACAATGCCTGGCATAAAACAGGAACTCAAAATGTGTTGTTAAATAAATGAATGTATAAAGGACTCAATAAAGTCCAGTGAAAGAGTCATTTACTCTCTCAAGCATTTCCTGATTTCTAAATTAGCAATGTCTGTGTCTTCTCAATAATGAATTTTATCTTTATATAGTCTTCACAGTATTTTGCACTTTATAGTGTTTTTACCTATAACTTCTCTTATTCCCTTTATTGCACTATAAGTTTCCAGTTCTAGGAGGGCAGAACCTCATCTCTCATAGCACCCAGCAAAGGGTCTTGCATACAGTAAGTACTCAAAAACTACTAATTTGAACAAAAATAAAATTATTTAGTAAAAAATTTTAGTATTTATGCAATCATTCAGAAATCATAATAGAAAATATAACAAATAAAAGTAGATTACTTAATTGCTAGTTGACCTTTATTCTGCTGTTTCTTTGATTATTTCTTTCTTGGTCACTAACAAAATTCAGAAGTTGGGCTAAATGAAGAGATGTGGAGGAATGAGACACTTTAAGAAGAAATAGAGAAGACAGAATTTAAATGGAATATCATATTTCCTGAACTATAACTATGCAATACCCCCATTATACAGGATACACCTTTAAGTTGTATGATCAACAGTATCTTCAAAATAGTGATCTAAAGTAGTTGATTTCTAAATTCAAAGAAGAAATTCTTCTAATCCCAACTTGAAATAGCAATTTGGGGAAATACACTTTCATTAAGGACATACTTGAGTTATTGCTGAGAGCAGAATTATTGTTGGGGTAAAGTATGATCTATTGCTGTATTTTTATATCTCTTTTTAAGACTCGCTCCTAACAAGAACCCAGTTATAGTACAGTTTTAAAATGGGAATAAGTAATAGGCACAAAAAAAGTGATTTTTCATGAATTTATGAGGAAGAAACACATACTCCATACTGAAACAGAAATGTTCTTTGCAAAAAGTAAATATCATGAACTCATACAGACATGCACGCACACACTAATGGACCCTGATTTAAACCTGTTATCACTAATGGACACTGATTTAAACTTGTCAATGTCCTTACCATGGCCTGCTGGTTCCTACATTAGAGCTTCCTGCCAACCTCTTGATTTGAGTCCTGGACAGCTTTCCTCTCTCTCAAGCCCCATGACCATCTCTCATTTCCTCAAACCTACGAGAACCCTCTATAGGGCTTTTGCAAATGCAAGTCTGCAAAACATTTGCACATGGAATGTATTGTTTCTGTCCCTTTTGTCTAGAATCCACTCTCCACTCTTCCGTCACTTTATTTTCTTGGGTAAAGTTTCTCGACTCGTGGTCAGACTACTCTGTTAAATACTCTTAGGAAACTGACTACTCTTCCTTCATAGCATTTTCTAACAACCATACTTACATACGACAGTGATTATTTGGTTAATATTTGTGCACCTTCCAGAGATTAATACCCTGAAGAATAAGAGCAATATTTCCTTCACTGCTGATTTTCTATATCCAAGATCTTGTGTAATGTCTGGCATGTACTAGTCACTCAATAAATAACTGTTAATTGAGCAGTCTGTGAGTGAATGCAAAGATATTATGTGGCGAAAACTAGACAGAAACAATGATAATCTAAATCAGCAGTAACTTTCATATTTGCATCATGGTCATTTCACCTTGTTAATGTCATAACTTGCATAGCCAAGGAAGTTTCTAAATTCCATCGATTTTTCTGTAGAAAATTCTACGAGTGTTGTTATTGAGGATAAGGGCTTTTTACTAAAGCAAACAGTATTATCTTTTTCATGAGGATGTGGCTAACCTCAGATTTTATTATCCTTTCCTTGAATTTCTCTTGTTCCTCTAAAGGATTCAATACCTTACAGTGAGTATTTTGAATTACTCTAGACAACTAGAGGGAAAATAATGCAGCTTCATCTAAAGGGGAAAAAATTCAAATTTCCTTTTTGTTAAAGGCCAAAGAATGAAATAAAACTTATATGACATGCATAAAATAGAAAAGTGCATAGTAAAGCCAAAAATCCAATACTGTTTACATTTGATATTAAGCTGTAATATTTCTCACTTTGTGTTGAGGATTTAAGATCATAATATAATATATTCAACCTGTTCCATAGATATGCTTGGCAGAGGCTGATATAAAACAGACAGTGAAAGCATTTTCAGAATTGCAATGATGTTTGTTGAGTGCTCTTAGGCCTATCACAGAATATTTTTCTTTCGTAAATCATACAGTGACGTTGCTAAATCAGTACATTTAAAATGAGAAAGAAATAGATATTGTTTGCCACAGCTGCTATCATCATCCTGATATATCCTCTCTAGGTACAGTATCAATAGACTAAATCAATGTTAAAAATAATGGAAATGTTCATTCCTTAATGAATACGCAACAATAAATAGATTAGCTAAAAACTGTCAAAAGACAGAACAAAGTCATATTAAGGTGTATATTGCTAGAAGACAGAATAATTTCTGTCCCAAGTTCTTTTTGCCATGCTGGTTGTTTTAGCCTTATGTTACCTGCATTATGTTTAACGTAAGAGCTTTGGAAAGCTTGGTGCTATAGTCAAGGGTATTTTCAGTTAGCAGTCCGTCATTCATTTGAAGAAACTTCAGCAAAAGTTGAATCAAATTGGATCTGCCAAATTATCTAGCAAAGCTAAAACATTTTTTTTTCTTGTAGACTTGCAAGATACCAGCTGCTAAATGAGGTGCAGTGCTGATACTGTCCTTTTAACTTGTTAACACTCCCCATGTGCTAAAATGACTAATTAGTTATGGTGTGCATATAAGCAGCTGGATAATTTTTCACCGTGAAAATGGCATTGGAAAGTCACAGTCCATTTGATATAAAGTGGAGTCATTGGTAATATAAAATAATTACATCAGTTGTTGTATAGCTCATCCGGGTTTGTTCAGTGTGATCATTCCCACTCTACCCATCAAGAAATAGGATCAGAATGGTTACATATTTTGTCCAAAGATACATTGTTCAAGGTCTATTTAAGCAAATACAGCCACCTGACCATTAAAAGGCAGGATCTTTTCACACCATTCTTGCACATCAGAGACATTATAGAACAGAGAGTGAAACCTTGATATATTGCTGTGACTCAGGTTCACACATTCAATCACATACCATGTATTTTCATGACTGATGAAACAACCATTTTGAGCAGCTATAGAAGTAAGGAGCTAACCATTGTTTCTGTTATATCCAAACATTTTATTTGGGGGAGGAGGATTTTAATGGGGTTTTGTTGTAATTTCAATAGTTACATATGCCTAAATTGGGCTTAGTTGCACTCAACCTTTTGAGGACAAATTATAACCACTCCTCTGGGGACATGCATTACTCTAATACTATATATATATATATATCTGTATATATATAATTTATATACTACATTACATCACATCAAATAATATATTATATATATATATATATATTACATTACATAAACCTCACAAAAACCTTGTAGTGTTGATGGAATTATCTCCATTTTATAAATGAGAAAACTAAAGCTTTCAGTGTTTCAGTAACTAGTTCAAATTATACTACTACTAAGTGACAGAGTGGAGTTTAAACCTACACATATCAAACTCCAAAACCTGAATTTCTAATCACTAAATACCCTGTTGTTGGGCATCTCATTTCCCTTCCCTTCCCTTCTCTTCCCTTTCATGTCCTTTCCTGTTGTAGCAATGGGTGCTGTTAACACTCTGTTCCACAGTTCCTGATAGTGTAGTCAATCTCATTCATTTCAGCAGCATTCCACTAAGAAAAATGTATCAGAATTGCAAAGGCAAGGCATGGTAAATCAAGGTGATTGTAGAATGGAAAGTCCACTCATTCTAACAAAAAAAAAAAAGAAATCAAACTGTGATTTAAGCAAAATATAATAACTATGCAGATTTTAATTCTAATTTTTTACCAATTTCAACATATAAGTTTGGATACAGAGATCTAAAAATGACATAGATCTAAAATATACAACCTAACACAATATGGTTTATCAACACCCATTGTTTCTAACCCAATCCAACATGGTTTATCACAATCAATTCTAAGCATATGGAAATAGAAAGGTATGTTTTAAAAATATATAATAAAAATATTGTCTAGGTGATATTTATATTACCTCTCATTCTAGTCTGCTAGGCTGCTGAAATGCAGATCCTGTGAAATGAGTCAACTTTAAACAATGGGAATTTATTAACTTACAAGCTTACAGTTCTGAGGCTATGAAAATGTCCAAATCAAAGCATCATGAAGCAGTGCCTTCTCCATGAAGACAGGCTGCCGGTGATCATGGACTCCTCTGTCACATGGCAAGGCACATGGCAGCATCTGCTGATCTCTGCCTTCTGTTCCAGGTTTTGTTGCCTTAGCATCTTGCTTCCATGGTTTTCTCTTTCTTTGTGCGAATTTAATTTTCTTATATAGGACTCCAATAAGAAGATTAAGACCCACCCTGAATGAGATGGGTCACATCTTAAGTTAAGATCCTACTCACCAAAATATCCTGCTTTCAATGGATCCACACCCACAGGAATGGATTAGCTTTAAGACCATAATTCTCAGGGGACCATATAGCTTCAAACCATCACATCTCTCCACTGAGAACTTCTGGTTATCCTCAATGTTGAAAAGCTTAAACCTGTGTTGCTCAACCAGTTATTGAACTATATATTTAATAGATAGTTTTTGGCAGTTCTTTTAAACTCATTCATGCCCCAAACAATGTACATTGTTTAGAAACACACTCCTTTACTGCCACAAACATTAAAATCTCCCTTTCTTTTCATTCCTGCAAGTTTTGTGTTGATAGATGTGGCAGAAATGATTTGTCTATGTGATACAAGGCTTAACATTTGAGACAGTTTTCACAGTCATAGACAAGTCCTGGGGATTCCACCTATCATGGCACCTAGTGGTAGTTCTAGCATCTGTCTTGTAAACACTCTTTCACCTCACGGTTTAACAATTGTTAGATAGGACACCATATGGTGGAAGAAAAATGATTGTGGTCTGGTAAATTGGTTCACACAATTACTTATAAATTATGAATAAACAAGAGAATAGTCTCCAAAAAAGGAAAAATACAGATATTTGTAAAAGTATATATATTCCAGTTATCTCTTTGAAAGCCATGCAATCCATTTTTACTTGATTGTTTCTTTACACTCCTACCACTGGCAGTTTGTAATCTCTCTGAAATAAGGGACCAAGATGAATTCACCTTTTTTAATTTTTTTAATCTTAAAAAATAGATTAAAAAATCTTTTAATCTTAACCTGCACATTTTGTGTCAATGAAAGATCTTAAATAAATGTTAGTTGAATGAAAGTATGCAGCAAGTTTACTAGAATGAGAATAACATTTTGAATTAGAAGATTTCTTATTTTGTCCAGGCAAGGCAAGGGAATGGGTTTTATTTACACTGGTAATTGTAATTAATATGTAGTGACTGCCTGGAGGAGAGCTTTTGGAAATATTGTAAGGCTATCTCTGGCCTCAGGGGGAAGGCCACCTAAAGAAGTTCATCTCAACCCCTGAGTTTGAGACTCTAATGTCCCAAAGTCTCATTTTAAGAGCAAGGAAATGGAGGTCCATTTAGGTTAAATAAGTCATCCTAAGTCTCACAGTTAGTTTGGAACAGTCTTTTTTTCTGAAATTCAGATCCCATAAATTCCAAATAATATTATTAATCTATAGCATAACATTATTTTCCCTCAATTTATGTAGCAAAACCCACATAGCAGATTTATAATTTTAAGTGGTAACAGAGGATATTGGGTGCAGTGATAGAAAACTGATGTAAAAATATTATTAGTTTTTACTAGATAATTATGCTTCCACAGATTAGATCTCTAACTACATGGGTCTATGTCAAAATTACCCACATGAAAGGCTTATACCTCTTGGTTTTAACTGCTTCTTTCTAGAACAATGGGTCTCCAAATCAAAAGACTGTCCACAATTCCTGTTCACAGTGATATATCCACTTAACATTTCAAGTTGCTCCCTCATTTCTTGTTTATCAATTAAAGAGAAACTTCAAAAAGAAGTTGATGACATTTCATGAAGTTGTGCATATCATAAAGCTCTCATTTGGGTTGTGCGTTTTTTCAACAAAGACAGGAGAATCTATATGGCAGCCTAGCAAGATGGCCAACACAATGGTTTCAGATTGACTGAGTTTGAATTCTGCTTTCACCATTTCCAAGATTGTCATTTGAAACCAGTTATTATATATCTCCACTGTGTTACTTATCTTTAAGAAATGATTGATGTTGTCTATCTCACAGGTTTTAAGATGGCATAATTATTCATTTAGAGCACTGAAACTGTGTCTTGCCCATGGATGTATTCAATAACTTAGCAATGGTCAGTATGAATTGGAGGAAGTTCTCCCACCTTCCACTTCCAAATTCATCAAATGATACAGATTCTGAAAAAATGCCAGTAAATTTTTTGATGCTGCTGCTGCTGATGATAAAAATGACAGGGCAAAAATGAGGAGAATAAGAAGGACATCAAAGAGAAAGAAGGTGAGGAAGAAAAGAGGAAGAGGTGAGATTTCTTAAAAATTTGACCCTGACAAGATTAAGAATCATTATGGTGTCTCATTTACCTTCACATTGCTCTTCAAAACTTTCAGATAACAACATTGAAATTTAGAGAGTTTGAAATATGTCCACGAATTATTTGATACTCCTCCCTACAAGATATACAGTTTAATGTTCCTTCCCTTGCATGTGAGCTGTACTTAGTGACTCTCTTTTAACGAACAGAAAATGGGAAGAGATGGTGTGTCACTTCTAAGATGAGGTGATAATAGACATTGTGTCTTCTGCCTTGCTCTATTTTGGATCACTCACTTTGGGGGAAGACAACAGCCATATCCTGAGGACACTCATGCAGCCCTATGGAGAAACCCACTTGGCAAGAACCTGAGACCTATGTTCAACAACCAGCAAGCTACGGAGGCCTCTCGCCAACTCGACTGCATCTTGTTTATAATTTTATGAGACCCTGGGTCAGAACCACCCAGCTAAGCTGCTCTTCAATCTGACACATAGAAAATGTAAGATAATAAAAGTATTAAATGACTAACTTCTGTCATAATTTGTTATGCAGCAATAAATAACTAATATAGAGAGTTTATATCATTTGCTCATGTTTACATAGCTAATGAGTTGAAATATAGATAAATTTTAATCAAGAAAATAATTAAAAAGAAACTTAAAAATATTTCCCTATGTCTTTAGCATTTATTCCTGATCTACTCTATCATTGCTGTTTGGGTTTTGTTTTGGTTCTGTTAACTTATTTATTTTTTTCTTGAGAAAAAATATTCTTGCATGTTCTATTCCCATGGGCCTGGACCACAGCCATATTTTTAACAATTTGGCCATAAAACAGATAAGATATATACAATCTGGACTAAATAGTGGCATATATAATCCAAACTCCTAACTGATAAAATGACAAAAGTATTTTCCACTTGTGTGAAGGGGAGAGGCTATATTACAATGAATTAGAATGGCAGGAAAAGCACATTACCGTTTGGCCCTGATCCTCCTTTCCTGACTCATCTTCACATCCTTCAAATCCCCCACCCTAATTTACTCTCCCTAGTTACTCTTTCCCCAAGCCCCTTTTTCCAGTCACACAGATATTTGTTCTTATTTTTCAAATGCCCATGTCTTTTCCCATGTTGCTTTTTATGTCAGAAACATCCTTAAATCTTCTTAAAAATTGAACAAACTCCTAGTTATCTTCCAAGATGCAGTTCAAGTGCCCTTTGCATTATGAAGGATCCCTTTACAAACCTTGGATACTTAAGTAACACTTCTGTTTTCCCATTGAGCTTTTTCATCCCACTCATCAAGCCTACTGTTATCCTATCTTGCAATTATTTCTGTGTCTGCCTCCTGCATAAGCAATTGAGATGCTCATTCTTCACTCTCAAAATGTCTAGCCTGGCACAGAGCTTGGATGAATAAAGTCCCAACTGGGCTCACCGCACCATTTTGCCAATTAGATTTAGGTATGAAGGGAAGGTCCTTGTAAAGCAATTAGCCAGCTGTAAATAATCATAAAGACAAGGTGACAGGTTATTTACATAAACCAAGAAGAAAAAAGAAAACTAGTTCCATGAGGATCCTGTCATTCTCAGAGTATCATCAGTTGGGCTAAGATTTGTCTGTGTTGAAATAGATATAGCCACTCAAATCTAAAACTTGTGTGTGCACGTATACGTGCGCATGCATGTTTGAGTTAGACAAGCCTCCGACTTTGTTTCCACGACCTACTGGGACTAGTGCTGTATACAAGTATCTGTAAAACAAATCATACAGAATATTAGAAAGCATCCAGACTCAGATGCAAGCCTGAATGTTACAGTGCAAAGTTGTGCTTGACCAACCTGTGAGCTAAATTGCCTTTGCACTCTGAGAATAAAAGAGTCATGAAATAATGGAAAACACTGTGTTATTATGGAAACAAAGCTGTGTCATCAGAGCCAAAACATATTTATATGCCAAAATTACTTAGGCATATAGATAATCCCTATGAGATACAGAAAATATTGTTACTTTTATTAATAGCCAGTTGGCTCATATTTGCTTGCTGATTCAGTCCAAATTCAATCCCTTCTCCCCAGGCAACTTCATCCATGGATAGTCAATTGGGACACAGTGCTTGGAGATGCAGTAGTAAAGTGGGGAATACAAGGATAAAAATCACACAGACAGAAGAAAATGACAGAAGCATCTCACGTCATTGAATCATGGCAACAGCTTTGTCCTGTCTACCTTAGGACTTTTTGTTATAAGAGCAGAAGAGACCCTAATGTCCAAGGGTCCGGTGCTCAAGACCTAAAAACATGTATGTTCTAATTAATAACTGATGCTAGATTAGAATTTAGGAAATCATTACATTTCATTCTGGGCTGTATGAGATTTTCCTATGTTCTAGTCCCAGAGCACTTCCTTCTTTTTTTTTTTTTTTTTTTCCCCCTGTGTATTCATTTTATTTTATTTATTTATTTATTTATTTATTTATTTATTTATTTATTTATTTTTCATTTTTATTGAGATTGTTCAGATACCATACAATTATCCAAAGATCCAGAGTGTACAATCACTTGACCCTGGGTACCCTCATACAGATGTGCATCCATCACCACACTTAATTTTTGTTCAATTTTTAGGAACTTTTCATTACTCCAGACAAGAAATAAAGTGAAAGATGAAAAAAGAAAAAAAGAGAAGGAAACTCTAATCTTCCCCTATCCTTAACCAACCCCCTGAATTTTTGACTCGTAGTATTGGTATAGTAGATTAGTTACTGTTTATGAAAAAATGTTGAAATACTACTAACTGTAGTACATAGTTTGCAATAGGTATATATTTCTTCCCTATATGCCCCTCTATTATTAACTTCTAATTGTATTGTCATACATTTGTTCTGGTTCATGGAAGTGATTTCTAGTATTTGTACAGTTGATCATGGACATTGCCCACCATAGGATTCAGTTTTATACATTCCCATCTTTTGACCTCCAACTTTCCTTCTGGTGACATATATGACTCTGAGCTTCCCCTTTCCACCTCATTCACACACCATTCGGCGCTGTTAGTTATTCTCACATCTTGCTACCGACACCCCTGTTCATTTCCAAACATTTAAGTTCATCCTAGCTAAACATTCTGCTCATACTAAGCAACCGCTCCCCATTCTTAAGCCTCGTCCTGTATCTTGGTACCTTATATTTCATGTCTATGAGTTTACATATTATAATTAGTTCCTATCAGTGAGACCCTGCAATAATTGTCCTTATGTGTCTGGCTTATTTCACTCAGTATATTGCCCTCGAGGTTTTATCATCAACCCATTTTTTTTTTTTTAATATGGTTTTGTTCACTCACCATACATTCCATCCCAAGTAAATAATCGATGGTTCTCTGTATGGTCATATATTTATGTGTTCACCACCTTCACCATTATCTATATAAGGACATCTACATTTCTTCCACAAGGCAGGAGGGAGAGTCAAAGAAGGTAGAGAGGCAAAAGAAAGGAAAAAAAATGACAGCTGGGAAGCAGCAAAAGGAAAAATAACCTTAAATCAAAGTAGAGTAAAGAATCAGACAATACCACCAATGTCAAGTGTCTAACATGCTCCCCTATCCTCCCTCTTATCTGCATTTACCTTGTTATATCACCTTTGTTATATTAAAGGAAGCATGATACAATGATTCTATTAGTTACAGTCTCTAGTTTATGCTGATTGCATCCCTCCCCCAATGCCTCCCCATTTTTAACACCTTGCAAGGTTGACATTTGCTTGTTCTCCCTCATAAAAGAACATATTTGTACATTTTATCACAATTGTTGAATACTCTAGATTTCACCAAGTTACACAGTCCCAGTCTTTATCTTTCCTCCTTTCTTCTGGTATCTCACATGCTCCCAACCTTCCTCTCTCAAAGTATTCGTAGTTATCTTTGTTCAGTGTACTTCCATTGTTGTGCTACCATCTCCCAAAATTGTGTTCCAAACAATGCACTCCTGTCTTCTATCACTCTGCAGTGCTCCCTTTAGTATTTCCTTTAGGGCAGGTGTCTTGTTCACAAAGTCTCTCATTGTCTGTTTGTCAGAAAATATTTTGAGCTCTCCCTCATATTTGAAGGACAGCTTTGCTGGATATAGGATTCTTGGTTGGCGGTTTTTCTCTTTCAGTATCTTAAATATATCACACCACTTCCTTCTTCCCTCCATGGTTTCTGCTGAGAGATCTGCACATAGTCTAATTAAGCTTCCTTTGTGTGTAATGGATTGCTTTTCTCTTGCTGCTTTCAGGATTCTCTCTTTGTCTTTGACATTTGATAATCTGATTATTAAGTGTTTTGGTGTAGGCCTATTCATATCTCTTCTGTTTGGAGTATGCTGTGCTTCTTGGATCTGTAATTTTAAGACTTTCATAAGAGATGGGAAATTTTCATTAATTATTTCCTCTATTATTGCTTCTTCCCCTTTTCCCTTCTCTTCTCCTTCTGGGACACCAATGATATGTACATTATTGTACTTTGTTTCATCTTTGAGTTCCCGGAGACGTTGCTCATATTTTTTCATTCTTTTCTCCATCTGCTCCTTTGTGTGTAGGCTTTCAGGTGTTTTGTTGTCCAGTTCCTGAGTGTTTTCTTCTGCCTCTTGAGATCTGCTGTTGTATGTTTCCATTGTGTCTTTCATCTCTTGTGTTGTGCCTTTCATTTCCATAGATTCTACTAGTTGTTTTTTTGAACTTTTGATTTCTGCCGTATATATGCCCAGTGCTTCCTTTACAGCCTCTATCTCTTTTGCAATGTCTTCTCTAAACTTTTTTAATTGATTTAGCATTAGTTGTTTAAATTCCTGTATCTCAGTTGAAGTGTCCATTTGTTCCTTTGACTGGGCCATAACTTTGTTTTTCTTAGTGTAGGTTGTAATTTTTTGTTGTCTAGCCATTGTTTCCTTGGTTATCCAAATCAGGTTTTCCCAGACCAGAACAGGCTCAGGTCCCAGAGGGAAGAAATATTCAGTATCTGGTTTCCCTGAGGGTGTGTCTTAGAAAATTGCTCCACCCTGTGATGCCTCAGGTCACTGTGCTTTTCTGCCCAGCAGGTGATGCCTGTTAGCCTATAATTCTTGACTGGTGCAAGGAGGTATGGCCGTGTTCCCCCAGGCTCTGGGGTCTGGTTCTGAATGGAAAGGGCCCTACCCCTTTCCTCTTAGAGAAGATAGACCCCCTAGGGGGAGGTCATTAGCATTTCAATGGTCTCATTCTCTGCTTCTGCTGTCTCCACCCTTCTCTGAGTCACAGCCCTGGAAACTGAAAATGACTGGGGCTTTCTCCACTGAGCGGAAAAAGAAACAGATAGTCCCCTTCAGACCTCATCCAAGGTGACCCTCTGGCTCTCCAAGGTTAGTTGTCACCCAAAGCCTCTGTCTGTTTTTTGGGGATTCGTATCTGTAATGAGCAGTTCACATTTGCTACTTAAAACCCCAGTTGGAGCTCAGCTGAGCTATATTCACTTGCTAGGAGAGAGCTTCTGTCTGGCATCATGAGGTTTTGCAGCTCGGGCTATAGGGGAGGGAGTCTCACGACTTGGATCTGCAGGTTTTACTTACAGGTTTTATGCTGTGTTCTCGGGCATTCCTCCCAATTCAGGTTGGTGTATGATGAGTGGACGGTCTCGTTTGTCTCCCCACAGTTATTCTGGATTATTTACTAGTTGTTTCTGCTTTTTTTGTAGTTGTTGCAGGGGGACTACTTGGCTTCTACTCCTCTCTATGCCGCCATCTTGCCCAACTCTCCCCAGAGCACTTCCTTTTGATATGGAAATGTTTTATTTCCAAGTTGGTGATAGAATTCAGTGAACAAACATAATGGTAAAGGTGGGTCAGCTGGATGCTTTTTGTAAAGCAATAGCACCTCCAAGGCTTCCAAACGTTTGCTTTATAAACTACCCACAGCCTGTCACTTACAATTTCCGTTTTCATTATAAATCAGCAGCCAAATGTGCCGACTGTCTGTGTTGCAGTAAAACACAGCTGTTTCCATTTGCTCTCCCATCAGTTTCATTCTCAAATCATTCTGCAGTGGAATAGAACTGAATCATTTCATCTCTAGTACAAGGAGTGTTTCTGTAGCTTAGTAGCAGGCAGGCCTTAATCCTTAATTTCACTTGCTTTTGTGTTTCTCAATAGACTTGAATTGGGATTTCAGTTTCCAATAACAGCATTTGTAATATGGAGTGTGGTAGCTTTGAGTGCAAATAAAACAAATCTACCAGCGCACCTCACCCCCATGTAAAACTAAATAAAGCTTTTTCTTAGATCTGATTAGTAATATTCTTCCAAGTCTAGGTAATTGTGGAAAGGACTATGAATTTCCTGGATTAGAGGAAACAACACGTCTTGTACATGTGTATTGCACAATGTGGGAAAGCTGAGAGTAAATTTGAATTGTGTTTCTGTCACTTCCAATAAAAGAATATCTGGCTATTATTATTTAGTAGTAATGATTACAACGTTCATAGTGATGGACATTTTTCAAATATTTGACAACATATTATCTCAATAGGTTGGGCAGGTGATTATTATTAATATCTTAGAGATGATGCAAGTGAGGATGAGAAAGTTTATTAAAATTAGCTCAAAGTCATATAATTCAGTGTCTGGAAGATGGAAAGTGCTTTTTGGAATGAATGAATAAATTAAAGCATCAATTAAGAATTTTGGAGTTGGAATTCCAATCCATGTCCAGTGCTCCTTTTCCAAAGAACTTGTTTCTTTTCCATGTTTACATCACTGGTTTTTGAGGTAGTCTCTGCCGCCTACAAGGCTGGTTATTTTGTTGTACTTTCATCTATGCCCTGTGCAGTTTCTTTGCCTTGTATCTGTTCACACACTGACAGTATGAAGTGCTGTAGCATGCTCAGATAAACCCCTGCCAACAGCTATGGGCCATGCCACTTCTTATTCATGGATGCCTTTGTTCTTACAGTTTCCCAGAAGATATGAAGGGACCTAAACTCTCAAGGGTTGACAGATGGTTGTAGAGTGAAGATGTGTGGCATGAGCCAGGCATTATTAACACCCCCAAGGAAAGTATTAATTGAGTAAGAGCTTCAGGTGAAGTAGGGTTGCACCTATTTACATACTGCACAGATAGCTAATGAGGACTTTGATTCCTCTACATCCTGGGATTATTAAATAGTATTGTATATAGGAATACTTCATCCTTCTTACTCAGTCACTCGTAGGCAAAAATCTTTTGCTTGAGTGATCTTCTTGCTCTGAGTCTTCTGCATTTGAGTCCACTTTCTTTATCTTTACTCTTCTTTGGTTTCTTACCCACATTATTCCTCACATCAAAGTTTAATTGCATCTTTTAAATTTTGTCACAACACTTAAAGGCATATCACCAAAAGGCCAATTGCTCATTAACATCCACGTACAATTCATAAGCTACAGAAAATTCAGAACACACTTTTGACAAGAGAAAATGCAAAGACTTCCTAAAGTTAAAAAGAAGAGAGTTTTTATGTGTCTCAGAGAAAATAAACACTTCTTTTTTACCAACGTGAGCCAAATCATCTCTTCTAATTCAGCATGAGAAAAGAAAAAGAATTTGATTTTTTTCTAAAATGTTTAGCAGTACTACCTTACCCAGCTAGCTGCAATTTTTGAAGTGCCTACTGTTTTCCAGGAATTTTTATGTTTCTCTCATGCAATACTTACAGCAATTACATCTGCTAGCCTTTGTTGTCCTCATTTTGCATATGAGAAAACTTAAGTTTTTAGAGGATAATTATTCTGCTCTCACCTGGCCAAACTAGTGTACAATTTAATGTCCACCATACTATAAGGTTTTGGCTCATTCCATTATATTAAATATAACCCTTGAACATAATAGGTTGGACAGGGCACACAAGAAAAGGATGATTAGCATGAAGCCAATGTTATTTGACCCCAAATGTAGTTGCCTACTCCTTCTCTAATGGTTCATTCTTGATCTTTACCTGTGTCTGGGTCAATGCAAAAGGAGAATTTAAATGGCTACTCTGAGTATATAAATCATAATGGCCACATCAGAAATTGTTCCATATTTAGGACAAATATGGATTGTTTATATATTTGGCACATTTTTTTCCACCTCATTCCGTATTTTTAAGCCCAAATAAAAAAGACACCAATGTTCTTAAGATTCCCCAAAATACATAATACCAATTAGTTGCTTTATAAGACTCCATAAAAACCACAGCATCAAGGGAGAAGATAAGTTCGTTAAATGGAACCCAGTTTTCAAAAAGGGCATTGTGTGTGCTTTTACTTCTGACCTATGTTTTAAATATTCAGTACACATGCCATCATTGGGAATACAGCTTGACAGATGAATCTGTCACTGAGAAACAAGATAATCATATTTTTAAAAAATATCCTAAGAGAAATGAGAAAGCTCCTTGCAAGTAATGGGGTTTTATATGAAATAAGATCTAGTAGAGACCCATTAATATTTTTTGAGATAATGTTCTTTATTTCCTTATCCTAAATTGCACAGCAATAGAGGTTTAAAGGACATGCTAGTGATTTGCAAATAGTATTTTCCCCCTGTGATGAGAGTAATATGAACAGGAAAAAGTGCTGTTAATGGCTTAGAAATCATGTCAAAATGGTAAACTGGCTTTATTATTCATAGTCTATCTTATGTGAATCAGAGACTATAATGATTGTGGGGTATTAAAGCATTTAATAATCAGTGAATTGGGCATTTTTTTAAAAAATTCCTCCTCCAGCAGATATCTTATCTTCTGTACTATTTGCAGACCTATTTCAGTATATTCATTAGAAGTGAATAAAGGATGACATACATCAAAATAAAATTGTTGACTACTGAACCAAAATAAAATTGTTGACTACTGAATTTGAATGAAATATAAATGAATCTTAATTCCTTTACTTTCTTCAAATTTTCTTCTTAAAAATGACTGCACTTTGGAAAGCAATTGTAAAAATGGTGAATTATTTACACTTTTGAACTGATTTTTTCAAGTGTCTTCTATATCATATTATTCCTGTCTCAAGCAAATGGTTGTTTTCCCTTCAATGTCAGTATTGCCAATTTCATTTGGAATTTAGAGCAATTTTGATAATCCTCTTAAAATAAATAGCCTTTCACTTAAAAAAGGAATTATTATTCTCTTTCTTTCTCACTTTTTGCTTGGAGGAGAATATTTTCAATGCACTTCTTTCATCAAAATATGGTCAGTTTTTCAGACTTCCAGTTAACCAAGATGGAGGTGTAAGTTGCTCCAGGGCACTGTTCCCCTACAGAATGTTTGAACAACTAGCAAAAACTGGCAGAAGTATCTTTCTTAGAACTCTAGAAAACAGTTAAAATGTTGCTTTAACTGGGCAAGTGCAAAGAAAACACAGCATTAAAAAACAGTCAGAGAAACTCATGGTGCCTTTGCCTGCCCCTCCGCCAGGTCTACTACTGTGCAGTGTGGAGCCAGCCTGCACCACATCGTGGGTCTCTGGCTCTGTTTCAGAGGGAGCAGAGTAACCACAACGAGCATACTAGGATGCCTGTATGTCCCTGTTTTCTATCCAGAGGCAGCCTGAAAGACAACCAGAACATTTGTCTCAGGCTCACCCTCCCAGAACTTGCCCTGCAGGCAGAAGCAGCTGGCTAACAGCTGCTTCAGTGTAAAAAACAATTAAGTCAAATAGGCCTGGAGCAAAGGGACCTCAGCTTTAAGATGTAAGATCGCACACCCCTGGAGGGGGCAAGAAATTGTACTTCAAAGGAAGCAGATGGGACATATGGATTCTTCTAAATGGGAGAATTCCTAATGCTATGAGCTAGCTCAAGGACAAGATGCAGGCTCAGAAAAGATGGAGCGGACTCTGCACTTCAATTTCACCATGGGCTGCTCATCTTGATAGGAGAGTTAAACTCAAAAGGAGAGCATCAGCCAATGCAGAGTCAATTTGCAAAGAATTTGAAAGTATATTTTGCATTTGTTTGTTTTTGTTTGCTCCTGTTGCATAAATAATTCTCAGCCATATTATTATTTGTATACAAACTTAACAAACAGACAGCTCCAGACTAAATCCAATAGTTAACACATTAAAATACTAAAATGTACAGTGTGAAACAAAAGATTACAAAACAAACAAAAAAAAAGAGGAAATAATGGTCTTCCTATAGGAACAAGATAAAAATTCAGAAACCATCAATGAAAAATAACAGACTATGCACCTAATGGGAAAAGACTTTAAAAATAAATCTTCAGAATGCTCAAAGAGATAAAGGAAATATGATGAAAGAATTAAAACACTAATGAACAATATGAAAATTGCAATAGAGAGGTATACATTTTTAAAAAAGAACCAAACAGAAATACTGGAGATGAGAGGAGATAAGATGAACTGAATGAACTGAACTGAAATTCTCTAGAGGTTTTCAACAGCCAATAGGAGCTGCCATAAGAAATAATTAGTGAACTCAAAGACAAGACAATTGAAATGATTCAGACTAAGGAGCAGAAAGTAAAAAAATGAAAAAAGTGAACAGAACCTAACAGACCTGTGGGACACCATCAAGCACACCAATATAAACATTATGGAAGGAAAGAAAGGGAGAAAGAAGCAGAAGGAATATTCAGAAAAATAATGACAGAAAACATCTCAAACTTAATGAAAGACATGAGTAGATACTTTCATTAATTTTAAACCTCAAACATAATAAAATAGAATCCAGTCCAGAGAAAGAATAGTCAAACAGCCAAATGCTAAGGACAGGAAAGAGTTCTGAAAGCTGCAAGAGAAAAGAAATAAATTGTATACAAGGGACTCCCAATAAAATTAAGTGCTAATTTCTCATCAGAAATCATGTATGAAAGAAGGCAGTGGGGAGAAATATTTGAAGTGCTGAAAGAAAACAATTTGAAACTGAGAATTTTATATCTGATGAGACTGTCTTTCAAAATCAAAGGAGAAATTAAGATATTCCCTAGTGTTCCAGTTTGATAAAGCTGCCAAAATGCAAAATACCAGAAATCAACTGGTTTTTATAATGGGGATTTATTAGGTTACAAATTTACAGTTCTAACCATAAAAGTGTCTAAGGCATCAACAAGAGGAACCCTTCACTGAAGAAAGGTCAATGGCATCTGGAACACCTCTATCAGCTGGGAAGACAGGTGGCTGGTGTCTGCTGGTCCTTTGCTCCCAGGTTGGGTTGCTTTGAACTTCTGATTCCACTGGCCTTCTTTAAGCATCTGCAGGTTCTTATTTGGCTTCTCTGGGGCAAACTCTGGGCTTCATCTCTTAGCTAGCTTCTCCAAATGTATGGTTTCAATGGCTGTCTCCAAAATGTCTCTGGGTATTTTCTCTGTAAGTGTCTCTCTGCTCTCTTCAAAATGTCTCTGCCTTTTACCCTCTCATAGATGATGCCAGGAAACATAATTAAGACCCACCTTGAATGGGTGTGGTCACATCTTCATATAATCTAATCAAAGGATCCCACCAACAATGTCTGCACCCACATGATTGAATTAAAATAACATGGCTTTCTGGGGTACATAATAGAGTCAAAGCAGCACACCAGATAAACAAAAACTGAGGGAGTTTTTCACCACTAGATCTGCCTTACAAGCAATGCTAAAGGGAGTTTTTCCATCTGAAAGGAAAGGATACTAGACAGTGGATTAAAGCAGTATAAAAATTAAATATTTCCAATTAAGGTATCCATATAGGTAATTATGAATGCCAGTACTATTGAATTGTATTTCTTGATATGTACATCTTACAAATTCTAAAATTCAGATGCATGAAAAGTAATAATAAGTCTATGGTTTTGGACTTATATACATTCTTCTTTAGTACATATGAGTCATTCTCCAGGATAGACCATATGTTAAGTCACAAAACAAGTCTGAATAATGTTAAAAATATTGAAATCATACAACTTTTCTCCTCCAAACACAATGGAATTAAATCAGAATTCACTATGAGAGGGAGAACTGGAAAATTCACCAGTATATGGAAACCGAATGACACACTCTTAAACAACTGATGGGTCAAAGAAGAAATCACAAGGGAATTTAGGAAATAACATGAGGCGAATGAAATTGAAAGCACAACATCCAAAGCTTATTGGATGCAGCAAAAGCAATGCTGAGAGGGAAATTTATAGCTCTAAATGTTTGCATTAAAAAGAAAAAAAAATCTTAAATCATAAATCTCACCTCACCAGTGAAAGGGTCTAGAAAAAGAAGTGCAAACAAGACGCCAAGTAGTAAAATGAAATAACAAAGATTATAGTGCAGATAAATGAAATAGGGAATTAAAAAAAAAAAGTCAATGACACCAAAAATTTGTTTTTTGAAAAGATCAATAAAGTTGACAAAATTTAGCCTGACTGACCAAGAAAAAAAGAAAGAGAAAAGAAAAAATAATTAAAATCAGAAATGCAAAGGGGGACATTACCAATGACATTACAAAAATAAAAAAGGATTATAAGAGGATGCTAAGAACAACTGTACACCAATTAAGTATAAACCTAGATGAAATGGATAAATTCCTAACAACACATGAACAAACTGAACTGACTCAAAAAGAAATAGAAAGTTTCAACAGATCAGTAAGCAGGAAAGAGATAGAATTAGCATTCAAAAACCTCCCAACTAAAAATGAGAGTCCCTACTTCACACCATATAAAAAAATCAACTCAAAATATAAGAACTAGAACTATCAAATTCCTAGAACAAAACATAGGGAAGCATGTTCAGAAACTTGTGTTAGGTAATAGTTTCTTACATTTTACACAAAAAGCACAAGCAACAAAAGAAAAACAGATAAATAGGACCTCATAAAAATTAAAAAAAAATTTGGGCCACAAAGGAATTTATCATGAAAGTAAAACAACCTACATAATAGGAGAAAAAATTGGAAAACACATATCTGATAAAGGTTTAATATCCAGGATATTCAAAGAAATTCTTTGAGTTAACAACAAAAAGACAAACAACACAATTAAAAAGAAAAAAAAAAATAGACAATAGACTTGAAAGACATTCTCTCCAAAGATGATATTTACAAATGGCCAGAAAGCACTTGAAAAGATGATCAACATAATTATCCATCAATGAAATGTAAATAAATACCACAATGAGATTCCATTTATTTAAGAATGGCTTATATTAAGAAAAGGAAAATAACAGGTGCTAGAGAGGATGCAGAGAAATAGGGGCACTCATTATTGCTCAGAATGACTGGGCAATCCCAATACTAGTTGTATATCCAAAAGTATTGAAAGCAGGGACTCAAACAGATATTTGCACACTGACGTTCATAGTAGCATTACTCACAATTGCCACAGTATCCATCAACTGATGAATGGGTAACTAAAATGTAGCATAAAAATACAATGGATTATTATTCAGTTATAAAAAGGAATGCAGTCATGAGACACACAACAACATGGATATACCTCGAAGACATCATGTTGAGTGAAATAAGTCACACACAAAAGGAAAGAAGTTGGATAATCTCACTCATTTGAAACAATTAGACTAAGCAAACTCATAGAGTCATAATCTAGAATATAGGTTAACAGGGAGCAGGGTAGTGATGGGGAATGCAAAGTTAAGGCTTAAAAAATACAGGGTTCCTATTTGGAATGATGGAAACATTTTGGTAATGGATGATGGCAATGTAGCACAATATTGTGAATGCAATTAACAGAATCAAAATGTATGTCTGTATGTGATTTAAAGGGGAAATGTTAGATTGTATACATGGTAAAAGAATAAATTAAAATATATATATATCCATGGAACTACACTACTTAAACATTGAACCCTAAGTTGAACCACAGACTATAATTAGTACAATTGTAAAAATTTGCTATCATCAATTGTAACAAATATTCCACACCAAAGCAAGGTATTGGTGGTGGGGTGGTGTATGGGAATCCCGTATTTTATACATGATTATACTGTAAAACCATAATTCTTTAATAAAGAAAAAAAATTGTAAGGCCCTCCTAACTAAGAAAAGTCCAGGACCAAATGGCTTCACTGGTAAATTTTACCAAACAATACAAGGATAATTAACACCAATCCTGCTCAAACTCTTCCAAAAAATTGAAGAGGATGGAATATTTGGTAACTAATTCTATGAGGCCAATATCACCCTAATGCCAAAGCCAGATAAAGATTCCAAAAGAAAAGAAAATCAGAGACCAATATCCCCTATGTATGTAGATGCAAAAATCCTCAATAAAATACTCAAACTGAATCCAACAGCACATTACAAGAATGTGGTCAAGGGGATTTATCCCAATTAGGCAATGGTGGTTCAACATAAGAAAATCAATTAATGTAATATACTGTATTATTAGAAAGAAAAAAAAAAAAGAACAACACATGATCCTCTCAATGGATGCAAAAAAAAAAAAAAAGGCATTTGACAAAATCTAGCACATCGTGATAAAAACACTTAGAAAACTAGGAATAGAAGGGAACTTCCTCAACATGATAAAGGGTACATATGAAAAACCAATAGCTAATGTCATGTTGATGGTGACTTAAACCCTTCCCTCTAATATCAGGTACAAGGCCAGGATGCCCACTGGATTAGTCAGGTTTCTCTAGTGAAACAGAACCAACAGGAAATATCTGTAAATATTATGATATTTTATAAAATTGTCTCATGCAACTGTATAGATGCACAAGTCCAAATTCCATAGGGAAGGCTATAAGCTGGAACTCTGATGAAGGTTTTTGACAAATTCCCCAGGAAAAGCTGACCAGTTGAAGTAGAGATGAAAATTCTCTCTTCTAACTGCTGAAATCACGACTTCTCCTTCAACTGATTGATTGGATGATCCATCTCTCATTGCTGAAGGCAATCTCCTCAGTTGATTGTAGGTGTAATCAGCCATACATGCAATGAACTTACTGGTGATTAAAGTCCATGAACTGTCCCTACAGTAACAATTAGGCCAATGCTTGACCAAACATCTGGGTATCCTTATGTAGCCAAGTTGACACATGAACCTAATTATCACACTTTCACCACTGTAATTCAGCTTATACTTAATGTTCTAGCCAGAGCAATTAGACAAGAAAAATAAATAAAAGGGATTCAAATTAGAAAAGAAAAAGGAACACTTTCTCTATTTGCAGATAAACATCCCAAAAAATCTACAACAAAATTATAATTTAAAAGGAAAAGTAAAGGACCTTAAGTAGTAAAAACACCTTGAAAAACAAGAATGAAGTTGGAGTACTCACATTTCCTTATTGTAACTTATTACAAAGCTACTGTAATCAAAATAGCATGATACTAGCACAAAAACAGGCATATAGACCAATGGAATCAAATTGAGAGTTCAGAAAAAATCCTCACATCTATTGTCAATTGATTTTTGACATGTGCCAATTTCACTAAGAATGAAAGAATAGTTTGTTCAATAAATACTGTTTGGATAACTGGATATCCATATGCAAAGATTGAAGATGGACCCCTACCTCACATCATACACAAAAAGTAACTGAAAATAGATCAAAGACCTAAATATAGGAATCAAAACTATAAAATTCCTAGAACAAAACATAGGGAAGCATCTCCAGGAACTTGTGTTAGGTAATGATTTCTTATACTTTTCACCAAAGCACAAGAAACAAAAGAAAAATAAATAAATAGGATTTATCAGAATTAATAATTTCTGTACATTAATGGACTTCTTCATGAAAGTAAAAAGATAATTTACAGAACAGGAGAAAATATTTGAAAACCACATATTGGATAAGGGTTTAATATTTAGATTATATAAAGAAATCTTACAACTCAACAACAAAAGGCAAGCAACACAATTTTAAAAAATGGGCAAAATATGTTGTCCTAGTTTGAAACTGTTATATATTCCAGGAAAGACTGTGTTCTTTAATGCAGTCTTGTGGGAGCAGACTTATTATGGGTGGGGTCTTTTGATTGGGTTGTTTCCATGGAGTTGTGACCCACCCAACTGTGGGTGAGACCTTTGATTAGATTATTTCCATGGAAGTGTGACCCCATTCATTCAGGGTGGGTCTCAATTAGTTCATTGGAGTCCTTAAGAGAGCTCAGAGGCTGACAAATATCCAGATGCTTGGAGATGCATACAAAAAGATGCTTGGAGATGCAGACAGAAAGATATTTGGAGATGCTAAGCTAAGAGATGAAGCCCAGAGTTTGTCCCAGATAAGCTAAGAGAGGACCTGCAGATGCTTAGAGAGAAATGTCCTGGGAGAACAAGCAAGAATACACAGGAGCTGAGAGAGAGAAGCTAAGAGAGGCAGAAGCCTAGAGACATTTTGGAGAAAGCCATTTTGAAACCAGAACCCAGGAGCAAAGCAGCAGCAGATGCCAGCCATGTGCCTCCCCAGTTGACAGAGGTGTTTTAGATGCCATCAGCTTTTCTTCAATGAAGGAATCCTCTTGTTGATGCCTTAGTTTGGACACTTTTATGGCCTTAGAACTATAAATTTGTCTCCAATAAATTCCCTTTTATAAAAGCCAATTGATTTCTGGTATTTTGCATAATGGCAGCTTTAGCAAACCAGAACATACAAGAATAGACATTTCTTCAAAAATATTGTGGTAGTTTGAAGCTGTACATACCCCCAGAAAAAAAAAATTTCTTAAATCTAATCCATTTCTGGGGGTGTAAACCCATTGTAAGTAGGATCTTTTGATGAGGTTACTTCAGTTAAGGTATGTCCCACCTCATTCAGAATGGGACTTAATCCTATTACTGAAGTCCTTTATAAACAGAATGAACTGAGAGATAGATAGATAGACAGACAGACAGATAGATAGATAGATAGATAGATAGATAGATAGACAGACAGATAGCACCATGGAAGCAAGAAGATGAAAGTAACAAATCCTAGAAGAAAGGGAGAGACCAGCAGGAGCTGCCATGTGCCTTTCCATATGGCAGAGAAGCCAAAGTTCTTTTGCAGGTGATCTTCAGGAAGAAAGCATTACCTTGATGATGCCTTGACTTGGACATTTTCTCAACCGCAAACTGCAAGCTGATAAATTCCCATTGTTTAAGACAACCCATTTTATGGTATCTGCTTTAAGCAGCTTAAGAAACTAAAACAAATATATATACACATTTGAATGTGGTTAATCATGAAATTTTAGGTTGTGTATATGTTACTAGAGTAAAAATTCTAAAAATAACCCATAGGACTCTACAAAACAAACACTGAACCCTAGTGTAAACTATGGACTATTGTTAATAGTATAATTATAATCATATTGTTTCATTAATATAACAAAAATTGTCACACTAATGCAAAGTGTTAATAGGAAAAACTGTGTGTGAGAGAGGGCTGGTATATGGAACTCCATATTCTGCATAATTTTTCTGTAAACCTACAACTTCCCTAATTAAAAAAAAAGATGGTTTTCCCCATTTTAATACTAATAATTAAACAAAAATACTACTAGTACTACTACTAATAATTAATTGGGTGAATAATTTGTTTAAACCTTGTACTATTCCCTTCACATTATTTCCTTCATTGCTTGGTTCTATAATTTTCTAAGATATCCTACCAAAAATTTACTTAGGTGACTTGATGTATATGGAAATAATAATGGTCATATCTTCTATGAGAACTCCACTTAATTGTGTACTAATTTTTCCTTAAATGTCTTTCATCTAGAAAGACTTAAAATAAATGAATAAAGTGAAAAATTCAATAAGGTTGAAAAACTAAACATACAAAATTTATAAATAATTAAACTCAAATAGGATGTAATCAGGCAAAATGGAGCTAGCTCAGACTATTTAATGCAACTGTCAAGAATTAGTTTGATTTTGAAACATGGTTTTTTGCCTGTATGATAGGATTTTAAGATTGATGAGACCACCATCCAATACATGACATAAAAAGACAAAGTTTATTTCACTGTTTACCATAATAAGACAGAATTATGCTGGTCAATCATAATCTGAGCAGTGTAGACTGCTGATCTAATACAGGGATTTGGGGAAGCATGGAGTGTAGGGATTGGCAGATTTTCCTTTTAGAAGTGTGAATAGGTTGACATCATCTATGGAAACATGGTTACTAGAATGAGACTTGTAGACTAGTTGGCACTCAGGCATATTTAATGGAGCTGGTCATTGCTGATTTGCTGAATTTTAGAAAGGGGGCTGCAGATATTGCTTGGTTTGATGGAAAGGGTATTACTGTGGAGACTTGATCAGGTTGTATCAGTCAGGGTCAACTAGAGAATTCGAATAAGTATATATGTAGGTGGCTAAGCAATCCAAAGACACATAAGACAGGCAGTTAGGAAGGGAAGATCACAGGCAGTCTGGAACACATGCACATGGGCCAAAGGTATTGTCCATAGACTGGAGTCTCTCTCCCCATGACAAGGCCTAAGCGTTCTTCTCAGGCCTACCAACTGATTAAGGGAGGCCCATTCAGATTAAATCCTCTAACTTAAAGTCAATTGATTACAGACTCCAATTACATCTGCAGAATCCCTTCACAGCAACCTAGATCAGTTATTGTTGAATCACTGGAGAAAGGTTTGTGTATGCTACTAAAGGCTGCTTCTTGCCATCTACTATCCAAGTCTTGGGAGACAATAGTAACCCACCCTACTCAGAAATATACTAAAAAGGGAATTTGGGGGAATGAAGTTTAGCTTAGCCAAGATGACCCATCACAAGGCTAACACTAAAGTTTACCCTGGCCAAAGAACAATGTTTTTATGTAAGTTTGTGGGAACTTCTGTTATTCACATTGATCTTTTCCACTATTTCCTTTCTCTTAGTTTTCCCTTCCATCATTTTTCACAGCTTTTGACACATTCTTTACTTAGTGCATCAGGGAATGCATGTGGCATAGCAGAGAGTGAGAAAAAAGTAGTTTGAAGAATTAAAAGCATTTTCAACAGACATTAATGATTTTTAAGAAGATATCATGAGTAAGATTATTGCTTTGTTACTACCCATCTCTACGTTCAGACTAGACAATAAGTCCTTTGTTGGGGGTAGACTGAGGATGGGATAAGAGTCTAACTGCAAGTCTGGTGAGTGTGTAAGCAAGGTAATTGCAGAACAGAAAGGGTGCTGAGTGGAGCTCTGGAGATCTGGCATAACCCCATAGAAGTTTATGGGATTTAGTATGAGATGGAAGTTCTATCTCACAATTCAAATAATCATACACAGGTGAAACGGGACTCCTGGGATGGGAAAACACGATGTGTTATATCTAGCAGATATTATTTCTCTTCCCAGGCTGAATTAGAAGTAGATTGCTCCCATAAACCTGCATAGCACAGAAGTGAAAGAAAACATTCCTGGACCTGAAGGAACATCTCGGGTATGACCTGTGTGTACTTATTCCTGATGTCCTGATGGACTGAGAATATCTTAGTAGAAGCTTAGAGTGACTGCTTGACTTTAAGAACAATATCCAACCTCAGCACCCAAATCAAGTTAAAAAATTTTTACAAACTCAGATGTGATTTAAGGCAAAAAAGTGTGGGAATGACTACTTAGAGATTAATAATAAATTTCTGCTTCCCTGATAGAAAGGTGGCTCAAAGAGCTGCTTGAAATAGCCCCCTACTACCCCTCTACCCTTTTTTGAGGAATTTCATTCTTGTGAGTCACAAGAAAAAGAATATTGAGCTTTAAATCCTTCCGCATTCTGCTGGTCAATGAAAATGTACTACAGCATGTAATAATACCTAAGCCATTCTTCCACTCTGAACTCAATCCAATTCTAGTATTTGATTTTGGAAATGGATTTTGAACATGGGACTGTTTGACTAATCAGATGATCATTTTCCCATTCTTTTCCACTTAAATGCTGAGTGGCGGAGCTGTATTTAGGAAGGCAATGATTTCATTACACCAATAGAGAGAACTGCCATTCCAACAAAATAACAAGAGCCAAGTTGGCTAAAGGAAAATGTTCCCTAACACACTGAAAAAACCACAAGAGAAATTCCAACAAAATGTCACCTCAAATACAATGACTATAGGATTATGGAAATCTAATGAGCCATTTTCATTAACTGAATTCTGTCTGTGTGTATGGGAAACAATGGGGACTCAGAAGCAACCATTTGTCTGAAATATACACAACTTTCAAGGAGATTATCCAATAATTTGTTCCCTGTATTTCTTTTGCTGGTGAAGGTAGTACTAGGGGAGGTGGAGTGACAGTAAGTAAAAGTGGGTATTTCAGATTGTTTGTAAAAGCTGAGAGCATCAAGGAGCTAAATCCGCTATTCTGGATTTATTGACACTGATGTGTTTCTTCACCCTAAACAAACAAATTGGGCAAATTTACAGACAATGTACAAAGTGTCACATCTGACAAAAGTCATCAAAAACATGGTTTGTCAAATGACATCTTGACGTAAAACTATACACTATGAATTACCTGATTAAATTAAGGATTCCTTGAAGGCAGTTATCTCATCTTACTAAGTTTTATATCTAGAGGTTTTAGTGTCTGTAACATTACAAAATCTCAATCTTTTTAAAAATAACAATAAATAAATGAAACAATTTTTTAAAGAAACTAAGCATGTAACCTCAGGAAAAACAGAGCAGCATCTAGCTAAGAGAAATGGAATGAAATTGATAGGACCATTACCATTCCTGATTTATTGAAACAAATTACCCAGTATTCAATTTAATTTCCTAGTAAAACATGAAGAATTTCCATTTTGATGAGGATTTCATTGTAAATAAATTTTTAAGAAGCACTGAAATAGACAGCAGCCAACCTTCCATTGATTATATATCCTTTAACTTCGGGGCTGTTCAGTGTATTCTCAGTGGTACTGCGCATTAGCAGAGCACACAAACCATGTATCTAGCCAGTTGCCACTTTCTTCTCTAATCGCCTGCTGCTTTATGACGTGGCCACTCATACTTTATAGGTCTTGATTTTACTTTGAGTCCATGGTAAATGTTGCTGGCGGTGAATTCCTAGGTTCTTGGCCACGCCATGAGAAACAATTCAAGGGTTCAGTACAGATCGAGCAAGCAGACAGAAAATTTATTAAGTACACACGCAAGCGGGATATGTGGGCAGTCTCAAAAGGAGAGTCGCGCGCTCCCCTGTGCCGCTGGTTGCCCTTTATACGGGCCGGGCCATTGTTGGTCTCTGTGCTTTTCCTTTCTGCTCCTCTCCCTCCTCTCTTGTGGGTCTCTCACCCCGTGGCTGGTTTCTGATAGTTAGGGGAGGGATTCTCTCTAGCTTCAGGAAACCTTTGATCTTGCAGTTACTCCTGAGCGCACAGCCAGCCCGCTGTAGTCCCTATGCTGCCCTACCTCAGTAAGGTCTTAGGACGTTTTCCCAGCTGCCTCTAGGGTATAGCTTTCGATGCTTCAGTGGAGGAAACATTCCTATTGTTCATATAGAGGGATGCGTAGCTAAAGCTGGGACAATATTCTTTCTCTGAGAAAAAAAAGCTCATTGTTATGTAAAACATGAAGGTAAGTAAAAGAAGACCTAAGACAAGACTTAAATGATGTCCAGGAATGGCCCTTCAAGATTACAAAGACTGTCAAAAAGAAAGCTCTTTTAAACTGCCTGATATTATTTATGTTGTTGAAGATATTCCACACTCAGTACATTAAAAAACAATTTGTTGCCACTAGAGTTGTGGAGAGATTTTAAATTTTAGTACAGCTTAATTTTCACAGGATCCCTAGGGTTCTGATTACACTTTAATTCAAGGGAGGCATTAGGTATAAAATATGTAGGCTGCTGCTGTGCACTGCCAAAAAAACAATTTTGAAGTGAGAAGTTCAGACACATAGGTTGGCTGGTTTGTTCACAGGAAGCCATACAGCCCCTTTGATTGATTCTTAGAGGGCAGAAGTTTAGGCATCCTGAGGATAATGCAAAGTTTCTTGTCTTTAAGAACCAAACTTTTTGCTTCCCTAATACATTTGTATTTCAGTGTTCTTCACATAGAGAATAAACAAAGGATAGGACAGAGGCTGCAATTCTAACCACTTATGGAATATTTGGGTCCCTGTAGACAATCACTTTCCAGATAAAGAGGCTGTGATTCAGCCCCATAAGTATACGAAGACATTGAATTCTAAAAAAAAATTCACCTACAGGAAAAGAAAATTCTGCAAGAGTAACCAATGTAATTCAGGCCATTAATTTTTTTTTTTTCCTACATATATTGAATTTGTTGAAAACCTAATTTTCTACCTAAGGCAGACAGCACAGCAAACAAACAAACCTAATAAGAGAATATTGGCTTAGAATACTGAACAAGGAGATTAATGAAGTAATGCACTGCATTGGAGAAAACATTACAGAAACATTGAACAACAGAGTGGTTTAAATTTAAAAGTAAGGAAAAACTTTGAACTCTATAGATTGAACTCTACAGATTGAACTCTATAGATTGTCAGGAGAAAATGCCATTTTAAAGTCTGAATTTGAGTGAGTATCTTTAAAAAACATAGCCTATTAGCCTCTCCATTGATCAGGATTAACACTGACCTCTTTTAATTAAGTACTTTTATTGTTTCAACTCTGGTCTTCTGGATATTTTACTGTCATCAGTGTTGATCATTAAGACATGATGAGGTATAATTCACAAGTATATATGGTCACAATCATATTTCTTAGCAAAGATAGTGCTAAATAATATTTTCCCTGAATTCCTATTCCCATGTGATTGAAAAATATTTAAACCAAGATCCTAGTCATATGAACTAAGGTCTAGTATTGACTCTACCAAACAATGGGACCAATTTTTTTTGTCTGTAAAATAAGGCTAATAATATTCACCCTTTAAAATCTTATGCACATGCTGGTGAGAATTAATAATGAATTTGGAAATACTCACAGAAGGAAAAAAATAATTATGTGCTTTTCTATATTACTCATAAATAACAGAGGCTCTCTTAGCCAGACACTACTTAAAACTGGCTGTAAAAATAGGCACTTCCTCTAGACACGAAACTGATGGATACTCATAGTGTACTGCTCACCCATGGCAGTTTACATTTTGGCTACTCTTTTTGTTTAGTGATTTTCAAATTGTGGTCCAGGAAATCTTTGCAAGTCTGCAACATACTTTCAAAGTGTCTTTAAGAGGTCAAAACAATTTTCATAATAATCCCGAGACATCAATTGTCTTTCTTCACTGTGTGACATTTGCACTAATGTTGTAAAAAAGCAAGCGTGGTATACTGTAGGTGCCCTAGCAAAAATCAAGGCAGTGACACCAAACCTTACTAAGTAATCTTTGTGTTCTTCATCATAGCAACAAAACAATGCCAGAGTTCCTCGATGAAGTAGAGATTTTATCAATGTTATTAAATCTCACCCCAAGAATACAGTTTTTTTAATTTAGTATTCTACATTACAAAATGGGAAGCACTTCTCAAATCATAGTACAAAGTTTGCCTCTAGGAAAAGCACTTGTGTGAGACTTTGTGTGCTGAACTAGCAGCTTTTTTTCATGTAATACCTTTTTGTTGAAAGAATGTCTTACTCTCACAGAGAAAGTATGCCTATTAAGACTTGGGCATTTGTTGATTTTTTTCTTAAACATGAACAAAGTGAGCATGTTACTGTAAAGCAAACAACAGACAATATTTGTTGCCAATGGTAAAATTTGTGCTTTCATATGAATATTAGCATTTTGGAAGTCCTTATATATAACATTGTAAGATTGACAACTTGCCAATATTTAGACATATCTGATAATGTGTGGGGTTTTTAAAAAATGCAATTTTTGTTTGAATTGGGTCAATATTTGGAAGTTTTGCATAACTCAATAAACCAGTATTTTCTAATTGACAAATTCATATTGGTACAAATCATGCATCAGCAAAAGATCCATTCAATGTGCAAGATTGACCAATGGATTTTGACGTAATAGAGAAAGAAAAGTTATTGATATGGGCTCAGATTTTACAATGAAGCTAACCTTTAAGAAATTACCTCTTGGTATGATTTCCTATAGTATCAAAAGAGAATATCCAAAATTATGTGAATAAACTTTTAAAATACTAGTCCCATTTCTAACCAAATTCCCCCTTTTATGAGGCTTGATTTGCTTAACATATTTCAGCCAAAGTAATACATCCCAACAGATTGAATGCATCAACATTTTGAAAATCCAGCTCACTTCTATTAAATAAGTCTGTAAAGAAATTTGTCAAAAAAATTTAAAAGAATGCCACTCTTCACACTATTTTTTTTAAATACCATTCATTCTGATTTGTTATTATTACTTTAAATAGATAAAGAGCTAACTACTTTAAATCTTTTCAGTTTTAGTTTCTTATGCAGACATCCACGTAGATCGTAGATCCAACCAGCCTAGCCTGTCTATCCCTCATGGGTGCTTAAGGCATTTGAGGTTTTAATTGAGCCCGTGGAACCCCTGCAACTGTGCAGTTTTCTCTCTTCACCTCACCTCTCCTTTTTTAGTTTTCCCTTCTTATTAAAAAAATCTTTGAGATCCTCCATAAATTTTAAGAGCGTAAGGGGTCTTGAGACCAAAATGTTTAAAAATTGCTATTCTAGTATATTTTTGTACTTTTTTTCCCTCCAAAACAGAATTTCATTTGTTTCCAAACCAGTTAATGTGAGTTGTACTGTTATTATAATTAGGCAATTAATTATACATTAGGTATATTTTTGAATTATGTGTCAAAAAAAGTTTTCATGTCTGTGTTTCTATGAAAACTAAGTTAAAAGCAAAGAGCTTTTTAAAAAAGCTTATAAATTAGATATGGGAGAAATTTAATGTAAACTTCTGGAGGAAAATATTGTAAAAATCTGGAAGGATTCTGCTCTCTATTTGTAATATCATTATGTTCTTTCTTCATAGGAGAAATTCAGACTACTCATCACATGACACTACGATTTATAGGATGCAAGAAAACTGAAGTGGAAGAAAATCAGCAGAAACATGTGTACTGGAAAGGTAGTGTCACTACAATAAAAATGACTAGCTGAGGGCAGACTCTATACATTTAAACTAACAAGACATTTGAAGTATGTGTGCATTGCTTTTTAAGATACCCTATTTAACTTTTTTTTATTAGTTGATCAAATACTATCATGCTAATGGAGGTTTTACCATACTTTACACAGAATGTATTATTATTTAGATTATCTTAATTGAAAGATAATTTACATAAAATATATGCATTCATTTTAACTGTACAGTTTGAAAAGTTTTTGGTAATTATTCCCACATGTAACCATCCCACCAATCTAGAAATAGAATGTATCCATTACCCTGATCCTTCAAGTGCAAATCCCCACCACCTAGGAAACCACTGTTCTGATTTCTTTTGACATAGATTAGTTTTGTCTCATGATGGTTAATTTCATGTGTCAACTTGGCTAGGTTGTGGTGCCCAGATGTTTGGTCAAGAAGCGCTGGCCGGATAGTTACTGGGATGGTATTTTGTGGTTGGATTTAAATCATTAGTCTGTTGATCACATCTATGAATGATTATATCAGCAATTATAAAGAAAATTGCCTTAAGCAATAAGAGGAGTCTGCCCATCCAATCAGTTGGAGGTCTACAAAAGAGAGCTAAAGATTTCAGCGATCAGTAAAAAGAATTTCTGTTTCCAAGAGCCTGCTTCTCCAAGGATATTCAACGTCTCTTTCATAGAGTTTTGAGCTTGTGGTCTGACCTACAGAATTGGATTTGCCAAATCCCATGGTCATGTGAGCCAATTCCTATAATAAATGTCTTAACATTTGGTGAATATATCTCTTAACATTCGGTGTCAATTCTATTTCTCTGGAGAATGCTGAATAATATATATTTTAAATTGAATTTCATATACAAAGAATCAGCATGCAGTATGCGCAATTTTCTGTCTCATTTCTTTGGCTCAGCAGAGATTATCCAAATTCTTTTTGAGTATTAGTAGATTTTTTTTCTTTCATTTTTTTTTTTTTTTAATTGCAGAGTAGTATCCCATTGTATGAATGTTCCATCATTTCTTTATTCATTCACCTTTTGATGGACAATTGAATATTTCCAGTTTGGATCCATTAAGAATAAAGCTGCTATAAATATTCATGAAAACATCCTTTTATGGATAAATGTTTTCTATTCTCTTGGGTAAATTCCTAGGAATGGAATCACTGTGCCTTATATCAACTCGATGTTTAACTTAAAAGAAACAGTAAAGTATTATCCAAAGTGGTTTTACAATTTTACAGTCCAACCAACAATGAATAAAAGTCCTATTTGCTTGACATTTTTGCCAAAACTTGGTATTGACAACTTTTTTATTTTTAGCTTGTCTTTTAGATCCATAGTCTTATCCCTTTGGGAGTTTAGTCTACATTTCCCTGATGACTAATAGTTGAGAACCTTTCCATGACCTTAAATAGATGCTCAAATATTTTCAAATTCTGCGACCATTTTTTTCCTGTGGTTTTCCTTTTCATTTTATTAATAACATTTCATTAGTGGCACTTTGTTGTATTATATCTTGTAAAAAGCATATTTTTAATTTTGATGAAGAACAAATAGTTTGTTCATATTTATGCTTCTTATCTTATTCTCTCTAAGTAATCCTTTGCCTAGGCAAATGTTATCAAGGTCTTCACTGATATTTTCTTGCAGAAATGTTTTTATTTCACCTGTTATGTTTAGGTCCTTGATATATTATGAGTTAATTCCTTGATCCATTGTTAACAAACAAATAAAACACATAATCCTGGATTTCCTTGAAAACTTTGTGGGAAAATTTATTTGCATATAAATACATGTATTTATATATTTGGTTTACATTAGGTGTATTTTCCCATTATCACCCTGTTGTTAACTTGTACTAGTGACATACATTTGTTATAGTTCATGAAAGAACATTCTTATATTTCTACTATTCACCACAGACATCATCCAGCATAGGGTTCACAAAATATGTACATACATACATATAGAGATATACATTAAATAAATAAATACATACAGAGATATACATAGATAGATGCATATAGCCACATGTATACATACATGTGCATATCTAATTGTTTATTGATATTGTATCTTGCAATTGGTTAGTTGATAATAGATTATAAATATAGGGGGCTTGATTTCTGGACACTTTAATATGCTTCATCAATCTATATGTCCATCCTTATGCTATTATCACACAATCTTCATTACTACAGCTTAATAGTAAATCTTAAAATCCAGTAGTTTCTTTTATACTAATCTGAAATTCCATATGTATTTTAGATTCAGGTTGCTGATTTCTGCAAATAAGCATGCTGGAGTATTAGGTTGACTTACATTATAACTATAAATCAATTTAGGATAGATTGACATCTTAACAATATTGAGTCATAATTTTGTCAAATATATTTTCTACATCTTTTGAGAAGATCATGCAATGGTTTTTCTTTTTTTTTTTTTGATATTGTGAAATACATGGATTATATTTTTTTTATTAAATTCAGTTTTATTGAAATACATTCACACACCATACAATCATCCATGGTATACAATCCACTGTCCACAGTGTGATAACACAGTTATGCGTTCATCGCCACAATCTATCTCTGAACATTTCCCTTACATCAGAAAGAGCCAGAACAAGAATAAAAAAATAAAAGTGAAAAAAGAACACCCAAATCATCCCCCACATCCCACCCCATTTGTCCTTTAGTTTTTATCCCCATTTTTCTACTCATCCATACACTAGATAAAGGAGGTGTGATCCACAAGGTCTTCACAATCACACTGTCACCCCTTGTAATCTACATTATTGTATAATTGTCTTCAGGAGTCCAAACTGCTGGGTTGGAGTTTGGTAGTTTCAGGTATTTACTTCTAGCTATTCCAATACATTAAAACCTAAGACGTGTTATCTATATAGTGCATAAGAATGTCCACCAGAGTGACTTCTCGACTCCATTTGAAATCTCTCAGCCACTGAAACTATTTCGTCTCATTTTGCATTCCCCTTTTGGTCAAGAAGATACTCTCAGTCCCATGATGCAGGGTCCACATTCACATGGATTGTATTTTGATTTTAATGTCATTTCTGCATTTCTGTAACATACCCCTATTAGAAATGATATGTTTTTATATTTAGATGACTTAATTTTTACAAAGTAATTTGGTAACTACTCTCATGAAGATTATTCTGTAGATTTCTTTTCTTTTATATTCTTCGTGAGCCTTTATCATCAAGGTTGCAGTCATAGCATGTATTTTGCATTATTTCGAGCATATGAATTTTTTGTAACATGGTTTATGGCTCCGAATATGATCTACCCCTTTGAATATCCTATGTGCATTTGAAAGGATAATTTATTGTGCCATTTTTAAAATTATTTTTATTTTTTACTTTTTTTTAAGAAAAGAAGCGATTGTTAGAAAGAGTCACAGGGCTCTTCTAACAAAAAGGAAGCCCATCCCAGCATCTGGTGTTTGATGGGGAATCACAGAGCTGGAAGGAAATGTGAGAGGAGGTCCGTCTTCTTCCGTCTTCCACTTGGTTATCTCAGGTGATGGCCAGCTCATTCCCTCTTTTTTTTAAATTCATTTTTATTGAGATATATTCCCATACCGTGCAGTCATCAAAACAAAGCGTACATTCAGTTGTTTACAGTACCATTATATAATTGTGCATTCATCACCAAAATTAATTTTTGACAGTTTCATTACCACCTATACAAAAATAATAAGAATAAAAACTAAAGTGAAAAAGAACAATTAAAGTAAAAAAGAACACTGGGTGCCTTTTTTTTTTTCTTCCCCCGTTTTTCTACTCATCCATCCATAAACTAGACAAAGGGGAGTATGGTCCATATGGCTTTCTCAATCACATTTTCACCCCTCATAAGCTACATTTTTATACAATCATCTTCAAGATTCATGGGTTCTGAGTTGTAGTTTGATAGTTTCAGGTATCTACCACAAGCTACCCTAATTCATTAGAACCTAAAAAGGGTTGTCTATATTGTGCATAAGGGTGCCCACCAGAGTGACTCTCGGCTCGTCTTGGAATCTCTCTGCCACTGAAGCCTACTTCATTTCCTATTATTTCCCCCTTTTGGTCAAGAAGATGTCCTCCATCCCATGATGCTGGGTCTACATTCCTCCCCGGGAGTCATATTCCACGTTGCCAGGGAAATTCACTCCCGTGGGTGTCAGATCCCACATGGGGGGAGGGCAGTGATTTCACCTGCCAAGTTGGCTTAGCTAGAGAGAGAGGGCCACATCAGAACAACAAAGAAGCATTCAGGAAGAGGTTCTCAGGCACAATTACAGGGAGGCCTAGCCTCTCCATTGCAGCAAAAGCCTTCCTAAGGGCATTTTTAGGTATCAATTAGGTTGCATGTAGTTGATAGAGTTTTTAAAATATTGTGCATTCTTCCATATATTTTGCTCTTTGTTTTTCAATCACCGAAAATGAAGTATTAAAATTTCCAACTGTGGTTACATCTATTTCTTATCTCAGTTTTTTCAGTTTTTGCGTCATGCATTTTAAGGCTTCATTATTAGGTGCATACACATTTAAAATTTTTGTATTTCTGTAAGTTAATACTTTTATCATTAAAAATTATTCCACTTTATCATTATCCCTCCTTGTCATTACTTGTAATGTAAATATTTTTTTCACTCTTATACATGCTCTTTTAAGCAAGGAGGGTTATCTGAAAATATTTATCGGATCTGAAAATATTTCCCTTTTCATTGGAGTATTGAATCCATTTTTATTTAATGCAATTACTGTTAAAATTTTCTTAAATCTGCTATCATCCTATTAGTTTTCTCTTCATGTCATTTCATCTTTATTGTTTTTTCTTCTTCCTAGCCCTTTCTGTCATTAACCAAGTGCTTTTTTAATCATGTATTACTATCACAATTAGTTTATTAATAACATGTGTTTTTGATCATTTGTTATTTCCTAGGAGATTACAATGTCTAATATTAAATACATTGTTTACTTTAGTAACCAAATTATCACCAAATTGTCATCATTCTTATTTCCTGGGCAGTCCAGTCAACTTACAACACTTTAGAGCCATTTACAAATACTTTCTTTTGTGGTATTAATGTCATATAATTTTATGTATATTTTAATGTCACAATGCAGTTTTTTGTTTTTTTTTTTTTAGTTTTAAACAATCAAACATTTATTTACATTTACTCTTTTGTTTTCCCTTTCTGGCATTCTTTATGACTTCCTCCATGGCTATATTTCTATGCAGTATCTTTATTTTTCTGCTTGAATAAATCTCTTTAATTGAGTATGATATATATTAATTTTCTTACTTATTTATTTATTTTTACCAGAAAGCATTTCTATTTCACTTCAGTTTTCTAGGATATTTCACTAGTAGTGAATTCTGAGTTGATATTAACTTCCATTCAGCTTTTAAGAATTTTTATTTTCTTCTGGCCATCACATTTCATTTTAAAGGATCAGTTGATCGTCTGCTAGTTTTGGTGCGTCAAAACTAATTATTCTCCCCCACACACTCACCTCTGGTTTATTTTAAGATTTTCTTCATCTTTGGTTTTCAGCAGTTTATGATATGCCTATATATGATTTTTATAGCACTTCTTTAATACATTGTTTACTGTCTTTACCAGCTTGGGATAATTCTGTGCCATTTTTGTTCTCTATTCCTTCTGGAATTCCGACAGATCTTTTCAATATATCCAAAATACTGCTTTTTGCTCTTTTTTGTGTGTGTGTTTTTCTTCCATGTTTTTTCTCCTTTTGCTTCAATCTATATAGTTTCTACTACAGTTTACTAATTCTCTTTTTGTCAAGGCTAATTATATTAAACCCATTCACTTAATTTCAGCTATTGCAGTTTTCAGTTATAAAATTTCCATTTGATTCTTGTTATAGAGCCCAGCATTGTGAGAAAGTCCCATTTCCCCCTCTATTTTCTTACCCAAATCAAGCACAGTTATTTTAAAGCCTTAATCTGATATTACCAATATCTAGAGCACTTGAGGCTCTACTTCTACTATTGATTCATTTTATAGTCTTTCAGTCATTTGTCAAATTTTTGCAGTTTGGCATTTTCTTAGAAAATTGAGTTTATATCTACCATATGAGTTTACTATTCCACTCTTCAGTACTTACAAAAGAGAAAGGTATACAGCCATACAAATACTTCACATGATTTATAGCAGCTTTATTTGTCATAGTCAAAAACTTAAATGACCCATTCTTGATGAACAGCTGAATGCATAAACAAAATGCAGTTTATACATAAAATAGAATACTACCCATAAATGAAAAATAATATACTATTGGTTAAATTTAAAACATGAAGAAATCTCAAAATAATTATGTTGTGTAATTGAAGGCAGACAAAAAAAGGCACTGTTTGAGGCCATTTACATTAATTTATAGAAAATGGAAAATAATCTATAGCATTAAAAAGCAAATCAGTGTTTGCCTGGGTAGAAAAAGGGATGATATGTTGCAGATAGAATCAGGAGAGTGGGATTACAAAGGGATGTATGGAAACTTTGGGGTACATTTTGGAGAAATTTAATGTTTCTTCTTTTCTTTCTTCCTTTTTCTAAAATGTGTGTTTATTTTAGTTAATAGTCAAGACTTTTTTGGAGAACTTAATAATTTTTAATGGAATTCCAGGCATTATGTATGAAAAATGTGGTGACTCCAGACAATTTCAGTTCTTCTAAAATTAGTTCACATAATGACCTCTAGTAAAATGGAGTGGTGGAAAATGTAAGCGGGGACTGTGCTGAATCAAGTTAGGTACAGCTTGGTGAGGCTCAGATTGCTCAGTTTGCTTCAGCCTTGTTCCCCAGCACTCCATGGTTTTTAACTAAGTGTCCAGTGTATTCTACACGGCCTTCTCCTTAGTGGACCCGAAAATCAAAATTGATCAAATTATATTTACATTTGGTAGATGTCTTTAAAGAGGAAAATCAGTAATATTTTTGAGACCCCTCCAAATCTACACTAGAAAACTGTTTTCTCTCTCCTACAAACATGCCCTCTAATGGAGTTTTCTTCAGTATTTGCACCCAGTTCTCAGCATTTTGTCCAAGCCCAGAATTAGCACATGTCCTCAGAGTAAAAGGTACTGCATGATGCTCCTGCTGTGAGATTATGCAGTTCTGAGGTTCCCGCAGCTCCAGTGTCTTTAACCTACTTGGTTATCTCTGAAGCCTCCCACTGCCTCCAAACAGATGACTTTTATATTTTATATAACTTTTCCATTTGTTCAATAGGGAGGAACTAGTCTGCCTCTACCTAATGCTTCCTAACTAAAACCAGATGTTGACATTATTTATTTAATTTGAGACTATCCAAAGGGAACTGTAACTGAATTAAAGATAATTTAACATCAAAGAGATCGATACTGTGACTGAATAGAATTTATGCTGCTTTTGAAGGGAGAGAAAGTTAGGACACTTAAGTACAAGAGAAAGTTGCATCATCTTAGAGGAAAACATGATCTTGTTCTTGCCATTGCTCACGACAGTTAAGGTAGAAGGACTCATATAGATAATTATAGGAGAGGATACCTGTTTCCTCTGCACTCCATGACCCCTACTTCTTTTTCTGCAGTCATCAGAGTTACAGGTATGAGAAACCAGGAAACTATATTTTCCAGACTGCTGCCAGCAGATCCTGGTTTAGGTTATAATAAAGAGAGGTGTTCACAGAGAAAAAAATGATGGAAAAGAAGCAAAAACTGTTATTGGAAAGGTGAATATGCTTCGGGGGATGGCAGACATTCTGTTTTGATAGTGGCTTCTGGGTATCCTTCTAAATAACATACATTTTGGACCCATGGAGTGCAAAGATAATTGGTGGCACTTTCCTACATTTCATGGACATCCTGATTTTTGGAATGCTACCCAGAGCCCTCTCGTACACTTGCAAACCTAAAATTCCCTCTATTAATTCTCTCTCTATTTGAAGTCTTTAGATTGGTTTCTGACTGATCCTTGACTGATAAAGAATTCTAATATAACTTTATTTTCAATCATGAAAACACTTTAAGAATTATCTAGATGAGGAATTTGTAAACATTTTCTCAAAGAGCTAGACAATAAATATTTTTGACTTTTTGGACCATGAAGCAAAAGACAAAAATGTTATGTAGGTATTTATATAACCATATTATTTAACATTTTTAAAATGTAAAGTAAAAGAAATTAGCTCATGGGTTGTAAAAAGCAGGCACCAGGCCAGATTTGGCCCATGCTGTGTAGTTTGCCAGTATCTAATCTAGTCCATTGATTTGTTTCTATTAAAAAAAATCTGAATCAAGAGAGAGAAAATTAGTTGATCAAGTCACACAGAAACTATTGGAATAACAGCCTCAAAACAATACTCAAGCCAGCTATGACATTCTGCTTTTCCATCTCTGGTTCTGACATCCACAGCATGTCATTGTGTATAGTACAAACTGCTGTTGTGCACATGGCATAACAACCACAGCAATGGGTTTGAATTTCTTCTTTGAACAAAAAGAAATTTGCGTGCTGCACAATCCATGAGAAGAGTATATTCTCTTTGGAATGTGATTTAGACCATTCTTAAGGAAGAATGCACTGTAAAGAAGGCTATGCTGTCTTGAACATAGTACTTCCCATTATCCAGGTTGGTCTTCAAAATAGAAGATTATAATAATATTGAGCACATTGTCTGGAACTAAATAAATTTTAGTGATGGTTTTGTGTATTTCCTTAGAACATAATTCCAAAGTATCTACCTGAAAAGAAAAATAAAACATTTAGCAATACTTAATATATGGTTTAGCCATTTTGATAAAAATGTAAAATCATGCACTAGGTAAGAACCATCTTTATTTCTGTTTCTGCCCATAATAAAGAGAAGGATTAGAAATATTTAGTGTAGAATTTGTGGGCAGATTAGAAGTCTGGACAAATGTACTCAATATGAAAACTAGTGTTCTAAAATAATTCCCTTTAATAACATTTTTAATATCACATATAAAAGTAAAAATTCTTGGAACCATTAAAATAAAATTTTTACAAATATTTCAAGAATTGTTTTATACTTTATTATAAAAAGATCCCAAGTAAAATCTCAACTTTATGCAGACAAGCTTCCAAATAATTACAGATGTAACTTAAAATTTATCTAATCTTTCAGTTGCTCTTCTTTTCTCTGTCTTTCAATATATAATGACTGTTTGGGTGCTTTGGCTTCTCAAAGCAATAGTATGACATCCAATATTTTCCTCTTTAGACTGCTAATTAACACTTGTACCCTCTGACTTCAAGTTCTCCTTTTCATCCAAAGCTGTATTAAATAATAAGGAATTTATAATTTTCTATATATAAACAAAAGTAAGGGACATGACCAGGAAGAAGCTAAGGTAAATGTTGAAATAAATATTTATGTTGTATTAATTAATATTTGTAAAGAAAAATATGTCTGTTTAAAAGATGGTAATAGGTCTCATCATTTGTCTATTTTTTCTATTCAAGAAATTATATCAGTATGCAATTTACTTAGAAAGTCATAGCAACTTAGATTTAAAGGAACTTACAGGTCATTGTCTCAATGTGTGAGTTCTTTCATCTTAAAAATAGATATAATAATAAGTTTTTATATTCTTCTTAAAGGCTTTAAAAGACTAGGATTTGGTTCTTGGTGTTTTTTTTGGGGGGAACCATATTTCCTTATACTTTTTAAATGTAAAATTGGCTAAAAAGAGATTTTTTTACATTTCATAAATGACAGCAAACAATAATATATAAAGTGACAAAGACTAGGAGAGTGGCTAAATCATATTTTCTGCCTGTGATACATTATTTTAATAGGGTTTCCATAGAGAGGTTTCTTAATTTCTCTAAACTTCAGTTTTATTTTACTTATAAAATAATTCTAATTTTACTTAAATTAGAATATTGAGATTACCAAACTGATTTTTAATAAGCATTTTCAAAATATGATGCAAATATGTATTTGGAATGGTCATGTTTTCAAGTATATAGCAAGAACTTTCTTAAGATTGACTGCTTTGATTGCTGTTGATTCAGCCTTTTGCAGAATGGATGGTTGATAGCTAAATAGAAAAAAATGATACCAAGAGAAGATAGAACTATGCATGTCTAATACCTCAGTCAGCAATCTATATTAGAGACTGCCAATGGAGAATAGATCATTGACTTACTTTGTATTATAATTAATTTGGGGAAAAAGAAAAACAAACATTGTTTAGTATGCCTGTTTGACACCAGGCTGGATTACATGTCTGAAGCGTTTTTGTAAAAGAGAAATTTATAATCATTCACATTTTGTTTTAAATAAAGTATATAAACAATTCTTTTTTGCAATAATTCCTGATCCAGGAAAAAGAAATAGAAGCCAGAAAAACCAGAAATCAAAAGAAATATAATTGCATATAACTGAATTAATCAAGGTAACTGAATGAATAAGCAATGTAAAACACCAAGAGTATTTCTATATAATAAAAGAAACTAATAAAATAATATTATATAAAATGGCATCTATAAACACACCAAAGCATATGAAATAGGAATAAATCTGACAAATACTGTATAATTCTTCTAGATGGGAAAATAAAGCAAAATTATTGAGGATAATGAAAAAATCAATCAATCAATCAATCAATCAAGATATTCCATACTCATGGGTTGGAAGATTCAATTTTAAAACCTTTCACTTTTCCACAAATGGATTTATAGATTTAATGCAATCACAACAAAAGTCCAATATTTTATACTTTTATTTGTAAAATTTGAGGAGTAGATTCTAAAATATACCCTTAAATGTACAGGACACCAGAAATAGCTAATACCTTTGAAGAAGAATATCCTTGGAGGATCTGGTCTCCTATGGAGCAAGATATATTTTGAAAGATGTAATAATTATGAGAATGGGGTGTTGCAGTTAGGTTAGACAAATACATAAATAGAGAAGAATAATAGAGAGTTCAGAAATAGACTCACACATGTGGAAATTTGATACATGGTGATGTGCAATATAGAGCAGTAAGCTAAAATAAATAAATGGAGTTTCTGTATAAATAGATAACTGCATATGAAAAAATATATATATGACTCCTATTTCATACCAAAAATAAAGATCAAGTCCATATGGATTTTAGATCTAAATCTGAAAGGAAAAAAATAAAGTTTCTAAACAATTTTATAGGGAATTTTAACAAATTAAGATATGATAAAGATTCTTAAACATGATAAAGAGACCACTCTCCTTAAAGGAATAGATTAGTAAAGCAGGCCATATTAAATACAATAAATTATTATGTTCAGTTGACGCTTGTTATCCAATAAGAACACTTTGGTTACATTTTGGAAATTATTTTTCATTAGAGATGCATACCAATATTTTTATTTTCAAAAGATAAGTTACCTTGGAATCTAGGATTTTCTTCAAAATAATCCAATTGTGGATAGAAGTGGATGGGGTAGATGTAAAACTAGATTTTTCATGGAATGATAATTTCTGAAACTGGAAAATGGATACATGGATTATTATACTCTTTTCAATTGAGATTGTAATCATATACCACTGCCTACCCACTAGAATGGCAATATGGATATGGCACAAACAGAACTGTCCTATATTAATGATTGAAATATAAGTTGCTACTAACATCTCTTGGAGTTAAGGTTGGGCTTCTGGCATCACAAACCAGAGAGGCACCATGGGTGGGAACACAGAAGACCTTCTTAGACAGAATGTGGAACACAATGACTATGTAATTTCTTCCCATGGATGAACTCTCCTTGAATCACAAGAAATAGAGAGACTAGAACATATTGACAAATGATACCAGGATTTAAAAATTCTCTACCTTCAAAATAATCTCATTGGAAAATTTGAATATTTGAGTTTAACTTTAAACAAAATAGAAAACATAGAAAATCTGTAGGGATGTGAAAGGCTGACAAAATTTGAGTTGACTGTAAATTGGGTTGGAGAGCTGAGCAGCAGTAAAACCCTGCTGCATAAAGACCCCTGTTGTTCCTTCTCTTCAGTAACACATATGCTTTCTTTGAAGGTTACTGGAAGTTTGTGTTGGTAACTCTTCAACAATTAAAGTGGTCAGTGTAATGGTTAAGTTAATGTGTCAACTTGGCTAGGTTATGGTGGCTAGGTTATGGTCAAATACTGACCTAGGACTCCCAATTTAATAAGTTAAGCCCTCAACCTTGGGGCTTGCCCTTATGAAATTTATCCCTGCAAAGGAGAAGCTAAGCTTACTTATAATTATACCTAAGAGTCACCTCACAGAAAACCTCTTTTGTTGCTCAGATGTGGACTTTCTCTATCAGCCAACTCTACAAATAAACTCACTACCCTACCTCCTATGTGGGACATGACTCCCAGGGATGAACATGGCCCTGACATCGTGGACTGAGACTGCCTTCTTTCCCAAAGGTGGAAAAAAAATGAAACAAAATAAAGTTTCAGTGGCTAAGAGATTTCAAATAGAGTTAAGAGGTCATTCTGGAGGTTATTCTTAGTCATTAAATAGATATTCCTTTTGAGTTTCTAGTGCATTAGAATAGATAGAAAGGTATTACCTGAATCTGTTGAACTGTAATCCAGTAGACTTGATTCTTGATGTTGATTGTATAGCTTTTATTGTGGGACCATGTGATTGTGAAAACCTTGTGACTGACACTCCCTTTATCCAGTGTATGGGCAGATGAATAATAAAATTAGCACCCAAAATATATAAATAATAAGGCGGGATGAGGTATGGCATAGTTTGGGTATTCTTTTGTATTTTAATTTTTTTATTTATTTTGGAGAAGTGAAAATATTCTAAAATTGATTGTGGTGATGAATGCACAAATACATGATGATACTGTGAGCCACTGATTGTATTCTTTGGATGGATTATTTGGTGTGTGAATATATCTTAATAAAATAGCATTAAAATATACTGATCTAGTTGGTACTGTGAAGGAATTTTTTAGATGGGATTAGAATCTGCATTCAGTTGAGATTAACTTTCATGATGTGGTTGAGCCTCATGCAATGTGTTTGAGGTCTTAACAGCAATAACCTAAGGTTCCAGATGTTAGAATAATCCCTGCCTTAAGACCTGGACTCCTTTTGGAATTTCTAGCATGTCAGCTTTTCCTGGGGAATTCAAACTCAGGACTTCAACATCTCATCTACTGGAGTTTCTAGCCTGAAGCCTGCCCTATGGAGTTTGGGCTTGCCAGGCCCCATGGTTGTATGAGACAATTCCTTATAATAAAATCCCTTATAGTCTCTCTCTGGAGGAAAAGAATCTTATGGGTGAATTTTCTGAAGTGGTTCTGGGGTTTTGGGAATTGATTCTTTAAATCTGATTACATTTAAAGGTACTAATGACACTATTTTCAATGATAAAGTGGGCACTGATAGTCCATGGCATGATTTAGCAAGAAAGATATGTAAAATATCAGCACTGGATACTCCTACTCAAATATCTATAGGAGACAAGGGTCTGGATGGCCCTGTCTTTGATATCTTAGAACATTTTTGTTGAGTTAATGAGTATTGAGATTGGCTGTTTGTTCCTAAATATACTAGATACAGTAGAGAAGGAAAAGGATGAGTTCAGGATTTCAAATTCCCAGATCAAGGGCCACATAAATGCCATTCAAGTTTCCGTGTGCCATGGTGGGGGGGGGGGGATAGAGGTGGGGGGTGGTGGAGGAGGACTCCTATAGCTGCAGAGTTGGGATTTCTGAAAACAATTGCAGAATCTTATTGTGTGAGTAGCTGAATTACAATACAGGGTATTTGTTATTCAAGTGAGAGCATTGATTGTGAAGGAATGGGATCCTAAAAATTGGAATGTGGACATATGGGGAGATGAAAATGAAGCTGGAATATTGAATCTCCTAAATTCTGCTGACCCTTCTTTTCCAAATAAACCTGCAATGCCCTCCTTTGAGGAAGCAGCCCCCTTGCTTATGTTTCTCTGGGGAATCCTGACTGAAACAGATAGAAAAGAAATACAGCATTCAGAAAGGATTCAGGCATTTTATTAATTGAGCAACAGATCAGAGGCCAGGAAAAGCTTACTCCCTCAAATGAGCCAAAGGCAAAGGACAGTCCCAGAGGAAAGTTCACCAAGAGCATGAAAATGAAACAAGAAGATGGTCATTGGTACTCAGTTATCAATGCTTGTCTACCTTCTTCTTCAGAGGCCAAAGACCACCTCCGAGCACCAGAATTAAAAGCAAAGAAACTCAACAAAAATAAATTAGATGAAAGCAATTATGGAATAGGCTCTTTTTATTCACTCTTCAACACAGATTAATAACTCTTATACATATGGAAAACCAGTGTGAAAACCAAGAAAAATTAAGGAACAAAAAGAGGAATGTGAAGCCATCCAAGACTTTAATCATTAAAGATGGAAAAATCTCTAAATCTAAATGTACCCAAACTTGACTTTTCTTTGAAAGTTGATCTACTAGAAGTAGTTCTTAGCAAACATTCATTCCCCAACATGGCTAACAGCTCAAGAAAAAAACATGCCCAGAAGTGTTAGATTGAAACAAAAATTATACCAAGTTATGAAGATTCACACAAAAGAGATAACCCTGAAATACCTTTGTTGCTTTGAAACATTGGGGTATGTTGCCATTGACTTTGATCTGCCAGACATAGTTTTCCTCACCGCAAAGAATGTATGCATAGCATTTATGGGATAAACCCATAATAAGCTCAGTTATTAGTTACTATTCCAATGTTTTAACTCCCCTACACTGTATAGATCCATGCTTAATCTAGTTTAATATATGCTATAACCGATTATTTGTCTATAATAAAGTGTTGGCTAGTGAACACACTTAAAAGAATTTCTACTGATACTGCAGAGTGATTTGGGATTTTAACATATGCATAACCTATGACCCATCAGTTCTACTCTTTGATATGTACCTGATAAAAAAGCATGGCAGAAAAGAGATACTCATTGAATTTCACAGCAGAACACTATTTGTAAAGGACACAAGGAATACCCACCATGCTCACAACTATGACATCATTTTTACTAACCTAGTTTTACTGATGTGAAAAGTAAGATGAAAAAGTTATTTCACTTGAAAAGTGAATTTTTAAGACTATAAATTTGTGGTCAGACCTGAGTTTGCAGTCCTATTCTCATCATCATGTGTTTAAATGTTTATATGTTTATTATTTTACCTATATGATAACATTCTTCACCTTAGAATTTTTGTAGTGATAGAATGAAATTATGGGCAAAGAATGGGGTAGCAGAACATGGGACATGTAGTGTTTAATAAATGTGATCTGTCAAACAATATTAATTAGTACTTCCCATAAAAATAAAGCACTACTATTGAGATGCTTTTTTTGTAAAAAACTGCATATTTTCTAATTCTTCTAGCTAAAGTACATTTACTATTGCCTTTTTTTTTAAAATTTCAATCTAGAAGAACTAGGGAACATATTCTATAACTGACTGATACCTTATTAAAAAAAAAGCAACAATGGCTAAAGTAATCTTAATTCACTCAATTGTCAAAACTATTTTTATCTTAATTTTGAAAAATTTGACTTTGTCAGGATCATGAAGTCTCAAGAAGTAGTTGGAAATGGTAGCAAACAACTGAAATACTATTTGAATTAGAAACATATTTTTGCTTAAATATTTATATTCTATCCACATATATTTGTAGAGATGCATTAGAGTAAAGCTTTATACACTTTTAAGAAGAGTGTTTCTTCTTAAAATATTTTTGTTGGCATATTTGAGAGAAGAGTTTTTTGATGATCTTTGTTTATTACACAACATTATAATTTTTTTCCCCTTTGGAAGTAGATCATTTACAATCTTTAATATTTTAAAAGCTACATATGGATGTGAAATAGATTGTTTAAGAACCAAATATCCTAACCCCAAATCCATGTTTACCCAATAAAACAAAATGTTTTTCATATATTTGGATAATTGGAAGAAGATTATTCTGGCATGGACAGTTCCCTCCTTGGTGTTCTGGAGACCACTGGAGAGTTTCATGAAATTAATAGCTTTTGGTCACTAATGGTGTCTGGGCTTAAACAAAACTGGAAACAGAATTGAGATGCTCCCTGGTATTTTTTATCCATTAAACCAGAAAGACACCTTCAAGTAATTTTGAAAATGAGTTTTCAATGACATTGGAAATGGTGATGTTAAGATATTAAGACATTTCAGTCATAATAAGTGTAATCATGTTTAAAATGTCTCTCCTTTGGCTGAGGACTAATTGCTGAATCCCTTGAGAAATTTTAATCCTTGATGTCAAAGCTACTTTCTGAATTAGAAACACAGAAAGTTAAAGACATAGGCATAGGTTTAGGAATTAATGTATTGGCAAATTGTTATTTTCATTCATTCATTAATTTACTTAGAAACTGTGAGAGTGAAAGTAAATTTGTGGTTTTTGAGCATCTATTATGTGCCAAAACTCTGATTGTTCATCCAATATATTGCCTAATGTAATCTTAGGTGTAATAAAATGTATTGAAAGCTCACTGTGTGCCAGGCAAAGGGCTAAGCAGTTTACATACCTAATGGCATTTAATCCTTACAACAACCCTATGCACTTGATAGTATATGTCATTCCCATTTTAGGGATGAGGGAACTAAGTCTTAAAAAGCATTAAATAAATATCTGAAAGTGTCACAGTTCTGGACATTTGTGTGTTTCCCAATATTTCCTATTTCTGAAATAGGCATCTGGCATCTCTATTTTATCAGCGCAGAATCTTAATCTCCAGAAAAAGTGAGAACAAGGTTTAGGGATATAAAACCAATGAAAATTGTAGAAGCAGGGCCAAATCTATTTTCTGTCCCAAAATCTCCTTAGTCCACCCAACTCATGCCATCCATAGACATTTTCCTCGATGGGGTCAAATATATCCTGACCCAGGTTATCTCCCTAATAGTATTTATTCAGAAGGCTCTTGTTCAAGTCTGTTTTCTTGTGGTTTTGGTCCTTTTTTGGCTAAATACAAGCATCCTTATTAATTGAGAATTTTAATAATCTGGAAGCTTATTACTACTATTTTCCTGTATTTGAGTTATGTTTGTAAGAGTTACAACTCAAAAAAACTGCATCAGTGTAATGAACACAGCCATTGGAAAATTTCTTTCTCCAATTCTGCATTCAGATTCTCCATAAAACATTAGCTTAGTTATAAAACTCCAATTATGCTTTATTAAGTACATTCTGTCTATATGGATCCTCTGTATAAAGGATTATATTCTCTCTGTAAACTATATTATATGCTTATGTGCATATGGTTATATATATGTGGATGTGAATGTACATACATATAAATGTGTAAAACAGCTTGGTATTAAAGTAAGTTAGCAATAAGTATTTGTAAATAATGTTAAGTAAATCATACATAAACTTTTTCCTGATATTAAAATTGTCTTTAATTGTATCTGATTTTTTATAAAAAGGGAGTTGGCTTATTTTAGAAGAAATCTCAGCAAGATCCCAGAGAATAGTTGAAGGGTTCCAACCTCATTCGGAGAGGAGGGAAACAGTGGTGCTTAATAACATGCCCAAGGTCACAAACCTATTGGCAGGGAGAGCTGAGAACAATATCCAAATTGTCTAAGGTAGCTCCCTACTGCTTTTGATTACACCATGCTGCCTTTCAAACTTTACAAGTCCAAGATCTCAGAGGGTTTCTGTTGTTGTGTGTTGTTGTTGTTGTTTCTTTTTTGTCACTATTATAGGATTTGGGGCCATGGCAACAGCTGCTACGGTGGGTGATGCTCCTTGCTTGCCAGTTCCCTGGGACTGCTGGCCTTGTAAATGATGGTTGATTATCCTGCTGGCACGACTTTGTGCTGCTAACATCTCTGCCATATGGTCGTGTTTTCGCATAGGAAAATCTGGCTAGTTTGTAAACTTTTTTCCTCAAGAGCAGAGACTGTGACTCTTACCACTGTGAACATTTATTTTGGGCTGATGGTAGTATACCCATGAGTGAGAGCTTAATAAACATGGCGGGGATTCAGGTCCCTTCCTCTTTTTCGCCTGTCTAGATAATGCATATGGCTCCTGTATTAGCATCCCACTACTGCTGATAAACTTCCATGTATTCAGTGGCTTCAAACAACACACATTTATTGTCTTACAGTTCTGGAGGTCAGAAACTGAAGCGGTTGCACCAGAAAAAACTCAAGGTGGCACTAGAGCTGCTTCCTTTCTGGAAGCTTCAGGGAAGAATCTGTTTTGTGTTTTTATTAATTTATTTACTTTTTTTTTACTTTTCCACCTTTGTGCTAGTTTGGATATATTTTGTCCCCCACAAAGCCATGATCTTTTAATCCAATCTTGTGGGGTAGGACATTTTGATTGAGTGTTTCTGTGAAGATGTGACACACCCAACTGTGGGTGATACCTTTGATTAAATTATTTCCATGGAGGTATTACCCTACCCAGCTCAGGGTGGTCCTCAGTTTGATCACCGGAGTCCTATAGGAGAGTTCATGGACAGAAGGAGCCCAGAGCAGCTGAGAGAGACTTTTGTAGAGACCAAGATACTTGCTGATGCTTGGAGATGCAGACAGAAGGACGTTTGGAGATGCTATGATCCATTGTCAGGAATTGTTCAATAAACATTTGTCCAACTAAAATATTGAATGCAATTAAAATTATAAATATTATTAAAGCTGCATCAGTGGGCTTGAAGATTTACATTTTGCAAAAGGGAAGATCAAAATTACCAAGACTATAAAATTTTTCAATAAAAACAACACTTTGACTTAAAAATGAAAGAGCATTTTCAGTTCAACTAGATCATGTTTATAAATTAATAACAATATCTTACATTACTATATTAAGTATATCCACTTGGGTATAGCATTTTAAAATCTAGTGTTAAAGTTTGGTACAACAGACCAGCACAATACTTGACAGTACATATTCAAAATACATATGCAAAAATAGGTGAGGTTAACTTTCTAATTTCACTGCAGCTTGTAAGAATGAATTTGGATCTAATATCCATAATTACCTTATATGGGAGTAATAGCTTTGGAGATTAATTGGTTTATGATAAATGCTAGTCTGAATTAAGGAACATCATAAAAAGGGTTAATGGTTTAGTCTAAATGAAAATATATCTTCTCTAGTATCTCTTTCCCTTTATAGTTTGATTAGACACCTATTATTAACTGTGTAACCCAGTAAGCCTACAGTATATTAGCAAATGTGTGACTATAATGGTATTCTAAGAAAATTTGAAAAGAAAAATCCACTGTTTTTCCCAAACTGTAGAAGAATCATGGCTATCATATTAGGTAGCTTCAGTTTTCTGTTGAGTTACTAGTTTATGAAAAATTTATGAAAAAGTCTGGTAACAATATTATTTTTTAAATCATAAAACAAATTTAATCAGAGTAGAGCCAGTTTAACTGTCTGGAGCCAGATGAAAAACAGGGATGCAGATTACATCACAGAGAGACAATTATAGGAAAGATTTCCATATTAGACGCTTAGGCACTGTGCACCCAGGAAAGAGTACAATTTGTTGCTGAACTTGAAACTGTTTTTATTAATTGGTTAAGTAGAGAGCTGACTAAGTACCCTGACCTTTCAGCATTTCAGTATTTTAACACAATAGACAACTATTTCTCACTAACACAGCCAAATCATATGGATGTCCCTGTTTAATTGGATCTCCTGGGCAGCTCCCTTTAAGTGGTGATTCAGACACACTGCATCTCACCATTTGTGGCTCCATCATTTCAACTGGTCTTGGAGTCCTCTGCAGGCTTGTCAATATTCAAACAGCCAATGGAAAAGAGAGAAGGCATGAAGGATCTCAGGATGTTTTATAGGTTTCAGATCTGGAAGTCCATCTTTTCTACTCACTTCCAATCACCAGGACCCATCTATTAGCGAAGAAGTCTAGGAAATATGATCTAGCTCTGTGTCCAGAGTTAAACATTTGGTAAATATATCAGCATCTCTGCCACAAGTTTTAAGTCTCGAAGGTAAAAAAAAGAGGCAACAAACAAGGTGTGAATTCAGGGATATAGGAGAAATTTAAAGACATATGCATGAATTTATATATGCATGAATTAATATATTGGCACATTGTTGGTGTTTTCATCCATTAATTAAATTATTAAAAAACTGTTGAAGAGTGAAAGCAGCTCTGTTATTTTTTAGCATTTACTACATGCCTGTTTCTACTACTAAATATTGGCTAAATTTTACTCATCTACCACAAAAATTTTGGTTCCTTCTTGAGGAACCCTGTCTGAGAGAAGATTATAAGAATTGACCATGGAGAACTCAAAATCAGCCACGTAATTGATCTGGTCCATGGAATACTGGCAGCAGTGACATGTTATTTTTCCATAAGAGCATTAATGGCATTGCATATTTGTAATATATCTTTCTTTCTCCCTCAATCAGCAGCTCATTCCTTTTAGAAGCTGCTCTGCCAGCCTGTGATTCCAAGTAAAAATAATATGGAGCAGACTACAGCTAACCCACGATGGTTATGCAACCCAACCAGGAAATAAACTTTAGTTGTTTCAAGTCAATGACATGTTGTAGATGTTAGTTACTGCAGCGAAATCTCACCTATCCTAAACGTTATAGCAGATAAACCTTATCAAATTATTAAGTTCTTTATTCTCTTCTTCATTAATTGTAAATTTCAAATTTATCACCCAAAGTATTATTGTGATAATCCAATTCATGTATAGATTCAAGAAAACTTAATAATTAGGGGCTGCATAAATATGAAGAACTCTTTCTAAATCATTTCTAATTCTTCCTTTTAGTGTCATTGACTTTATGATCATATAAGTTTACTTTTAAAAGACCTTGCAATTTAATGTCTATACTTTCCATCTAGTAAGCATCTTAAATTTTTAAAACAACTGTGAAGTTCCTTTTATTACAAAAGTTCTTCCCCCAAATACCTAAAATCATTTAACTATAAAGTGCACAACATATTTATGTCTTAATGTATTCACTGCACCACTTTTTTATTTACCTACTTTATTTATGGAAATTTGCTGCCTCTTCAAAAACTATGAATTCTAATTTTAAAAAGATTGTTCTCTTCTTTGATGTTTCATCCTTTCGCTATATAGATCCAGCAACCTTACTCTGCAAACTAAATTCAAATTTAATTATTCCCTTAAAGGCTATAAAATTTAATTCACTTTAGCCTTCTGGCACATTTTGTAACCTACAACAAGCCATTGTGAGTCCTTTAAAAAAACACAAACTTTTTCTTATATATTTAATCCTAGTCTCTCTTTTGTGTGATAAGGATGATCCTCCTAGCTAATTTAATATATTCCAATCAATCACATTTTCTGGCTAAAAACAGGTTCCCTAAAAAAACAGAGACCACTAAAATGGCATCCTGTCAATACTGATAACTCCTTGTTTCTGTCTTCCATATCTTTTGTCATAGTTCCATCCACGTGTTAATTTTTACTTATTCTTGTATCTTTAAAGAGGAAAAAAAGACCTCTCATTCCATTTTCAAATCTATTGAAGATTTATTTAAGCTTTCCTTTATTTAGGCTATCGAACCCTACTGCTTATATTAAAAGGAACTTGTGCTGGGAACTGTGCTATGGACAGAACACAACACAGTCATTGCGGTGGTTTGAAGCTGTATGTACCCCAGAAAAACGTTCTTAAATTGAATCCCTTCCTGTGAATAAGAACCCATTGTAAGTAGAACCTTTTAATGAGGTTAACTCAATTAAGGTGTAGCTCAGTCCAAACAGGATGGGTCTGAATCCCATTACCAGAGTCTGTAAGTAAAATGAAATTAAGACACGAGAGAAAGCCACAGACAGAGCAGCCAGAAGCCGAAATTCAATGGCATCAAAGAGAACAGAGAAGCCAGGGAAGTCTGCCATGTGCCTTGTCATGTGTCAGAGGAGCTGAGGACCAAGGATTGCCAGCAGCTAGCCCCAAAACGCCAGTCATTGGTGGGAGAGCATGACCTTGATGACACCTTGATTTGAACTTTCTTTTAGCCTCAAAACCATGAGCAAATAAATTCTCATTGTTTAACCTGATTCTTTTCATGGTATGTGCTTGAGCAGCCCAAGAAATTAAATCAGTCATTTTAAAAAACATGTTCTTTGGGTTAAAATCTTACAAAGCCTCTTACAAAGCCATATTTACTACACAGTATTATCTTAAAGCCTTTAATATACCAACAAACTTTATGATTCTCCAGATGGGAGGTACAGTGCTTAATATGTTTTGAAATCATATGGCCATGGTGTCATTTTATTCATAGCTAATCTTGCAGAACGTGTACTCCCTGGATCCTCTTTTGCAAATACAGCCCTAGATCAATGCCATAATGTTTCTAAAAAGAGAAATATAGTACTTGTTTGCTATTGAACAAATAAAGCCTCTTCTCCCCTAGGAGGAACATACTCTTTAACACAGACTGCAACTTCAAGAATGAAGTGTGACTGGACCTGATATTTGAAGAACTGGTAAGATTTATATAATATTCTCTGTGTTTAGCACTAATAAGACACTAAAATGTATATCCTTGCAGCTTGCCCTGAATTAAACTAATCAAATCATCCACCCTTGTCACACAATGAAAGGAAATAACTAAACTAGCTTAAAATGTATCTATATATCTGCAGCAGTGGTATTTCTATCACACCGAAGAGCCATGTTTCCTTAAATATAAGTTTAAAAATATGTCACTACCTGAAAGTCTATCTTCTGAATGGACAAAGGTAGTTTACTTCCCATGTACAAAACTGGCATCTAGTATTTTCCTTTTATTATTCACATGAGATAAAAAATCCAATCGGTTTTATAACTCCTGCCTAAAGTATCTCTGGCTTTTAAAGCAATTGAGATAAATGAGTTTCATTCTCTTTCTTCTGAGCTGGGTAGGTGGACATTTATAATATTGTTACTCCTTTCAGATACAATTCATTAAACAGTCACACCCAAGTCAGAACAAAAGAAAAGTTTTTCTGACTCTTGCTTTTATATATTTTCCTTGATTTATGTTATACACCAATGTAATAATATAGTTTTGACTTTGGGAATTGAGGGTATCTGACATATAATAATAATTTTTTTTCTCTTTTCTGCCTTGACAAAGCCAACACTTAATGGCTTTCTTGAAAGTGAAGATCCTATCAAAGCCCATGTGCCCACGTGCATTTCCTAAATTCATTTTTCATTCTGTCCATAGTTAGGAATTTCCAAGATTAAGTTCCAGTAATCACAGATACTTTTGTTTTCTCTTTTGCACTCACATCACTTTTTTCTTCACATTCCAGGAATTGTGTGTTTTGCCCTTTTTGTCAAATCAACAAACTTTAGCAAAAGAGATTGCTAAACTCCACAGAAAATAGAAGTCTAAATGTTCTGGCTAATATAAACAACATTATTTTGACCTCTTGCCACCAAGAATAATCACTTCTGTACTTTGTTTAACATAAAAAAAGTTTGGGGAGGTTGGGGAGGGGTGTAAGGGAAACTGATTCCTGGTCTAAACTAAGCATAAGCTTCTAACTAACTAGTGAAGAGTTTGGGAAAAGAATATCAAGCATATATCTTTCTCTTACTCCATGTATTTAGTGGATACATTATTTTCTATTTCAGTATGGATCAATGGACTCATTTTAAAAGAAATCCATGATAAGCATTCTATTTTCTCTGTCTTTGTCTTTTTCTTTCTTTCTTTCTCTCTTTCTCATTCTCTCCCATTCTCCCTCCCTCCCTCCCTTCCTCCCTTTCTTTCTTCCTTTCTTTCTCTTTTACTCTTCTTTTCCATTTGCACCATACAACTTTCAGAAACTTTCAGAAAGCACTTTTTTTTTGTTATATGCAGGCACTGAACTTGTCACTCTGCCCAATCATTGATGTTTTCAGCATATAGTTTAACAGAATGTGGAAACAGGAATCTGAAAATACCATATGACTTCTCCAACCTCAACAAATAATCTCATAGCAGATTTTGCACACTTAAGAATCTGTTGCTTCCTCTCGGTAATTCTGTCTCTTTACAAAAGAGGAGAGGGTACCACATATAGCCCTAATTCTTTATGACTCATTTACTAAGAAAAAATATGTCTGTAATGGAAGATCTTGCTGTCAGTGTAAGATTATTGTACCATAACTATGGCTCATTTGACTGTTCTCCTGAGACACAAGAATTGTTTGATTCCTATGGCTGGACACATTAACTGCTCTAAACTTGAATGAAGACTGGATAATTAATCCATGAATTGATAATTAATTCCATGAATTTGGAAATTCTGTGTACTATCCGAAGCAAATCATTCTTCTGTTTTTCTGTGTATCTTTATGAAAGCTTATCCAGCTACAGTGAAGGAATCAGAAAAATATGAACGTCTCAGAGGTGACTAAAGGTTAGAATAGGTAATGCATATCATATAGTCTAAACTTTTACTTTTACACAAAAGAACATTGTTTTGAGAGGTGGAGCAACTTTTACAAGGTCAAAATAGAGGTGTTAATGGAACCTAGGTGACTTTATTCCCATCTTCTTTCCTACTAAAATCCTGTTGCTTCTGTAGCAAACAGGTATGCGGTCGCAGTTGACTCGTCTGGGGGGGGGAGGTGGCGGCCGGTTACCAAATCCTAGGCTCTCAGGATTGCTTGGAGGGTACCGGCGGCGGGGGCTCTTTCCCGGAGGCGGGGGCGAGGCGGGGGACTGGGCCCGGTCCCCGGCGTAGGCGTGCAAAGTATGGAGGGCGGCGAGAAAGGAACAGGCGGGACATGGTTCTTTTAGGGTGAAGAAGCCAAGAGAGTTTATTAGGGGAGAGTACAAGCTTATATCGGGCGTTTAGAGGGCGGGGTAGCTGTAGAGGTTAAAGGCTTGGATTGGTTCTGAGAGGGCGCGGAGGTTGATTGAAAAGGGGCGAGAGTTGCTCCGGTAACGGTGTCTGGCAACAATGTATGCGCACTGGTGGTGATGGGAGTTGCACTGGCAACGGGGAGTGTCTGGGCAAGATAAGGGGGTGGGGAAAAGGCGGTTCCCTCCGGCAAGCCTCCCCTAACAGTGGTATTTTGGGTGAGGAAATGGGGCCTGCCTCCGGCCTCACTTTCCCAGGCCCGGGGGGCTGTGGAGGGCGCTGTCGCCCGTGCCCACCACCCTCCCCAGGGGCTGATCAGGTCCCCCAGCCCAGGCTCGCCAAGTTGAAGCACGTAATCAGTGTCCCGCATTTCCCCCTTCTTTTCTAATTAAAGGAAGAAGCTTACCGGAGAGGCCCGCTAAGGGATGAGGGAAGGGGGAGGCCGGGGAGGGGAAAAAGGGGTTGACGGTGGCTCAGCGAGGCTGGAGCTCGGCGTTGGTGTGGTGCCCGGGCGCTGGACAGGGGCCTTGCTGCTTGCGGGATGGACGAGGGTGGGGGGTTTAAAGTTGGAGGTTCAGAGAAGCTGGAGCTCGAGGTTGGTGCGATGTTCAGGCGATCGAGAAGGGCCTCGCGGTCAGCGGGTTGACCGGTGGCAGTGAGGTCGCGGAGGGTTGGTTGTTATCTCGGAGTAGGGAGCGTCAGAGGTGGCGAGTCGCTGGTACTTTCGAGCGCAGGTTTCTTCGACTCTGGAGACAAAGGTGGCGAAAGGCTCGCTCGGCTCCTGGAAGAGCTTGGTGAATTTATTAGGCTGACAGGCGGAGCAGTTGGCAAAAGCTCGCAAGGCGATTCCCCGAAGGATAGGCCAAAAGGTGGCAGGTACATTAATATAAGCAGATGCATTTATAAACACTCCCGTGCCTAAGTAGGCTTCGGGGTGATGATAGACTCCAGTGGCTGCGTCTTGCTCACTTTGTTTAGCTGCTTCCGCCTGGAAGTGAGCACGCCAATCAACAAACTGGCCGGGGTTAAGAATGGAATGGGCAAGCGAGGCCCAGTCTTGGGGGAGGCAAAGGTCCATGGTGACATCCTGCAGTATTTGGGAAGCATATGGGCTACCCAATCCGTCCTCCTTGACGGCCCTGCGAAGTTGCTTGATAGTGTCTGAGTCAATGGGATACCAGTCGTACGGTCTCTGTGGTGTGGGGGTAAGGTTAAGAGGAAAGCAGTGAAAAGCACGAGAGAAAGGAGGACGTGCTTGCAGAGGGCTTGGCGCGGGAGTGAGGGTAGGGGGAGCGTTGCCCCAAGGGTTGCCTTGAGGTGTAGAAGGCAGCCAGGGGTTGTTAGTCGGCAGGGTGGGAGGAGCGGCGGCAGCTGCCGGTAGCGGCTCCGAGGGGGAGCTCGCCGGAGGGGGAGGTGGAAGTGGGAGGCCCCAAGCGTCGCAAGACGGCGGCGCGGTGGGAGTGGCTAAGGCATAAGATGGTGGACTAGCTCCGCCCTGTGAAAGGGCGGGGTAAAGCGCTTGCGGTTTCCGGCCCAGCTTAGGGCTGACGTCATCGCCGGAGCACTTCCTCCCCTCGATGGAAGAAGAAGGAGGAGGAGGAAGTTCGCCATTTTGGCGAGGCTCAGTGTTATTTTGTTTTTTGGGAGTCACTTCGAGCGCGTTGTTAATCTGCTCAACTAAGGACTCTGTGTCCGAATCGTGGTCTACATTAGTATCGCTGTCTGAATCTGTTGACTGGGTTGATAGGGCCTCCTTGGATTTAATGGGGCCTCGATCAGGGGGGAGGGAGCCTTGAAGGCAGGAGCGGACGGTTATTAAGGTGGGGAGCAAGCCGGGAGGGAAGCGCTTGCTCTCATGTCCCATGGCGTTGGTGACCCGATCAATAAGGCGATCATAAGTAACAGGGTCCCAAAGATGGCAAGTGGTGAGCCATGGGTTAAAGGGCAGCAGGAGGTCCCAGTATACTTGCAGCTGCCGGACAGACACCTTACAGCGATGTGTGTCTAGGAGACCAGCCAGAGCACGAACTTGGGGTGCTTGGCGTGCAGATAGACGATTACCCATAGCGGAGTGAGAAAAGAAAAAGGGGGGTTGATTATTGAGTAAAGAAAATGAGGTAAACCGTGGTCGCGAGGCCGAAGGAGACGGCGAGAATAGAAGGCAGGAGCCTCTAGTAGCGAGAGCGGTTTCGGGGGGGCGGTCGCAAAGAGGCACACCGCGCGAAACAAAGAAACAAAGACACAAAGGACCACAGCAAAGTAATGGAGGGGAAGAGGGAAAGCTACTGGAGGAAGAGTGTTAGGAGGAATGGGGGGACATAGGAAGAGAAGACGAAAGGTAGTCGGGGGTAAGAGTTAGGTTAACGCGGGAAAGGAAGAGCGGCCCGGGCGCGGAGCGGCGTGGGAGAGGCGGCTCCGGACGTGGAGCGGCGAGGGAGAGGCGGCTCCGCGGGGCGGCGAGGGAGAGGCGGCCCTTACTTTGCAGGCGAGGAGAAGGGGAGCTGGAGAGGCATCCGGGCGAGCGGGTGGTTTTACTGGACCGCTGCGTGGAGAGGACTTTTAATTCCAGGGGCCCCACGTTGGGCGCCAGTTGCGGTCGCAGTTGACTCGTCTGGGGGGGGGAGGTGGCGGCCGGTTACCAAATCCTAGGCTCTCAGGATTGCTTGGAGGGTACCGGCGGCGGGGGCTCTTTCCCGGACGCGAGGGCGAGGCGGGGGACTGGGCCCGGTCCCCGGCGTAGGCGTGCAAAGTATGGAGGGTGGCGAGAAAGGAACAGGCGGGACACGGTTCTTTTAGGGTGAAGAAGCCAAGAGAGTTTATTAGGGGAGAGTACAAGCGTATATCGGGCGTTTAGAGGGCGGGGTAGCTGTAGAGGTTAAAGGCTTGGATTGGTTCTGAGAGGGCGCGGAGGTTGATTGAAAAGGGGCGAGAGTTGCTCCGGTAACGGTGTCTGGCAACAATGTATGCGCACTGGTGGTGATGGGAGTTGCACTGGCAACGGGGAGTGTCCGGGCAAGATAAGGGGGTGGGGAAAAGGCGGTTCCCTCCGGCAAGCCTCCCCTAACAGTGGTATTTTGGGTGAGGAAATGGGGCCTGCCTCCGGCCTCACTTTCCCAGGCCCGGGGGGCTGTGGAGGGCGCTGTCGCCCGTGCCCACCACCCTCCCCAGGGGCTGATCAGGTCCCCCAGCCCAGGCCCGCCAAGTTGAAGCACGTAATCAGTGTCCCGCACAGGTAGGTTACAGAAAAAAGAGAAAATTATTCTATCCTGTTACATATGTATTTCATGATCTAGAGCCTTCAAAGCATAAAGAGAATTGAAAAATAATAGAAATCCAGACACTGGTATAACTTTAAATATTATTTTTTAGAGTATCATTATTGTTTTCATAGATCACTCATACTTTATCTTTAAGGCTTTTATTATTTTTTGAAAATGAGTATATTTTAGATTTGGTATGCATATTGTTGAGAGGCATTTCAGTCTTGGATGCTCAGATTCCATATAGAATAATTAACTAAAATAAACTGTTGTAATAGCATTCAAGAATTAATTATTTTCAGTCGAAGAAATAATTATTCCATATCAAGGGCAAATCCATGTCATATAAATAAGAAAAAAACATATTAGAGAAGAAATCATACACCCTTTAATTATCATATCACTACGGATCCCTACAATATAACTGACCTACCAGTTTTATCATTGAACATCTCCTCTATTTAAAATGAAATTTGAAAACCAGAAAAAAATTGTCTCAATGGTCAACCATCGCTTACCTTCAAAACAGAGTTTGCAAACTGTATTCAGTATATATGTAGTCTTTTGTTTGCTTTATTGTTTTTGTTTTGTGGGTGTGTGTGCACGTATGTGTGAGATGGCCAAACAATAATTTTATTATCTACTGTGTACCTAGCACTGTTCCAGATATCAGTGATCAAATTATTAATTAGATAGGCAAATTTTCTGCCCTCGAATGGCTCATGATTTTATATGTGTTACGTGTTTGCAAGGAGAGCAAGCTACGGGAGGTGAGGGAGAATAAAGATAATAAATCGTGAAGAAGAAAATAGGTACCTCTGCAAAGATGAGTGCTATGTGGAAAACAAAATATGGTGTATCAGTCAGGGATTCAGTCAAAAAAAATAGAACCCATTCCAAGCATTTCAAACAGGAAGGGATTTATTAGAGGGATATAGCTGCTTTCAAAAATTGAAAAGGCTGAAGAAATAAACATCTGGCAAGCCTGCAACTAATCTCTGATTCACTGGTGGTACTTTTCTGGTAATGATCAGAGCAGCCTCCATCACAATAGAAGGTAATTTGCAGAAAAAAAATTAGTAGAGGCTCCCGCAAAATCTCACATCTGCTGAAACCCATCCATTTACCTGCTGTAGAAGGAATACTAATACGGATTGTGATTCTCTTCTTCCTTCCAAATTTCTTATAATTGCTTCTTATTGGTGGATTTTAATCAGGACTTCTACTGATTCCAGGTTTCCAGCAGCTGCAATGAAGCAGAGAGCATTGAATGGTGCTGCGTTGCTAGCAGTCTTCCACAGACTTTCCTGTGGAGGGGACAGGATCAGCATTGGTTTTGTCCATGTGGTAGAACCTATGTGTAACTTTCCTTCCTGGTGTTATGGCTATTTTTCTTGTGAGTCTACTGAGCAAGACTTGAGTGTCCAAGGGAAGACATTGACTGGCATTTCCTGAATGAATCATTATATAACTTGATAGGTGAGACCCTCCTACAGATTAGTTTCCCATGAAGAACACATATGAGGGGCAGATTTCCTTTCACTCTGTGGTGATTCCAAACCATCCATCCCTTAAACAGACCTCTTGCCCCTTGTTTTCTTTCCCAGACTCTTAATAGGCAAATAAATGGTCAGCACTGTACTTTGATTGTTATAGATCCACACATCTTGCCATATTTTCTTCCAGGCAAAATTGATGGCCAGATAAAGTACTCAACATTCTACCTACTGGGGATATATTTTAACACTATTTATCTAGATATCCGCTGAGTAGGGATCTAATTCTGCAGCAGTCTAATTTATGTGGTGCAGGTATTCATGTCAAACTATCTGTGATCAGGTCTAAGTATTTTCTTCTTCAAAGTGGAGTGGGAGTGGGGAGACTTGATCAATGAACATGGATGCTCCGCCATCTTCAACACATGGTCTTCTGGTTTGCTAGAGCTGCCATTACACAAAATAACAGAAATGGATTGTTTTTTATAAAGGGGATTTATTAGGTTATGAATTCACAGTTCTAAGGCCATAACAGTTTCCAAACTAAAGCAACACCAAGAGGATACCTTCACTGAAGAAAGGCCAATGGCGTCTGGAACATGTGTCAGCTAGGAAGGCACATGGCTTCTGTCTGCTGGTCCTTTGTTCCTGGGTTCTGGTTTCAAAATAAGCTTCCTCCAAAATGTCTATGGGCTTCTGTCTGTCTTAGCTTCTCTCAGCCTCTGTGCATCATTGCTTTTTCTCCCAGGGCATTTCTCTCTAAACATCAGGGGATCCTCTTTTAGCTTCTCTGGGGCAAACTCTGGGCTTTATCTCTTAGCTTAGCTTCTCCAAATGTCCTTCTGTCTGCATCTCCCGGCATCTCCAAGCATCTGGTTCTGTGTGGGTGCTCTGCTTCTCCTGGGAGCAACTCTTGATTACATATCTTAGCTTCTCTCCAAAATGTCTCTCAGTTTTTCTGAGTTCCTTCTGTCTGTGAGTTCCTTTTTTTCCTCCTGTTTTTTTTTTTAGATTTTTGAAATTAAATTTTATTGAGATATATTCACAAACCATACAATCATCCACAGTGTACAGTTGTTCACAGTACCATTATATAGTTTTGCATTCATCAGCACAATTTTTGAACATTTTCATTACCACTCAAAAAAAGAATAAGAATAAAAATGAAAGTAAAAAAGAACACCCAAAACATCTCATACCCCTCCATCCCTCCTTATTATTCATTTACTTTTTGTCCTCATTTTTCTACTCATCTGTCCATGCACTGGTTAAATGGAGTGGGTGCCACAGGATTTATTTACACAATCACATGGTCACACAGTGTAAGCTATATCGTCTTCAAGAATAAAGGCTATTGGGTTGCTGTTCAACAGTTTCAGCTACTTCCTTCTAGCTATTCCAATACACTAAAAACTAAAAAGGGATTTCTATATAATGCATAAGAATAGCCTCTAGAATGACCTCTTGACTCTATTTGAAATATCTCAGCCACTGAAATTTTATTTTGTTTCATTTCTCTTCCACCTTTTGGTCCAAGAAGCCTTTCTCAATAACATGATGTCAGGGCCAAGCTCATCCCTGTGAGTCATGTTCCACAATGCCAGGGAGATTTATGGCCCTGGGAGTCATGTCCCACATAGTGGGGAGGGCAATGAGTTTACCTGCAGAGTTGGCTTAGAGAGAGGAGCCACATCTGAGCAACAAAAGAGGTTCTCTGAGGGTGACTCTTAGGCACAATTTTAAGTAGACTTAGCCTCTCCTTTGCAGTGATAAACTTCATAAGGGCAACCCCAAGATCAAGGGCTCAGCCTTCTAAATTGGTAGCCCCCAATGCTTATGAGGATATCAGGAATTCCCCATGTTGGGAAGCTTAATATTTCCACATTTTCCTCAATACCTCAAAGGGGCTTTGAAAATACATTTTTTGTGCTCTGTCCAAATTACCCTGGGATGCATTGGGGCTTCACACTAACCTGTATAAAACAACCAGATTTCACTCCCTTTTCAAAGTTTCACGTAATTATGGTGTTTGAATAAACTGACCATTTAAGTTAAATTATAAAGTGTGTTGCAAAAAAATATAGATTTTGCACCTAACAAACCTCTCTTCCTTTGGTTTCACACAGAAGTTGAAGTTTTAAAAACACCATCACTATTGTCTTCTACCCTTTAGTCTAATTTACCTTAGTCCTGACCAATTCCATTTGTTCATATCTCTAACTGAAGTCTGATCTCTTTTTCAGACTCCTTAACATTTACTGTATGGGGTGATGCTGACATTCATAACTGCCAGACTCTCACTCTGAGTCTCAGGTGTCGCACAAATATCCAAAGTTCCAGGGACCAACTATGTTATACACAGAGAGCTCAGCATGTCAAAATTTAGAAATAACCATTAAAACTCAGGAATAGATTTGACTGCTATAAGAGCTTACAATCTAGGAACCTTTATGATAAGCTTTCCCCTGATAACCTATGCTCTCAGATTCAATTCTCAGTTTGCACATTATAGTTAGTCCATATTAGTGAGGCATTATAATGTTTTCCTTTTCATTTCTGGTTTGTTTCACTCAACATATGGTCCTGAATGTCTATTACCTCACAACTTCATTCCTTCTTGTAGCAGCTCAATATTCCATTGTATGTAGATATCACAGTTCACCATCCTGTTTATCAGTCTATGTACCCTTAGGTCAGTTACATCCAGTGCATATCATGAATACTGGCACCATAAACCCCATTGTGCAACTATTCATTTATGTCCCTGTTTTCAGTTCTTCCAAGCTTATACCCAATAACAGAATTGCATGACCATATAGCAACCCCATGCTTAGATTTTTGTGGAACCACCACACTGCCCTCCATATAGGTTGCACCATTCTACTTCCCCATCAAAGGTGACTAGGTATATCCCTTTCTCCACATTTTCTTCAGCACTTGTTTCCCCTTTGTTTATTTTTTAGATGTTTTATTCACACACCATACATTCCATCCTAGGTAAATAATTAATTGTTCCCTGCATAATCACATAGTTATGCATTCACCAAACTACCTATATGAAGATATTTCCATTTCTTCCACAAAGAAAGAGAAAGTGATGGAAAAGAACAAAGAAAAAAAGAAAAAGAAAGAAAAAATGACAGAAAACAGCAAAAGAAAAAATAAAATTAAAATAAAATACAGTACAAAAGTCAGATAACAACATCAATGCCAAGAATCCCATATTCCTTCCTTATATCCCCCTCTAATAGACATTTAGCTTTGGTTGCCTTTGTTATTCCATTAATAATGGAAGCATATTACAATGTTACTGTTAACTATAGACTCTAGTTTGCATAGATTGTATTTTTCCCCAATACCATCCCATTTTTAACACCTTACAAAGTTGACATTCATTTGTTCTCCTTCATGTAAAAACATTCTATTTGTACATTTAACCATAATCATTAACTACCCTGGGTTTCACTAAGTTACACCACCCCAGGCTTTATCTTCTTTCTTTCCTTCTGGCTACATGTCTTTCAGCCACACTCACAGTCATCTTTTTTCAGTGTACTTATGATATTGTGCTACTATCACCCAGTATTGTGCTATTCATTTCTGGATCTACAATCAATCCTTTTGAACATTCTGTACTCCTTCAGCATCAAATGCCCTCTCTTTACCCTCTTTCTAGCTCTTGGAATCTTCATTTCTACACTCTTCTCCAAACCTCTCTTCCCTGTATTTTCCTCTGTCTTTTGTACTCCCTTTAGTATTTCTTATAGAGGAGGTCTCCTGTTCACGAGCTCTCTCAGTGCCCATTTATCTGTAAATGTTTTAAATGCTCCCTTTTTTGAAGGACATTTCTGCTGGATATAGGATTCTTGGTTGGCAGTTTTTCTCTTTCAGTATCTTGAATATACTATACCACTGCTTTCTTGCCTCCATGGCTTCTACTGAGAAATCCACACTTAGTCTTATTGAGCTTCCCTTGTATATGATGGAGGGCTTTTCTCTTGCTGTGTTCAGAATTCTGTCTGACATTTGACAATTTCATTATTAACTGTCTTGGATTAGGTCTATTTGGATCAATTCTTTTGGGGTATGCTGCCATACGTGGACCTGCAATTTTATGGCTTTCATAAGAGATGGGAAATTTTCATTGATGATTTCCTCTGTTATTCTTTCTGCCCCATTTCTCTCCTCTTCTCCTTCTCTTACACCTATAATATGTAAATTTATATTCTTCATGATGTCATTCAGTTGTCTGAGCCTCTGCTCATATTTTTCCATTCTTTCCCCTGTTTTTTTTTTAATTTTAATTTTTTTATTTATTGAGATTGTTCACATACCATACAATAACCCAAAGATCCAAAGTGTAATATCAATTGCCCCGGTACCCTCATACAGCTGTGCATCCATCACCACAATTAATTTTTTTTCAATTTTTAGAACATTTTCATTACTCCAGAAAAGAAATATAAACAAAAGGAAAGTAAAATCCTCCCATACCCCTAACTACCCCCCTCTATTGTTGACTCATAGTACTATAGTCAATAGTACATTTGTTATTGTTGATAAAAGAACGTTAAAATACGAACTGTGATTAGTTTGCAGTAGGTATATTTTTTCCCTATATGCCCCTCTATTATTTTTCTTTTAAAGTGTCAGAATAGTATTTAATTTTCAGATATTTTTAGTCATCTTATTTGATATCACAAAATAGTGGTCGTGTTATAAATTTTACAGATGAGGATATTGGTGGACTATTCTCACCATACATAGTTTGCAGAATAAATCTGAATGCAGATCAATACTTCCCCTTCTTACTCCTTTGTATATTTACAAACATGCCTACACATAACCCTTGCTATTCAAATTATTTTTATCTGAACTAAGGAACTAAATGCATTGAGATAATTTTGTATTATTTATAGGAATTCTCACTGTAAATTATACAAGCTTAGGGATCAGAGAGGAAATAGATTTTTTATTTTTTTTGCCAAACCCTCTATCTGAACTCAGAAGCTAAAATGATTCATTATTTTCCATTAACTATACAATAAATAGCAAATCTTGGGTCCACAATTAATGTTCTTTTGTTTCAGTGTATGAAATAGAGGTTAATAATTGCCACTTAAATATAGTGGTTCAATGACTACCATAACAGATGTCTTTCCATATATAAATAGACATTTTCACCAACACTGCTCCCTATATGACTTTGCTCTACATAACCCATGCCTACATCCCGACAATGGCATCTAATCTGCACCAACCAATAAAACATAATTGAGAATACACATTTTTCAATGGTTTCAAAAAGTAAAAGAGTATTCCTTTGGATTTTCAAAAGAAGTCTATATTTTCAGACTTAAATTTAATAGTTTTTAATTATTCTTAGTCTAATTCCTGTTTTATCAATTAGGAAACTAAGAGTCATCTTACGAGTTAAGCGAGATGACCATCTTTACAATCAGCAAGTCAAAAAAGTGAGGCAAATATCTTCTTCTTCTGACTTCTAGTGTTTCAAAAAGAATGCCATACCATAAACTTGAGTTATCCATTTGAAATAGAGTGAAAGAAAAGGTAGCATGGAATAGGATGTGAAACCAAGTTTGTTTTCTCCTTCATAATGTCACCATTCTGCAATGTCTGTTTATTCCTCTCTGAAATAAAAGATAATTTAATATAGGGTTGTGTCTCATGATGACTATGATGATAATAAAGCCAAACTTATATTCAGTGGTCAATATATGGCTTAAAAAATGCATCTTCATCTAATATTATGGAACCTTTCTCCATATCTCTCTCTCTGTTCTTTGTTTCTCTGTCAGTAGGGCTCCTTTTAGTATCTCAAGTAGGGCAGGTCTTTTATTAGCAAAATCTCCTAGCATTTTTTTTGGCTGTGAAAAAAAATTTAAGCTATCCCTCAAATTTAAAGGAGAGCTTTGTTTGATAAATAATTCTTGGTTGGCAATTTTTCTTCCTCAGAATTTTAAATATGTCATGCCTCTGCCTTCTTGCTTCCATGGTGGCTGCAGAGTAGTCACTAGCTAGTCTTATGTTTTTTCCTTTGTATGTGGTGAATTGCTTTTCTCTTGCTACTTTCAGAATTTGCTCCTTCTCTTCAGTATTTGACAATCTGATCAGTATATGTCTTGGAGTGGGTTTATTTGGATTTATTCTATTTGGAGTTCACTGGGCATTTATGCTTTGTGTATTTATGTTGCATAGAAGGTTTGGGAAGTTTCCCCAACAATTTCTTTGAAAACTCTTTCTAGACCTTTACCCTTCTCTTCCTCTTCTGGGACACCAATGAGTCTTATATTTGGACATTTTATTTTATCTGTCACATCCCTGAGGTTCATTTCATTTTTTTAAATTTTTTTCCCCATTCTTTCTTTTGTTCTTTCATTTTCCGTTTTGTTGTACTCCAGGTAGCTGATTTGTTGTTCAGCTTCCTCTAGTCTTGTAATATAAGAATCTTTTTAATTTAGTCAACAGTTTCTTTTATTTTCGTAAGATCGTCTTTTTTTATTTACTCTTGCAATTTCTTCTTTATGGTCTTCTAGGGTCTTCTTCATGTCCTTTATATTCTGTGCCATGATCTTCTTCATGTCCTTTATATCCTGTGCCATGGTCTCATTGTTTGTCTTTTGTTCTTTGATTAATTGTTGCAAGTACTGCATCTCCTCTGCTCTTGTGATTTGGGTATTTGGGTTTGGGTTATCTATATCATCTGGTTTTTTCATAGGCTTTAAAATTTTCTGTTGTTTTTGGCTTCTTGTCATTTGCTTAACTTGATGGGGTTCTTCTAGGATATGTATGCTAATTCAAAGACTTCTCTGTAATTTGTCAGATCTACAGCTTGGTGGCATACACTTTCTCTAACTAACCAGCAGGTGGCATCTGTGAGCCATCTAGTCCCCTCAATTCAGTTCTCCCCAACTTTGTCTTTGTGGTGTGTGGGGGTCTGATTCTTGTGGGGTCCAATTGGTGCACCAATTTTGCATGTGTAGTTGGTGCCGTCCACCCTGAATGTAGGGTGTGTGTCTGAGCAGTTAGGGAGTGAGGGCGGCTTTAACAATCAAACCTCCCATGTTTTCCTGGAGATTTAAGGCTGTTCCAAGAGACTAAGCCTTCAGTTAAGTCTTACCACAGATTGTTTCTGCTGCTGACCCACAAGTCCTTGGTATTGGCATATGGTTCCTGGGATTTCTGAGTGGGTCCCTCTTACAAGCCATGCCCTTCTAAGGCCTCTGCTGAGGGAAGGCTGTGCTACATCACAAGTGCACACCAACTCTCTAGGGAAGTTCTGGGCCATAGGGCTGTGTAGGGGTTTTCCCAAACTGCTGAAAGGATGGCTGAATGGGGCATGTTAATTTCCCCCTTTTCTCACTGCTCTGCCTTCCTAGCTCTGGGACAATTAGCTGCAGGTGCGCAAAAGGCTATTGTCCACTCTAGATATTGTAGCATGTGCGCGCATAGCTGGAAATACTTCCCGTCAGACTGGGTTTTTTGGCGAAGCTCTGGACTGTGTACCAGCGCTGGGCAGGAGAGTTCCCAGTTCACTGAGAAAATGGCTGCAAGGGGCATGGTTATTTTCCCCTTTTGGCTAGCCTTTTGCCTGCCTCGCTCCAAGACAATTAACAGCAGGTATGTGAAAGGCTATCATCCATGCCAGATTTTGAGGCATACTCACAGGTTGTGGAGACACCATTCCTGCCATGCTTCCCCGTGCAGCTCTTGCTGCCATATCCACAGCCGCTTTTGGGTTTTTAAAAAGAACTAGTCCAACTCCAAATACTGACCCACAGTTTCCCCACACCATAGTATGGCTGCCAGATATTCAGCCGGCTTACTCCCTTCAGAATGCAAACTCCCAGTTTCACAAAGTTCACAGTCCCTGTGAATTTAGCAGACCTTGTCCAGCTGGTGCTTTGCTGGAACTGGTGTTCTGGGAGACTCTCTGGCTTTTGTCTAGTATTTTCATGGAGGTGTTTTTTTTTGCCCTGTCTCTCCTAACCACCACCTTCCGGAGGTCTGGATCCACAGTTTTTATTTACAGATTTTATGCTGTGATCTCGGGCATTCCTCCCAATTCAGATTGGTGTATGATGAGTGGACGGTCATGTTTGCACCACCACAGTTATTCCAGCTTATTTACTAGTTGTTTCTTTTTTTTTTAGTTGTTCCAGGGCAACTACTTGGCTTCCACTCCTCTCTATGCTGCCATTTTAGATCCTTTTCTCCTATCTGTTCTTTAATGTGTAGGGTATCAGATGTACAGTCCTCTAGTTCAGTAATCCTTTCTTCTGCCTCTACAAGTTTGCTGTTGTATGTTTTGATTGTGCTTTTCATTTTTTCCATTGTGCCCTTTATTCCCTTAAGTTCTGCCATTTACTTTTTCAAGCTTACAAATTCTTCTATATGGTCACCCAGTGTTGTCTTTATATCCTTCATCTCTCTTGTCACATTTTCTTTCATTTAGTTGATTTGATTTTGAAGCCTTGTTTGAAAATCTTTAATTAGTTGTTTCAACTCTTGAATCTCAGTTTAGGTGTTAGTTTGTTCCTTTGACTGGGCCATATCTTCATGTTTTCTGGTGTGGATCATGATTTCTTGATGTCTAGGCATCTGATTTTCTTGATTAGCTTATTCTGGAGGTTGTTTTCTCTCTTTTGCCTTTGGTTTCCTTATTGGTGTCCTTTGATCTCTATATTTCTTTGTTTGTCTCACTGGCCAGTTGTCAGATTGGCTCTACCACCCAATATTCCCCTCAAATCAGGCACCTTCCATATCCTACCATAGGGAGGGAAGTAGACACTTGGCTCCCCAGCAACTTCACTGTGTGTGGTAATATCAAACTGATGGCTTCCAGTGCTGCTTTGTTTTCCCTTGCACTTTCTGAATTGTCTAGCAGATGGCACTCTTCAGTAACTTAATTGACCTCCCAAACTGTTTTGCCTGTGAGCAAAGGCTGGAGCCTTATCAAAGATCAGTCAACCATAGATCTGGGGGTCTAGCTCTGAAATCTCAATTCAATTCCATTCATCAATATGTCTATCTTTGTGCCAGTACCATGCTGTTTTGACTACTGTGGCTTTATAATAAACTTCAAACTCAGGGAGTGTAAGTTCTCACACTTTGTTTTTTTTTTTTTAGAATGTTTTTAGCAAATTTAGGCATCTTTGCCTTCCAAATAAATTTGATAACTATCTTTTCTAAGTCTGCAAAGTAGGTTGTTGGAATTTTGATAGGGATTGCATTGAATCTGTAGATGAGTTTGGGTAGAATTGACATCTTAGTGACCTTTAGCCTTCCTATCCATGAACAAGGAATATTTTTCCATCTTTTAAGGTCCCCTTCTATTTCTTTTAGTAGAGTTATGTAGTTTTCTTTGTATAGGTCTTTTACATCTTTGGTTAAGTTTATTCCTAGGTACTTGATTTTTTTTTTAGTTGCTATTGAGAATGGTATCTTTTCCTTCAGTGTCTCTTCTGTGCAGTCATTTCTAGTGTATAGGAACATTACTGACTTATGTGCATTAATCTTGTGTAATGCTACTTTGCTAAATTTATTTATTAGCTCAAGTAGCTGTGTCATTTATTTCTCAGTGTTTTCCAGATATGAGATCATATCAACTGCAAATAATGACAGTTTTACTTCTTCCTTTCCAATCTGAGTGCCTTTTATTTCTTTGTCTTGCCAGATGGCTCTGGCTAGCACTTCTAGCATACTGTTGAATAACAATAGTGACAGCAGGGATCCTTGTCTCACTCCTGATCTTAGAGGGAAGGCTTTCAGTCTCTTGCCTAGAGTACTGTGCTGGCTGTGGATTTTTCGTATATGCCCTTTATCATATTGAGAAAGTTTACTTCAATTCCTACCTTTTAAAGTGTTTTTATCAAAAAAAAAAAAAAAAAAGATGCTGGATTTTGCAATGTTTTTTCAGCATCTATTGAAATGCTTAGTTTATTTTTCTTCTTTTGATTTGTTAATGTGTTGTAACACATTGATTTTCTTAAGTTGAACCATCCTTGCATGCCTGGAATGAACCCTACTTGGCCATGGTGAATGATTGTTTTTAATGTGTCTTTGGATTTGATTACCAAGTATTTTGTTGAGAATTTTTCCATCTATATTCATTAGGGATATTGGCCTGTAGTTTTCCTTTCTTGTAGCATCTTTGCCTGGTTTCGATTATTAGAGTGATGATAGCTTCATAAAATGTGTTAGGTAGTGTTCCATTTTCTTCATTGTTTTGAAAGAGTTTAAGTAAGTTTGGTGTCAGTTCCTTTTGGAAAGTTTGATAGAATTCCCTGCGAAGCCATCTGGCCCTGGGCTTTTATTTATGGGAAGCCTTTTGGTGACCAATTGGATCTCTTTGCTTGTGATGTTTTGGTTGAGGTCTTCTATTTCTTTTCTGGTCTGTCTAGGTTGTTCATGTGTTTCCAGGAAATTGTCCATTTCCTCTACATTATCTAGTTTCTTGGCATACAGTTGTTCATAGTATCCTCTTATAATTTTTTTAAATTTCTTCAGGATCCACAGTAACGTTGCCTCTCTCATTCATTATTTGGGTTTCTTGCTTTTTGATTTTGTCTGTCTAGCTATGGGCTTGTCAATCTTGTTTATCTTCTCAAAGAAACAGCTTGTGGTGCTATTTATTCTCTCTATTTTTTTTTTTGTTGTTCTCTATGTCATTTATTTCTGCTTTAATCCTTGTTATTTCTTTTCTTCTACTTGGTTTAGGATTGGTTTGTTATTCATTTCCTAGCTTCTTCAGTTGCTCCATCAGTTCTTTGATTTTAGCTCTTTCTTCTTTTTTAATGTATGCATTTAGAGCTATAAATTTCTCTCTCAATAGCACCTTTGCTGCATCCCATAAGTTTTGGTATGTTGTGTTCTCATTTTCATTTTTCTCCATATATTTAGCAATTTCTCTTGCTATTTCTCCTTTAACTCACTGATTGTTTAGGAGTGTGGTGTTTAACTTCCAGATATTTGTGAATTTTCTAAGTCTCTTATGGTTATTTACTTCTAATTGTATTCCACTGTTATCAGTGAATGTGCTTTGAATAATTTCAATCTTTTTAAATTTATTGAGGCTTGTTTTATGGCCCAGCATATGATCTACTTAGAAGAGAGTTCTATGAGCACTAGAGAAGAATGTGTATCCTGATAATTTGGGATGTAATGTTCTATATGTGTCTGTTAATTCAAATTCATTTATCAGATTGTTTAGGTTTTCAATTTTCTTATTGGTCCTCTGTCTCACTGATCTATTTATAGGAGAGAATGATGTGTTGGGGTCTCCCACAATTATTGTGGAAACATCAATTGCTTCCTTTAGTTTTGCCAGTGTTTGTCTCATGTATTTTGTGGCACCTTGATTGGGTGCATAAACATTTATGATTGTTATTTCTTCTTGTTGAAGTGTCGCTTTTATTAGTATGTAGTGACCTTCTCTGTCTCTCATAACATCCTTCCATTTTAAGTCTATTTTATCTGAGATTAATATTGCTACTTTTGCTTTCTTTTGGATGTAGCTTGCATGAAATATTTTTTCCATCTTTTCACTTCCAATTTCTTTGTGTCCCTGTGTCTAAGGTGAGTCTCTTGTAAGACACATATTGATAGTACATAATTTTAAATCCATTCTGCCAATCTATATCTTTTAATTGGGGAGTTTAATCCATTCACATTCAATGCTATTACTGTGAAGGCATTTCTTGAATCAACCATCCTGTCCTTCGGTTTATGATTGTCAGATATATTTTCCCCCCTCTCTCTTAATTTCCTTTAATGTACTTTTACTAAATGTCTTTAGTTCTGAACCTTTCTACATATCTCTCTTTCTTTTCTTTGTTTCTCTGGTGGTAGGGCTTCCTTTAGTATCTCAAGTAGGGCAGGCTTCTTGTTAGCAAATTCTCTCAGCATTTGTTTGTCTGTGAAAAAGTTAAGCTGGCCTTCAAATTTGAAGGAGAGCTTTGCTGGATAAAGAATTCTTGGTTGGTAATTTTGCTCTTTCAGAATTTTAAATATGTCAAACTTCTGCCTTCTTACCTGCATGGTGACCACTGAGTAATCACTGCTTAGTCTTATGCTTTTTCACTTGTAAGTGGTGAATTGCTTCCCTCTTGCTGCTTTCTGAACTTGCTCCTTCTCTTCAGCATTAGACAATCTGATCAAAATATGTCTCAGAGTGGGTTTATTTGGATTTATTCTGTTTGGAATTCATTGGTCATCTATGATTGGTGCATTCATGTTGTTTAGAAGCTTTGGGATGTTTTCGCTAACAATTTCTTTGAATACTCTTCCTAGACCTTTACCCTTCTCTTCCCCTTCTGGAACACCAATGATTCTTAAATTTGCATGCTTTATGTTGTCCATTTGTACCCTTGCAAGAAATTTTGACTTTTTTCCCCATTCTTTCTTTTGTACTTTCACTTTCCATTCTGCCCTCTTCCGGTTCACTGCTTCTCTCCTCAGCTTCCTCTAATCTAGTACTGTGCATATCCAGAATCTTTTTAATTTGATCAATAGTTTCTTTTATTTCCATAAGATCATCTATTTTTTTATTTCTCTTGCTAATTCTTCTTTATGCTTTTTCAGGGTTTTCTTCATGTCCTTTATATTATGTGCCATGATCACACTGTTTGTGATTAGCTTTTTGACTAATTGCTTCAAGTACTGTGTCTCCTCTGATCTTTTGATTTGGGCGTTTGGGTTTGGGTTATCCATATCTTCTGGTTTCTTCATATGCTTTAAAATTTTCTGTTGTTTTGGCCTCTTTGCATTTGCTTATCTTAAAAGGTTTCTTTTAGGAGATGCAGACTTATTTGAACAATTATCTCTAATTTGTCAGAGCTACTACAGCTTGGTGGAGTGCACTTTGTCTGACTTACCAGCAGATAGTGCCCCGGAGACACCTATTATCTTCAAGCCAGTTCTCCCCAATTTTGTCTATGCAGTGAGTGGGATTCCAAATCTTGTGAGGGTCCAATCAGTGCACCAAATTTCCATGTAAAGTTGGTGCTGCCAGCCCCGAATATGGAGGGCGTGTCTGAGCAGTAAGGGAGGGGGGCCAGCTTTCAGAATCAAATCTCCGAGGCTTTCCTGGAGACTTAAAGGTGTTGCAGGAGTCCAAACCTTTGACTCAGACTCCCCACAATCTTTCTCTGCCACAGACCCACAAGTCCCTGGTATTGGTTTAGGGCCCCTGGGACTTCCGTGTGGGTCCCACCTCCAAGTTGTGCCCTCCAAGGGCCTCTGCAGGGGGAAGACTGTGCAACATCACAGGTTAGCTCAGTTCCCAAGGGAAACTCCAGACCACTGCGTCATGCAGGAGCATTCCCAGATACTGAGAACATGGCTGTACAGGGCATGTTAATTTCCCCTTCCATGGACCTCCCCCTTCCTAACTCTGGCACAATTAGCTGCAGGTGTGTGAAAGGCTATTGTGCATGCCAGATACTGAGGCGGGTACCCAGGTCATGGAAGACACTCTCTGCTGTGCTCAACTGTGTGGCTTAGCTCTGGGCTGCAGTGCCATGCAGAGGTGTTCCCAACCTGCTGAAAAGATAGCTGTATGAGGTGTGATAATTTCTCCCTTTCACGGACCTCCACCTTCCTAGTTCCAGGACAATTAGCTGTGGGTATGTGAAAGGCTATTGTCCATGCCAGATATTGGGGTGGGTGCCCGGTGTATAGAAGACACTCTCCGCCATGTTCGACCATGCTGTGTAGCTCTGGGCCATGGCACCATGTAGGGGTTTTCCCAGCCCACTGAAAAGAGGGCTGTATGTGGCATGGTAATTTCCCCCTTTTGCAGACCTCTGCCTTCCTAGCTCCAGGACAATTAGCTGTGGATGTACAAAAGGCTATTGTCCATGCCAGATACTGAGGTGGGTGCCCAGGACATGGAGGGCACCCTCCACCCTGCTCTACTGCGTGGCTCTTGCTGCCAGATCCACAGCCACTTTTGGAATTTTTAAACTAATCCGTCTCCAAACACCAACCCCCAGTTTCTCCCACCTATGGCATGGCTGCCAGTTCCCCAGCGGCATCACTCACTCGTTTCTGAGTACAGACTCTTGGTTTCACCAAGTTCACAGTTCTGTGGATTTAGCAGATCTTGTCCAGCGAATGCAATACTGGAACTGGTATTCTGGAGCACTTTGTGTCCTTTATCTAGTGGTTTTCATGGAGAAGTTTTTTGCCCTGTATCTCTTAACCCACCATCTTCTCTCTCCAGCCTTGATTGTTGAAGACAATTGCCTAACTATGTAGCTTACAGGGTGTTACTGTGTGATTGTGAAAAATCTTGTGACTCACTCTCCCTTTGTCCAGTGTATGGACAGATGAGTAGAAAAATGAAGGAGAAAACTAAATGAAAAACAGGGTAGGATGAGGGGGATGGATTGTTTTAAGTGTTCTTTTTTACTTTTATTTTTATTTTTATTTTTTTATTCTTATTCTTATTATTTTTTTTTGTAGCAAGAAAATGTTCAAAAGTTCATTCTGGTAATGAATGCACAAATATATGATGGCACTGTGAATGGTTGTACACTGTGGATGACTGTGGGTATGTGAATATATCTCAATAAAACTTATTAAACAAAAAGAAAAAAAAAGATTAAACAAGGGATGTGGACTTTGATGTATGTGAGAGCCCTTATTACTTCAAATCTAAGTAAACCATGCTATTCATCTTTCCTTGCATGATTAAAATAAATGAAACTTTTTTGGTTGTACATTGAAAAAAAAAGAAATTTAAAAAAGGGTGTGAGAAAGAAACCATTAAAGATTTTAAAATTCATCATTATTATTCTGAAAACCAAGGTAATCTACATCATTTCTTAAGAAATTACAATTTGTGAAAAAATTTTCATTTAGAGGAAAAAAGCTTAAACATAGGAATTTCTATTAAAAATTAGAGACAGTTTTCAAAGAAATACTACCCATCGAAGAGCCAGACCCAAACATTTTCACCAAGGAATTATGTCATATTTTCAATATCCAAAAAGCAAAGCTCTACTTAAATTGTTCCAGAATGTAAAATGAAAAGCAAGAAATACATCTAAATTCTTTTGAAATGAAAAAGCATTATATTAATATGCCAACCTTTTAATAGCCAAAAGAAACCTACATAAAAATTTCAAATATTAAAATTTATTAAAGTAAAATAAATAAAATATTAGCAAATCAAATATAATAGCACATTAAAATAATACATTTTGATGAAGTAGGTTTATTCTAAGAATGAAAATATTGTTCAAAATAAAGACATGAGTTAACACATTAATATACCTAGGAAGAAAACTCATGACTTACTCATTTTTCATAAAAGATATTCAATAAATTCAATTCTTATAACTGATACAGTCAATTCTTGTTATTCTTGGTAGTTATGTTCTATGAAGTGGCCACCAACACTGAATTAGTGAATATTGAACCATTGCTTTTAGGGAAAATGCAGTTTTAGGTTCCTGTGGTGATATAATACATTTTCATCAAATAATCAATACATAACCTTGTTTTATGTGTTTTCTGTTTAAATACAGAGTATTCATTCTTTATTGTTGTTTCATGAACATTGAACTCATGGCCAAGAGCACTATAACACATGCCTGAATGAAGCTTATCTAACAAGTTTATTTTCTCCACGGGCACATCACAGCCTTCTTACATTTAGGAATACTAGACAGCACTTCAGCACTACACTTGGGGGCTATTTTAAACCAAAACCACCAACAAAAAGCGCAAAACATGTAAAAACATGGCACTAACTATATAGTGAAAAGGACAAATGTGTAGTAAGAGATGCAAAACAAGAAGGGAGAGTATTACTGTTTGACCTCAGCTGGGGACATGTAGGAGCTGGGAACATGCTACACAGATTTTTCACCACTCTGCACACGTCTGTCAAGGATCAGAAAGCACCGTGAGTATTGATTTGGGGATTTCAAATAAATTGTATCATGAAGCTGAACTCACAAGTATGAAATCTGCAAATAATGAGGACTGACTCTATATGTGGTGAAAGCTATAGGAACCAATTTGCTCTTTCTTCCCTTGAATATTACATATATTTAATAAAATATTTTATTTAATATAGAAAGACTAGAGATAGTTCTACTCAGTCAGGAACAGGAATAGAATGTCAACTATATCAACCACAATTTAATATCATATTACATATTAGCCAAATTGATCAGGCAAGGGAAAAAAATAGAGATGTAAGAATTGGAAAATGAAAAAAAAAATTTCTACTTGCAGATCATATATTTGAATATCTGGAAAATTCAAGAGAATAAATGATAAAATTAACACAAATAATACAGACATTCATCAAGGAAGAAGGACATAAAAATTGATTCAGAAAAATAAATATTCTAATTTATACAAGCAATAGCCAGTTATAGAATGTATTGGAAGAGCCAGTATTTTGTAATAATAATCAAAATGATCAAAATATTTAGGAATACACTTAGTTAATAACATACTAATTCTTCAGCAGAAAATTTTAAAATGCGGCATAACTTAACATAACCTTCCAAATCAAGACCCAGAATAGTAAAGTGAGACACAGCCTGGCAATATTATTTACCCTTAATATTAAGAAAATATTTTCTTATTCCCCTCCAAAAAATCTTTTTGGCAAAATATTAAATTTCCTATATACAGCATGATTATATTACTTATCTCATTGGGACATTTTTGTTAGTAAAAGTGCATGTTAATTATGATAATACCAAGCATAAATCAGAATGTATGGTGGCTTGACTCTTAAGGAACAGAAAATCAGGCTGTCATCACACTCCCTTACAGTGTTGAAACATCACTGTTAGAGCAAAAAGAACTGAGAGTCAGGGATTTTATATCAAACAAAATTATCCTTCAAGTGAAAAGGCTACTAACAAACCCATTTTAAAATTGAACCACTTGGGTAATATCATCTCATGGGTCATTGTTAATGAATCTATTAGAAGACAAATTCAAATTCATCAGAATAAAATGGGAAAGTGTATTAAAGGTACTGGTTATAAGCAATGTCAACCTAAGGCATAAACAAAGATGAGCATACACTCGAACAGATGGTATACAAATGTTGTATGCTCTGACATGGACAAATAATATAACTTACAAAGAATGAGAAGAGGGGAGATGGTAAGATGTAGAATAGGTCACAAATTGCCTCAACTCTCATTGCTGGAAGTGAAGATATAATTTTAAGTTGAAGAAAAACAAATCAATTAGGAAAAGTCATTTTTGAATATTGAATGGCTGCAAGAGTGAAAAACAAGGTAAATAATGCTATTGTTTAAAATTGGGTGAGGAAGAACATGGAGAAGGAGAAAAAGAGCAGAGAAATGATTATGTTTGGAGACATGGTTTGGAAAAATATAAATTACCTAAAGAAGGAGAGAACTGAGGAAAGGAGAACACTAATGCATTTAGTGCAAAATTTCATTACCCTGGTACAGAAGAAAGGATTGAAGAAAATATAGCACTGTTTCTTAACTTAAATTGTCAGCTTTATAAGACTGATAATCCTAAGTGAGAATCAGAAAACAGACATGGAAGAGGGTCCTTAAGAACTTGAAAATACTTAGGAGGTGCTGGTACTTGATAGATGCAAAGCCATTACATGGGATCTCATTTGTACTCATAGACTGATAGGTCAAGGAACATTTGAGTTAAGTATGTTAATTATATATGTATATATGAAGAATTTAAGGTCAATCAAATATTAAAGTGAGGAACAACTTCAGTCTATATGTAGAAAATAATATTTCTGTATCTTAGTCTTTTGCATTTCTTTTAAGTTTCGTTTAAAAAAATTTCTATTTTTCTTTAATTTAAAGGCTATTGATCCAAGATGGAATCCTGAAATTATAATTATGTGTGCAATTGCAATAAGTAACTGCACACACAAAGGCCTCATTTTTTTCTCTTGTACCTAGATAGAAAGAATAAGGTTAAGAAAGAGAATTATCTTGTTGTGAGGATCGACTGAGATCATATACTAAAGACCACTGAGCATAATATTGGATACATAGTTGTTGTTCACTATTCAGTTGTTGAAATCAAAGTGCTTATGATTTAATTTTGATGGTACTAAAGACAAATACTTTTTCTAGTATTATTCCTGCTTCCTTCCCTTAGAATAGCACTCATTTTCCTGGCCTGTATTCTACAGTCTAATGCATCTTGCAACCTACTGGCAGCTAACCAACTAGGAAGTATAATTCATGAGAGAAATAATTGCCCTCTGTAGATTCAACCCTAGTACGGTAGTGAAAAATGTCATATACGTTCTGTTTTTTTGCTAACCTTCTTTCAAGAACATTGCTTTCATTTTACTGTGCTAAACCAGGTGTGGAAATTTGAGTAACTAGTTTAGCAGCTTTGGCCTTGCTTCATCATTCTGACATTTTTTTTCAATTGAATAGTGGCAGCTGTCAGTTTAGAGTTGCTGAATAGTACCCCTTAACGAAATTGTTTTCTTAGAAGCCCCAGATGAACTGCTGTCAGCTGTGATGATTATGAAAATTTTACAGTTTTGACAAGATAAAACCACATGCCCATCTAAAGCAAAATTTTGAATGAAATATCTCATTTGGCCCATCAATTTTTATTATCTTAGAAAATCTACTAGCCAAGTGACAATGCATAGAAGAGAGAGGTAAGAGCAACCTCACCTTATTAATAAGAAAATAAACAAAATTGAATATGATACTGATTTTTCTACAGTAATAATTATATCTCCAACATTTGGAAAGAACCTTATTAATAAGAAAATAAACAATATTGAACATGATGCTGATTTTTCTACAATAAAAATTTTATCTCCAGTATTTGGAAAGGGTAATGCAATTATGAATTTTACTATAGGTGAGGATGTGGTGAGTAATTAGGCTGCTGTTTGAAAATGTAAATTCATGTATTCTTTCTAGAAATCAATTTAGCAATGTCTATTGATATGTATCAATAGGTTTTTACACATTTATATCTTTAATTCAGTAGTTCCTTTTCTGGGGCTATATCTAATGAAATAAGAAGAGGTTACATAAAATGAATGAACAAACACCTTTCTATAAAATTTATTTATAGTAATGAAAAGCAAGAAATTCATATTCCACACTTGCAGGGAAATTTAAATATATATCTCTCTGAACCTCTACCTTCCAACAAGTGCCTTACATCTGAAGAAGTATTATCTTAGAAAAAGAATCAAATTCACAACTGTTTGAAGGCACGGGAAAGCCAATTAACAGCCAACAAAAGGTAGAAACTGGAAATAAAACAACTCTTAAAATAAGAGAAACACAGGGGATGCTAATTACATTTATTCTGCTTTTCCCATGAAAGAACCTCACAGTTCACTAGGCAAATGAGGAATAAGGCTCCAGGAGAAAGCAATGAACTTAATGGGCTTAGGAATAAAAGGTCAGAGTTTGTACATAGTGGAAAATGTCAAAAGAGTAATGAAACACACACACACAAAATGGACAAAATGAAAATTCCTACCTGAGAAATGCAATACTTGAAATGAAATTTAATTAGCTGACTCTAAAAGGAGATTGGACAACTCAGAATAAAAGATCTGTGAACCTGAGGAGAGAACAACAGGAATTGTCCAAATTGATTCACAAAGAATTGATTGAAAACCGTGAAGAGAACCTCAAGAATTTGTGTGATAGTGTTAAGCCGTCTAGAATCTGTCTGATTGAAATACAAAATGGTGCTAGCAAAAAAGTAGGATAGAGAATGATATTAAAGAAATAGTGGCTGATAATTTTATAAACTCATGAAAATGTTAAATGCACAGATTCAAGAAGCTTAGAAAACACCAATAAACAATACAGAAAAACCACACTTAGACACATGATAGTCAAAATGTCGTAATCCAAAGGTAAAAATAAAATCACGAAATCAACCAAAGCAGAAATTCATTATTCATGCAGGGAAACAGTGATAAAATATTGGCTAAATTGTTCTCAGAAATACAGAGTTATAGATTACAAATTGAATAGGTTGCAAAATTGAATCAAATTTGTCCCTTCTTTTTATACCCAGTTTGTTCTTCCTTCTTGTACTAACCAAAGAATGCCTTTGTATGCTTTGACCAATTAAACTTAAGCAATGTAATGCATTAGAGATTTGAAAAAGCATTTTGCACACAGAGGATTAAACTCTCATTTTTCTTGAAGAGTGCTGTGATATGACAAAGCCCGGGCTAACCTGCTGGATGATGAGTTGACCTAATCATTACAAGTGAAAACATGTCAAACATCAGAAGTGAATAACACCATCCTAGATCATGGAGCCATGAGCTGACCTGACATGAAGCAGAAGTCCTAGACAGCCAACATACAGAATTATAGGCCAGCTGTATGGTGGTAGTTTTAAGCCACTAAATTTTGGGATAGTTTATTACTAAGCCATGCTTTATTAAAACAGAATTTTGAAAGGGTATTAGACTAACAAAAACTAATTTATGCAGTGCTGATTTTTGAGCTGGTCAGTGCATATTCCCCCTAAAAGCATTGAAAAAACTATTATCAAACACTGGGAAAAAGGTAAGCAAAACAATAGCATGGGCGGAGAACTCATGAGGAAACTGGTACAGTATGCTGAAAATACATTGACCTGTGTTATGTAGCCGGGAAAAAAAAATGGCAAAATTCTTCCATAGTGAGTGTGGACCATAGAATATGTACTTAACGTACTTGTGTCAATCAGTAAGACAGGCTGTTGTGGGACTGCATTTATGATTTTTCCGAGTCTTTTTTTGTGTCATTGAGATTATCTATCATTCATAGCCTTCAATCTTTAGATTTCTTAGGAAATGATCTTGCATTTACACCTTTCATTTGATGTTTGGCACTAGGCATCTTTTCACTTTGAAACTTTTATAGCAAATCCTGCTATTACCTTTTAACACCTGGTAATTTGGAACCTTTGTTCCTCTGGAGGACAATAGTATTTAGAAACCAAGACCTACAAGTTGAGTGTTCTCATTGCTGCCAAGTTGTCACTTCTTTGGGCCTTCTCAGAGAACAAAGCTGTGAAAGGCAGAGAGAAAGGGAGAGAGGAGGTAATGAAGCATTATATACATCAAGCTAAGGTTTTGCTCTTTGTATTGAATGTGATGGGGAGATGTTAAAAACTTTTAATATAATTTGCATTTTAGAAAATTACTCTGGGGGTACTATCTTGGGCATATAAAATGTACCAAATATTTAAATTATTTGAAAATAACTCTGTTAACAAAGCAAAGTTATCTTGTACTAAGTTCCACATATCTACCATGTGAATTTCCAAAAAAAAAGGTAGTTTACAAATGTTCAACTTCTTCAGCATGAAGAAATCTTTAAAAGTATCATGATATTGAAGTGAACAGAGAATAATGATATAGAAATAGTAGTAAAAGTAGGACAGGAAGACACTGGGGTCAAATAAAATGTCTATATAGCAATCAAAATATCAGGGAGGAAATTATACAAGAACAGATGTGTGGGTTCCTTGACTAATTGGAAATGAAAAGTCCATTTTCAACACTAAAACATTATTAGTGTGTTTACAATGTCTTTGAAAATTGAGAGGTGCCATGTAAATCAAACACACACATACACATTAATTTTTTGTTAATTTGAGGAGTGCTGATCATCCCTACATATAAAGCAGCAAGATGAGAAGTCAGATTCAGGAAGCTGGTAACAACTATAGTGTTGAGGAAATCATTTTTAGAGAACTATGTGCCCATTGCGTGAGGTTTAAAACAAAATTCACCTTGCAGAATCAGTTGCTAAATGTTGAAAAGCTAACATAATAAATCACAGATGCTTTTGTACCTTTTTATAAATGAGATTGTTTGTTAGACTTCCCTAAATTATATTGGAGGCAATAAAAATTGACTCTAAGTAAAGTCATTATCCTTTTAAATGAGAGTTACATAGCTTGGGCATTAAGAAATTTGCAAGCCAAAGCAATTTCAAGGAAGAGAACCCATTTATTTTTAACTACATAAAGCTAAAGGAAAAAAATACAGATAGCCTCAAAACCACAGGTTAGCATCTCCCTAGAAATGAGTAGATTCAAAAGGTACATAGAATTTCTTTTTCCATAATATTATTTTGCTAATTATTGAGTACTTACAGCACATTATTTTTAAATATGTGATGGTTACAAAAGAACAATCCACATAAGAAATGGAATGGTAAAAACTTTCTACAGGGGAAATTGTATATGATCAATAAATATAGGTATATTATCTGTAAATATAGATCTTATATAAAAGAATATTTCTTAATATTCAAGGAACAAAGAATTCCAATGGTAGACACATTATTCCAGAGTATGTTTCCTATCTAATCCTGAGCTAGGAAACCCGTCTTTCATAATGGACTGAAGGCAAACCTTTCCAAACTTTTGCCATGTATGTACATGCATGACGTATGTATATGCATGACTATGAATATAAATGTGTATATAATATATATGTGTGTATGTGTTGCACGTTTGCACAAATGCACATATATACACATGCACACATATCCTCTGCTCCCAACAGATTTTATTTTTATCCTCCCAGGTTGTTCACTGTACAAATATCCTTGATAAGATAGTCCAAAATAAAATGCTGTCAGTGTCTCTGCTCAAAATCCATGCAGAATTGTGAAAAACCCATGAACACTTGTCTTCCAACACACAGGAAAGCTCTCTAAGCGTTACTTATTGGTATCATTATATAAAACTGTGGTCCATTCTATGGAAATCCACTCCATCTGAAGTAATAAACCTGCTGAAGTATTATGGTTTTTTTAGGAATCGTATTTTAATGTTGAGGTCATTAAACCAACTTAAAATGTAGTCTAATAACACTCAGAATAAATTTGAAATTGAAAATAAATGACAAATGTTTTTTCTTTTTGTGAACCTGCTTTGACACAAACAAAAAAACAGGCACTTTTGTTGTCAGATAGGCAGTTTATAATAAAATAAGGCTTAAATCTAAGCATAAACTAGAAAGGACAGAATTGAAGTATTACAGGCACAGAGTAGACAAGACAATATGAAACAAATTTTCTTTTATTGAGATGCAAATACTGAGTGGTAAACCCAATGAGCTGTACATACTTTATTTCCACCAGATTGTCAGAGGACTTTAGACATATATAAAAAAATGCTCTAAAGAAAGGGAAAACTTTTATTGTCTAACAGGTTCACAATAGTCACCATTCTCAGTAAGCTGAAGCATCAATTACAGTAACAGTCCCTAAGAGCAAATGCTCAGCTTTTCCCAGGCCTAAGGGTAGGGGGTGCAGAGAGGAGCTCATGCCCACTGGCCTCCTGGTCCTTAGGTCCTCACATCAGCAGCAGAGATGTACTGAAATGTGACCCTTATGAAATGTGATTTTGTATTCACGTGCTATTGGCCCCATGAGAAGCTGGATTCTTGGAGGTCCTACCCTGACCCACTGTGATTCCTTTCTGCATATCTGTAAAATAGGGTGAGAAAAGGAAGGACTGCATGTGTGCTGTGTTCTCTAGTTCTGTGGCACTTTGATTCCCACCGTTGACGTAAGAAACAGAGTCTGGTCCCTTCTAGCCAAGACTTACTAGGCAGTCCTTGCAGAAAGGCCAGATTTCTTTTTTTCAGGTGAAAGAAATTTCCTGTTTTGGTTATGGAAAACACTCACATTTTTGGTGTGAGGGAGACTGGGTGCCTGCCAAGTACACACACAGGTGGAAAAAGGGTCACAACACTGGGGCTTGTGAGATGTCATGGCACGGATGACCACATGGCTGCAGAGCTTTGAGCCTCATGCCCTTACGGATACGCCAAAGTTGCCAATTTTCAACCAGGTACCAAGGGCCAGACCCCAAAGCTGCCAACCCCGAGGCACAGAGAGCATCCAGTTCATGTGTTGTTGGGAAGCAACCCCAGCACAACACTCTACCTGAAGCCTGGTGGCAGGTCACCGGGACAGAAATGAGCTTTCCAGCTCCCCTGCCATCATGACCCCACACACCAGTCTTGCCCCTTTCCCCCAGCATTGCCTAAGTCAAGGTACACCTGTGAGACATCAGACTTTGGCACGCTAGAGACCATAGTTCACAAAAGGGTAAGTTTGTACAGCTGAATCAGGCATCAGACACCTCTGAGCACAACAATTCAGTGGTCAGAACGGGACATTGTGGTGAGCTTGGTGAGACAGAAGACTGTTCCTCCCCCTGAGGTGGTGGACACCTGCTATCCCCTCTAAGGGCATAGACTGCAGGACAGGAGATCTGTGGATGCACTGTTTTCCTCCAAAGAGGATTCTGGGAGTATCGATGATACTTATTCTGTACAGGACTGGGTTCGGCAACTGGGCACACATGATCCTCCTGAAGAAGGCGTTGAGCCTGCAGACGAGGCTCTGCAGGTCTACAAGGGACCCGATGTGGATCTCCGGAAGTCCTGCTCGATCAGGTGCCAGATGAAGATGATCTTGCCAGTGCTGTACTGGCCCTCGAGGAGCACCATCAACAAGGAGCACCATGGGCTTGTTGTCGAAGTCAGCATCGTCTGGCATAGGCAAGTGGAACTGTTGGAAGTCGTAGTGCTCCTCCAGAGGCCGCCGTTTTTGCGTGTACAGCTGCTGCAGGCCCTCGGCAACCATTGGGAAGAGCCCGGACTCATTCTTGCAGCGGCATCCTTGCTGACCTAGGTGAATATACTTCTGTAGACCTGGCTGGCAGATGTAGAGCAGACCCTCAGCCAAGGGCCGACGAGAGCTCGCAGCCCAGGTTAGTGGTGGTGGCGGAGGGGGCGGTGGCTGGGCAGTGGGCAGGGAGCAGCCCGTAATGCGCAGGCTCAGGGCACAACCCAGGGAGGAGCTCTCTGAGAAGTGTTTTTTTTTTTTTTTTTTGCTTTGTTTGCTTGTTTTGTTGTTGTTGTTGTTATTGTTTTAAATTCAATAGCACAATACCACTTATGTATTTTAAAAGTATATTCAAACTTTAAACATATTTTACAAGGATGCATTCATATCTAAAGATGTAGTAAATACATCAGAATGGATGCATATGGGAAAGGAAGGCATAAGGAGGGCATAAAATCAGAGAAGCCTATCATATTCAACCTACTTAATCTCAGTCACTCATCCTAATGCTCAGAAGGGGGGTGAGGGGGCAGAGGGTATTAATAAAATCCCAGACAATTCCTCCTTGATCATATATCCATTACCATATTTATGCTTTTTTTTTTTTCTTGACCAAATCTTACTTCCTTAAATTTTTATCCACTCATTGGCTCACTCTTCAAAGTACTCATCAAGTTGAATTATTTGAATATTCAGTCCATTGGGCTGTCCTCGCATATGCTTACAAATTACCTACAAATTCAGCTATGAAGCAAAATATTCAGCTTATCCACCACAGGTTGCAAGATATTTTGAAAGAGCTTCAAGACTCTCTGCTATCTCTGAGTGGGTCACCTCATAGATGACACAGCACTTGTTAATGAAATAACAGCAAAGGGTAGAAATTATTATTGTTTTCTAATCCTTTTTGTTAGCTACATAATATCTCAATAAGAAAAAGTAATGGGATTGGAAATGCAGAATATCTGGATTTTAATTTGAACTTCTTGCAGCAGTTTTATTTGAACACACGTCCCTCAAAGTGTTAAGAAGAAGAGTGTGGAATAAATTATTGATGGTGTGGTTGGTAGTTTGAAGCTGTATGTACCCTCAGAAAAGCACATTCTTAAAGCTAATCCATTCTTGTAGCTGTGAACACATTGTAAGTAGGATCTTTTGGTGAGTAGACTCTTAAATTGAGATTTGGTCCACCTCATTTAAGGTGGGTCTTAATCTTCTCATTGGGTTCCTTTTTAAGAGGATGAAATTCAGAGAAAGAAACAGAAGACAGAGAGAAAGCCACAGAAGCTGAGAAAGAAAGCCATAGACAGAACAGCCAGAAGCTGAAAACAAAGAAACCCGGGAAAGAAAGGAGAGAGCAGCAGAGCTGCCCTGTGCCTTGCCACATGACAGAGGAGAAGAAGATCTGTAGCAGGTCTTCAGGGAGAAAGCATCGCCTGTTGATGCCTTGATTTGAACATTTCATGGCCTAAGAACTGTAAGCTTGTAAATTAATAAATCCCCATTGTAAAAGCTAACCCATTTTATGGTGTCTGCATTTCAGCAACTTTAGCAAACTAAAACATATGGTTACTGAGGTATTCTTGCTTAGCAGAATGCATGGCCTGTGATCTACAATCAATAAGTATTTTAGGCCAAGAGGACCTCACTAGATTAGGTGCCTGTATTTCCTCACCTCCCGTTGTTGGTAAAGGATTTATTATCTGGTATAATATGCTTTAAAAATGTTTTCTGTAGTGACGTTATGATGTGCATATTTTTGTAGGTGAATGTTTGAGTTAAATATAGATTTTTTTAGTTAACATTTGGGATACCTTAAACTTAAATCTGCAAAGATAGCTATGAGAACACTTCACATAATTCTTATAAGAATCTATTAAAATTTTTCACATGATTAATCATCAGGAAAATGCAACTTAAAACCATAATAAGATACCATAATACACCCATTAGAATAGTTAAAATTAAAAGATGGGCAATACAAAGTGTTGGTAAAGATGTGGAGCAAATAGAACTTCCATACACTGCTGGTGGTAATGAAAAATGGTATAACTACTTTGGAAAACTTTTTTTTGTTTTTTATGAAAGGCTAACATATACCTACCACATACCAAACTATTCCAATCCTAGGTATTTGTTCAGGAAATATAAAAATTTATGTCATAAAGAGCCTATGGGAATGTTCATAGCAGTTTTGTTTGTAATAGCCCAAAATTGGAAACAGTGCAAATGTCTATCAAGTGCATGTTTATACAAAATACAGATTATCTATATAATGGAATACTATTGTGCAATGATAAGGAATACACTCCTGATACATGTACTATCACAGACAAATCTCAAAATCATTATGCTAGTTGAAAAGGCTAGAGGCAAAAAAATACATACGTATAATTTCATTTATATAAAATGAGAACTAATCTATCATGACAAAAATAATATCCACTATTGACCAAAGCTGGGTCACAGGGAGGAATGGCCTGTAAAGGGGCACAAAAATCCTTTGGGATTGATGGAAATGTTTTGGAACTCATTTGAGGTAGGGGTTTTATGGATGTATATAAAAGTCAAAATATATAGAATGTCATAATTTACATGGTTGCAGTTTTTTTGTACATAAACCATTCCTTGACATACTTATTTAATAATTTAAAAATATGTAAGTGTTCCAGTTTGTTTATAAAAGGGGTTTATTTGATTACAGAGTTACAGTCTTAAGGCCATAAAGTGTCGGAGGTAAGGTGTCAACAATAGGGTACCCTTACTAGAGAAAGGCCATTGGCTTCTGGAAAACCTGTTAGCTGGGAAGGCACATGGCTGGCATCTGCTTGCTCCCAGGCTGCATTTCAAAATAGCGTTCACTAAAATGTCAGCATCAGCTTTCAACAGCTGTCTTCAGAATCTCTATCTAAGCTGCAGCATCCCTGAGCTCCCTCTGTCTGAGCTCTTATAGGACTTATATAATCTAATCAAGACCCACACTGAATGGGCAGGGCCACACCTCATTGGAAATAATCTAATCAAAGTTATTACAGTTGGGTGGGTCACATCTCCATGGAAACAACTAATCCAAAGATTCCAACCTAATCAACACTAATACATCTGCCCCCACAACATTGCATTAAAGAACATGGCTTTTTTGGGGGGACATAATATATCCAACCTGGCACAATAACAAAGAATTTGTTAATGAACACAAGACATATTAGAAGTATTTTCTAATTACTGAAATGAATTGGCTTTAAAAACATGAAATTGATTAAAAATATTGAACATGAACCGCCTTCTATTCATTAAAATGTAAAATAATATGACAAACCTAACAGTTTAATACCTACTCTTTAACAGCCCAATCATTGTTACATCTATTTTCTATGATGCATCAACATATGTCTATTCTATTAGATCCCGTGTGTTAGCAATTCATGGAGAACTATGTTGCCTGACCCTTCTAAGAATGTTTTCTGTTCCTATTGCCGTAATGTATGTCTAATATCTATCAACTGTAAGGTAAATGTTCCAAAAAGTGTCCTTACTGGAGGAAAGAGAGTTGGGGCTTACCCAAACTTAGCCAGAATGGGTTGTGTGGCTCTTTTCTGACTTGTTTGCTATGATGTTGAACATAAACTTTGAAACTATCATCTCTTTGTAATAGTAATACCTAGTAGTAAGTTTTTGGATGAGAGATTACATAGCCCTTGTCTACTTCTGTGAGAAGCCACTGATATTTCTAAAAGAATGTGATGATTGATAAAGAAGCAAACTGGGTTAGGTCAGTTCACAATAGGGAGCTACCACTCAAGAAGTTGGAGATTAGGAAAAGAAGACTGTCTTTGAGACTTCAACTCAGCAAATCCGTACCCAATGAATATATTTAGTCATCTATGGAAGTGAACCTAGAGATTGCTTCTAAATGCAAGACAGAAGAATTTAGGAAATTCTAAAGCCTAAGTATTTAATTCAAGAATGCTAGATTGTAATGTATTATGTAGAAGCTTAATAAATGTCATCATTTCTTGTTTGGTAAAATACAGCATTAGCCTGGTACAGTTATTGCCACTTTACTGGACCCCAGACTTTTATATAACAATGAATTTGTAATATTGCTTTATTTCTTAAAAAGAATTTCATAGATAATATTTCATACCTTACTTATAGTTTCCAATGAAATTAGAATAAAATATAAATGTCATATGAAAAAATAAAAAAATAAATAATAAATTTAAAAAATTGTATTATTTCAGTATGTAAATATCTAGCCACAATTATATTAAATGATATTGTGAGATGCTTCTACTTGGAATGTGGCAGCTACAAATGTAGACTTGAAAGAGACATGTTGTGTTGGTAACTCAAATGTTATGAGCACCATTGATAGCTATGGTGTGAATTTCCAAGTAGTGAGCAAATCTTGGTAAAATCTGAACAGAAAATTCAAGCACCACTTAATTTGTAAGACAGATAACAATAAATTCAGTGTATTTTTAAAAAGGAAAATTACCTTATTTTTATAAAAACTCAGTTATTTTCTAGGCCCAAATAATTCTGAACAGGTTTTTCACTATATGAATGTGTTGTGGGAAAATTGGAAGCCATGGGAACACAAGGGAGGAACATTTGCTCCCCTCTTGAAGAGTTGAGAAAGCCTTTTTGAGAAAGTAAAGCATAAACTGAAAAATGAAGTTAATGACATGAAATGTGGATTATTTATAGACTGAGGACACAGGCTGTAATAGATCATATGGAGCTCAGCTTTCTCATCTGTAAAATGAGATAGATAGTTTTGAAGATGCTTGATTATGCATTCAAGTAGGGTCCTGGTATCTCAGGGTTCTCTACAGGAAATATAAAAACTAAACTACAAACCATCCAAGGAGGGGGTAGAAATAATGACCTTTCATCAGCAGACTTTTCCATAGTAAGTTTCCACTACACAGTTTACTGATAGTCCTGAAATGCTCATGCTTTAATAGAAGAGAATGCTTATTTTGATCTGTTCCAGCAGACAAGTTTGAGAAAGATGTTATTCTCTAATACCGTGAGGAGGTATTCTCTTGTCACTTGCAAATGCAGTTCATCTATGTTTATGAATACATATCCAAAAGATATGTTAATAGCTTCAGTTCATATTCTCAGATACAAGATATTTAGCTGTTTTTTTTTTTTTTTTTAATTCTGAATTCATTAGCATTTTGATTCATTTGTTTGACCTGCTTCTTCAGGAATTTCACTAAGTGGCAAGATCAGTGGATATATGTGCTCACTAGGGATGGGAAGAAAAGACATAGTTTTGGACACACACACCATCAAAAACTAAAAAGAATCTTTAGAATCATGCAGGTTGTGTAAGGGAGGATAGGAATGGTTTTTGAAGACAAATCCCATGAAAGGCAGCCTGTCTTACAGAGTCAAGTTCACAGTTGCTAGAGTTGAATGGGATGACTGTCTTAGAACGAGGATGCAACATGAATTGTAAATAAAACAATCTGTTTTTTTTTCAACAAATAAAAGAGAAAAATGTAGAATGGAGTGACCAATATAACAAAAACTTTAAAAATGTAACTTAGAATATTGTGAACATTTAGAGTGAAAAACTCATTTAGTTTTCAAATATTAATTTAAAATCTTTGGCTGGTTGCAGTGTGTGTTGTGATTGGTGCTTGGGGAAGTGTATGAAACAATTAGGAAACTTTTTTTAGGGATGATAAAGCCCTAAAGATGATAAAGCCCTTCAGGAGAGAGACAAGTGCAGAGAATAGTATACCATAGAAATGAGAGCACAAGATTTGGAGTCAGACCTAGGTTTAAATATTTGCTTTGCTATTTAATAGTTGTACGGCCTTAGAAAATTTCTAAATTTCTCTGTACCTCAGTTTTTAATTGTTTCAATCTCTAAAATGTAACAATCCCTACATATTGGGATTGTTGTAAGGATTATTTAATTAAAGTTTATGTCGTATGGTTATCACAGAGTCTGGCATTAAGAATATGCTCAGTAACTGGAGACAATCTTAGTATTAATAACTTTAATATAATAGCATCAATTATAATGCCATTTAAAATTGAAATAGATGTCAATTTCATTTTCACAATGATCCCAGAAGTTTCTCTCTTGCAAAAGACTTTGGAGGCAGTCAAAATTATATATTAAGAATCTGCTACCTAAACCAGACACTGTGCTTGCATAAGTCCTGTCTATATAGTGGTGAAGAAGACAGAGGGCATCCCTGTTCTCAAGGCACTTAGAAACACTTGGAAATTTTGAATATGTAAATGCACAGCAGAAAACTTCTAGGTAAGGAAGTTCTGGGGAATAGAGACTAGCGAGAGGCTTAATTTGAGGGAGATATTTGAAAAGAAGAATAGTGTAATTCTATGGAAATATTATGGAAGGAGCTGGGACTGATAGTCTAGGCTGAGAAAAGGTGGTACAGTAAAAGGAGATGAGAAAAGATTATGTTTTCTTTCAGAGAATTAATTCTATTGCAGAGAGGAGGCATAATGAGGAATGGCACAATAACAGAAAGACTAGTTTTGGGCATTTATTTTAGTTTCCTAGACTGCTTAATGCAGATACCATGAAGTGAATTCCTTAAACAATGGGAATTTATTAGCTTACATTTTGAGGCCAAGAAAATGTCCAAATCAAAGCATCATCAAGGTGATGCTTTCTTCACGAAGACTGGCTGCTGTTGATCCTTGTTTTCTTTGCCACATGGCAAGGCACATGGTGGTGTCTGCAGGTCTCTCCCTTCTCTTCCAGGTTTTGGTGTCCTCAGCTTCTTGCTTCCATGTGTTTTTTTCTCTGCCTGAATTTCATCCTCTTATGAAGGACTCCAGTAATAGGGTTAAGGCCCAACCTGGTTGAGGTGGGACATACATTAACTGAAGTAATCTCATCAAAAGGACCTACTTACAATGAGTTTATGGCTATAGGAATGGATTAAAGTTAAGGGCATCTTTTCCTGGGGTTAGATGGCTTCAAACCCCACCACAGCTTATTTTGTTATAATTGACATGCTGTGCATTTTGGAAAACGAAATTGGGAAATGCAAACTTTAAAATAACCTTTCTTGTACCCAAACATCTTGTAATGAGAGGAAAATTTTATATACTGTATGTTTATATTACACACAACATTACTGGAAACAAAAGAAACAAAACTCTGTATGGACTAAAATTTACAAGAAATTCCTACTCTACCTCTGTTTGAGGTAGAAAGATCTCCTTTAAAATAACAAAGTTTAAAGCCTTAAAAATGAATTAAAATGCTCTTCACAAGAATAAGAATATATATTTTATGGCAAAATTTGTAGGACAAGCAGGTTGAAGAGAACTTCTGCTTCCTGCTGTGATGGAGTAATTGGAACTGGACTTATCTTCCTTCTGTAAACAACTATAAAGCTAGGAAAATATAGGAGGCAACTGTTCCAAGTATGGGACAATAGTCAACACAGAAATGTGGCACTTGAGAAAATGGAAATCCAAAATGTACACCCCACACTTACTGGGTTTCTTCCTGGCAACACTTTCTAAACAATTACATAAGGAAATAGAGTCCTAGACGAGAGGAGTGGTCTTGCTGAATTGAAGAGCAACAGATCAGAGTTTGAGCTGCTGCAGTAGCTAGTATTTGTAGAGTTGGGTTCCAGGGGTCCCAAGGGAGAGGTGTGGTTTACCTTTAGCATATGGCCAACACCTTGGTTGCACAAACGTATGGCACAACTCTGCAAACTGAGTAGAGGGAATCTAGTGTAGGACTACAAACTCAAAAGAAATATCAGAGATAATGAGGCCTTGGAAACTTTGAAGATCTACTCCAAAAAGCCTGGAAAGTCCTTACTGAGATCAATGAGCATTCAATTGAAAACCCAGAAGCAGCACAGCTTCAAAGTAAAAGTCACAGACTAAAGTACAGTAACAGAATAAACCTTATCTAACACATTGTGAAATTAAGTCTGATAATATCAAGATCATTTAGATGCAGTAATTTATCTGTTTGCTAGAACAACCTTCAACACCCTTTAGATTGAAACAACATATTTCATCTCCTTATAACATATCAGTGACAGTTTCCAGCATTAAACAAGAAATCACTAGATTTGTACTTAGAATCAAAGAGGAGGAAAGCATTAAACAGAAGGCATTACGTGCAGATTTTGAAATTAGCAGACATATCTTTATATCAGCTATTATAGACATATCAAGGACATAAAGGAATAGATGGATATAATGACTGCACATATGGAAAATTTCAAGAGAGAAGAGGAAATTATAAAAATGAATCAAGTGAAAATTATAGAATGGAAAGTACAATAGCTAAAATGAAAAACAAGAATCCCAGAATTGGATTAAAACCCAGATGTAGAGTAGAGAGCAAAGGATCAGTGGAAAAGAATGTAAATGAAGAGAAATTATCCAACATGAACAACATACAGAGAAAGAGACTGGAAACAAGTTAAATAGAACCTCAGTGACCCTGGGACATAATAGTCAACCTAAGTGTAATCAAAGACTTAAAGGGAGAGAATATAGAGAATTGTGCAGGAAATATATATGTGTGGATAGATAGATAGATATAAACACAGAAACGTGGTCCAAATTTTCTTAAGCAATTAAAAAACAAGTGCAATGGAGTTTCTCACACCATTTTTGAGAGAAAATATAAAAGACAATAACAACCAAAAAAAACCAACTAGACGCCTAAATATTCATCTTAAGAAAATTGCAAAAACACACTTGGCTACTTTGCTATATCTATAGTATGTAATACTTTACTGCAGTCAATAATAGTCAAATATATATATATATTTGAGTTTATAAAACAGATTGGGACTCCAATTTCAGCTCTATAATATAAATAGCTAGGAAGTCATCACTTCTGTTCTCACAGCAAGGGAAAGCTGTACATACAGAAAATAATGACTTTCTATGGACACATCAGTGATGACTATTCCAGAAACAGGCTCATACAGAAAGACACAGAGAAGCTGCTGGAGGCAAAACTGGCAGTAATATTTACATGACAACTTTGATAAATTTCTGGAGACTGAGTGTGGACCAGTGTGAGAATGAGAAAGTCCTGGGGATCATGGTATTTGGGGTAATCCCTCACATTTGTGGTCTTGTATCTTCAGAAAACCTGCCAGATTCTACAGTGAACATCCAAGAAAGATCCCAGAAGGTTGAAGGGGAAGATTAATTCCTCTGAAATATGCTGAGAGACTTCCCCATTACAAAGGTTTTAGCTCCAGGGTCAAGGAATTTCCAGAGCCTTATCCCAACTGAAGAAAACGTGTACGTCCATTTGAGCACTCACTAGCCTTCCTGTCTCACATAAGGTGGGAGAAGTAAAAAACATTCAACAGGAGTTAGGTCTTTAAGAGGAAAGTTTGAGAATATTGCATCAAGGAAAGGAATGGAGGGCAAAGAGAAAGAGAGGATAAAAAGAAAAGGAAAAGCTATACCAAAGGAGAAACACTTGTGAAAATCACACATATAAGACACACACCCATTAAACACTGAGATTTAATTAGAAGATTGTAGAATACCTCACTCTCACTCACACTTTACCACCCTCAGTAGGGATTCAGTATAATAATAGTGGATTGTAGCTAAAAGAGCTGGAAGATCAAACTTACTCTGAGGGCAAGTCATTAAGGTAATGCAAAGATAAGAGTTGAGATACATACAAGGATGCTAGAATAATTGGAATCATCTTGCCCTTATAGCTACAATAAATATTAAACACTCCTAGCCAGATGACCATAGAGCTTCACACAGAAGTCTTATTTTCCTAAGTTCTTATTACTGACATGAAAAGTCCAATTATTAAAAAAAAAATATTATGCTTACAAAAGGCAAAAAAAAAAAATACCGTTTGGAAAGGAAAGAAAAACAAGCATCAAAATCACAGTCAGATATGACAGAGATGTTGGAATTTTCAGACAGGGATTTAAAGATAACTATAATTAATGCGTTAACATCTATAGTGGAAAAAGTAGGCAAAATATAAAAACAGATGGTAATGTAAGGAGAGAGATGGAAACTCTAAGGAAGAATCAAAAGGAAATAAAAAAAAAAAAATGTGTAATGGAAATGAAGATGTCCTCAGTAGTATCGTCAAGAGCCTGGACAACCAAGGAAAGAATTAGTGAGCCTGAAGACAGAAATAGAAACTGTCCAAAACAGAAATGCAAAAACAACAAAGAATGAAAATAGTCAAAAGAGAACATCCAAGAATGGTGGTATTCTTTAAACAAGTATAACATATGTGTATGTTGAAAACAAGAAGGAGAAGAGAGATAGGAATAGAAAAAAAAAAATACTTGAAATCACAATGGCTGACAGTTTTTCAAAATTATTGGCAGGCATGAAATCACAGATAAAGGAAACTCAGTCAAAACCAGGTAGGTTGAATATCAACTGCATTTTCCCAACACACTCAGGTACATCATAAGTAAAATGAAGTAAACCAAAGACAATGAAAAATCTTGAAATAAGCCAGAAGAAAAGAACCTATTTACTTATAGAGGAACACATATCAGAATTACAGCTGGTTTCTCGTCAGAGATCATGCAAGCAAGAAGAGAGTGTAATGAAATTACAATGTTGAAAGAAAAAAACAACAAACCTAGATTCTTGAATGCAGTGAAAATATTTTCTCTGACAAACAAAACTGAGGGAATTCATTACCATTACACCTGCCTTGTAATTAAAGTTAATAGAAGTTTTTCAGACAGTGGGAAAGTGACAAAGGACAGACACATGGAATTTCCTAAAAAAAAAAAAAAGTGTTAGAGAAGGAATAAATGAAGATAAAATGAAATCTTTTATTTTTCTGATTCTTAATTGATCTAAAAGATAACTTTAAATTAATAATAACAATGTGTGGGGTGATTATAATATATACATAAGTGAAATGAATTACAGAAACATTAAAAGTGACAGGAGGGAGAAATTGGGAATATTACACTATGTTATATTCACCTGCACTATACATAACGTTGCATAATGTGGTGTGAAAGTAGACACAAATTAGTTAAAAAAACTGTAGGGTAACCACAGAAAATTAAAAATAAGAATATAATTGATAAGATATCAAGGGAGATAAAATGGAATTTTATAAAGTACTCAATTAAAACCAGGTAAGGCAGAAAAAGAGGATAGAAAAAGGTAAATGACAAGAAAATCAGTGATAAAAAACTTAGAATTTAATAGATATTAATCCAACTTTTGTTAATAACTTTAAATATAACTGGACTAAATATAACAATTACAAGACAAATATTCAGAGTGGTTAAGCAAACAAGATTCGACTGTATGTTCCCTGTAACTCATTTAAATATGCAGATTTATATAGGTAAAAGAAAAGGCATGGAGAAATATATGCTATTGTAAAAGTAATCACAAGAAATCTGGAGCAGACATTAATTTCAGACTAAGCAGACTTCAGAACAAGAAAACCTATCAGGGGTAAAGAAGGGCATTATGTAATGATTAAAGGGGCATTATTTTCAAGATAACATTGAAAACTTAAATGTGTATTTACTTAATAAGAGAGCATCAAAATGCAATAGAGAAAATCTGATAGATCTGAGATGAGAAAAAGAAAAAATGTGCTATTATAGTTAGAGAGAACAATGCCATTCTGTTAGAAATTTATATATCACACTGTCAGAAAATTGATAAGGAAATAGACAATCTAAATAGCACTATCAATTAATTTTATCTAGGTGACATTTATAGATACTCCATCCAATTAGAGAAAATTACAAACTTGCTGAAGCTCACATAGAATATCACCAAGATACACAACATTCTGGGCCATAAAACACAAATTAATCAATGTGTAATAATATAAATCAGACCAAATGTATTCTCTGACCACAAATGAATTAAACTAGAAATCAACAAGAGAATAACAGTTGGAAAATCCACAACTAACTGAAAATTAAACAATACATTTCTAAATAATCCATGGATCAAAGAAGATGTCTCAATAGAAATTTAAAAAATATTTTGAACTAAATGAAAATGAAGATACAACTTATCAAAATTTGTGGAATAAAGAGAAGTCATTGCTTACAAGGAAATGTGTGCCTATAAATGCATATATTAGACAATAAGACAGATCTAAGATCAATAAAATAAGCTTCCATGAAAAGGAAAGTAAACAAAGATATCAATTTTAGCCTAAAAGCAAATAGAAGAAAAGAAGTACTAAAAAGAGATCAGAAATGAACGGAATTCACAACAGTACAACAGCAGGGAAAATCAACAAAACCTTAAAATATTTCTTAGAAAAGGTCAATAAAATGATATATATATATAATTTTATATATACAGTATACAGTATATACTATATGTAGCAGTCAGGGAGAGACTAGGAGAGAGAGAAAAAGAAAAAGAGAAAGGAAGAAGGAAGAGTCTTTAGGTCATCACTTTTGATCTCATGGACATTAAAAGCACCATAAAGGAATACTTTCTACAAATAAATGCCCACACATTTATAACATGAAATGGAACAATTCCCCAAATGAAAGAAACTATAAATACACAAGGAAAAAACAGATAACATGAATAGGTCTCTATCTATTAAAATAGTTGGGTCAGTAATTTAAAATATTCTAAAAGAGGGAGCACCAAAAGGGCTTCACTGGTGAATCTTCCAAATGGTTAAGAAATTATAGCAATTCTACAAATTACTTTCCAGTAAATAGAAGCAGTTGGAACACTTTCTATCTTAATATATGGGCCAGCAATAGCCTAATAAAAAAGCAGATGAAGGCATCACAAAAAAGGAAATCTACAGACCAATATCTCTAATAAACAGAGATGCAAAAAGTCTCAAAAATATTAGCAAGTCAAATCTCAACAATGTATAAAAGTAATTATATGCAACAAACAAGTGGGATTTATTCTAGGTATGCAAGTCAGGTACAACATTCAAAACTCAATAATGTAATCCATCACATCAACAGGATAAAAAGGAAAAATCATATGCTCGTATCATTTAATGCAGCAAAAGCACATGAAAAAATCCATCCACCAGACATTCTTAACAAAAATGGTCAGCAAACTAGGAATACGGAGGTACTTTCTCAACTAGATAAAGAAACATCTCCATGCACACAAAAAAATCCCAGGAATGAACATCATATTGAATGGTGAGAAACATGTTTTTCACCTAAAAATGGGAATAAGGCAAGGATGCCCTCACTCTCTACTCCTATTGAACATGATACTGGGAGTCCTAGCTAAGGCAATAAGATAAGAAAAGCAAATAAAAATTAACAGTCTAGGATGGAAGAAATAAAACTGCCTTTGTTTGCTGATGACATGATTTTCTATGGTGGGAATGCAAGATGGTGCAGCTATTTTGCAATACACTTTGGCAGTTTCCTGCAAGACTAAGCTAAACATAGTTTTATCATATGACCCAGCAATCATGCTCCCACATATTTTCCTAACTTATTTGAAAAAGCATGTCCACACAAAAACATGAACATGAATGTAATAGAAATTATTTACAATTGACCGAAACTGGAAGCAACCTAGGTGCATTTCAATATGAGAATGCATAAATGATTAACAGACTACAGTGCATCCATACAATGGGTATGACTATGAAAACACAAAAAGACATGGATGAATCTTAAGTCTTCATTGCTAAGTGAAAGTCGCCAGTCTGAAAGCCTGCATACTGTATTGCTTCATATATATGGTATTCTAAAAAGGCAAACTATAAAGATGGTAAGTATATCAGTAGTTGTCAGAAGTTCCGGTTTATTATATGAAACAAAGGGCATTTTGTGGGGGTGGGGAGTGGTGGAACTATTTTTTATGCTAGTGTGTAGATAACACCGCATTTTTCATAAAAAAACTTAGAAACTTTATAGCATGAAGAGTGGACCTTAAAGTACTCAAATTAAAAAGAAGTCATTTCGGAGATCTGGAAAATCTTAGAATGCTGATGGTTACCAAAAAATTTAACTGTATTAGAAATGCATGAAACAACTTCACTGAAGGGGGTTGGAGGAGATAGGTGCTAACTTAAGTAACTGAAAATGAGATTATAGACAAAAGGAATGGCACGCAATCACTGTTCTCTAGTTGGTAAAATTGCTTCTCGGGGTTATGAGTTATCAAAACTGTCAAGGTAATCAATACAAGGAAAGTCTGAGAAATGTCACAGTCAAGAGGGTCCAAAGGAGATAAGATAACTAAATGTAATGTGGTATTCTAAAATCGACCCTGAAAAAGAAAAAGGACATGATATAAAAACTAAGGGAATCCAAATAATATATAGATTTAACAATAATTTATCGATTTTGGTTCATTGTGGCAAATGTACCATAGAAATATAAGATGTCAATAAGGGAAACTGTGTTCAGGGTATATGGGAACTCTACATACTATTTTGCAATTTTTCTGCAAACATAAAACTATTCTAAAGAACATTTGTTAAGAGAATCAAATATAGGTAAACACAGTAGTATGCTATGGCTTATAAAATATAACATAAGAACAATAGTTATTTTTTCTACTAAACATAGGTGCATGGGTGTGTATTTGTGTGTGTGTGCATGTTTAATGCAGAGGAAAAAAGTTCTGGAAGGATACACAAAAAACACGTAACTATAGTTATTTCTGTAAAGAATTTGGAATTGAAAGTGTAAGTCAAATAAAACCTTAATGATATCTGTAATGTTTCAAAATGAGCAAGGAGAACACATGGAATGTATTACTTAGGTAATTAAGTTTTTTTAAAAAGGCATACTACTTAGAACTAGAATATGTTCTAAGTAAGCCTCCACACTGTGCTTTATTATCTATATTGGCTTGAACAATTCTCAGACATCTTTTTTCTCATATCAAAATATAAATAATAATAAAAGCACCTTAATAGAGCGATAAAGTCTCTTTATTTTGCAGCTCCCAATTCCTCCCCACAAGACAAGTTCCCAAATGCAGAGTTATTTTCTCAGAACTCATCACTTTCTCAGATTACTTTCTGATTAGGGGGGTCTGTAAAACAATAATGTGGTCACAGTGTTAAGGACAGCTGGAATGGGTGGTAGGTGGAGGTGCTAATATGAGAAATTAGTTGGAAAGCTTGAAAACTGACTTTAGACCCCAGAGAACGTTTCTGGCAATTGGTACTTTTTTCTAGGGCAGGTAGAGTGTGGAATTGCTAAAGCAAAAACTCCATATATTAAAAATAAATAAATAAATAAATAAATAAATAAATAAAACCTTCCAAACAACTAGAGTATATTGTATTTCAAGGTAAAATACAAAAGTCTCAGTTTTACACATATGTTTGCATACATAAATTATCCCATCATAAATGATATGTTTAGTCCCACACATCTTGGTATATAGATATATATCCTAATGTCACAAAGACTCATTACACAGACCAAAATAGTCATCTCAGCAAGTGTTTGCGTCTGCTGTGTTTGTTAAGTTAGCAGTGAATTGTTTCCTTTTTAATTCCCTGAATCTCCTTTAAAAGGACTGCTTCCAACAGAGGATCAATTGAAAACCCAAAACTATCACAGAGAATTCTGAAATGTTCCTCAAACACCTTGCGTATTTTTATATACGCATTTCAATCATGAGAGGACTGGAAGAGATCATCTCTGTAGCACATTCTTATATAATCCTCTGGGTCCGATACACATATAGTGTAGACAGAACAAAAAAGAAAGGAAGAAGTTTTCCTGAAACAGTACTATCGTTACTCAAATCATATAACACATTAACTCCAAAATGAGACTGAAAACCCAAATTTTCTGACTCTAAGTTCATTTTTTTTACTAAGCATGTGCAGTTTGGACTGTTAGGGTTTGGGTAATCAGAAGTTCCATGGAAATGAGAAAGCAAAGGCCTGTAGTTTTTTTTTTTTAATATTCCAGGGCATCCTGTTTTCTCCAGGAACAAAAGGAGCAGAAATAGTTCCTCCACGGTTTTCTGACATACAATATTCTTTTTTACATGCTTAGTAAGCTGAACTTCAGGTTATGACTCTTTCACGTTTTCTGAAGCCCAGATCGGCAAATTACTTTTAGAAGTCTCAAGTAGTCTAAAATTACAATATGGGAAGGAAATGTGGACCTGTATTTTTCATAAAAATCCAAACATGAGATGTTATCAATATAGGTGATTGAAAGAGTCAATAAGTCTCAGTGGGAAGAGACATGGAATTTCTTTTTGCAGATATACTTAGGGAGACAAAAATTCTCCTCTCCAGGTAATTCTTACAGATAGGGTGATAGCATACTCTGAAGTATTTTTGCTTGCTTTCACCTTTGATTCTTTTTATTAAACACGTATCAACTATCTTACTGGTTGGAACTAATGGCCTCATGCAGTATGCACATGGTACTAGGATACAGCATGCACAAAGCCTCATTGTAAATGCTGTGAAAGATACATAGACGAAACCAGCAGGTGACTGAATGCATTCAAAACAAGCAAGCACAATCTTTATTTCTAATGGTGTGGTGGTCCCTTAAAACCACTTGAAATTATTTGAGGCTTTTCCCTTCAATTCCCTTAAGGCAAAGAGCAAACCATTGTCTGATTTATAACTCTGAAGACAAAGATCTAATTTATGACTCTGAACTTCGCCAGAGATCTTAAAATACAGCAGTCTCAGCTCACTGGCTACTGAATGAAATTTCCCTTTATTTTTTGGATACAAACATTATATTACAGTCATGTTTAGCCCAGCTGGGGAAGCCTAATGTAGCTTGAAATAAGTTTTGTCATGATGAAGTAGTGACTCTGAGTTGGAACGCCTGGTCTTGCAGGCCAGGGCTGTTTACAGAGCCTAGCACCATCTTGGGAGAAGAAATTTGAAATAAAGGCATGCTTTGTAAGGGATTAGAAGTACTGCTTCAGCAGAAACCACAGGGTTTTGGTTTGAATTGTTTGCAGCTCTGGTTCTGTGTAGAACTTTCCTTTCTACGGATGTGCTAACTTGAGCTTCCGTGGTTTCCATGGTGATACCCTCAGGGAAGTTCTCTACTTGGTGTTTGGCTTACTATTGTTGATTTCTCCTCGTAATCTGCTTCATAAACCCATTTTTCTGCTGAATATCACTGAAAGGTATTAGGGAATTTATTTGAAGAATCAGTTTGTCAGTCTTCTCTATTTCCCAAACCAGATATGACTTGAGCTTCTAAAATGTAGCAGTTCTTCTAAAATCATCAGAATAAATCCTTAAGAGCAGACAGTCCCAGATATTTTTCAAATAAATGCTACAAAAAGACATTTAACCAGATATTAAAAATCACCTTGATAGCAATGAAAAAAGAAATCTACCTGTGATGATTAACTGAATTTTCTGATTAATAATTACTGATGAGCTCATTATATAATTTTGGAATCTCATTTTATTTTTTTAAAATAATAGGGTCAATCAATTTTAGAGACAAAAAATATCAGAAAGAGCACTGAGCAAGGCACTGTCAGAAAATGGCATGGAACAGAAAGGAAGTTTCTGAACTCCCGTCCTGAGTTTTACTCAAGAACTTTATGACCTTGGACAAATCAGTTAATTTCTCTGGGTAAATACTCTCTCAACATGAATTTAAGCACATCATGTGCTCAGATAGTACTATGATTTTTCTGATGTTTAAATGAGGAAACTGAGGCACAGAGTTTAAGTAATATATCCAGGAACACACAATTAATAAGAGACAAGAGACAGTTTTTTAAAAAGTCCAATAAAAGGTTCACTCTCTTAACCATGAGAGTGCAGGACATTCAAACCCAATAATCCAGTTGTATAAAAAAGTAGACTGAGGTTAAAAAACCGGCTGGGGCTCATATGGCTAGTTAGTAGCATCCTTCAACCAGCACCTAGTGTTCTTTTCTGAAACACATCACAAAATCATAAAATTCATGTATTTTTAACACTCAACTATGCTTTGTTCTTTAGGAAGGAGAAATTAAAAGAAGCAAACTATCTTTAAATTCTTACAGACAAAATATTAAATTCTTCCTAGAATCTTAGATGTGAATTTAAGACTTTCTCTCAAAATTTCAAAATATTGAAAATGAAATAAGATCTAATTATTAATGTTCATTTGCAATATTTGGGGAAAAGAATTCATGGGGTTCAATCATTTCTCTTGAAAAAATTGGTGAGAACTACTAAATGGTGGTTTATGTATTTATGGGCTGTGCCAGTTTGAATGTATTATGTCCCCCCAAACTCCATTATCTTTGATGTAATCTTGTGTGGGCAGATGTTGTCAGTGTTGATTAGACTGTAATTCTTTGAGTGTTTCTCCTCCCACTGAGACTTATTGACTCTTTCAATCACCTATATTGATAACATCTCATGTTTGGATTTTTATGAAAAATACAGATCCACATTTCCTTCCCATATTGTAATTTTAGACTACTTGAGACTTCTAAAAGTAATTTGCCGATTTGGGCTTCAGAAAACGTGGGTGATGACTGACTGATTAATTTCCATGGAGGTGTTGCTCCGTCCATTTGGGGTGGGTTTAAGTTGATCAGTGGAGCCATATAAATGAGCTGACAGGCAGTGGGAACTCAGTGCAGCTGAGAGTGAACTTTTGAAGAGGAGCTACAGCCAAGAGGGACACTTTGAAGAAAGCACAGGAGCTGCAGATGAGAGACAATTTGAAGATGGCCATTGAAAGCAGACTCTCGCCCTGGAGAGGCTGAGAGAGGACAAATATCCCAAGTGCAACTAAGAGTGACATTTTTGAGGAACTGCAGCCTAGAGAGGAACATCCTGGGAGAAAGCCATTTTGAAACCAGAACTTTGGAGCAGACACCAGCCACGTGCCTTCCCAGCTAACAGAGGTTTTCCAGACACCATTGACCATACTCCAGTGAAGGTACCCAATTGCTGATGTGTTACCTTGGACACTTTATGGCCTTAAGACTGTAACTGTGTGGCCAAATAACCCCCTTTTATAAAAGCCAATCCATCTCTGGTGTTTTGCATTCCAGCTGCATTAGCAAACTAGAACATGGGGTGTATCAGATACCTCATTTACCTTCCCTCACAATCTCACAGCCACCTTTTACTCAAAATTTTTGTTATAATCTGCTTCACCCAGCTGTAGATGTGAGTATTTCTCTGCTGGAATTCTTTTCCGTGTCTCAGCACCTGCTAGAAATTTCCAAATCTCTTTTGAAGGGTGATACTTGGACAATGAGGGACAAGGCTGACCTTTACTGGAATCACTTTATCAAAGAAACTACATACTTGTGATTCCTTGACTTGGGCTCTGCTTCCCACCAAAAACCAGCTTAAGACATGACGTTTGAAGACCCAGAAGCTATACTTTCATGCATTCACCCTTATTTGTACCCATGTCAGAAGGATATATGGCCTAACTATGTTCTGATTTGCTACAGCTGCTGTAATGCAAAATACCAGAAATGAATTGGGTTTTATAAAGGGAATTAAAAAGACCATAAAAGTATCCAAACAAAGGCATCAACAAGAAGGTACCTTTGCTGAAGAACAGCCGATGGCGTCTGTAAAACCCTCCGTCAGCTGGGAAGGCACATGGCTGGCGTCTGCTCGTCCTGAGCTGTGTTTCATCTCCTTCGTTTCAAAATGGCATTCTACAAAATGTCTCTGGGTTGGTCTCTCTTAGCTTCTTTGGGAAAAAATCTGTCTAGCATCTCTTAGCGTCTCTAAGCATCAGTGTCTGCAAGTGTCTGGGCCTGTGTGGCTCTTTTAAAGGACTCCAGTAAACTAATCAAGACCCACGCTGAATGGGTGAAGTGAAATCTCAGTGTAAACATTCAATCAAGAGGTCACACCCTAATCAGAAAGATTAATAAATCTGCCACCACAAGAGTGTATTAAAGAATCTGACTTTCTGGAGGACATAATATATCCAGACCAGCAAACTATATTTGCAAATATCTATGCAGACCTTCTGAAACTTGAATGCATTAATTCTGAAGTTATTTTCAAGTAATCAACTGGAAAGTACTGGTTATCAAACTCTTCCTGAGCTTTTGTTACTGGGATTTGGACTAAGAAATGAAAGAATGCATATGTGTGTGTGTGTATACATATATATATATATATATATATATATATATGTATACACACACACACATATATATACATAAGTATTCTTCAAAATATAATTTATCAGTTTTATTTTTAAATAAAATAAATTTTTAAATATATCTATCATTGTACATATGCACTCATATAATAAAATATATTATGTTATATGCATGGAAATGGATAATTTATCTCAGAGTTTGTTAAACCTGTACTTGTTTGATTCTTTATTTTAAATGAGAAGTTAAAGGACACCATGTGACAGAAACAAGTCCACAGTTTCCTCAAACACTTCCTTCTTTATTAAGTGCAGAGCCAAGAAATATCCAGAATTCATGGCCTTGCTTTCAGACTTTTGCTTGAAGGTGGCCTCTTTAATTTGTGGAATGCTTCTGAGTCTCAGACCTGGGTTTTCTTACTTGGTGGCTGAGGGCAGTTACGAAAGCTTCATGGCTATTGTCCAAAATTGAAGCAAGAATAATACATTGCTTTATTAAGAGCAGAAATTGATGAGCCAAGGTAGCCTCCAATTGCAATTTAAATTTTCCTGATTTTGGACCCAGAAGGTCTGGTTTCTTCCTAATATTTAATTATAATATGAGGAGTATGAATGATTTCTGAACCAATGTGCATAAAAGCACAATATTTTTAGATATTTATTGCTTTCAGTTTTTGGAGATAAGCAGCCCATTATGGGAAGTCTATACTGATTATGCACTTTAATAATAACAATAATTAATAACAATAATAAATATCAACAAAATGCATATTTTAAAAAATTATGGAACATTAAATTATGTATTAGACACTCTTATAAGCTCTTAACATCTAATTTCTAATTAATACTCACACATTTTATGAGTTAGTATATTAGAATCCCCTTGTTAAACACTGAAGCATGTACTAGGCATTTTTATGTGCTCCTATTTCTAATCACTGCTCATTCACTATGAGTCTGATATATTATTACCCATGTTTTGAGTATGCATAAAACAAAGCATAGAAAAGTTCAGTATCTTGGTCAAGGTCTTATAGCGGATAAATGACAGACCCATGGTGGAAGCTGGACAGTCTGACTGAAGAGCCTTTTCTGCTGAACTATAGGACTCAAGACTGTCAGTGGACAAGAGTTCCCAGATTTTTAGTGTCATATCATGAGAAGTGCAAATCACTATATTACTGGTGATGAAAAATAGAACTTAAGGCAGAATATTTTTTTCAAAAGATCTATCATAACAAATGTAGGCAAAATGTGGATACCAATAGGAATTAATGATTATTTCCATTTGGTTTTATTTGCTTTCTGCATTTCTAAATTCTCCACAATGAACACAGTTACTTTTGTAATAAAACTGATCATTATCACATATTTAAGATTCATAGAACTATGACAAAATTATAAACTAATAACATAAAGCTGTAAAATATACTACAGCTTGGAATTTTCATCATTGCTATACTATTTTTATTAGTATAATTTTATAATATATAAGATGCTGTGTAATAAATATCAACCAAACTCCAACCACATGTTTCAATGAATAATTAAAAATACTGAAAGTACAAATTTAATGTTTTCCATTTAATTTTATGATGACTATTCTCTGATGTGCAATATTTTGCTGTTTTTCTGTCTTCTGACACCTACTACTGTAAAAGTAATTAATAAAAGGACATGTCTAAATTTTATAGTACAACTATTTATGCAAGTTATTTTAATCACCTTTAAAACAAAATATCTTACTATACTTGATAATTCCCATATATTTATAACGTATCTTTATGACCAAATAATGTTTCATATAAATAAATATGCATTTATATATCAAGAACATATTTTTTGATCTTAAAAATGATTAAAAGATTGAACATCATTAAATTCTTTCACTATGAAAATATAGTGGTGTCTGTCCTTTATTGACTTATGATGTCTCTTAGCTATTCCATTTTTTCCAATCATTTAACTATGAATAGGAGAAACAAGCTACAAATTACTTCAATTCAGTTAAGTTAATATACCTGTTTTTAGTTTTCTCTCACTGAAACTTTTCGCCTAGAGTTTCCATTTCAATAAGTGGCAAGGCTTACATCTCAAGGAAATCAGGGCTCTCCCCAACATTCCTGGGTTCTGTCTACATTGTGGGTGATGGCAGGGATCTGACTCTGATGGTACCCATCTTTCTGCTGAAGTCTGCATTTCTCCGTCCATTGGTCAGTAAATGTTACTACCTCTTCCTTCTCTGTCTGACCTCTATGTCTCTCCAGGCCAGTCTGTGATTCCCAGCTGCCTATATGTTCCTTTGGGAAATCACTGAAGCTATTTGTGGCAATTTACAATACTTGCTCTAAATTTAGGCATATAAGAAATCATTCTACCATTTTTTTTGAGACCACATGGATAAGGTGAAATCACATGAAAATGTGTTTTCTTGTTTGATAATCAATATATTTATAATTTCTTCTGCATCAGTGTATTAATCAACATAATCTCCCAACCTTAAAATGTCAGTGGCTGAACATACGTAATGTTTTTCTTCTCATTTTGTCACAGTCCATTATGTTCTTAATCTTAGATGCCTAGACTCCTCAGTATGAAATAGTGAAATTCAAAGATGATTGCCATAAAAAGCCAGACAGTTTCACTATCCCATAAAGTAGATAGAAGAGTAATAGCTAAACCTCAGTGAACACTATGTAAGCCATTAGAATTTTGGGGAAGTTTTTTGAAGGAATACGAGTGGTATGTTTGACATGAACCCGCTTCCTGGCAGTACTGTTTCCTTGGCATTGTGAAACTGTGGGAGATTTAACTGTTTTTTAGAATCTTTTAACCTGGCTTCTATTTCTCTCTTAAAGCACTTGAACTCATCAAAATTTGAGACATCCAATACTGTTTGGGTCCTTCTGTTTCCAACCTGTCACTTCAGCCCCAAATGTTTTGCTAGTTTCCTGTTCCCCAAGAACAGACTATCTGGAAAGACCAGATCCTTAAGCCATGCCCAGACTGAAAAATGTCCCCATGATAAAAAAAAGCCTAGGATCATTAACTTAATTTGAAATACTCTCTCCTTTCTGAATTGTATTTCCTCTAATCCCTTATTGTTTTCTCATTTCCTTGATACATTCAAACATATGATTTGTGTAATTTATTCAGTTCTTTCTAATGGTTGCTGCAGGAGTTCAGGCTTACTGAAAAATACTCCTAAGACCACACTATTTTAAAATGAGAAAATACTGCCTGTACTGTTTCTGTGGTACTTTATAAATACAGAGCAGATGTTATTAACTGGAGGATATTTTCAATTCTACCTTTTTTCACATTGAATGGGTAAATATTTTAGTCCAAGTATTTTCATTGATACTGACTTTTGCTTTCATTGACAGTTCATTTCTCTGACATATATTTTTATAAGACAAAAATCATCAAATAAATAACCTCAATGAATGACTGCTTTGAATATTCTAACAAACGTTTTTACTGCAAAGTTGGCTTTCTCAATTGTATACCATTCCAGAAAAAATAAATTCATCTAATTAAAAATAGGCGCTCCATTAAAAGATTGTCCCTACAATAAACAATAGATATATTTTAAATTTTCAAAATTAAAAAGTAAAACTATTTGAATTGTCCATAATTTAGTTTTTTATCTCCTAACTTGACTTTGTAAGTATGAATTTTAATGACTTCCTGTTTAAAATATCTTTAATGAAATCCTCAAAGGTACAGTTTCTGGTATTGCCTTTCTTGAAAAGTTTAATTTAAGAACTCCCACAGATTTTGAATTAAAATGACCCAGAAAATTAAAGAATTCTTTTAAAAAAGAAGTTATTTTCCATTTTAGGATTTATTTACAAATTTATTCTTGAATGGCTGAAAATTTTTTTATTGTTACCATAAAACAAATAATTATATTTTCAATATGAATTTACTTAACTGAATTTATAATAGCAATTGCAGTGATATCAGATGCTTCATACTGATGTTTTGAACTTCCAAAAGCTTTATTTCATTCCAAAATTTGGATGAAAGAAAACGAAACCTTTAATTGGAATTAATTGATCTTCTACTTGGAGCATCTAATAACACTGATGTTTAACTGTTTGTGAAATTCTTATGGTAATGAAACCAATAAAGTACTAACTATCATTTCACTTCTTGTGTATATTCCCAGAATTAAAGATGATTCCATCTTTGGAATCAAAGATGAATGAAACTTATCTAGAAAAAACAGCCTTTTCATTGTACTTAAAGTCAATACTTGATAGAATTGTGCATTTGAATTATCTGTCTCTACCTCTGTTAGAAATAATTTCTTGGCACAGTATTTTTGAAATAACTTCTAAATTTTGAAGTACATATATTGAAGCTTCTTAAGGAGATTTATGTATTCTCTTACATGTGTAAAAAAATATTATATCCATTATAAATGGTAAATGTTTTAAAATCTCTTTTTAATTAAATGCTTTCTGCTATAATTGACATAAAATAAATGAAACCCAATTTAATTGTACATTTGTAATAGTTTGTAAAATATATACACCTGCATAACCATTTCTACAAAAAAGATAGAAATTACGTTTATCAGTTCAAAAGGGCTCAAGTTTGCTAATTTCTGGTAAATCCCTAATACCCATGTCCCAGGCAACAAATGTTTGCTTTCTGTTATTATAAAGTAGGCTTATCTTTAATAGAGTTTCATAGAAATGTAATAATACATTATATATACTGTTTGGTACCTGTCTTTTTCCATTCAGAATATGTTTTTGAATTTTATCCATATTTTTGGCATGAGAATTCTCTGAATATTTTATATAAGTCTTTTGGTGGCATCTGTTTTTCTTTTCTCTTGAGTCATTACCTAAAAGTGATTGTGCCATTTTACATCCTCACCAGTTATATCTGAGAACTCCAATTGCTCCATCTCTTTGTCAGCATTGATCCTTCCTCTCCCCCTCCGCCTCCCCACTTTCTCCCCCTCCCCTCCCCTCACCCCCGCCCTCTCCTTTTTTCTTTCTTTCACTTTTGTCATTCTATGAGTAATAAAGGTACACCATTGTGGATTTATTGTTCTTTTCTTTGATGTTGAGCATCTTTTCTTGTGCTTATGACAATTTATATATCTCCTTTTGTGAAATGTCTATTATGCCTGCTATTGGGGTTTTCTTAGTTTTATTGAGTTGTAGGAATTTTCTTTTTAACACATATTATTCTGATACAGGTCCTCTTCCTGTGAATATTTTCTCCCCATCTGTGGTTAGCATTTTTATTTTTATTTTCTTATCAATACCATTAAAAGGAAATATAAATATTTTTAATATACCCTAATATGTTATCTGCACATAAAGACAGTTTCACTTATTTTCCAATATGTATGTCTTGTTGCTCTTTCTAGGAACTTCAGTATAGAATTGAATCAAAGTGGAAAGTGGACATACATAGCTTGTTTCCAATCTTAGAAGAAAAGTATTTTAACTTTTATAAGTAAGCAGTACCTTAACTCGAGGTTTTTCACAGAATCCTTTATTAGGCTGAGGAAATTTCTTTCAAGTCCTAGATTTCTGAAAGTTTTATCATAAATGGATGCTGAATATTGTCAAATAATTTATTTCATCTATTAACATGGCCATATGATACTTCTGTTTTCTTTTATTAATATGACAAATTTCATTGATTTTTAATCACAAAATAACCTTGTCTTTCTGAAATAACCCCTGATTGGTCATGGTGTTATATCCACTTTATATGGTATGCCAGTTTGAATGTATTGTGTCCCCCAAAAGTCATTATCTTTGATGTAGTCTTGTGGGGCAGACATTTTGGTGCTGATTAGATTTGCTTGGAATGTGCCCCACCCAGCTGTGGGTGATGACTCTGATGAGATATTCCCATGGAGGCATGGCCCCACCCATTCAGGGTGGGCCTTGATCAGTGGAGCCATGTAAATAAGCTGACTCAAAGAGAAGGAACTCAGTGCAGCTGTGAGTGACATTTTGAAGAGGAGCAAGCTTGCTAGAGAGGAACGTCCTGGGAGAAAGCCATTTTGAAACCAGAACTTTGGAGCAGACGCCAGCCACGTGCCTTCCCAGCTAACAGAGGTTTTCCGGACGCCATTGGCCATCCTCCAGTGAAGGTACCTGATTAGTGATGTGTTACCTTGGACACTTTATGGCCTTAAGACTAACTGTGTAGCCAAATAAACCCCCTTTTTATAAAAGCCAATCCGTCTCTGTTGTTTTGCATTCCACAGCACTAGCAAACTAGAACATATAGTTAGATAGGTTTGCTAATAAATGTTTTGTATCTCTGCTCATCAGGTGTATTTTTCTACAGTATTTCTTTTTTGACAATATCTTTCTGTAGTCTGTTTAAAAAATTTGGAAAGTTTCTCCCCTTTGCTTTACTAAAGTGCTTGTTTTACATTATTGGTTTTTTAGCCAATTGCTAGAATTCACCAGTGAAGCTCATTGAGCCTAGAACTTACATTGACAGATGCACAGATGCTGTTAATTATGAAATAAATTTCTTTAATAAATATAGCAATATTTAGATTTTGTTTTTTTTTTCTTTTTTTTAAGACAATTTTCACATTTCTCCTCAAAGAATTCATCCATTTTTCTAAGTTTTCAATTCTTTTTGGCATAAAGTTGTTTATAGAATATTTTATCATAGTTTTACATAACAATGTCTGTTCTTGGTAAGTGGTGTCTTCTCTTATTATTTTTGATTGGTCTAGTTATACACATATCAATTGTATTGATTGTAAAAAAATAAGCAAATTTTTGGTGTCTGTGATTTTATATATTATTTTTCCTTTTGCTTTTGTCATTGATTTCTACTTTTTGTTATTTCCTTTCTCTCACTTACTTTGGCTTTAATTTGTTTTTCTTTTTCTGGCTTCTTAAGGTGCACAATTGTACAATTTTAGACATTTCTCCTTTCCTTATTTAAGTATTTAAAGCACTGAGTTATCTCAGCACTGATTTAGTGGCATCACAGCACAGTTTTATTTTCATTCTGTTAAAAATATTGTCTCTTTTCCCTTGTGATTTCTTCCTCAGCCCTTAGTTTATTTAGGAGTGTGTACTTCATTTCCATATTGTGGAGAATTATACAGGTATCTTTTGGCTATTTGATTTCTAATTTAATTCCATTCTGGTCATAAAAGATACTTTGTGTTATTTCAATTCTTGAAAATGTATTGAGATTTTGTTTTGCAAACCAGAATATCATAAATCTCTGTGAATGTTCCAAGTACACTTAAAAATAATATATATTCTAGGTTGCAGTGTTGCAAAAATTTCAATTATGGTAAATTTATTGACAGTGTTACTCATGCCTTGCATATATTTTCTGACTTTCTGTCTGAGTGTTCTATCCCACCTCTGAGAGGATACCTGTAGTGATTTTCTGTATGTACCACAGAAAAACATGCCCTAAATTTAATCCATCACTGTGGGTATAAACTCATTTTAAGTAGGATCTTTTGATGAGATTACTTCCATTGTGTGACCTACTTTGTTCAGGATGGAACTTCATCCTATAACTGGAGTCCTTTATAAAGGGAAGCAAGACAGAGAAAAAAAAAAGCCATGGAAGCAAGAAGGCAAAATCATTGAAACCCAGAAGAGAAGGAGGAGACCAGCTGATGCTGCCATGTGCCTTGCAATGTGGCAGAGAAGCCAAGGATAGTCGGCAGCTGGTTTTCGGGAAGAAAACATCACCTTGATTCCTTGATTTGGACTTATTCTTGGCCTGAAACTATAAGCTAATAAATCTCCATTTTTAAGCTGACCCATTTCATGGGATTTGCTTTCCGTAGCCTAGGAAACTAAAGCAATGCTGCTAAAATATCCAGCTATATTTGTAAAATTGTCTATTTCTCCATTCATATTTTTCAGCATTTGCTTCACGTTTTTTGATCAACTGCTAGAATTTGTATGTCTTTTTGATAAATTTAACCATTTATCATTAGAATATATCACTCCATTCCATGGAAATACTAATTTTTTACTGAAATATACTATTTTTGAGATTAATGTGACCACTGAGCTCTTATGCTCAGTGTTTGCTTACCATGTATTAGTCAATAATTTCATTTTCACCCTGTTTGGATCTTTTTATTTGAAATGGGTTTTTAGTAGAAAGTGAATATGAGAAACATATATGGTTAAGTCTTGTTTCTTATTCCAGTTTGAAAATCTCTGCCTGTTTCTTGGCATATATAAAAAACTTATTTTCATTTTAATTATTGATAATGTTGGGTTTAAATTTACCTTGTTATTTGTGTTTCATTTATTCCATTTGATATTTGTTTTTTTAATCTTCTCCTGCCTTTTAAAAATTATTTCACTTTGCCTATGTTTATAAATCAGTACTTAGCTCACTGTTTCACTTTTCAGTGGTGCTTTATGGATGTGTTTGCAATTCAGAAATCACAAGCATCATGTCACTATTGAGTACTCAAAATATGGCCAGTCTGAGTGGAGATGTTGCTGTAAGTTTAAAATACACACTGACCTCTAAAGGATATGTTATGATATAAAAACATACAATATTTCATTAATATTTTCTTTTTATTACATACTGCATGATAATGTTTGATATATTTAAATAAGACATTAAAATTGATTCCTCCCTTATTCATATTTTTAATGTGACGCCTATATTTTAAATTACATATGTGTCTCACATTATATTTCTATCAAAAAGGGTTTTTTAGGTTTTGCAGTATGCATATTTAAATTATCAAGATTTATGTTCAAATAATATGATACTCTAAATGCAAGATCCTTGAAATTGTATAATTTAATTTCCCTTTCCTTTCCTTTAAGCTATCATTGCCATATATTTAATTCCACATGTTACAAAATCCAAAATACATTGTCTAATTTTTGCTTTAAAATTAGCCACCATTCAAATATACTAAAACATGTACAAAATTGTAATTGTATTTATCCTTATATTTTCCATTCCTGGCTTTCTTCACTCCTTGATATAGATCTATGTTTCCATCTGGCATTATTTTTCTTCTGCGTTAAGAATTTCTTTTACCATTTATTATAATGTAGGTTTCTGCTGAAAATTCTCTTAGCTTTAGCTTATTTTTTTTTTAAAGTATATTGCCTTTATTTTTGAAGGATATTTTTACTGCATATAGAATTATTGATGGACACTTTGTTTTCTTTAAACAGTTTAAATATGTTCTTTCATTTTGTTTTGATTTTCATAGTTTCTACATGTTACATGTCTTTTTTTTTATTGTTTTACTGGTTTGTCTCAATTTGTGCTTGATGTTTCTTGGTATGTTTTCTTTGAGCTTTGCTTTTTTGGATTACATTGATTGATTCTGTGTATTCATAATTTAATCAAATATTTATTCACTCACTCCTCTCCTCTCCTTCCCTGACTTAACTACATGTATGTTAGACCACTTGATCTTGTCCCACATATATGAGGAGGGTGTGCCGTTTTATTCTCTATGCTTTAGTTTGAGTAACTTTTATTGCTCTCTTAAATTTCATTCTTCCTTTCTTCTGCAGTGTCTAGTCTATCATTAATTCTCTCCAATGAATCTGTCATCCAAGATATTGTATTTTTATTCTCTAGAATATTTTTAAAAATATATTCATTTCTCATTATGTTTCTCATTAATATTTTAGTCTTTCAGAAAATGACTGTCTTTTTATTGGTTTTAAACTTCTTATACGCTAATTCCATCATCTGTTTCATTTCTGGATAACATCCTATTAAATATTTTTATTTTAGTGGTCATTAGCATTTTCATGTTTCTTGACCTACATAGTCATTTTTATTGGGAGCTGAACATCGTGAATACTATGCTGTTGAATGTATGGATTTTGTTTTCTTCCATTAAAGACCAGAAGCAGCAGTTAGTTATGGATTAACTTGATCCTTTTGGAGGCTGTTTTAAAAAGTTAAGTAAGTCAATCCTTACTCTAGGGATAGTTTAACCCTGCTCCTAAAGTATGGTCCTTCTGGGGTTTTACTGAAAACCCACGTGAATACCAAGAACCCTCTTCTCTTGCTGGTAAAAGTTTGACTGTCTCCCTGTTTGGTAGGAGGTGGGAATTTGCCAGTTTATAGCTTACCTGACTTTTTTTCTTTTCTTTTCTTTTCTTTGTTTTTGTTTTTGTTTTTGTTTTGTTTTGCCCAGTCTCACAGTTTCACCTTATGCATTTATGGCTTATCATTCAACAAAGACTCAAGGTTATCCCTGTACATTTTCATGATTCTCTTTTTCTGATAGCTTTCTTCTCCCTTGAGTTCTCCTCTTTTAACATCCAGCCACCAAAGGCTCCATAAACCAAAATGTCTATGTTCTTAATTCTGAGACACATTTGAGCTTCTTGAGATTCTCCATAACTGTAATGCTTAAGGGAATAGGCCTCATTTTTCAGTACTCTCTGTGATCACATTCATGTGCTGCCTGTTTCCCATTGTCTGAACATAGTTGTTTCGCTTATTTTATCCAGTTTGCTACTGGTGGGTAGTAGAGTAAGTCTAGTCCCAATTGTTCAGTCATGGCCCAAAACACAAATCTCTACACATTTTTGAAAATAACACATTCATCGTCTACTTATTTAACAAATTGTAATGGCTTAAATTTCTTCAGTGTACATTCACTCTTTCTTTTAGTTTATTGCTGGTTAAAGTGTTGATTAAAGGAGAAAATCACTTCTAAATGACAGAATTAATTTAAATTAAAATTTCATATTATTTTCCATATTTTCCACTGACACTGCTGAATGTTGTTAACTACCTTGTGTCTGGAAATAGTTGGGAAATTGAGAACTATGTTCAGCCTGCATGAGTCTCAGGCACTCCTACCTGAGACAATAGCTGAAACTACAATTGCATAGCAAAGAGCTACTTCTCCCAGCTTAACTTATTTTAATTCAACTGTTAAATTTGCCACTATGGTAAAAAATGAAAAATGTTGTAGAAAAGATAACTTGGGCAGGATACTATTACAACAAACATGAATGAGGATGATCCTGGTCAAACTAGGATATTAGATCATCCTAGCCATGAATAATTTCCTATGTCCTTCATACTACTTTTAATTTTTATAGTTGCTAGATATTAGTCTATCAAGTATTGATATAATTTGCTTAACAATTCTTTACTATTTATGACCAGTTGGTGGTTTCCATTACTTTGTTGTTTTAAATAAAAATACAGTCCTGGATGTGCTTTGAATTCTCTATGTTGCCTATATTCACTTTTCAGAGGCTTCACCTCCATAAACAGTCCTGCTTAAATGTGCACATTCATAGATTTAATGTGTAAAAAATGATCTGACATCTAAATTTATGGGTTATTGGGTAGAGTGGGAATCTGATTGAAAATGATTCCATCCTTAGGATGGCCAGAAAATTATGATTTCTTGACCTAGCATGAAGTGATGAACAGTGACAAATGGATTCTTCTCATGAATTTGGAATTGGGTCAATAGAGGAGAATGCTGACACAACTGTGGAGAGCTGATCTCGACCCAAAAAGTAAGGAAGCCATTTTAAGGTATATGAGAAATCTCAGGTGATGCATAAAGTAGAAAAGGATATGGGGGATACAACCATACTGAATAAAAACAAACAAACAAACAAAACAAATGCAAGCATATGCACAGGTGAAACTTTGCTTAATTTTAAATCCTCCCTGAAGCTCATTTTGATGCTTTTGTTTGTTTGTTTGTGTTTCATTTCTAGTGTAGGTTTCAATATTCAATAATGCAACTTCTTCCCTCCACCAATGTGATAAATTAAGTGATGTTGTACTCTTTGCAAATATAAGGGTCCTAATTGGACCATCTCAGTTTATAATAGCTTGTTTCCAGCATGTTTTACATTATATGAATATAAAGACTTCCAAACAAAAGAAGAAAATATTTTTCCACAATTTTCTATTTTTATTGCCGGAGATATAATAACATTGGAATAAATGGATTATTTGTCTAATGAAAAATAAATCTCAATTTTCATTATTTTCATAATAAATAAGTAAAATTATCCAGTATCCATAATTTATATTTAGTGAGAGACCTACTTAATATTAAAGGAACTTTCCAACTTTTGCTATCTGAAAAATTATTATGAAATTACTTTTTCATAGTTATCTCATATAGCTGCACACACTATCAATTTTAGTTTGAACTGGAGTACAGAAGTACATGCAATTCAACAAAACTTTAGAGCATCAAATAATGGTGTGTATCTCTAAATATATTTTATTTGACTTGTGCAAATTTTACTTACAGAGAATAATGAAAATAAATTTTAAACTCATTGGAAAAATTACAAACAATGCATTTCCAGGTTGAGCAACAGGTGTCTCGTGTAAAATATGTGCTCCTATATGTAGTTCTTGATATCTTTATTGCAGTTACACAAAAACAAAAGCATTAATATAAGGCAAGTGGCCCTCCATGGCTCTTATCCTTGAAGCTGTGATTTCTCATTGTTTTTATTTTGGAACTTGGGAAGATCCCCCCTAAAGGAACGTTGTCAAGTTCAGTGATGGACTTTGGCAGCCTGTCATGATTAGTTGTGCTTCACCACCAGACTTCCACTAATTTAATGGTGTGTTTGAAGTGAAATACACTTTCAAATTGGCAGGATGTCAGGCAGTTTCAAAAATAACTCTCATTAGCTGCAGACAACCTAAGCTGGTCAGCAGGTATTATCAGTGTCCTGTGATTTTCCCATGTTTATTGGCCTATTAATGGGAAATGGGGCTAAACAAAACTTAACATTACACGTTTCAGCATCAATTTTAAAACAATTGAAAAAGATCTGAAAGTTCATAACAAATATGTTCTTACTAATAATCTACTCACAATATACTCATTAGCATCCCAGGGATATGAATTCTGGCTGATAGATGTTTGCCCTACCACAGAATGGCGGGAATGGCAGTCAATAGTTGATTAGAAAATCACATTTTGATTACAAAGAGCAAACTGCCCAAATGCTCCACAGTCTTGCCATCTATGGCAATGGTAAATATGTTCAAGAAGTCAAAGTCAGAACTCAAGTGTCTGAGATGCTAGTTATTGCTTCTAATGAGACCTTTTGTGTGACTTGACAACTCATATAAAAGCCCAAAATGAACCACTTTGGTGTTTTTCCAAATACATCCATTTATTCGTCTGCATAACAAGTCTGCCTTATTGAACAGCTTCTAGAATATTGAGTTGTTAGCTATAGGAACAAGTCTGTATTTTTATATATGTCTGTGATAGAAGGCATACCCATGTCTGAAAACAAGCCCATTTTCTAAATCATTTTGGTCTTTTACTCTTACTAAAAATTTTGAGACATAATTACTTGCATTTTTCCAAACAAGCTGAAACATTTTTACAAAGTACTGGAGACTGTTTTCAGTTTTGTTTTGTTCTTTTTTTTTAAATAGAGGTAAAATTTTGTTTAGTACCAGGATCTAAATGGTGATAACATGTCATTTATTAAGTTTGCATTACATGGGGGACAATGCATTTTTATATACATACACTATTGAAATTTTCACAATTGTCCTGTAAATTGTGAGAAAACCATTGATTCAAATGACAATATATTTTCAAGATCACGTAAGTGATAAAAGATATCACTTGGATTCAAATATTAATCTCTCTCACTTTAAATCTTAGCCACTGTACTATACTATGTGTGTCCAGCTATACTGGGAACATAAATGAGAGAGATAAGAAGATTGCCAGTGCTGGAAATAGAATTCAACAAAGCTGGAATGAATGAGTAGGAGCATATTCTCTCATTTTCCACTCTCTCTGAAACATTTGAGATGGAATCAAAGGACAATAGATTTTACTTAAGTTTAAAAAAATGAATTTTAAATATGTAATTGTTCTTAGGTGTCCATCAGAGCAACTTCCTATTCACAGGAAAGGGAACAGGGCCAGAGTTGTGACCAGAAGACAAACATTGACTTTTTGATTGTGTAACTTAATTTGTAATGAGATTAGGCGAAATGTGTTTCTGGGAGCAATGGGGTTAGAAGGCTAATTTATTTGATACTAGGTGGCTATGTCTCCTTAAGGAAATGTGATTATATTCTAAAAAGTAACTTAAAAGTAGTCCTATATGGGGGAGTAAGATCTATAGGAAAAAATGATTATTTTATAATATAACACATTTCCTTCTTTAAAAAGCAGAAAAAGAACTGCTAATGGACTACATATCCCAAATTAAAACTATAAATTCGGAAAAAAATATATGAAACAACTGATTTCATATATTGGACAATAAGCTGTGCAAGACTGTAATGTCAGAGAGAAAAGGAACAAACAAGATGCCTCAACCCTGACGACTCTTGACATTGTACCAGGAAGCAATTTCTAGGTCACAGCTTGGTGACCTGGGGAGCCTAAGAAGATCATGTTGTTATCATCTGAGCTGAGAAGATAGGCTGGGATTTGGAATTTGTGAGACAGGGCACCAAAAGACTTTGCAGTAAAGGAACTCCTAAAATCTAATCAGGGGTTCCGTTGAGTCTTTAGTCAATCACTCATTTTCACATGCATAAGGCAAGACTGTGTGATGGCTAGAGGTTCCAGAGATTGAACAATTCTGACAAGCAAGAGTGGCGATATCTCATGGATTAACCTGGGTGTTCATTGGATACCAGGGAATGTCACACATTAAGAGTAGGATTAATGTAACCCTGAGCAAAAACTACTCAGGACATACCTTACAAGGTTTAGAAACTAAGCCTTGAAATGACTGAGACAATTAAAAAATAAACTGTCTAACAAAATAAAATTTACCACTCTTTGAAGATAGATAAAACCCAAACACTCAATAATGTAGAATATACAATGTCTAGAATATACATAAAATTTTTGAGATATGTAAATAAGAAGGAAAACATGACCTATAATGAGAAGAAAATCCAATCACAAGAAACACACATAAAATTCAGAAATGCTGACATTAGCATAATATAAATATAAATCATAACATCATAAACTATAAAATATTACGATTATTTCCAGTGATTAGAGAAAATATATATATATAAATAATGCAACAGAAGGTGAAAAAATAGATAAATTGGGCTTCATTTAAACTCTAAAACAAATTGCTCATCAAAAGTATTTCTAACAAGTGGTTGAAAAAGGGATAGTATTGGAGAAAAATATAATCAAAGCAAACTAGAGTCTATGGTTAATAGTAACATTGTAATATGCATCCATTAAATGTAACAAAGGCAACATACCAAAGCCAAATGTCTATGAAAGGGGGATATAAGGGAGGGGTATGGGATTCTTGGGTAGTGGTGGTGGTGTCTTACCGTATTATTATATTGTTTTGTATGGTATTTTAATTTTTTCAGTCTTGTTTATTATTCTTGTAATGATTATGTTCAAGTGTTGATTGTGGTGATGAATGCACAACTACATGATGATACTGTGAATAATTGTACACTGTGGATGATTGTATCTTATGTGAATATATCTCTATAAAATTGCATGGAAAAATACAGACAGGGATACAAGGTCTGCAGAAAACATGGAGAGAGGGATGTACCTACTTACTGTTGGTGGGGAGGTAGAATGGTGTAGCCTATCTGGAGGTCACTATGGTGGTTCCACAAGAAGCTAAGTATGTGGGTGCCTCAAGGTCCTGCAACCTCATTATGGGGTATATACTTGGAAGATCTGAGATCAGGGGCATGAATGGACATTGGCACACTGCTGTTAATGGTGGCAGTATTCATGATTTGCAATGGATGGAGGTGGCCTAAGGGTACATCGTCTGATGAACAGAATGGTGAAATGCAGTGTATACATACATTGGCATATTGAGCAGCTGCAAGAAGGAATGAAGCTGTGAGACATTCAACTAGGTGAATGGATCCTGAGAACAGCATTTTGAGTTTAGTATGCCAGAAATGAAAATACAAACAGTATAATGCCTCACTAATACGGGCTAACTACCATGTTTAAACTCTGAGAATTGAATCTCAGAGCACAGCTTATGTCAGGGGAATACTTATTGTAGTGGTCCCTAGCTTGTAAGCTCTTACAGCAGTCACATCTATTCCTGAGTTGTAACGCTTATCTCCAGATTTTGAGATGCTGAGCTCTTTGTGCATAACCTGGTCAGTCTCTGGAACTTTGTGTATCTGTGTGACACCTGAAACTTAGAGCTAGGAATCAGCAGCTATGAATGTTATTATTGCTTCATACAGCAACTGTTAAAAACAAAAAGCTGAAAAAGAGTTCAGACTTCAATTAGAGTGATGAATGAAGAGGATCTGGTTAGGACTAAGGCAAATCAGGCCAAAGGATAAAGGATGATACTGACTGTGCTTTAAAACTTCAATTTCTATGTGAGACCAAGGGAAGAGATGTTTATTCGGTGCAAGATTTATATTTTCTGCATCACACTGAATAATTTAACATGTATGGTCACTTTATTCAGACAGCATCATTACATGGAACTTTGAATAGGAAGTGAGATCTGGTAGGTCTGTGTAGGTTAGTGTGAAATCTTGATACATCCCACAGTAATTTCAGCAGAGAATAAAAATATATTTGCAGACCCCCCTCCCCTCTGGAGGAACTGGGGAAAATGGAGAAATGTTGGACTTCCCCACCTGGGTTGTTACTGATATGCTCACAAACTTTGAGGACTAGCAATTTAGTACGATTAGCCCTCAATCTTGGGGCTTGCCCTTGTGAAGCTCATTACTACAAAGGAGAGGTTAAGCCTACTCATAATTGTGCCTAACAATCTCCCTCAGAGAACCTCTTTGTTGCTCAGATGTGGCTTCTCTCTCTCTAAGCTCAAATAGCAGGTGAACTCAGTGCCCTCCCCTCTATGTGGGACATGACTCCCAGGGGTATAAATCTCCCTGGCAATGCAGGACATGACTCCTGGAATAAGCCTGGAAACCCAGCATTGTGGGATTGAGAAAATCTTGACCAAAAAGGGAAAGTTTTAAATGAAATAAAATAGTTTCAGTGGCTGAGCGATTTCAAATGGAGTCAAGAGGTCACCCTGGAGAGCATTCTTACTCTATACTGTATGGATATCCCTCTTTAGTTTTTTGTGTATTGGAACAGCTAGAAGGAAATACCTGAAACTGTTGAACTGCAACCCAGTAGCCTTGACTCTTGAAGATGATTGCATAACTGTGTAGCTTACATGGTATGACTGTGTGATTGTGAAAATCTGGTGGCTCACACGCCATTTATTCAGTGTATGGACAGATGAGCAGAAAAATGGGGACAAAAACTAAATGAAAAATAGGTTGGCATGGGGGGATAGTATGTTTTAGGTGTTCCTTTTTACTTTTATTTTTCTTTCTTTTGGAATAAGGTAAATGTTCAAAAATTGATTCTGGTAATGAATGCACAACTATATGATGGTACTGTGAATAATTGATTGTACACCATGGATGATTGTAGGGTATGTGAATATATCTTAATAAAACTGTATTTTTAAAAAAGTACTGCTAACAAAATGAAAATGAAAGCCACTAACCAGGAGGAAATAGTCACTGTGAAAGAAAAACAATCCAATAAAAATGAGTAAAAGATATGAACAGACAATTTATATGGTCAGTAACCACAATATGATCAATAAATATGCTCAACATCAAATTCAGCCTAAATCTTCTCTTATATTCTGAACAATGTAAATTTTGCCATATATGTTAACTGCTTTACTCTGTTCATCGGAAGCTCAGATCCAATGTCTCATTGCCCTTTGCCAATGTTTCTGAGATCCTGTGATAATTTTTGGTCAACAAGATATACTTGAATTCATCCTATTTTCTTCCTTTTCCTTTTCCTTTTTAACTTATTCATCTTTTTAGTTATTTCAATAAATGAATAATTTATTCTTTTAGAGTATGTTCTATAAGCATAACTCATTAGGGTATTTAATTTTGTTAGTAACTTCAGGTCCCTTCCTAGAAAAAATTGTATAAAAACAAATAATATATATTACAGCTATTAAAATTAATTCAACTTTCCAAAAATTTATAGTTTTTTTTTGTTTGGAAATCCTCCAAAAAGTATCCTAACTTTCTAAATGGATTTAGCAATCTCATGTATATGAAATTATCAAAAGTAAATATTTAATATGTTTCTTAAAACATTTTATGTTTTTCTTTTTCTTTTAAAATGACTTACTTAAAACTATTGGAATAGCTGGTATAGGACATGAAAGAATAGTCCAGGTGTCTTGATTTTTATAGTGAGTTATTTTCATTGCATAATGACAAATTAACTTGTTTCTTTTCCCTTCTCATACTAAGGATATTATTATATACTTTTTTTGAAGAAATGGATCAATTTTAGAAAAATACATATGATAAATATTTTATCAGATGAATAAACATTAGATTTAGATATATATTTAGAAATGGAAATGGTTCATTTTTTTTTCACCAAAAAATCAGTTTGTAAAGGAAACATGTTCCATTCAGAAAAGAATTCAGTTGTGTGATTCTTATAAAATGCAGACAATATAAGAGGTAAAAATGACAAGATGTTCTTCAATATAGCTTACAGTTCACTTGAGCAGACAAGATATTCTATGGGAAATGTTGATGTCAGGTTTTAATAGCTTTGCATCTCACCTGTTAAGTTTCTACTTCATCAGACTGAAATTGTTGGTTTTGGCTATGAGCCAGAGACAATATACTACTTCTCTACCTTTATTTTCCTGTATGAAACCTATTCTGAATTCTTTTAAATATTCAGGCAAAGCTTACTTTGGGCTTCTTTAGCTCTTTACATAATTCCATTAACAGTATTTATTGTTATATTTAGTTAATACTTGTTTGAAATTCAAATTATCTATTGGCAACTTAAAGTCAAGGAATATATTGTTTTCATTTCAGAAACCATCTTGTTGCCTGGCATAGTACCTGGCACATAGTTGTCTAGAATCCACTGTTTGTTAACTGAATCAATAGTGTATTCTGTGGTCCCAAGGATATGTGGTAGAAGAGTCCTGAGTTAAAGAGACATGTGGATAGGATTTCAGGGAAAGCTACATATAGAGAAAAGGCTTGAGCTAAGAAATGAGTTTAATTGGGTCAATACATGCCAAAATCTTATTTTACAACTCAGAAGCATTAAACAATATAAAAACACTCTCTTCAATTTAGCCCATTGAAATCACTCACTCCTGAATTTTTCTACCATACTTAAGGACGCTTCTTGATCATTTCTACTTTCTCATACTTCTCAGTCTTTAAACATTCAGATTTGCATTGATCCTCTCTTCACTCTGATTGTCTCATCCATGTCCAAGCTTTCATTCTTCACTAATCACCCCTCTTCCTTTCAGGGGCCAAAACTATTCTCTATACTTCAGCCAGTCCATTCTGATATTTCAACTCTGATTATGTGACATTCCCACCTTCATTAAAAAGGTATAAAAATTTGCCCTTTGCTTTTGCCTCAAGACAAAGATCTTGACTATAGTCAGAATGGTCTACCACCTAAACTCCATTTGATTCCACTTCTCCCCACCAAGGCTTCTAGTTCTGAAGCTGTAACTGGTCTTTAAATGTGATAATATGCATGCAGATTGTGTCTCCAAGAAGGGGTTATATTATACAATGTTTCCTGGGATAAAACTTTGGGAAATCCTAAAATGGATTAAGATGACCAATGTGACTCTAGGATACTTGTTCCTATGATTAAAAACCTTCATTTTTAGCTTAAAAGTATCTATGATGGTTTCTTGCTTTTTTTCCCAAACTGCTTAACATCGTGCTGTGATATGAACCAAATAGTTAAATACAAGAGATGCAACTGATTTCCTTTCTCCTTTTCTCTTTTCTTCCAGAAAGCAACAACCCTCCCTTCCCACCCCCTGGTGCATATCACCTTTAAGTTGCTTAGAAACCCACTGCTTTTTTCTTCATTAAATTATTCTTCAACTAGGAACTTTTCTGAGGTATATATGAGGTCTTTGTACTGAGCCAACAGGAGAGCTTTTAATTGGCTTTCAAGAGTTGCAATAAACAGTCTTTAAGATATTTCAAATACTCAAGGAAAATGCTAGACATTTGGAAAAACCTTGGAAATTCAGGTAGAGTCAGAACTGAATTTCTCAGCTAGATGAAATCATTGATTAGGATTGTGTTGCAAAAAAAGTATCCACAGAATCTATAAACATGGCTTTACCTTTTGTCTCTGAATGTAATTAGGTAATTCCACAACAATTCTATGAAAGCAAAACCTAGCTGAGAGTAAGTGCTCAATTCATATTTGAATAAATACATGGAATTCTTATTTCCATTTTTTTTTTTAACAATTTTCTATACTTTTTCCATTCACAGATGTCCTTGGCATTTTACCTCATTTCAACATATCAAATATATGTGATGTTTCAATGGGTTCATTGTTCTGGTCAGGTACAAATATCTTTCAATATGGTTGTGTTGATGCTGTAAACACACTGGGAAAAAACCTTCAAATAATGGCACAATGTTCTTACATTCCCTTTTCCCCATTCCAATAGTGAAGCATATTCTCAGAGGCTTTACTTGATCAAAGAATACATACCAAAAGGATAACAGCTTATTATGTTACTGCTCTCAGAGTTGTCCTCCTACAACATTAAGATTTGGGCAATTCGCTCTAGCCTTAGGTCCACCAGGTTCATTGTCATAGCCTCATGTACAGGTCTACAAGCCAATGTCTCGGTTGCTTACCTGTCAGCTGTAGGTATAGATGATAGGCATCACAGTCACGGAACTCACAGACTTCTGTTTCTTTCCTTGTTTTGGTGATTTTCATTCTTCTTTTTTCCTGTTTTCCTCTGAACACGGCCTTCTTTCCATGAAAACATCTCAGACATTCTTAAAAACATGGCAAAACAACTCTCACTGTACCCTCGCTGCATTTTTTAATCCCTATCTACAACCTAAAAATAATTTGGCAGGTAAGAAGAGAACTGTAACGATGGTTTACTTTAGACTAGAAGTTGGCAAACTTATGGCCTGTTTAGCCAAATCTGGTCTGCTTCTTATTTTTGTATATATTTACTTTTACATAGAGTTGAAAAATATCAAATAAGAATATTATTTTGTGAAATGTAAAATTATATGAAATTCAAATTTCACTATCCATGAATAAATTTTATTGGAACACAGCCATGCCCAATTATTTATGTATTCTCTATGGTACATTGGCAGATCTGAGTAGTTGTAACTAAGACTGTACACCTGCAAAATCTAAAATATCTTTTAACGGACCCTATATAGGAAAAAGCTTGTTGACACATGGCTTAGAACAATAGATTTGAGTCTTTTGTAATGAAAGTGACAATAAACATTAAAAATTAACACCATTTTACAGGGTTCTAATTTTGTAGGTATTGAAAAGGAAAACAGAGACTCTGGTATATGATATTCTAAGTCAGTCTAAAAATAAAGTTGGTAATAGATCAGGAAGTCCAAAGAGGAGAGATATTACCAGAGATAGTGTTGACCCAAGGATGGCTGGAGTAGCTGTTGGAAAAAAAATATCTGGTGTCTAGCCTGTAAAGGTAGGTACCTTGACCCTCTGTTTTGCCACCTCCATGATGGGCTAAAATTTTAAGGTAAATATAATGATTTGAGGAAGAAAACATGAAGTCTTTAACGTCAGATTATTTTCCTTTGTTTCCTCACCTTGACAAATAGAAGACTTGTGGTAGCTTGACGAGTGGGAGGTGTTTGAGACAGAGAGAGCACAATCTGTATTACATTGTCCTTCTCAGTGTCTAGACTGATAAGTCGATGAGAGAAGTTGCACCTCACTTGCAAATACAAAGTAAATTCCAAAAAATTTATTAAAAACCAAAAGTGAAAATCACATATAATTCTTTGCTATATTACAACTTGAAATATTGCATCTTAATGAGACAAGGAATTAAACAAGGCTACCACTAGTTCTATAACACCTAGGAGAGTCAGCATTGCACATGTTTAAATGCATTCATTGGATTCCTCTAAGACCGATTAGTATGGAATAGTGTTGCGGCTGAATTTACACTATTTTGGTAACAGAGGATCTTGAAAAGATCACAGGCTTTGATAAGTGATGCACCATAGATGGAGAGGTGGGAAGAGTTTGCCCCACGTGCAAGCAATGAAGGGTTCATTGTCTATAGAAAATTTAAAAGCAGTAATAAAACCCATTAAACTCAAACTGCTTTTTATTATCTTCAGATGCTGGCACATTTAAAAACTGTCAGTGATAAAATACTCCTCCTTGAAAATAGCTATTTTGGTATAGTTTTTGACAATTGCATCAGTCACTGTTGAGTTTAAAAAATATGAGGGTATGTGTGTGTCTATTTTATATTAAATACATGCATACATATATGTTGAAGTTTAAAATTAGCATATTTTAGTACCATTCCTCTAATAAATATTCTGCCTAAGTGTTAATTTAAGGATGTTCCATTTATATAGTCAACCCTCCTTACCAAACCTGGACTCAATGACATGAATTCACTTCAACAGTGAGTGAGCTGGCTTGGGACAGTTTGTTTCTACAACATTTGTGGTCCTATACATTCCTGTATTTATGGTATACATGTGGTATGTGTAAACAAAATGCTATGCTGAAAACTAAAAATGTCACCACAGTGATTATAAGATGAAGAAATAGAACTTGTGTTATTCAATTCTGTCTTTCTGTATGACCAGTTAGTGATTTTATTTACATTTCAAATTTCAAACAGAAACATATTGAGAACTGTCTGCGAGGTGTTATTTGTTGTTGTTAAGTGTAGTTTTAGCATGCATTTTAAATACTTTGCTGAATTTGAATAATATCTTAAAAGTTGAAATAATTTACTTTTTTTGGTTAGTTTTTAGCTTTTAAACTAACAGGAAGGACTTCTTGTATTGTGAATTGAGGATGTCTGTACATCTATTCCTCAGTAAAAACAATGAAAACATTGCAAAATTATTATGATCAACTTTTTCAGAACTCTGGAAATCATACGAATCTTGATAAATTCTGAGGAGTGTTTATTAAAGAAAGATGAAGGAACCTTGTTAGGGAGCTTGGTGATATTTTAACTTGGAATATTCCAATCCTCTACCAATCTTCATGAAAGTCTAGAAAACAAGTGGCCTCACAACTGTGGTGGCTATGAAAATTAGGAGCCTAGCAGCCAGCAGAGGGGACAGGCTGGGCCTGGAGTACCATAAAATGTTCCATTCACAGAGCATTGCCACGACTGGATTGGTCTTACAACTCTTAAGTAAAGCCCCATTCACAGGATATTAATATTTGACTTAACTCAGAGCTCATTCCATGCGAAAAGCCCTATGTTTAGGACATTATTTTTAATTTAATTTTATTGAGGTTGTTCACATACCATACAATTATCCAAACATCCAAAGTGCACAATCAATTGCCCATGATACCATCATACAGCTGTGCATCCATCATCACAATTTTTTTCCAATTTCTAGACAATTTTCATTACTCCAGCAAAGACAAAAAAAGGAAACTCAATTCCTCCCCTACCCCTAACCACCCCCACTCCCCCACTCCATTATTGACTCATAGCATTGGTATAGTACTTTTGTTACTGTTGATGAAAGAATGTTAAAATACTATTAACTGTAGTACATACTTTGCAATAGGTATATTTTCCCTATATACCCCTCTATTATTAGTTTCTACTTATAGTGTCATACATTTGTTATAATTCATGAAAGAGATTTCTAATGTTTGTACAGTTAATCACAGACATTATCCACCACAAAATTCATCGTTTTACATTCCCATCTTTTAACCTTCAACTTTCTTTCTGGTGACACACATGACTCTAAGCTCCCCCTTTCCACAACATTCAAACACCATTCAGCACTGTTAGTTATTGTCACAAAAACATGCTACCATCACCTCTGTCCACTGCCAAATACTTAGGTTCAATCTAGTTGAACATTCTGCTCATAATAAGCAACTGCTCCCCATTCGTTACCCTCATTCTATATCCTGTTTACTTATATTTCATGTCTATGCATTTACATATTATAATTAGTTCATGTCAGTGAGACCATGCAATATTTCTCTTTATGTGTCTGACTTATTTCACTCAATGTAGTGCCCTAAAGGATTCTTCATCAACTCACTATTTTTTTTTAAGACAGTATTGTTCACCCACCATACTTTCCATCCTAAGTAAACAACTGATGGTTCCATGTATAGTCACATATTTAGATATTCACCACCATCACCAGTACTTTTATAAGGACATCTCCATTTCTTCCAAAAAGAAGGAGAAAGAGTCAAAAAAAGGTAGAGAGACAAAAGAAAAAGAAAAATAAAGAAAAAAACACATGACAGCTAAAAAGCAACAAAAGGAAAGATAGAATTAAACTAAAGTAGAATAAAAGAGTCAAACAACATCAACAATGCCAAGAGTCCCATACCCCTCCCTTATGTCCCCCTCTTACAGGCATTTAGATTTGGTATATTACTTTTGTTACATTAAATGAAGCATAATACAAAGTTTCTGTTAACTATAGTCCCTAGTTTGCATTGATTGTATGTTTCCCCCAATTCCACTCTAATTTTAATACCTTGCAAGGTTGACATTCATTTGTTCTCCCCTCATATAAAAACATATTTGTACATTTCATCACAATTTTTGATCACTATAGGTTTCACTGAGTTATACAGTCCCAGTCTTTATCTTTCTTCTTTCCTTCAGGTGTCTCACATGCTCCAAACCTTCCTCTTTCAACCATACTCATAGTCATCTTTTTCAATGTACTTACATTGTTGTGCTAACATCACCCAAAATTGTGTTCCAAACCTCTCACTCCTGTCTTTTCCTATCTGTCTGTATCATTCCCTTTAGTATGTCCTGTAGCACAGGTATCTTGTTCACAAACTGTCTCACTGTCTGTTTGTCAGAGAATACTTTAAACTCTCCCTCATATTTGAAGGACAGTTTTGCCAGATATAGGATTCTTGGTTGGCAGTTTTTCACTTTCAGTATCTTAAATATATTACACCACCTCCTTCTTGCCTCCATGGTTTCTATTGAGAGATCCACACATAGTCTTCTTCCTTTGTATGTGATGGATCATTTTTCTCTTGATGCCTTCAGAGTTCTCTCTTTGTCTTTGACGTTTGATAATCTGATTAAGTGTCTTGGCATAGGCCTATTCAGAGCTATTCTGTTTGGAGTACGCTGCGCTTCTTGGATCTGTAATTTGATGTCTTTCATAAGAGATGGGAAATTTTCATTGATTATTGCCTTTATTATTGCTTCTGCCCCTTTTCCCCCCTCTTCTCCTTCTGGGACACCCATGACATGTACATTCATGCACTTCATGGTGTCATTTAATTTCCTCAGTCATTGGTCAAATTTTTCCATTCTTTTCCCTATCTGTTCTTTTGTGAGTAGGATTTCAGGTGTCTTGTTCTCTAGTTCCTAAGAGTTTTCTTCTGCCTCTTGAGATCTGCTGTTGTATGTCTCCATTGTGTTCTGCCTTACATTTCCATAGATTCTGCCTGTTGTTTTTTTAAACTTTTAATTTCTACCTTATGGTCCCCCAGTTTTTTTTTATAGCCTTCATCTCTTTTGTTATATTTTTGCTGAACTTATTGATTTGGTTTTTTATTTGATTTAGCATATTTCTTTGAAAGTCTTTAATGGTTTTTTTCATTAAAGTGAAACAATATCTCAACTGTATTTTGATTGAGGTGTAAGTTTGTTCCTTTGTCTGGGCCATACCTTCATTTTTCCTAATGTAGATTGTATTTTTCTGTTGTATAGGTATCTGGTTTCCTTGGTAACCCCAGTTAGATTATCCCAGACCAGCACAGGTCCAGGTCTCAGTGTGTATCTTAGAAGAATGACAGATTTTCCTGTGAGGTCTCTAGTCACTGTGCTTTTCCTAACCTGTCCAGCAGGTGTTGCCTGTCAGCCTGTCAGTCCAACTGGTGTAAGGAGGTGTGGCCTCCTTAGTTTCTGTTTTGGCTGCTTTCCCCCTACCTCTGGGGTCCGGTTCTGAAGGGAAAGCTGGGCCCCATCTCTTTACTCTTAGGGAAGATACACAACCTGGGAGTTATCATTTGCATTTGAATCATCTCTCTGACTCTGTTATCTTCACCCCTGTCTGGGTCAGAGTGCTTTGAACTGAAAATGACTGAGGCTTTCTCCTCTGAGCCCCTCAGGTTGTGAGAGAGAAAAAGGGACAGAAATTCTCCTTTCAGAGCCAGTAAATGGCTCTCCAGTTTCACTGATTGGCCAGAGGTGCCACCTGGTTTTCTGGGCTCCCCCTCCCGGGATAGATGAGTTTTCTGTTTCTTTAAGGTCAGTCATCACTAAAAGCCTCTGTCTTTTGGGGGGTTTGTAGCTTGTATTCAGCAGTCCACATTTGTTAATTTAAACCCCAGCAGGAGCTCAGCTGAGCAAATCACTTGCTCAAAGTGTGTTGCTAGATTCCACCACAGCGAGATTTTGCAGTTTAGCCTGTCATGGGAGGAGGGGACTCTCGGTGTGGTTCCACAGCTTTTACTTACAGATTTTGTGCTGCAATCTCAGGTATTCCTCCAAATCCAGGTTGGTATACAATGTGTGGACAGTCACGGTGGTCCCTCAGCAGTTATTCCAGATTATTTACTAGTTGTTCCTGTTGTTTATTAGTTGTTCCAGGGGACTGACTAAATTCTATTCCTCTCTATCCCACCATCTTGCCCCTCCTCTAGGACATTTTTTTGAAATTAATTAGAGGAGTTGTTTTTTTTTTTTTCTCAGATCTGCCAGGTGCTGTGAAAACAGCTGGGGCAAACAAGAGTCTGGCCAAACTTAAAACAAAAATTTGGGAAACAAGATGTCCATAAGAGCTATAAAAAAATTCTGACATATTCTTAAGGATATAGAAAATGTTTCAGATGTCCAGGAAATATCTGAGAGGGGCTTAGTCTCTTACCTCTGGCTGAGCTTGAGGTCATAAGTGAAGTGAAAGCTAAGGAAGAGTTTTAAACTGCCTGAGTGTTGAAGATATGCCCCAGCATAACATAAAAGCCTCAGCTAAGGGTGGAAGAATTATAGATTAAAGACAGTTAAGGAAATTTCTCACTAATCATTAGCTGCCATTAAGCTCACCAAGCAATCTTCAGAGGCAGCTCACTACAGGGAATATATAGTTTATGGAAATAGTTCAGGAAAGTTACTAAATCAAGAGCAACAAACAACATCAAAAACAAGTCAAACCCTGGGTAGGGGAGAGGGAAATCTGATTTACAGAGCTGCCACATTATATTATCTAATATATCCAGTTTTCAACAAAATGCATGACAATTTTTTTAAAAAGTATTATGCAAACAACAGGAATGTATGGCTTAAACACAAATAGCAAAGCAGTCAATAAGAAGCTGTCCTTGTGGTGGTACAGATGTTGGACTCACTAGACAAAACATCTTTAAATCAGCTATTTCAAATATATTAAAAGAACTAAGGAAACCATGTCCTAGAAATCAAGGAAAAGTAAGACAACAATGTTTCACCAATTAATAATAATGATTAATAAATAATATTAATAAAGAGAAAATTTTGAATAGAATCAAGTAGAAAATTTGGGGTTGAAAAATTACAGTAACTTAAGTTTAAGAAAAATACACTAGAGCACCTCAACAGCAGATTTAAGCTAATTGAAGAAAGGATCAGTGAACTTTAAAATAAGTCTATTACAAAGAACAGAGAGAAGGAAAAAAAAACGAAGTAAGTTGAACAGTGCCTCAGAGAGATGAGGGACTTCATCAAGTATACCAACATGCACACGGTGGGAGTTTAAGATGGAAAAGAGAGAAAAGGCTAGAAAGAATATTTGAAGAAATAATGGCCCCAAATTTCCCAATTTTAGAAATAATATTAATGTAAGCATCCAAGATGCTCAATGAATTCTAAGTAGGACAAACTCAAGGAGATATACACCTAGATGTATCATAGTCAAACTATAGAAAGTTAAAAAAAAAGAGAGAGAATCTTGGAAACAGTAAAGGAAAAATGACTTATCCCATAAGGGAATCTCAATGAGATTAGCAGCAGACTTTTCATCAAAATAAGGAGGCCCTAAGGCAATGGGTTGCATATTCAAGGTGCTAAAAGAACTGTCAACCAATAGTTCTATATTAAGCAAAACTATCCTTCACAAATGAAAGAGAGACTTTTAGGTCTGCTAAGGTAAGTAGCCACAGCATTCCCAAGTTTTCCCCTTTATAATTAAAGAAAAACCTGTAAATAATACAACATAAAAACATAGGAAGTCTCTGAAAGACTGTCCAAATACCTCATTATTTCAGGAACAAAATGGTGATGAGTTCCCTGGTTTTTGTTATCCCTCCCATAAATTCCAGGGAGGACACTGCAGAAGGCACTGACCCAGAACTGGCAACTGTCATAGACAATAAAAGCTCCAAGCAAATCCTTTTCCCCTTAGTCAAAGGACCAAGAAAAGGGTTGCCCAACCTCAGAGAACATTTTGACAAAACACACTCTTCTTGAGCTCAAGATCAAGATCAATGTCCACACCAGAGTGGTATGTGTGGATGAGGGCAGGTAGTTCTGTGAGTCCCCTGCCATGGTAGTGTTGGCAGGTCTGAGCTCATCATTCATTCTCCACAAGGAGAAAGAAGAAGGTACTCCTGTTTCCCAAGAAAATGGTGTCAGCATTATCCATCGGCAAACTGAGTTTCCACTCCGAGTCATCAGCAACAAGATTTAATGAGGCAGTGAGAGCTGGTGCGGGTCATAACTAGGCTTCACTCCTGCCTCATGTCAGAGGGGCTCAGCTGGACAGTGGAAGTTTCCACCCTACCTGGCATCAGCAAGTGCAAGTCAGGGCTAAGAAGCACTTCATTTCCCCTCTACCCCCAGTTTAGTAAGCTCCAGTGGAAAGATGAGAACTCACATCCAACTGGGAGTGATGAGAAAGCAGCAGACCTAATTGGCACCCCAGCCCTCTCTTCTGCTTGTTGTTAGTGGGGCCAGTGGAGAGCCAAGCCTGCGTTCCATCTGACATTAATGAGACATAATAGAGTGGTATGAGGTGGGGTAGTCCATATTCTGCTTGTATCAGCAGTGCCCCAATGAGGAGCTGAGACTTCACAACTGACTTCCACCAATGAGAAGGAATGAGGTGGTGACAGGCAGGCTAGGAGATACTGTGAAGTATTTCACTTGTTTGTTTCACACATTTTCAGTACACTTAACTTTTTTTTGTGACAGTTTGCATTTCGTTCTATGGTCCCCCAACCTCCTAAATGATTTTTTTTTCTAATTTAAATACGTTAAGAGTCACTCTTTGAGCTATAAAGTTCCATGGGTTTTAACACATGCATGGTGTCATTTACCCACCATTAATTATCATACAGAATAGTTTTCACCATCCAAAAATTCTTCCGTGCTTCACCCATTCAACCGAACCTCCACCAAACCCATTAATCATTCATCTGTTTCCTGTCTCTATGGTTTTAACTTCTCCAAACTGTCATATAAATGGAGTCATTTATATGGAATCACACCTCATTTTCAGACTGGCTTCTTTCAATTAGCAATATGCAGTTAAGATTCAGCCAGATTTTTTAATAGTTTGGTAGCTTATTCAATTTTTTTTTACTGAATATTATTCCATTGTATGGCTGTTCCAAATTTCTTTTGTTTCATTTTTAATCCAGTGATCTATGGATGTATGTATTGTTGCTTACAGTTTTTGGTAATTATGAGTCAAACTGCTACAAATTCTTGCATATAGATTTTCGTGTGGATATAAGTTTTCAAATCAGTTGAGCAAATAGCTAGGATAATGATTTCTGAATCTTATTGAAAGACTAAGTTTAGTTTTGTAAGATATTCCCAAACTGCTGCCAAAGTAGCTGTGCCATTTTATGTTCCCACCCATAATGAATGAGAATTTTGTTGCTCTAATATCTTTACAAGCAATTGGTATTTTCTGTTTTGTTTTGTTTTCATTTTTATTTTAGCCTTTCTAGTAGGTATAGTGATAACCCCTTATTGTCTTACTTTGCATTCCCATAATGGCATATGATATTGAGCATCTTTTCATATGTGTAATTGCTATTTGTATATCTTCTTCTCTGTTCACATCTTTTGCCCCCTTTTAATTGGTTTTTTTTTTTTTTTTTTTTTTTTTTGCTTATTGTTCAATCTTAACTGCTCTGTGTGATTTTTAAACAAGCCCTTTATAATAAAATGTTTCACAAATATTTTATGCCTGTTCGTAGCTTATCATTTAAATATTTTAACAATGTCTTTCACAGAGCAGATGACTTAAATTTTAATAAACTACAAGTTTTCTATTTTTTCTTTCATGGATCATGCTTTTGGTGCTGTTTATAAAAAAAAAATCATCCCCAAATTCTTGGTCATCTAGATGTCCTATTTTTACTTCTAGTTGTTTCATAGTTTTGCATTTTTCATGTATGTCTATGATCCATTTTGAATTCATTTTTGTAAAAGGTGTAAGATCTGTGCTCATGTTCATATTTTTTGCATATGGATATCAAATTGTTCTAGTATCATCTGTTGCAAAGACTATTTTTTCTCTGTTAAACTATCTTTGCTTCTTTATCAAAAATCAGTTGACCATATTGTGTAGGTCTATTCTGTTCCACTAATCTATTTGTCTATTCTTTTATCAATACAATACTGTTTTGATTGCTGTAGCTTTATAAGAATTCTTGAAATTGGTACTGTGAGCCCCCCAACATTGTTTTTCACTCTTACGTTGGCTATTCTAGGTTATTTGCCTTTCCACATAAATTTTCAAATCAGTTTGTCAATATCTACAAAATACTTTGCTAGGGTTTTGATTGGGATTGTGTTGAGTCTATAGATTAAATTGGAAAGAACTGACATTTTTACAGTATTGAAAATTTAAAATTTTCCAATTCATGGCCACAAAATACCTTCTATTTATTTAAATATTCATTGATTTTTCCATCAGTATTTAGCAATTTTTGTATTATGTTAGACTGTTGGTCTTTTGCAGTTGTTCTTTATTAAGTTGAGGAATTTGCCCTCTATTCCTGGTTTGTTGAGAGTTTTCATCATGAATGAATAGGAGCTGGATTTTATCAAATGCTTTTTCTGCATCAAAATGATCATATGATTTTCCAGTGAATATCTGTCTAATACATCTTCATACATGTCTTCTATATTCTGATAAGTTATGTTAAGGCTAGGAGAGTAAGGAATCTTGTGATTCCATATCCAGAAATTTTTCTTCAAAATGATGTCAATTAGCAGTATTCTTAGGTTTTTCTTTTTTGCTACATTTCCTATCAGTTTTTAACTGTGTGAACTTAAACAAGAATTTTAGCCCTTCGGCTACAATACATATGGAAATGTTAGTGCATTCTAAAGATTCTATACATATCAATTGATAATACTATTATTATTTTATCAACCAGTTTTTAATTTTCTAAGTCATTTAACATAACTGCCACCATCCTTTGTGTGTTGTGTGTGTATGCCTTACTCACAATTATCCCTGTATAATCCTTTGAAGCCTCTATACACTCCCCAAACAATTTCTTTGGTCTCTCAATGAAGAAAATATTATTACTTTTACAAGATGTATTACTAATCAATCCTTGCATATTCTTAGTGGTCACTGGTTTCCAATTTAATGTGTTCTTTAATAATTTATAGTTAGGATTAAGTTGAGCATACCAGTCTAATGTGGTGTTCAGCATATCTTTTTACAGAACACGGTTTATGCATTCTCATCTTTTGAATTCTCCAACATTGGCTATTTAAATTTTGATGAATCTACTACAGTGAATTAGGAGAGAACTCAGATAAAGGTTTTTTGTTACTAATGACTTAGGCAGTACACGAAAAGCGCCATCCCAAATGCCAAGGCAAGAACTTAGTAGAACCGTTCTCTGTTTTTAGTGTTTCAGTCATTTTTGCAGAGGGACCCTTGTTATTCTCACTGATATAATGTTTAAGGGATCATTAAAAGTCCTGGCCAAAGGAAGACAAGGAGTATCATATGTAACCTTTGTTAGCTTTTCTGTTCTCTGTGCCTTGAGAAATCATATTATGCAGTTTAATGAGTGCTATTCTACTATTATTATCACCACCATAAAATTGTTTTTTATTCCAGATTCATGTTCAAAAAATTTACTAGAATTGTTTTTTTACTCTGCATTTCAAAGTCTCTAATAAGATGCTCTGTCTTTTGCCTCAATGCATATAATTGTTTACATCAAGAAAATTAAGATGACAATGAAATGGAATATGCTAAGGGCCCCCAAATACTACTGTTTAAATTAAGGTATTTTGAAGAAAAAAAATGTACACACATACATATGGAGATGGAGGGGGCAGATTTACCACTGTCTTATCCATTCTCTGGTGAAATAATATCCCTATTCATTCATATTTTTGAGAGGGAAAGCATACACTTTAAGAATAGGGGAAAAATGAGAGATTTCCTCTCCTCTCTATGATCTGCTTGTGGCAAGGTTTTTCTAGGGTTGTAATGTGTGCAATATTTAAGATCTGAAGTTTGGAATGTTTTTATTTAATCTGCCACTGTTTTAAGCATAGGCAAAGGATTGAAGCCATTTGAATTAAATTGGCTGTGTCTAATGTGCTACATCTTTACCATAAAAGCCCCATTTTTGTTCACTTAATATGCCCAACCTATCACTAGACTGTACTTGGTGTGTGTGAAATGCCATTTCTTGTCAATTTTGGATTCTTTGCTAGGGGAGAAGTTACTATTTTCTTGTCCTAGGGCTACATGTCATTTTGACATATTTTTAACTTAAGTGCCATTTATCTCCTCCTATGTATTTGAAAATAAGAAATTATAGAAGAAAGCTTTTCCGAACATCCCACTCCATTTCACTCCTATTCCCAAGCTATCTTTTATACTCCACTGTGCCAAAAGTTATTCTTTAAAACTGAATTCCAGTTTCAGCCAATTTGTTCACACAACATTCTCTCATTTTATGTTTGGCTTGTTATTTTCATAAATTCATGAAACATGAAATTATACCATAATTATGCCAAATTCTTTCAATTGACTACATTACCCTTTACCTTCTTGTTGTTTCTCCTATTTTTCATCCTGTAGATGACCCTGGAACTTGAAATGCTGTCAGGATTCTCTTGGTCTCTTATTTCTTTTTATTCTCTGAAGAATTGGTTCAATATTGTTGATTACATCATAAATTGCATATACCTCTGGATTCCACCAATAGCAATGGGCTCATATGTTTAAATTCTCACATCCAGAGATTAAATAACCTCTTTTTCCAAATTCTAGAGAAGGATAATCAGAGGTTTATTGCCAGAAATATGGAGACGTCAGGGAGAACATGGGAAACCACTAATATGTTCACATGTCGAGACACACATGGGGGATGAGGAAACTTTTATAAGCTCCATGTAATTTCTAGTGATATTATTATTCTTCAACATTTTAATTTTATTTATGTAAAGAATTGAACTAATCATAATCCTTGATTTTTGACACATTCTCAACAATTCTTTCCAGAAATATTTTATTGTTGTTTTTTTCATCCCTGAATTCTTTCTTTGACATCGTGTTGGGTTCCAAAAACATAAAATAGGTGTTCAACTTAAAAATGCTGTTTGTACAGTTTAGGCACAATGGGCCACTCTTATATATATGGAAAGTTAAAAAAAAATTTTTATCTGCATAGGGAACAATTAAACATTCACATTTCTAGTTGTTAACCAAGGGCCAACTTGCAAGTTGGCCTTTCTAAGGATAGCAAAATCAGGCCTACTATGTTGACTCTTTTCTGCACAGGTATGTAGGCAATTTTATTAGACTTTTTAAAGATAATTTTATAGAATTTTTGTAGTAGATGTCAGTTATATAATATACGATAGGGCAAGTGCTTAAGGAATTTAAGCAAAATATGATTTGGAATACCATTTCCACAATAATCATCTCAAAATCGATCTCAGATTCTGGATTGCCAATACATAGGTTGGTAAATCATGGTTTTCTCCAGGCAGTGATATAGGCATCCATGTTAAAGAAGCATTTGCCTGGCATGCCTTTTTACTTTTCTTATTAATTTCTCTTTGTCCATCACTATCTCTCAGAATCATTTCTGCAAAAACTCGCACTCCTGATTGCTGTCTCTTCTGAATGTTTACAAGATTATCATCTTGCTATGATAACATAGACTGTGTCACTGTACCTTCAGTTTAAGATCCACTGTCTTTTAGGCATGTGCTATTCCGTAAGTTTCCTACCTAATCTGTAAGTATTTATTGAATTTGAGCATCCTCTATAATTCTCTTATCCTACCATTATGCTTGGATATATAAAGAGCCTTCAATTATTCCCTTGTAATATGTACCCCATGCTCCATAGACTTCAAACCCAGCTATTTAGTTATTGCAAATGGCACCAGAAATATTCTAAACCAGCCTCTAACAGTGCCTACTTCTGTAATCTACCTACTCCAATCTGATTGGATCATTACTCTTCATCCTTTCAGCATTCAAGACACTAATTCATAGGCACCGATTTCCCTTCCATTTTTCTCTCCAACTGGAAAAGGTTACATGATTCCATCTACTTTGACCTCAATACATCATCAAAAATTGAGCTTGTCAATTTTTTTTTCTACTTTTCCTTCTTTCTGTGGCTCATGATCAAATTAAGGAGGATTTTAATACTCTTCAGTCCAGTTCTCAATAATGTAGCAAAGGAAGTTCCACTCGAAGTTTTGTTTTGTTTTGTTTTGGCTTTCAAAAACAAAAAACAAAAACAAAAACAAAAAAACTAACAAAATTTATTCCAGAAAATTGAGAGTATGGTGTGGGGATAAAGCAAGGGCCTTACTGTCTGACTGACTTGATCTTTACTCCATATTTCTCCACTTTGCGAAAATGAACAAGTTACGTAAACTAACACTAGTCTGCTTTGAGCTCCTGTGGAGCAAGTTGCTACAATGGTGCATCACAGGAAAACAGGTTGAGGGCACAACAGAAACTTTCAGTAAATAACCCCATTATTCCTTGTGCAGTGTAGAATCCTGAAAGGGCAAATAATCTCTCTGTCACTTACACAGCACAAAGAATCCAAAAGAGCAGGGGAAGAATTTCCATCACAGCCAGTCTCCTGGTTTGGCCAAATCTGCTTAGGTTGTGGTTAGTAGATGGCAGCTCCACACACTCCACTTCCTGCCAGAGAAGAGAGACAAATCTACACTGTTTTAGTGTGGTTTTCTCCACCTTGAGGAGAGGGGACCTACTACAGAGAATTCCTGTTCTGATAAGCCTCTGGGCTGCTTTTTCCTGGACTCTGGGTTTAAGGTCTGGCCAGGTCTTTTCTTAAACTTGACACCTCCCCCAAGATGTGAAATGACACACAGTGAAAAAGGAGGTGGGATAGCACAGTGAAGGCCAGAGGACAGCCACTTAGTGTGTGTTTGTGAATTTCCCAGCTGGTAGATGATTCTGGGCTATGGCTGCTTAACAGGTGTCTGCGAGTTCCCTAACAGCTCCAATTTCATGTATAAAAATGAGGATAAAATTCATATATCTGGAAATATTGTGAGAATTAAATGAAAATAAATGTAAGTAATTATAGTCCATATATATAAGCAAGGAAGATACAAATTTCACTGTTTTTTTTTTTATCTTGTACTTTGTTTCACTCCATTGTTCTATACTGGAAATTTTTACCTACTTTTATTTTATAATCAGGGAGAAAATGGGAAATAAGAAAATCAATGAAAAATGGGAAATAAAATTAAATAACATTAGTCTATAAATTGGATTCCAGGAAAACATACTTTAAAGAATAAGCATCTGATATTCAATTTTATAAAGTATAAAATCATTAATGCATTTATTCCAAGTCAGGACTGACATATCAGAGATAGAAACTTTTTATCTTAATAGTCATATTCTTGATGGATTTCAGGACTCAACAGATTGCTACAAATGAAATTTGAATTGCTGAATTTCTGAAAACATCAAAAGCTATAATAACAAGATATGATACATCTCACAAATGAATATATTTTGCAATCAGGAATTGAAAATAAAAATATTGTCAGAAAGTTCAAATTTTAATAAATTAACGTTGTTCATTTTGGAGGCAACTAACTGCATGTTATTACAAAAGCATGTTGATAATCAAACCTAGAATATTTATCTTATTAAATATATCAAAATCATTTTAGCTTTAATTTCCAGACAAATGTTGAGACCTGAATTAAGCAAAGAAAAAATTAATGCAAAGTCACCATTGTCAAAAGGCCATCCGTTGAGGGCTCTCATTCAGTTATTTCAGTCTTGCTTATTCGGCTCCAAATAAGCCCAACTATCACAGCCCGAGATAGTTGGCTGGATAACACAATAGATTATATTTCAGAATTCTTTCACCTAGTTCTTTCTTAGCTGATTTAGCAACATGAACTCCAAAATTGCCTGCCTTGGAAATGACTCTGAGCTTTGATCCCCGCAAAACCTATTTTTATTTTATTCTATGGATATCCTTTCTTTTATTTTTATTTTTATTTTATTATTTTTTTGGGAGTTGCCATTTTGTGGGTACCTGGGATCTTTATTAAATTCAGGGGAAGTGTGCTGTATATTACCAGGAGAAGAAGAAAAAACAATTTTCAGAAAGTAGATTTCCTCTGTTGACTACCAAAAGAAGACAAAAAATGATTTAAAAAGGAAATATATTTTTACTATATATAGTGATCTTTACCCTACTACTCTATACTTTGCTTTTTTTCATGTGCGTTATTGTGAATTGCCTATCTTGGAAGCTGGCTCCCAATGATCTCTGCCTACTGATATTTACACTCTGGGTATTCCCCTCTCACACCGAACCAATAACATTAAAACAGAAATAATATTGTCACTTCTGAGATCAGTTTATAAAAGTTGCAGCTTTTGTTCTAGGTATAAGCTTGCTTTATCCCTCTCTCCATCTCTGTCTGTCTGTTTCTCTCTTTCTTGGATCACTTGCTCTGGGAAAGCCATGTTGAGAGCAGTCCTGTGGAGAGGACCATGTGTTGAGGAAATGACTCCTGCCAGCAACCAAAACCATGTGAGTGAGCTTGGAAACAGGACCTCCAACTCCAGTCAAGTCTTTAGAGACTGCTGCCCCAGCTCACAGCTGTTCTGCAACTGCAAGACAGACCCTGAGCCAGAACTAGCCAGCTAAGCAGATCCAAGATATCTGAACAATATAGGAAACCAAATAAAAAGAGAAAATTGGTGACTAACCTCTCAAGAGCTTGAATCATGAGCATTTTCAATGTCACCCTAATGGCAGAGAAACAATCATGTTTCCTCGGGATCCTGGATAGTATAAATATGTCGACACCCATAAGGAATTCCTTTTGCTCTAGTCTTTTATTCTTTACAACTCATGGGGAACTTTTTTCTTCTATATGATGTTTTGATATAATAAATGTGAATAACTTAGTTAAACCACATAATGTTTCTCCACTCCAAACTAAATTTAAATGTATATTTAGGACACTAGATCATGTATATTTTTTGGCTTAGAAAAACCACATGGCCTATAATGGAGTATATAAGGAACATTGTTTTCCAGGCAGAAAAGCAACAGTTTGAAACTAAGCAGGCTATTTGCCAGTATCCTAATACCCGAGGGTCACATTTCTGTTCATTGCATATTATTTCATCTGTCCCACATCAACTATGAGAAAATTTAACTTTTCACTTCAATACACTTCAGGAAATACAGGTCTTATGCATTAATATTTATATCTCTATCTCTATCCTTCTAAATCTATCTATTTATATATGTATATCTATCTATCTATCTATCAATCATCTATCTATCTGTCTGTCTTCTAGTGCCTATCATCTATCCATCAATCCTCTATCATCTAGTTAATGTCTACCTGTCTGTCATCTAGATCACTAACTAAGTAGCTAGCTATTGATCTATCTAGTCATTCAGGGTACATACTACTTCAAATCAAGAAATGTTCACTCTGGGAGATCTGGGTATCAGAGAAATAAGTAACTGGAGAGTTATTCAGAATGTGCTGTTGTATACCCTGGGTAAAAGTACAGTGCAGTGATTCCCGTGGGATTGTTTAATGAGCACCAGTATTTGTGTGCAAGATTCTTGATGTAACAACAATTAATATTCAAAATAACTTTGAGGTTGATACTGATTTACTCACTTAAAAATGAGGAACATAGTTTCCTAAGAAAAGTAACAGGTGAGTTAAGAGTTAGAATTCTAATTCAGGTCTATATAGAATTAAACTAGATTTAAACTGTCTCATCATGTGTGTTGTATATATAAGTGTATTCATATTTTATTTTCCACTCAAAATTATGTTGTGGGAAGAATAGGACTCTGATCCGAAGGATGTGAGGTTGAATCTGGCTCCACCACTGAGGTGGTCTACTGGATTTTTTTTTTTCAACTATGTCTTGTTTTCTTCCATGTAAACAAACACACAAGTACTGCATTTGTTGTTGTAATGCCCAGGAAGGTATATGCTTTGCACTCTGGGCCAAATAAAAAAGTTTAAGAAATTAGCCTTGGAGGCAGTAAGACCACATCTAGTAGAGGATAAGAAATGGAAATATTGACCACTCTTTGCTTTTATAATACTTGTTTATTTTCTATTTTCTATTTGACTAAAAAGCCAACCATGTTGCAATAGTGTAGCTTTGTTACAATGCACCAAAAACATATTTTAAATGGCACATCATCTCCTTGAAATTTGGTTAAATTTACCAGCAAAATATGCCAGTTTAGTAATTAATTAGAATGTGTGTGCATGTGCATATGTAGGTTTGTGTGTGCATAAATATATATGTATAAACATGTATATGGATATTCATACATATATATCCTTTACATAGTGGTCTTTTTAAGTTTTAATATTTTGGGCAAATTTGTGCACTTTCTTATAATTTAATAAATTTTCTATTCTTCATTTTCTTCATAATTTAATTATTTTATTAATATAGTAAATGTTAAAACTGTTTATTTCTTTATTATACTCTTTATAATACAGCATATACATTGTAATATATTAAAATATCTAGCATATCTATAACTGCACTAATCTTTTCAGTTTCAGGCTTATTTTTACCATGGCAATTTTTATTGCTCATGCTTGCAAAATATGTGCATTTGTGTGTACTAGACCTAACTAATGCCCTAGACTAACTTTGACCTAAGTGATCAACACTGATTTTTAACATCTTAATTTCTACTCTTATTTTTCTTTATCCCTTTCTAATACATAAAACAAATAAAAAAACAACCAGCTTGATGAGATAACACTTAGCTCTTATCAGATCTTTACATTCCTATAATTGTTTAATACTGTTGATTCCATTTACTCAAATCTGATGCCTAATATGAAACATGAAATTATATTTAATTGTGTTATTTTGATTATAAAAAATATACTTTATACTTTTGGCTCAAGGTTAATGCTTTCAACAGACAATACCTGTTAAACATGACGATTCCCAATTTCACCTGGACCATATGTTAACATTATATATTGAACTCAATGTCAACAGACAGTTTGCATTCTTCTTCATTCTTCCTTTTCAATAGTGATCTGCAATTGTATTTCTGACCTGTGAAAAGTTCATCCAATTTTATCATCAATGTCATTCATGGGCTAAAAATAATGATTTATGAAAGAAGAAACCCAAAGCAGCATTATATTTTTACCTTTAAAATACAAGTGTAGGGACAATATTTAGTCATGTTTATTAATTAGATAAAACTTTAAAGGTATTTATATCAATAAATGTCAATATTATGTATTAAACACTGAGAAAAATTTAAACTGTCAGCCTTATGAATACCGAGTGTCTTTGAGATGACAATACAAAAGGACTAGGAAAAGGAACGACAGCTAAGGATTTTCTCAGGAATTCATCTGTCGTGATTAGAATTATCTAACAAACTTCATTATAGCACAAAAAATGACTTACCAGGACTCAATAACAGCAATTGGGATTTCATAGGGCCTTTAGAATTCTAATACTGGGATTAAAATAAATGAATAGGGAAATCTGTACCAGGCACCTCAGTGACTATTAAATCATTGGCAGATTTATCTTCAGATACCAGGAGAGAAATAGACAGGAATTGAAGGCCTGAGGATAGAAACCACACAAAGTCAAACCCCTCTCGAATATCTTCTTGTGGCCTGAGGAAGACGATGACCTTTTAATAAAACTGCTCTGTCTTTGTAGTTCAAGACAAGTGCACTAAAACCAACATAAACACGACTCAGGCTGCAGTAAAATCCTCAAGGTTTAGCACACTCACCTGCACTTGCTGACACACAGGCCCACCACAGACCCGTGGAATACCAACAAAACCTTCAAGACTAGTAAGCTATAGCCTGGTAGTTTTTTGCTTGGATTTTCTCTTTTAGTCAATAAAATGCTGGAACACAGTGCTTTAGCAGACAGACAGAAGAAGCCCCAACAAAACAGGAAATTTCACAAATGAATGTCACTGAACATAATAGTTTTATTACTTCACATTTCAAGCCATAATCGACACTTATGCATGTGGACAATGGGATTGGGACATCCCCTTACAACAATAGCCAGGGGACTATAAATTTTTCTAAAGAACTAGTCATCCTGATAAGTTACTCATTCCTTATATTAAAATGGCACTGGTTGATATTACAAAAAAAAAAAAAAAAAAACTTTAACATACTTTTAGCATTCTACCAATTCATAAAACATACTACTTTTTTTTAATTGAGTAAATATAGTTGTGTATTACACAATCCAAGCATTAAACTAATCACTGAGGCTGCCCTGTTATAAAAATAGCCATAAGGCCTTTTCACTATGGACTGAACATTTCCTTTGCATTACATTTTATAATAAGTTTTGCCAATTGATTTCCTCACCATGTCTTCTAATTTCTCACTTCTCTCTCCTGCATTGTTTCTTCTTGCTTTTGTAAATCTAGTAAATGTCTCACAGAGTATCTGTTGGTGGAAAACTTGCTTGGACTTTGCATGACTGAAAAATGTCTTTTATCAGTATCTCACGCATTAGTTTATACAACTTTTTGCTGAAGCCATATGTAAAAATGTGCTTATCACAAAAATGCACCTTTATGAGTTTTCACATAAAACCACTCTACAAATTAAGAAACAGAATATTTTGAGTATTCTATAACCTGCCTCATGTTTCCTTCTTATTACAGTACTATCTAGAGCAACTGATTACCTGATATGTAACACCATATATTAGTTTGTGAAATTTATATAAATAAAATAATAAATATACTTTTCTGTGTCTGGTTGTGAGTCATCTATACTTTCTCATAAGCTATTGTAATTTGTTCATTTTCAGTGCTATACAACATTTCATCATGTGAATATACCTCAATTATTTTATCTATTCTACCCTTTATGGATATTTGTCTATGTACTTGTTTTGACCCTTTTGTAGCACCTCATTCTTATACATGTCTTATAATTAACATATATGCAAATTTTATCAGAATTGCTCATGCCAGTATATGCATTTGTTTAGTTTTAGTGGTTGCTGCCAAACAGTTTCCTAAGATGGTTGCACCATTTTAAACTCCCACCAGCAAGAGAAGGGAGTTCTCAGTACATCACATGTTCATCAGACACGGGATAGTCCTCTTCTTAAATGCAGTCATTCTTTTGGATGTGAGGTGGAATTACATTGTGGGAATCATTTGGCTTTCTTTGTAAGTACTAATACTGAACACTGTTTCATATGCTTATTGACTATTTTTATAGCCTCTATTGTGAAGCTTCTGTTCAAGATTTTTGCATTTTTAAATGGGCTGAGTATCTTTTTCTTCTTTATTTGTAAGAATTCTTTATATTTTCTAAATATGAATCCTTTGTTGTTTTTTTGCATTGCACATATGTTTTCCCACTCTGTGGCTTCGTTTTTTACTTCCTTAATTATGTTTTTTTATGAGTATAAATTCTTACTCTTACAAGTTCAATTTATCAAGTTTTTCCTGCCCCACTTAAGAAGTCTTTGCCTACACCATCATCATGAAGATGTTTTCTTCTAGAAGTGTTCTTGTTTTACCTTAACATTTAGATTAGCAATAAATCTGTAATTGAATTTTAGCATGAAGAGATTAAGAATCAAGATAATATGATATAGATACATATACACAAACATATGTATATACATCTATCTACATACACACATTAACATACACACACATACACACACACACACACCATCAGTACATCAAAAGCCAATGGATCAAGTAGTATTTACTGAATAGACCATCTTTTATCAACTGCACTACTGCAATATCACTTTTGCCATAAATCAGGTGACCATAAATATTTGTGTGTTTTTTTTCCTGACTCTATTCTAATCCATTGGTCAATTTGTCTATCTGTGTGACAGTACCACATCAATGTTTTTTACTGCTGTGGTATGTGAAGCTGGTAGTTAACCTGATATTCATCCTTTTCTCTTTTCTCAAAAAGAAATGAAGCAAAACCCATTTTTCTCAAATATTGGCTGGTTCTGTGCTTCATGCTTCTTGACTTCCTCTCCATTTCTGAGCTATGAATATTTATATTAAATGCAATCCAGATAATTATATGATCTCTTTTCCAGAGAAAATGACCAAGGAGCTCTGACACATTTTAGACACTGAAGAAATCTTACCTCTGGACTTCCTATTACAAGAGGTAAAATATCTTATTGTCTAGGGTATTTTTAGTTAACTATTTGATTATTTATATCTTTAAGAATCTTAATTGATGTTGCTGATTGTAAAATAACAAGTTTGGGCTTTAGTCTCTTAAGACTTCACAGAAATTGCTCTTTTGTCTTCTTTAATCCAGCATTGTAGAATTTTTTAAATAAATTAAGTCTAATGCTCATTTGTCTTTTGAAATGGTATATGTGTGTGGATATGAGTGTGAGTGTGGATGTGGGTGCAGGGATATTTTCTCCCTCTGAAACTAGTGTTTTTTTTTTTTTTTCTTTATCTTTGTGTTAGAAAATTTCTATCATTTTATTTTAATTCACCTTGCTCAGCATTCAATGAGCAATTTCAATCTGGGAAAGCTTACCTGTTTTCAATTACGGACATGGCTCCTTGCTTATGGTCACTTGCTAGATACTTCTTTTGTGGACCCATAATAATAGTAGTCTTGGTTAAAATCAGATTTTGTGGAAGGCTGAATAATGATCATCCAAAAATATCAGGTCCTAATCCCTGGAATATAAGGAAAAAGATCTTTGCATATTGATTATACTTTTTATCCAGTTGGCCCTAAATGCAATCACAAATGTCCTCATAAGGGAGAGGCAGGCAACAGGAGATTTGCCACAGGCAGAAAAGGAGAAGACAACACACAGAGGAGGTGGTGATACAAACACAAATCATGGAGAGGTGTGAAGATGTTGGCCTCAAAGATTTGAATGATGCAGCCACAAGCCAAGAAATTCTGGCAACCACCAGAAGCCAGAATTGGCAAGGAATGGATTCCCTCTAGAGCCTAGAGATGGATCATGGTCGTGACAATGCCTTGATTTTGGCCAGGTGGGACTGTTTTCAGACCCCTGGCCTCTAGAACTGTGACAGAATAAATTTCCATTGATTTAAGATGGCAAGTTTGTAAAATTTGTTTTAGCAGGTACAGGAAACTCAAATAGATAGATACTTGCTTTCTCTATATACCAGCTGTAAGTCTAAAGCTCTTTTCTTATCACTTTTACCTTTTACTTTCCTGGTCTGTATCTTCCTTCTACAATATGATGCTGACTGATTCTTATCTTTTAGATATTTCATATAGTTTCAGGTCCACCAACCCTTCCTTTTTTTTAGTTTTCTAATGTTCTTACAGCTTTATGTCTTTTTTAATGAATGTGAGATGTGAGGGAGAGGATTTAGAATGAGTTTAATCTAATCTCCTATTTTATTTTGCTGTGTTTAAGCCTGTGTTTAAATTTAGACAAAAGACATTCCACGTATAATTAGGTTATTTCCTTTCTATACTTTTGGTTTTCAAATTTGTGAGATATGTATGTATATATGCATGGTTTGTAAGTATGGAGTTTAAGTATGTGATTAGACCTAAACATCATAAACTATCTGATGTGTTTGTCTTTTTATTTTTATTTTTTTTTCTTTTTTCTGTCCCCCCTCAAGAAGCAGCTATGCTGCTATCCCTGGTCCTTGAATAGGAAAGATAAAACATGTTATCCTTGGCCTGTAAGGAAGGAAAACCACTAAGAAGACTCAGTTTAGGATTTTATTGTGATTATAGCAAAAAAAAAACACAATTGCAGTGGCAGCAATGTGTTCAGCATCTATTATTGCCGGCTACTGTAACAACTGTTTGATATATATTATTTTAGGCCTTACAAAATGCCCATAAAGTTGGTGGCATTTATCCAATGTGTAGATGAACAAACTGAGAGTCAGAATCTAACCTAAGCTAAGCAGACCTGCGACATAAGGCAAAATCAGGACTCATTCCTCTACAGCATGCTTCCTTGCTTTAGCATTTATCCAAAACCAAGAACACCACACCTGTGATGGTTTGAAGGCTATACAGATCCCAGAAAATTATGTTCTTAAAGTTAATCCATTCCCATGTGTGTGAACCTATTGTAGGTGGGACTTTTGGTTAGTTTACTCCAGTTTTTGCATGGCTCAGGATGGGTCTTAATCCTTTCACTGGAGTCCTTTATAAATGAGATGAATATAGAAAGAAACATGCAGAGAGAAAGCCATGGAACCACGAAACTGAATTCAACAAATCTGGAAGAGAAGGAAGAGACCAGCAGACACCACCATGTGCCTTGCCATCTGACTGGGGAGTCCAGGATCGTCGGCAGCCTGTCTTCAGGAAGAAGGTATTGTCTTGATAAGGCATCGATTTGGCCATTTTCATGGCCTTAAAACTGTAAGTTTGTAAAAATAATACATTCCCTTTGTTGAAAGCCAGCCCATTTCTAGTATATTGCCTTTTGGCAGCTTAACAGACTAAAACAGCACTCTTAGGTACAGCGACAGAGACTCTTCTACTCTCTCTATAGTGGGTGGATTTAACGTTTAGATCCATTTTCAGTTCTGATGTTTTCCTCTTTTTAGAGACAAAGAAATTTAAGCAAGTAATGTGCTCACTCTTGTTCCACTTTGAGAATAAACTATCAAAATGAAGGCTTATTGCTTCTTCCTATAATACTAGATTTTTCTTCTAATAACTAGGGTTATTTTGGACCTTATTTTCTACCAGGATCAAGCATTTGCCTAAGTTATTACCATACCCCATTTCTTAAACAGAATTGAGTAAAATTTTCTCTACATTCCTTTTCCTGACTTATAAAGTATATCAAGACAAAGGTCATTAATTAAAATGCTGTCTACAACAGCTGTAAACTTCTGAAACTTAAATCAAATGTATCCTTTTAGGAAAATGATGCATGATTGAAATATAGACTATTAACAGCAACGTTAAAATCAACTTTATTTGGGGACATAGATAGAAATGTCATTTTTTATTTTCCTGATCACACTCATCTAATTTTAATGGTCCTAGACAACAGGAAGTTCTCATCTTGAATCATACATTGCTCTGCTTTACAAGGATAGTAAGAATGAGGGTAAAATTTTTTTCTATCAACTTGGTTCCATTAATGCCTAGAAAAAGAATTTATTTTTCCTCCCCTCTACCATCAGCTTAATAATAAATTATAGATGGTTGAAAGTGCAGAGGAAAACTGTAAAAAATTTCTCAGGACATAGCATCCAGCACAGCCCTACATGTATTGAAAACAAATGGACCCAATTATCTTAAGAAAGATAATTAGAACAAATCTACAATAGATTGTGAAGCATTGTTAACACTCCCTTCCCTCCAAGAAAATGCATCGTTTCACCCCTTATTTGTAGAATAAGCTCTACAACTTATAAATCATTTAAGGAGCTATATAATCTAAAATCAAGATTTATTTAATAATAACTGGTTTTATAATTGCTATAGTAGAAATTTTGGTATCAATGGAGAATTTCTCCTCCATCCCACAAAATTCTGTTATAATCACCAGGGTCAGATATGGGTGGGGGAGTGTGTTAACATAGGTAAAGTACCTAAGGTATAATAATCAAAATAATATTAATAAAATATGAATATGTTGATAATGAAAATAATGTTGTGATAATGAAAACTGCTATACAGTGAATACATAATATGTGTCAAGAACTTTATTGAGTCTTTACATTGGTAAACTTTTGAGTGTTTTAATTTCATGTTTAGCTAAAGATTTAAGGCTTTAACTTATTATATGATATAATAGCCACCCATACTAGCTTTGGAGCTAGAATATCTATTTGAATCCTGACCTAGTCATTCTCTATGAACTTTGTGACTTTGGAGAAGTTATTTAGTGTCATATCTATCAGTTTCCTTGTCCAAAAAATAATAGTAATAATATTTATGTAATAGAGTTGTTGGGATGTTCATACATATAAAACCCTTAGAAGGGGTCTAAAATGCATTATTATTCAATTAATGTTTTATTACTGTTGTTGTATCATTTTTATTATGTGCTACATTATAAGACATACAAATTAATACTATGCTTTTATTGATGAGACTCATAGATAATTGAGTAATTGCCCAATACCCCATAGTGAATAAATAGACTAGTGATATTCACCTTTCTCAGTCTTATCTCAAAGTTCATGCCCTTTCTGTGCTACACTGTCTTGCATAATATCAAGAAAGGCATTGACATATGCTGTCTGCTCAAATCTGTAGAATTCTGATTCTCATTACTCCGTACATACTGGGCAATCTATAGATCGATTCTTTTCTCTGTTAAATGGTGGGTCGGATTAAAGAAGTACTTCAAGCATCATTTTGTCTTTTTTTCTTTATGACTTGGAATGCTGTTTTTCATTTAGCCAAACAATTCTAATTAGTCTGCCAAAGTTCATTCCATATGCACAATTTTAAGCAGCTTATAGCTACCTCTATAAACTCTCAGCAATGCAGATGCTTTCACCAAAGGTATTCACATGCTTGGCCTGTGTTGCCTTGAAATATCCTGCAGCAGTGTAGAGGAGGAAAAGCACAACTCACTTCCTTGGGAACCACCAAATCAACTTGTAATTGATACACAAATTGGGTAATTTTCACCCATTCAATGTAAAGAAAGGAAAAAATTTAAGAATTGTTGCCACTTGGCAGTAATTTCTTTCTTGAACTGAAAGCAGTGGGGAAAGAACCTCACTCTAAAATTTTTTATACAGAAACCAGATTATACTTATAAAGAAAAGTGCTTCTTTTCTCTGTGGGTAACTACTTGATTTTATTAAATTGGCACTTGTTCTCCCTTTTCCTATTAAGTCACTCATCAGTTGGTAAACTGGGCTTATAACATATACGTCAAGTGAGAGCAGAAACCCAGAGCTGTTCACCACGGGCCTGACCTTACCAAATGTATCAAGTGACTCTACTGGACCATGATTCCATGAAGCACGGAGAGGGTGGCTAAAGAGAACTCTAGATGGCATTAGAGGTCTGAATTTACTTTTCCTTTTTGCCTGTTTTAACTGATTTAAGCTAACTCAGAACACTCTGGGGGTGAAGGCATATTTATTATTATCATCTTGTTTAACTAGAGAGAAAGAGAAGGGTAAGAGATGGAATTCTGGTTGTTTGCAGTGAAATGGGGGCTATAGCAAAGAACTACTGTCAGATAACTCCCTATGATATCAGTAAAGGTATACCTTATTAAGTGGAAGTTAAATAGTCCTCTTAAATTTTCTGTTGAGCAACTTGTATTCACATAAACAATTTTTTCAAACTGTTAAATATAAACAATCAAAGATACTTTTTTGATAGGCCATCCCAAAGGCAAAGGCTGATCCACAGAAACCTCCAGTAGGAAACAATGTTTTAAAAAATATCATGACTGTGCAAAAGAAGAAATACTTCATATGGGAAGTGTGAGTACTAAAATCATCACCTTCTCCCAGCCTGAACCAGTATAAAAGCTATATCATCTTCTTTTATCAACAAACCATGCCTCAACAAATACTTTTCCTTCTTTTTTCAGATACAAATCAAACATGGAAAAATGTTTTTCATATTAATGGATGCTTTTTGACAATTGCGAAAAGAAACTGTAAAGTGCAGTCTCCTCTATGACCATCTAGGTCCCAACTCATAGAAGCCGACATACATATATTCATTTAGAAAACAAATATTTTTGAACATCTCTATGCCAGATAGTGTTCTTGGGATCTGTGCTAGTTTGCTAATGCTGCCAGAATGCAAAACACCAGAGATGGATTGGCTTTTATAAAAGGGGGTTTATTTGGTTACACAGTTACAGTCTTAAGGCCATAAAGTGTCCAAGGTAACACATCAATAATCGGGTACCTTCACTGGAGGATGGCCAATGGTGTCCAGAAAACCTCTGTTAGCTGGGAAGGCACGTGGCCAGAATCTGCTCTAAGTTCTGGTTTCAAAATGGCTTTCTCCCAGGATGTTCCTCTCTAGGCTTCAGCTCCTCTTCAAAATGTCACTCTCAGTTGCTCTTGGGGCATTTGTCCTCTCTTAGCTTCTCCGGAGCAAGAGTCTGCTTTCAACAGCCATCTTCAAACTGTCTCTTATCTGCAGCTCCTCTCTCAGCTCCTGTGCATTCTTCAAAGTGTCCCTCTTGGCTGTAGTAAGCTCCCCCCTTCTGTCTGAGCTTGTACAGTCCTCTAGTAAACTAATCAAGGCCCGTACTGAATGGGCAGGGCCACACCTCCATGGAAATTATCCAATCAGAGTCATCACCCACAGTTGGGTGGGGCACATCTCCATGGAAACAACCTAATCCAAATGTACCAACTTAATCAACACTGATATGTCTGCCCTGATAAAATTTAATATGTTTTTTTCTGGGGGACATAATATATACAAACTGCTACAGTGTCCCAGGATATATTAACAAAAAAACAGACAAAAACAACTGTCCTCCTAGAGATTGCATAAGGGAAAGAAACTGACAATAAACAATATACATAACAAACAAATTATATAGTATGTTGGTAGGCAAAAGCCCCATTGGGGAAATACAGCAGTTAAAATAGGATCAGGGTGCGTGGTGTGTGTGTCATGGAAGCAGAGGGGGAAATGAAAAATCAGAAAGTCCTTATGAAGAAGGCAGCATTTGAGTATATATTTGAATGAGGTGGAGAGTTAGTCATAGCAATACCTAGAAAATATAAATTATTTAAGGTAGAAAGAATAACCAACACGGAATACCTAAAACAGGACATATCATGTTCATGAAATGTCAAGGTGGCAAGTTTTGCTTTTGCACAGCTACAAGAGGAAAAGGAGAAAGAGAGTAGAATATAGTAGAAGAGTGGCAAGGCAAATAAGGTGACATGGGTGCTACCTGGCCATTTTGATAATTTTGACTTTAACTATAAAAAGGAGTGTCATTGAAGTGACCCGAGGAGCAGAATAACATAAGTAGACCTATGTTTTATAAAGGTCATTCCGGATGCTGAGTGTTGAAGGGGGTGGGGGGCAGGCCAGTGGAGACTGGGAAACTTATGAAGAGGGTAGAAAGAAAAGGTCAAAATTGAAATTTATGTTGAAGGAAGAGCCAACAAGCATTTCTCATGCATTATACTTGGGATATAAGAGAAAGAGGGAGGCTAAGGATGATTCCAACGTTTTGGTGGGAACAAATGTTAAGGGTGCATTGCCGTGGGCTGAATTGGGAAGGCTAAGGGTAGAGCAGCTATAGAAGGGGAGGGGAAGGGAGGGGAGGAGAGGGGGAGGGAGGGATCGAGAGTTCAGTTTTAACTGAGTCAAGTTTGAAATGTCTCCTAGATATCCAGGTGGAAAAATCAAGTAGGCAGACTGAGGTGACTTTGAAGTTTAGGAGAGAGGTAAGAGCGAGGTAACAGTGTTTTCAGTATACTGATGATTTTTTAATATATGATAATGGATTACCTCAGCAGGAAAGTGAGTATAGATGGGCAAGTTTCCAAACACAAAATTCAGGGTTATTCCAACTTAAGATATTAGAGAGAAGTAGAGAAGAAAGCAAAGGCTATTGAGAAGCAGGTGTCAGTAAGATAGGAGGAAAACTGAAAGAAGAGCACTTACTGGCATGCCAGGGAAAGAAAGAATATAGAGGCAGAGAGAGTGATCAATGCTGTCAAAGGCTGCTATGCTGCCAATGGGTCAAATAAAATGAGGACTGAGAACTAACTACATATGTAGGAAGATCAGCTCTGCAAATTCCATTATTGGAACTCATTCATCCTTTCCATATATCTCCATGGGAGAATATTTTACCTCCCTTTTACTGTAATGTTAAATGGGGAAGAAAAAAAAATTAAGACTTGACTTCCAAGTGCTTCAACCAAAATTATGTAGGGGGAGATTTATGGAAAAATAGAAATAGTTGATTTCACAATATGTGGATTATTTCTTCCTTATTTTGCTTACAATTTTTCTTTATTATCATTATCATTATTTTAATAAAATAAATGTGTTCCCATTGTTCCAATGGGCTTCCAGTTAAAATGTCCATTGTAATGAATGTGCTCTTCCTAGCAATTTGTAAACCTGCTTGCCTACTTTCTAGCTTCAATGGTTCCCTTTTCTTGATATTTTCCAAATTACTTCACATAGCTCCCAATGTCCTCCATATTCTAGCTACTTAGCTCTCACCACGGTATTCTTCACATTTTATGGATCTAACTACACAAAATGTCTACATTACGTTTCCTGAAATAGCCTTGTGCTCTTTCTAAGTTCCAGGTCTTTGCAAAATCTGCTGCTTTCATTGTCAGCTTAGTTTCAACCTATTAGTCAACAGCCTTGCCATCTCTCCCTCCTGGAAGACTCCTTGGACATGCAAAATTAGGGTAGGCTTTTTTCACAGGCCCAAACCCACTGAAGTTCTTCCTTCTCTGGGAATCCTCCAGACAGCAGAATTTCATCCTAAACCTTCGTGGTAAAGGGTCTGACTCATTTCCTTAACTAGAATAAGGGTCTACACAACCATCCTTTCAAAAGAGGGAAAATATCTTCTTTGCCTCTAGGCGATAAGACTGCAATGGTTACTTTCAGTGAAACTATGGGTAATTAACTCTTCTGAGGAAGATGGTACATGTATTTTTAGTTTGCGTTTCACCCATCTCATTAGAGAGATGGAGAAAAAATAACAAGCATAGATTTGATCAAAAGAGAGACACCCCTCTATTAGGGCAACCCATTTATATTAGTTTCCAGGCTGCCCAAACAAATACCATGCAATGGGCTGGCTTAACAGGAATTTATTGGCTCACGATTTCAGAGGCTGGAAAGGCTTGCTCCCTCTGGGGATCACTATCTTCTGGCTGACCGGCAATCTTTGGGGTTCTTTGGCTTTTCTGTACATGGCTGATTATGCTCCCTTGTCTTCAATTCCCTTAGCTTCCAGCTTCTAATTGCTCTCAGTGGCTTCTCTCTCTATGGCATTTTTTATAAGGCCTCCAGTAATACAATTAAGATCCATCCTGATTCAGTTTTCTAGGGCACATTACTTCAAGCCACTTCATCACCAGCATTTTGTGCCTTTTACATCTTTACACTTTGATCAGCAACCTGACTTGAACATAGAAGGAGCTCAATAGATATCTGTAAGCATATTATGTCTGGAATGCTGCTAAGCCCATTCATTTTCAAAGAGCTTTATAGGCATATTAACTTCACTTTCAGATCAGATAATGCACCAAGGGGATCATATCTAGGCCAGGAAAGAGCATGGCTGTCCCTGATGGCACAGTTCTGGCACCAGGATTACCTCTGTGTACCTCTCTGGACTGCTGATAAGTGGAATGAATATTGAAAGTAAATAGGTTTAGATTGTGCTGGCAGTGCTGCACAGGGGAAAATTACACAGCCCATTACTTACCAATTCCAGGTACTTGCTGATGTTGTTGGAGACTTTTTCTTTCCTCAGCATCAGCACACAATAAAACTAGTATTACCCAATCAGGAATCTCAAAGAAAAAGTATATGTTAACTTGACTCCCAAATACCATCAGGAAAAATAAGCAGAATTATTTTCTTGTCTGTATATAGGTATACACTGATTTGGAGTATATATGAAAATAGTCTTAGAACCTAGGCTTTGAGAATAGATGTTCATTTGTAAGTAATAATACTTCTTCAGGAATATGAATCCATATATTATTTCCATTTTATAATGAAATCAGAATATGTAGCCATGCTATTTAATAATTCCTAAAATCTTCAAAGTGATAACATTTAATATATTTTCAATATATTATTTACGTAGAACATACACAACAAACATAGATATTAAATTCTATATAATGAATAATCACAATGTTTTTATAGAAAAAATATCTCTACTTTAACAAGGCCCACAGTAAATACAGTCAGATTTTTACTTTGACTATGGCTGATACTTGTATAACTAAAGCTGCTTTTAAAATTCATCTTTCCATATATTTTGTTTCCCAATTTTTCTAAAGTGAAAGTGCATTACTTTTATTATATTTGCAAAATTGTCCTCAAGTTGACATTTTAGGAATTTTCACTATGAGTTGTTTAAAATGTTACAATGCTTTTGTTGGTGATTTTAGAATATCTCCTTTTTCCTTATTCAAGTAAAAATTTTCAAAGAAAGTAATTATATGGATAAAAAAATTACTCCAGACATCATCTTTCACTTCTATCTCTGTAGAGTGGTTAAGGTTGAATAGCAAAATGGCTTTATGAGCTAACACGTAATTGCTACAAACTTCAGAAATGCCTTTTCTCATTATCTCCCTGAGACATCTGTCAATATTTATCTGGTAATAGACTCAGCAATCATCCTCAGTAAATAAAATATCAGATCCAAATACATGTACCCTTTAAGCAATTAAAGCCATGCTTAGGGGTAGAATATTAGCATGGCAATTATTTCAAATACCCTTATTTATACTCTTTCCTTCACAAAAACTAATGGGTGGTAAAAGGACGTTCATCAGTTTTCCCCTCACTGTCAAACCACACTATTATTGATGTCTGTGAGATGTTTAAGTGAAAGCAAATGCTAGAATAAACAGGACTCCAGTTTCTAAAAGTAAGGCTAAAATCAAGGTCAGTTGCTGGTAATAAATCAAAACAAAACTGTGAACTCACATTGTAGCCATCTGCTTTCTGTGACCTTAGTAGAAACTGACTCTATTTTCTTGCTAGTTGCTAAGTGGGTTATGATACCTATTAGTCTTTGACTTACTAGTTGATAAACTGAAGAGGTTACTGAAACTTGTTGACACTTATATAAAGCATCTGTAGGATGGGAGGATAACATACACTTTATATAAATTGGAGAGAGTATTTTTAATTAAATTTATAAAGTACTCAGCAATAATGCCCAACACAAATAAGTTTTCAATACACATTAGATAGATCAGTAAATATTAGTAACAGAAACTTCAAGAAAATGGAAGGCACTCAATAATTATTTAAAGGCAATCTCATCTATTCTATATGATGATGATGATGATTTTAATCAAATTGTGAAATGTTCTCAGCATTTTGGGCAAATTTTAGGCATATGGAGGTGTGGATTCTAACCCATGAATATATTCCTGAATGATGTGTAGTTTTTGAAATTTTCTCCTTCTCTATACACATGAAAAAAATGGTAGGTGGGAGATGTGAAGTATAAAAATGCAAGGTGTTACAGAAAAATGTACAATAAAAGAATTGTGATAAAATCCTGCCCCGTTTATCTACTGGCTTTTGTTACATATTTGAATTTTCAGGCCTTACGTGAAAATAACAGATAATAATACCAACTTCACATTGTTTTTGAGAATATTTAATGAACTAATGGATGGGGCAAGTATCTGTTAATAAATGAAGAGCTTGTTCCCTACTAAAACTCTTAACATCCTTCAGCATTAAAATATAAAACTGTCTTCAGAAACTAGTCCAAATTTCTATAATATTATGAAAGAGAGAACAGTTGGTTATGCATACATAGTCATTTATACATAAAATTTCAACAATGCCAATCTGAAGGATTTCTAAGGGAGAGAAATAGAAGTGGCATGTGACTGAATATTCATATTTTATGTAAGTAAATGTAAATGGTTATTATCTAGGGATATTAAGGCAATGAGAACAAAACAGCAATTTATTAAGTATTGATAATATAGCTTTCAAGAGGCTTAAATTTTAATAACTTTATACCATATTGGTCATTGTTTTTATAACACTGCATATAATGTCTCAAAAATAAATGTAAGTAAGAATAGATTCAAACAATGGTAATTTCTCAGGGGAACATGTACAGAGATTATATTCTGAAGTAAAGTGGTAGTTATATCTCTATGGTGCTTTCCACAAGACACAACAAATTACGTATGGAACTTATTTTTAATATACTAGATGAAGAAGCAATTGCTTTAGACAAAAAAAGACTAAAATCAGTAATAAGGTATCATGTTAAACAAATCAAGAATACTGGAATTTTTTATTTCCCCTGTTTGTTGACTCAGTTTTATCATTTGCATATAAATATAATGTGAATTTAAACAAAGATGATGAAGTTGAGTTCTACCTTTTTCCCATATGAAAAATAATATACAGATAGCTCTCACTGGAATATGCAGCATAAGATTATGAACTTATACTCTAAAGTCTGAAGAAAAATTCTTAGCATCCTATGAACCATATATGTGATTTTTTTGTCTCTTCTCAAATGTAAGATAAAGCTCTTTTCCAGATATCACAATCCCGAATCCCACACCTCACAACAGTGAAGGAGCAGCAAACTCCAAACTTCATAAACAAACTATTACACAGTGATTCTCTAATAGAAAACCACAACATAGACTTGAATCATAAATTCTTCATGGATGTGTTATTAAGTTATGAATCTGTAAAACTTAGTTTTGCTAAACAGTTGTCATTATATATAAGAGATTATTCAATGTACTGGAGCCCAAGAAACATCTTGTTGAAAGAAAAAAGAAAACATGACAACAACAACAAAATACTAGTATCTGATCAGTAGAACAGGTTGAATTAACCTGAGACTGACTTCCTGCTCATCAGTCGTTATAATCACTGTGACAAATTTGACATCAAATCAGAAAAATTAATTAATATGCATTTGAATAACCTCAGAATCTTGTTAAAACACAGATTCTGATTCCACAGTTCTGGTGGCTTCACTTCTAACAGACTCCCAGCAAATGCCCAAGCTGCTTGCCTTGGAACACACTGTGAATAGGACAGCTCTATCTTAGTGCTGTCCGTTAACCATTTTTGTGATGATGGAACTGTTCTACACCTGTACTGTCCAAAGTGGTAGTCACTAGCTACATATTATTGATCTCTTGGAAAGTTTCAACTGTGACTGAAGAAGTGAATTTTTAATTTAATATAAATTTAAACTTAAATAGCCACATGAGGACAATGGCTATGGTATTGAAAGCATAGGTCTAGATATTCAAGTAATTATGTCTCCAAATATTAAGAGACTATATTCATAGCAATAAAATTATCTTTCCACACAGCAACTCAGGGTAATAATTACTGACTTATTTAGTGCTGATTTGTGTTTATCAATCTCTTCAAATGTGGCTCAAAAATTTCACTAACCAAAAGTGTGAGATAGTACTTCTACTATATCAAAATGAAATAGTGATTATGAGCAGCCCTAAAGCCAGCCTGCATAGTTTCAAATCTGTACTAAGTTACAGTTTTAATTTCCTAAGCTGTTCAAAGCAAATGCCATGATATAAGGTGGATTAAACAATGGCCATGTATTTGCTCATGGCTTTGAGGCCCAAAAAATGTTCAAGTCAAGGCATCATCAAGACGATGCTTTCTTCCTGAAGATCAGCTGCCAGCAATCCTTGGCTCGCCTGTCAGATGGCAAGGCACATGGCAGCATCTGTTGGTCTCTCCATTCTCTTCCAGGTTTTGCTGCTCTCAGCTTCTTGCTTCCATGATTTTCCCTCTCTTTGTCTGAATTTCATTCTTGTAAAGTACTCCAATAAGAGGATTAAGACCCACCCTGGGCCATGCCTTAACTAAAATAACCTCAACAAAAGGTCATACTTAGGGATAACTTCTGGGGAAGATGGCAGAGTAGGGAGCTCCAGGATTCTGTCATCCCACCAAAACAACTATTAAAGAGGCAAGAACTGTCTAAAACAGCTATTCTGAAACACCAGATTCCAGAAGAACACTGTACAGCATTGAGGGAAAAGTGGGAGTAAGAGGATGATAAAGTACGGTAAAGAACTGTAAATTTCTTTCTCCACACAGAGGCTGATAGTGCCTATCCAGCTTTCTCATGGCAGAGTGCTGCAGAGTCCAGTCCATGACTAGCTTATGATGACAGAAAAGGCCATAAAGATCCTTTTCCCAAAGAACAGGGGTGGACATAGCCTGTCACTGATCATAGCTTTTGATTAGTGAATTGGGATCACTGGCCAGCTCTGAGTACAACCATTCTTTCAACCCTGCCCCTAAAATGGTGGAGGCAGCCTTTGTTTCAACCTTCTCAGACAAAGGTGGAGGTAATGAAGATTTAAAGATGCAGCACTTCCTTAGGGCTGCAAGGGACAATTAGCTGAAGTCCTGTATTTTCTGGCAAGTCCAGGAAATCTCAGATTGGCAAGCCATCAGAGAAATGTTTGAAACCCTTCCTGATTCTGTCCCCAGGACACTTTGGAGCTGATCTGTACTCAATCTGTGGGTCCCTGGCCCTATTTTGGCTAGGAAAGCCTGATTTGGGAAAGTTCTCTCTGGAGTGACCCTTTCCCCAGAATTTGCCCTCTAAGCAAAGCAGCATAAGACAATGAACGGGGTATAAAACATATAAAGACAGTCAGTCTGGGACAAAGTCCTGCCAGCATCAAACTCCTGGAAAAGGGAAGACTGTCTCCCAGGAAACAGAGTTGTCAACCAAACTCTTACAAACAGGGAAAATCCAAAACAACTAACGAGCAAAAATGAAGGACAAGACAGAGGTCCACAAAGACAGGGAGAGCCCTGCACTCTGCATTTACCTTGGGCAGACTTCCTGATAGGAGGATTGAAGCTCAAGATAATCTCTGTCTTATTACTAGTTGTTTGTAAAATGAAGAAACAGGTATACCAGGGAGTAAATCTCAGTGTTAACATTTAAAAATTTTAAAAGGTATAGTGTGCAAGAAAAGAGTATAAGCCAAAGAAGCGGGAAATCAAATGATGGCCCATCCAAAGGAAGAGGATAAAAATCCATAAATACCAATGAATAAGATGAGAATGTGGATGTACTGAACAAAGCCTTTAAACAAATGATCTTAAAAATGCTCAAGAATATGAAGAGAAAGAACTAAAGGATATTCAGAAAACAATGAATGAACAATATGAAACTCTAAGTAGAAAGATAGAAATTTTAAAAAGGAACCAAAGGCAGAACTTCTGGAGTTGAAGACCACAGTAATTGAAATGAAAAATGTCCAGGAGGGTTTCAAGAGCAGATTGGAGTGGCAGAAGAAAGAATCAGTGAACCTGAAGACAAGACACTTGAAATGTGTCAGGCTAAGGAGCCAAAAGAAAAAGAAATAAAAAAGCAAAGTAAACCTAAGACAGCTATGGGACACAAACAAGTGCACCAATATATGCATATGGGAGTCCCAGAAGGAGAAAGGGAGAAAAAGACAGAAAGAATAGTCAAAGAAATATTGACAGAGAACATCCCCAACTTGGCAGAAGTCATGAAAATGCACAACCAATAAGCCAGAGAACAGGATGAACATGAAGAAAAATACACCCCATCATATATTGATTTGACTATCAAATACAAAGAACAAAGAGAATTTTGAAAGCTGCAAGAGAAAAGCAATGTGTTACATGCAAGGGAGTAACAATTGGATTGATTGCCAATTTCTCAGAAGAAACCATGGAGCCAAGAAAGCAATGGGTTGAAATAGTTTAAAGTGCTGAAGGAAAACAACTACCAATCAGAATTTTATATTCGGCAAGACTCCCTTTTAAAAATGAGGGTGATGACCATCTTGGGATTGAGAACATCTTGAACCAAAAGAGGGATTGCAAAATGAAATGAAATAAAGTTTCAGTTGCCTTAGAGATTCCAAATGGAGTTGAGACGTCACTGTGGTGGGTGTTCTTATGTACTATATAGATAACCCTTTTAGGTTTTAATTGCATTGGAATAGCTAGAAGTAAATACATGAAACTATCAAACTGCAACCCAGTAGGCCTTGACTCTTGAAGCTGATTGTATAGCAATGTAGCTTACAAGGGTTGACAATGTGATTGTGAAAAGCCTTGTGGATCACATCCCCTTTATCCAGTGTATGGATGGAATGAGTAGAAAATGGGGACAAAAAACTAAATGAAAAATAGAGGAGAGGGGGAGTTAATTTGGTGTTCTTTTTTATTCTTACTTTCACTTTTTCTGGTTCAAGGAAAATGTTCAAAAAATAGATTGGGGTGATGAATGCACAACTATAGGATGGGTACTGTGAACAAATTGATTGTATACCATGGTATGATTGCATGGCATGTGAATATATCTCAATAAAATTGAATAAAAAATAATATGACAAGTTGCAGAATCACTCTTTTAGGCCACCTGGCATAGTTAAAAGCATGGATATTGGGATCATTTCCTGAATTAAAATTCAGGTTCTGCTAAATACTGTTGTGAAACCTTGAGAAAGTTGCTTTGTCTCTCTGGCATTCGGGTGTTTAATCTCTAAAAATGGGCATAGTAATAAGACCTATCTTACAGATCATGGTGAGAAATTAATTGAGTTAATATTTTTAAAGCATTTATAATAGTGTTGACTGATATATAGCTTGCCATATTTTTATTATTTGTTAAGTAATAGTCATTCAACGAATGTTTATTGAATGCGTATATTCCGGGTACTGTTTTAAGTTCTAACAATATGGCAGTGAATATACTTATAAAATAAACAAACAACAACAGAATAAAAAAAAGGTGGGTGAAATTAAGACATTCTCATATAAACAAAACCTGAGGGATTTTATCAACACTAGACCAGTCCTATAAGCAATATTAAAAAGAGTTCTTCAGACTGAAAGGAATGACATTAGACAGTGGTCCAAAGCAGCATAAAGAAATAAAGACCTGCAGTAAGGTAACCATTTGGGTAATTTTAAATACCAGTATTACCATATTGTACTATGTGGCATGTGACTCCACTTCTTACTTCCTACAGGTGCTAAACTGTAAAAGCATAAATGATAAATCTAGGTTTCTTTGCATACAATGTACAAAGATATAAGTGGTAACAAGCACAAAAAAATTGTGTGGGGACAGGGTGGTATAGGAAAATTATGTGCATTCTAGTGAAGTTAATTAGGTGTCAACCGAAATATGATTGTTATATATTTAGGGTGCTAAATCTTGGCCCCATAGTAACCACAAAGAAAATAAATGAAAAATGTATCCAGATAGAAATGAGAAGTCATTCAATATGGTACCAAACAAAATAATCAAATAAATATAAAAGTAGTCATTAACAGAAAAGTGAGGGTCATGAAAGATATATGACTTACAAAGTCTAAATAGCAAAATGGTAGAAGAAAGTCCTGTATTATCAGTAGTCAATTTAAATGTAAATTGACTAAATTCTGCATTTTAAAGGCAGAGACTGGCAGAATGGATGAAAAAGCAGGACCCAACTATATGCTGTCTGCAAGTGACTTGCCTTAAAGTCAAAATACAATTAAGTTGAAGGTCAAAGGATGGAAAAAAATACACAATGCAAGTAATAATCAAAAGAAAGCTGGGGTGACTATATTAATATCAAATAATATAAACTGTAAGTCAAAAACAGTTATGAGGGACAAAGATAGTCATATTTTTGATAAAGGGATAATTAAACAGGAAGATGTAACAGTTATAAATTTATATATGCACCTAACACCAGAACCCCAAAATACATGAAGTGAAAACTGACACATTAGGAGGGAGAAATTGATGGTTCTACACTAATAGTACGAGAATTTAACAGAGCACTCCCAATAATGTATAGAATATCTAGTTAGAAGATCCATAAGGAAGTATAAGACTTGAATGATACTTTAAACCAACAAGACCTAATAGACATATATACAACACTGCATCAGGTAAAACAGAATGCACATTCTTCTTGAGTGCACATGGATCATTCTCCAGGACAGACCATATGTTGGTCACAAAACAAGTCTTGGCAACTTCAAAAATATTGAAATCATACAATATATATTCCCTGATGACAAGGGAATAAAACTAGAAATCAATAACAGAGAGAGAGTTGGAAAATTCACAAATATTTGGAAATCAAACAACATACTCTTAAAGAACAAATGGGTTAAAGAGGAAATTAGAAGCAAAATTAGGAAATGCTTTGTGGTGAATGAAAATGAAAATACAATATATCAAAATTTATCAGATGCAGTGAAGGCAGTAATGAGAGGGGAATTTATACCTCTAAATACTTACATTAAAAAAGAAGAGAGACTTCAAATCAGAGACCTAACCTCAAAACTGGAAGAACCAGAAAAAGAAGAGCAATCTAAACCCAAAATGAGGAGAAGGAAATAAAAAAAAAAAACTTAAAGCAGACATACTTGAAACAGAAAACAAACAAACAAACAAAAAAACCCATAATAGAGTGAACCACAAAATCAAAAGTTTGTTATTGAAAAGGCCAATAAAATCTACAAACTTTTAGCTAGACTTACACATTTAAAAACAGAGAGGATACAAATAACTAAAATCAGAAGTGAAAAGGAGGACATTACTACTGAACTTGCTGAAACAAAAAGGACTATAAGAGGGTACTATGAACAACTATATGCCAATAAATCAGAATACCTAGAAGAAAGAGAGAAATTCTTAGAAACATACAAACTACTTACATTGACTCAAGAAGAAATAGAATACCTCAACAAACCAAATACCAGTAAAGAGATTGAATCAGTAATCAAAAACCTCCCAACAAAGTGAAGCCCAGGACCAGATGGCTTCAAGAGGAATTCTACCAAACATTCCAAGGAAACTTAACTCCAATTCTTCTCAAACTCTTCCAAAAATTTGAAAAGAGAGAACACTCTCTAACTCATTCTACAAGGCCAATATCACCCCCATACCAAAGTCAGATAAAGATACCATAAGAAAAGAGAACTACAAATCAATATCTCTTGTGACTATAAATGCAAAACTCCTCAACAAAATACTAGAAAACCAAATCAGCATATGAAAAGAATTACACACCATGATCAAATGGAATTTATTCCTTGTATGTATTGTTGGTTCAACATAAGAAAATCAATTACTCTGATGCACCACATTAACAGAATGAAAGGGAAAAAAAATCACATGATCATATCATTGATGCAGAAATGCATTTGACAAAAACCAGCAACTGTTCTTTATAAAAGAAACTTAGAAAATTAGGCATAGAAGGAAATTTTCTCAACATGATAAAGGGCATATATGAAAAGCCCACAGTTAACATCTTACTTAATGGCAAAAGACTAAAAGATTTTCTTCTAAGATTAGGAATAAGACAAGGATGCCCACTGTCACCAGTGTTACTCAACATTGCTAATTGCCTGAGCAATTAGCAATAAATAAATAAATATAAGACATCCAAATTGGAAAGGAAGAAGTTAAAAATTCCCTATTTGCAGATGATATGATCCTATATCCAGAAAATCCTGAAAAATCCCAAACTCCAAGAGCTAATAAATGTATTCAGCAAAATTGTGAGGTAACAGGATTGACACCCCCAAATCAGTAATGTGTCTATACACAAGCAATGAGCAATCAGAAGAAGAATTCAAGAAAAAATTCCATTCAAAATGGCAACTAAAAGAATCAACCATCTTGAGATAACTCTAACCAAAGATGTAAAGGACTTATATACATAAAACTACAAAACAGTGCTAAATAAAATTAAAGAAGACTTAAATAAATGGAAGGACAATCCTTGTTCATGGATTAGAAGACTAAATATATCATTAATTTGCCAATCCTATCCAAAGCAGTTTACAGATTCAATGCAATAGCAATCAAAATTCCAAAAACCTTCTTTGCAGAAATGGAAAGGCAATCATCAAATTTATATGGAAGGGTAAGGGTCCCCAAATTGCTAAAGCCATCTTGAAAATGGAGAATGAAGTTGGGTGACTCACATTTCCCAATCTTAAAACTTATTACAAAGACATAATAATCAATATGACATGGTACTGACACAAGGACAGACATGTAGACCAATAGAATCAAATTGAGAGCTCAGAAATCAACCTGCACATTTATGGCTAACTAATTTTTGACAAGGTGGTGAAGACCACTCAATTGGAAAGAATAGACTCTTCAACAAATGGTGCTTGGAAAACTGTATATCACTTCCAAAAAATAAAAAGAAAGAGGACCCCTACCTCAGACCATATACAAAAATCAACTCAAAATGTAAAAGCTAGAACTATCAAACTCTTAGAACAAAATGCAGGGAAGCAAGGACCTTGTGTTAGGCAAGCATTTCTTAGAATTCACACCAAAAGCACAAGCAACAAAAGAAAAAAATGATAAATGGGACCTCTTTAAAATTAAAAACTTTTGTTCCTCAATGGACTTTATCATGAAAGTCAAATGTCAACCAATAAAATGGGAGAAAATATTTGGAAATCACATATCTGATACAGGTTTGATATCCAGAATATATAAATAAATCCTTTAACTTAAACAAAAAAAGACAAACAACCTAAATAAAAAATAGACAAAAGACTTGAACAGACATCTCTTCAAAGAAGATATACAAATGGCCAGAAAACACATGAAAAGATGCTCAAATCATTAGCCATCAGGGAAATATTAGATTGTAAATATTGTGCAGAATAAATATTTTTTTAAAAGTCTAAATTTTTAGAACTATACTACACAAACATTGAACCCTAACTTAAACCATGGACTTTAATTAATAGTACAATCATAAAAATGTGCCATCATCAGTTTTAACAAATGTTCTACACCAATGCAAGGTATTGGTGGTGGCGTGGTATATGGGAATCCTGTATTTTATGCATGATTGTTTTGTAAACCCATAACTTCTCTAGTGGAAAAAAAAAAAAAAAGACTACTTACAATTGGTTCATATCCACAGTAATAGACTAAGTGTAAGAACATGTTTTTCTGGGGTACATAGAGCTTCAAACCACCACAGCTACATTTTTAGAAGGTTTGTGACCTTGCATTAGGTATTTAGCCACTTGGTAACTCAGCTTATTCATTTGTTAAAGAGGGAGAAATGATAGCACTATTATTGTGAAAATGAAAATTTAATTAGCAACTACAGATTTTATTTCTATAACCATAGATTGTTTTTGTCTGTTGTAGAACTACTTATAAATGGAATTATATGTGCTCATTCTTTCTTCTTTCATTCTGAGAATACTTGTGAGGTTCATCCTTTGGTGCTTAGTACTCAATTGTATGATGATGACAGTCTGTTTTCCCACTCTCCTGCTGATGGGCAATTGGGTTGTTTTGGTTATTATGAATGAAGTGGCCATAAATATTTTGATACCAGGCATTTGTAAGCATATGTTCTCATTTCATTTGGATAAATACCTAGGAGTATAAACTTTGGGTCATAAAGTTTAACTTAAGAAAAGGCCAGTTTTCCGAAGTGTTGGGAGACATTCTTCCACAGGCCTTTCACATTTTGTCGTGTCTTATTAGCAGAGGCACTGACTGTCTTTGTTCTGAACTATTGTTTTAATGTTTTACATGGAACAAATTTGGAAGATAGAGACAGTGTCCACTTCTGGAGATCAAGCAGGTTTGTTCCCTGTTTAGTATAGTAACGACAATGTCTCCCTCCAGAACAAAAGTCAGTCATGCTTACTCTCCATTGTAAAAGATTCAGGATCCCTAAGCACATGGTTTCTCTCCTCTCTCTGCTCCACTGCATGTGCAGTTATTACTTGGTCCTCCTTTGGGAAATGCTCCTTTGTGGAAACTGGGGCTCAGGGAACCAGCACAGATGCTGATACTCTGGCTACTGCCTTTTCTGTAATAAACCATCATTTATCTCTCACTCAGTTTTGTGTTTTCTTCCAGCATCCATGAAATTGTGGCAAACTCACTTGTTAGCTTGGAAGTTGGACAATATCTCAGACAATAAACAGGTCTTCCAGTTGGGCAACAAGGATTGGATGCTGACAGAGACATGGCTTTCTAGTAAAGCAAGGATGAAAAGACTTGCAGGCAATTTAATAAAGTTAGAGGGAAGTCCATGGAATTGGTAGCAAACATCTTTAATTATATGGTCAACATTTACGCTTATGAGGAGGCACTGGTGAGGAATCAGGTTTAAAACTGGCTGCCCCAATGGGGCCCTGGTTTTTGTTACCTCTCCTCTAATAGGGTTCTTCCTTGCCAATCTGGTAATCACTCTCAGGTTTATCCCACGGTGATGATTAATAAGAACATTAGTGCTAGATGGAGAGAAGCTTTCACCCCCTTTCAGACCATATTTACAGAGAAAAACACCTACACTGACATTGAAAGGAAGAAATTCCATGACCACTCTGGACCTGAAATAGGCTACTTGTTGAATCTGGCTGGTTGCTTGGGAGATGACAGGATGGAAGCACATTATACTTTTTAAGAAAGAATGGCAGCAGCTGAGCGCCCCCAGCAGAGCTACCCAGACAGGACACATAAAGGTCTTGCAGTTTGTTTGCCAATGGGTCCTTGGGGCTATTAGGAAGATTTGGCCCTCTGAGAGAGATTTCCCTGAAGCATAAAAAAAAACAAAAACATAAACCAAACAGCCTTGGGAAATCATAGATGGGGCGTTAACTGGTATTCAAGCTCATACTAGCCTGTTTGGGTTAAAATGCTAATAAAAGTGATCCAGTGGAAAATGAGAAAGCAACTCAAAGAAATTTATGTAAATTATCATGGCCAAGCCTGAAACCTTAAAAAAACTTTCCTCATTCTTATATTGAAATGGGGCAAAAACAGTGTGCCGGTTTGAATGTATTGTGTCCCCCAAATGCCATTATCTTTGTAGTCTTGTGTGGGGCAGAAGTTTTGGTGTTGGTTAGATTTGCTTGGAGTGTGCCCCACCCAGCTGTGGGAGATAATTTTGATGAGATGTTCCCATGGAGGCGTGGCCCCACCCATTGGGGGTGGGCCTTGATCAGTGGAGCTACATAAATGAGCTGACTCGGGGTGGGGTGGGGAGGAAATGAGTGCAGCTGGGAGTGATGTTTTGAAGAGGAGCAAGCTTGCTAGAGAGGAACATCCTGGGAGAAAGCCGTTTTGAGGCCGGAGCTTTGGAGCAGATGCCAGTTGCCTTCCTAGCTAGTAGAAGTTTTCCAGACGCCATTGGCCATCCTCTGGTGAAGGTACCTGATTGCTTGGACACTTTGTGGCCTTAAGACTGTAACTGTGTAGTGAAATAAACCCCCGTTTTATAAAATCCTGTCCATCTCTGGTGTTTTGCATTCTGCAGCATTAGCAAACTAGGACAAACAGATACCCAAGTTTAACATGGACTCCTTACAAATGAGTCAATGCTATGTGATTCAAGATTTATCCAACAAAGGTCACAAACTTCCTGGCCCCAGACAGAAAGCATTGTAACGGTGGCTGCTGAATCAAGGGCTCCTCAAAGCTGTAATAGCTAGTATCGATAATGATGAACTTGCTGAAGGATAGACTTCGGTGATTTGCTTGGGAATGATATGTGCAGCTACTGCACCACTCAAAAGTAAAGTAAATGTGCATTGCTTAGTGGTGTGGAACCACTCTCTGCCTCCAAGCAACATAACTCCTTCCTCCTCTACTCCCACCTTAGGTGCTTTAAGGAGAAAGACAATTAGGGAGGGGGGGAGAGGCATGGTCTCTGTTTCCTAAAAGGAACCAAAGGCCATATGCACTCATCCAAGTATGCTGTGAAACTTCAAGCAGGGAAGGACTCAAACTTTGTGGTTCTGGTGGGCTCAAGCACCCAAGTAAACATCCTCCCTGGTCCTATGTGGGGACGTTTCTCTCAAATCAACTGATGGATTCTGGAGAACTTTCACTGTGAAGAAGGAAAGTTCACCAGACCCTGAGAGAGGCCCTTTGGGACAATTAAATGATTTTTTAAAACAAATTTGTGATTCTACTACTGATGTCTTATTTCTATTAATGTTTTACATGTTTGTACTATGAATGCTTATAAAACTCAGGAGAGGAATTCTTTGTACAGCGACTGTCTCATTTAGACAACAGTTAGTGGGACATATAAATCACTCCCCAACCCGTCTCCATATCCTCACAATGGTGATCCAATGGAAACAATGTAGTATCCAGGAGAAGAAATCCCTGTGAGAAGAAATCACTGCCTTGATTAAGGACTTAAAGGCAGCAGGGGTAGTAAGAGATGCAATATCTCACTACAACAGTCTTGCATGGCCGTGGCTAAAGAAAATGAGAGCCAGGGTCTCACAGTGGATAACCACTGAATGAGTTCAGTTCTTGCCATCGTCCCAGCTGTTCCAAATATTGTGACTGTAATTAAATCTGTTGCACTGACAGAAGGCAATGGTATGCTGTCTTGGACATTGCCATCATTCTTTTCTACATCAATGACACCAAAGGACCAATGACAATTTGCATGCATGTGGCAAGGATTCTAATATATGTTTGAAACATTTATTTCAATATCCATTCAATGCACATTTAAAAGTCTCAGAGCTTCGTCTTTTTGTTTGTTTGTTTGCAGGGGGTTCTGGCTGTTATAAGGAAACCATGACCCTCTTTGAGAAATTTCCCCGAAACAGAAGAAAACAACTTTGTGAAACCATAGATGAAACATCGACTAGCGTTCAGGCTTTTACTGGCTTGGTCAGGTACCAAGGGATACCTAACTCCCTGACATTTGTCACCTGTGTCGCAGTTAGCATTTAATATGAATGTCTCTTCCCTCTGATGTCCAAAGTTTTTTACTGTATAGATGATGCTCTGTCAGTTGACAAGTCAGGCACCTCATTCTAAGAATGCCCTAAGTGCATTATCATAGCTCCACCATCAGGAGTACTTTATAAACCCTGAAAAATTTCAGGGGTCTCCTTCAAGCCCCCAACCCCTGCCCTATCACCACCAAAAAGAGACTCGATACTTTGTAGGATCTTTGGGTTTTAAAGACAGCATATGCCTCACTTAGGCATTCTATTTGGTCTCTTAAATCAGCTAACCTGAAAATCAGCATCTTTTGAGTGGGGACCAAATCAACAGGCCACATCAGAAAGTGTCCAGCAAGCGGTGGCGTGTTCTCTCCCTCTGGGGCCACATAAGCTTCATGATCAATTTGAACAATGTGTTCCTATGATTGATGATTTTGCCAAGTGGATTGCCTAAGTAGGAAAAGGCTTCTTTTCCCTATTGCATTGCTTTTATGACCTTGATGAAAAACAATACTGATTTTTTTTAAAGAACATATTATGACATTGCCATAAGTGACATCCTCTGGATGTCAGTTTCCACTCTAAGCTACTTCTTGGTATTTTGACTCAGACCTTCCCTGACAGGGCTACAGTAAGTCTCACTTGTCAAATGGAAATGGTATATACATACACTTGCAGCTGGCCTGGCCCCAGCAGAATCCGAGCTTTAGGTGAAAGAGGAACAGCTTTTCCTTTGGGGAAAAGTTTATGCCCTTCTTTGTTGTCTGCAGCAAATCTGCTGGAACAATGAGACTATCGATTACTAGGTTCCCCTAAATGCCTGGGCCTGCTTCACTGATGGTTCAACTGAGCTGAAATGCAATGATATCCTCTGTAATGTGCAGATGTTCACACTCAGCATCAGCTATGCAGAAGTGAATACGGGCTATTCACTGTGATCATGGGAGAGGACTGTAAGCTCTCCCCATGGCTCTGGCCAATGCTAACCTTGATGATCCTTGTTATGTTTTACTGATTCTTGGGCTATTGCCAATGGTCTAGCTCTTTGGTTTGTCACTTAGAAGAAAACAGACCGGCAAATTAAAACCACTGTTGTTTGTGTGTTTGTATCTTTTATATTTTTCACTACTATCATTTAATCATTATCAAATTAACATTGGTTTCTCCAACGGTTAGTGCTTTCTGTGTTCTCAATAAGAACATTTGGGGGCAAGAAAATATTATTTACCCCAGATTATGGTGATATTATCAAGTTTTCTCCTAGAAGCTTCATAGATTTAACATTTATGTTAAAGACTATGATACATCTCAAAATAATTATTTATTATGGTATAAGATAGGGGTCAGAGTTTTTTTTTTCCCCCTTTAATATGGTATCATCTCAACATTATTTATTGAAAAGGCTTCCTTTCCCTATTGCATTGCTTCTATGACCTTGATGAAAATCAATACTGAATTTTTTTAAAGAACATATTATGGCATTGCTATAAGTAGGATCTCTTAATCAAGAGACACAAAATGAGCTAACTACAAAAAAGAAAATACTGATAAATTTAAAAATAATAAGAAAAACTTCCATTAATCAAAAGTTTATTGAGGAAAATATAAGGATGAACCATAATGGGAGAACACAACTGTGTAACTTGGAGGCAGGCAAAAAAAAGGAACACATAGCTACATGCAAGTTATTGGTAATGTTTTAGTTTAGAGCACTTAATTTTGCAAATATTCATTATGTTATTTAAAAATTAGTATATGAATAAAAACCCAAATAGAATTAAATTTTAAAAGGTTAAATAAAATTAAATTTTAAAAGGTTTATATGTGATTCAATTATGATAATGTTTTAAGATCCAAGGATAATTAATCGAATTTTTTTACACAATTCTCACCAAGAAAAGAAGGGAGGGGAGACAAACCTGTGAAAAACACAAAGATCACAATTCCTATGAAAGCAAAAGATAGAAAAACAGATTCTAATCCTTGTATTGCATTCCTTGCTTTGCATCACAACATTTAAGGTGACCTGTAAATAATCTTATGTAGACTAGCAGTGGAAGATGACCACTGATTTTCTGCAACTAATCTTAAAGGTAGTAGGGGTACTGGAAGATGTCAATTTTTGCAGTTCCATGTAGGTCATTCCTTTTAAAAAGCATCCACCCCAGCATGGCTGAGAGTTCCCATGAGAGTAAAGATTAATTTTATGTTATAACTCAGAACAGAGTATGCTCCACTTAATCCTGGCTCTTTGAACACCAAGAATCTCCATATGCTCTGCACAAATTATTTCAGACATGGGTAAGTCATAATTATCCCCTTAGATCTCAGACTTGTCAAGGATGTTTTGTTTTTGACACGTGAAAGAAGTAATGACACCAGGGAAGTTCATAGCAACATAAAAGTACAGGCCTTGTGTTGCTTCTATCTATTTGTGACATATCCTGGCTGGTAAATAATAGGAGAAAAGATGAGTATCCAAATAGATAGTGACAACTTGATCAAAGAAAGAAAAAAAAAATGAGCCATACACAACAGGTTTAATCAGTTTAATTAGAATCTGGGTTGCATTTTGGACCTGGGAATACCCATTGACAGGATGTCATCTGAGGAAGGATTATCTCCACTTATTCTAAGGAGCATGACCAATGCATGGTATCTGGATAGATCTTTTCACACCAGCTCTCTAGGAAGAGACTCCTTCAGAGTTGCAAGTTAGCAGGCTGTCACAACACAAGCTGAAAAATGCCTGGTGCACCTGTTATTTCAAAATCCAGAAGCATCTTTGTCTGGTGAAAGCCTTGATGAAGGTGAAAGAAAGGGGGAAAGGAAGGGAAAATGATGAGAACATGGGAAAAAATAAAGGAGAGGACAAAACGTAGAGAAAGGGAATGGGTGAAGAAAGAAGGGACGATAAAGGAAGTGTGGAAGAAGAAGTAAAAAAGAGAGCGATCAGAGGGAGACCAGAGAGATATTGAAATATCCTAAATGAAAATAAATATTTAAACACAAAATGTATACCTTTCAAATAAACACTATGGTTACTTTTGGGAATGCATTCCAGTAAGACTTTTCCTCTCCTGATGTAATCCATATTAAAAATGTTGCCTTAGTTTCTTTCCTCCTTCTCTCCCTCCTCTTCTTCCTCTCCTTTCTCTTCTTCTTCTTTTGGTTCTCCTCCTTCTCCCCAACCCCTGCTGCTGCTGCTGCTTTGTGTATTATTTATAAAAAGTGATTTTAAGCCCAAAAGCACTTCCTGAGGCTGCAAGAACTGCACATTTTTACCCATCATATACACATGCCAGTGAAAACTGGAAGACGTGATATGCACTGATTACCTTGCAGGTATCATGTATTCCTTCTGAGGATAGAAGTTGGTTCTATTGCTTGCATCTGCATCACTGCAAGACATAAGAGTTGTTAAGTTTATGATAAATCAAACTGAAGAAAAGCATGTGACTTGTTAAAAAAAAAAAAAAAGATGGAAAAGATGCCAAAAACATGTTTAAATTTTATGGGGCAAAAGTGGAGGAAAAAAAAGGAATATGTTTACCTTAATAGATAATGAGGATATTTTTCATTGTTGTTGATATATGAATTTATCCTTCTCTGAAAGTCATTTCTTTCTATTTTTCATGTGATGACATATTTACTTGCTTATTCCATTCCACCCTTACAACTTATACTTAACACACACACACACATACACAATTCTAATAGATAAAAAAGATCTTTCAAGGACAGTGCTATTTCTTACTTATTTTCTAGTTTCCCAGTACACTGACCATAATAACTATATACACCCACTGTATTTCAGAATCGTGTTGTATATAGCTAAAAACTCTAACATACCTTCCAAATAACTCAGCTTACTCTCACAATATAAAATTGGTGTCTCAAGCTGGGATCTAAAACTTTTCAAGTCTTTGATAGTAGATCCCCACTTTTAATTAATATTCAATTGCTATAAAGCACTACAAATTGATATTTTAAATATTCAAATAGCACTACCAGCCTTTTGGTAAAGCTGCAGTATTCACTCCCACCATTCCTGTGCCTCATTCCACAGAGGCAACATCTCGCAATAACAATAAAAAGTTTTTTAAAGGCATTTCTTTCATGGCATCACCAATTTTATTTCTAAGTAAGGTGCCTAAACACTTATCTTGTTATTTTATCTTACTTTTAGACAACATCTTTTTGCTTCCTTCACTAGATTTTTAAATTTTAGCTCATTTGATACCATTCACTTATTCTCAGCTCATTTTCTTATCCCTCCTATGTAGCTATATCATGTATTTTGGTAAAATCAATATTTAGTATTTTCAGTATTAAAATCATCATTTATAAGTGAGCTGCATAGTCCATTATGAGTATATTTCCTTTCCTTTGTAAGTTTCCACTTACTGCCTTTTGTTATTCATCCACTTAGTTTTTAAAGACCTTGTTAGCAATTTACCCAAACTTTCCTATAAATCTGATTAAAAAAAACCTCAGTATGGTTGATGATACAATTTAATCAATTCCTTCATTTTTATTCAGTTAATGTCACTCCTCCTAGAGCCTGCAATCCTATTCTAATATCTGTGGTCATTTCAAATAGATAACAAAAGGTATTGCACACCTGAAATAAGAACATGAAGCTGTAACAAAAGGCAAAATCAAGGACAAGAATAAGCTCTGCAAGACGGAAATGAAGCACTCAGTAGAAGAGTTGGAATGTAAGTTAGGCAAGTATCCCAGAAAACAAAGAAAAACACTAAATGAAAAATAATAAGTAAAAGATGGGCACTTTCCTCAATCCATGTTTTAAACTACTCTTGCTACTTTGCCACTGCAGAGGCACCCCCAAATACCAACAGAATGGAGATTGAAGGCCTCATTCTAATAAAATATAGCTTGAAGTATGCAATCTCTTCTTGACACACAGAACTAAAGCTTGTCATTGAGTTTGTAGTTTTTTTTTTTTTTTTTTTTTTTTTTTTTCTGGAGAGAGAGATAAGTTATCAAACTCTTTTAAGTGCTATGATAGATTTATACAGAGTGCTTTAGGAGCAGAAATGAAAAAAGGATTATCCTAAAGCTGAGAGTATGGGCAGATGCAGATAATGAAGAGAAATAAGTTACCTGAATGAGGTGACCCCTGTGTGTGGGGTTTTTTGTTTGTTTGTTTTGTTGTTGTTGTTTTGTTTGCCTGGGGAAAGTCTCTGTAGGCATCAGTGTTTCCATAACAACTCCCAGACTTCTCACTGAGCTGCCATGCTGGATTGGGGGCATCAGATGTTTCTTGGCAAGATGCTGCAAAATCAGTGGGGCTCACGACAAGTTTGGACAATGTAAACTGTCACATAATTGATGAAAATCATCTGTTTGATGAAGCTGACCAGATCAAGCAATGCATGACTAATGGGATGCCGGAAAAGTGGCAGGAAAATAAGACATCCACCCTTGGAAAGGGGTGGGAAATGACTTTCCATCATCCTTGGAAATATGACATACTTTCTCAAATCGCTGAATTCTCATTATCCACCTGACAGTCTTCCAGCACTAATGCACCTGTTGGAAGAATGTGGATGGGGACTTGTTCTAAGGACAAAAGAGACTGTCACTTTTCAGAGTGAAGCTGAACAAATGGTCTGAAGCCATTAGGGAAGGTTATACATTTCTATATAAATACTTTCTGGAGACAATGCACTGCTACAAAATGTCTATACAGAAGGGGGCCTTAAATGCTTTATTTTACAATGATATAGGACAAATAATTTATCATTTTAGGGATCTTCGAGGAGACTGCAACATTTTAATTCATTGCCTAGATGCTTGCACTTTGTAAAATTATCAGAAATAATGGCAGAGAAGGCTAAAATGTACATGGGTAAATCTTTCCGTGGATTTTTTATATATTCCCCTCCTGTTTTCCACTGAGGATTGAAATAGCCAGGATCTCATATATGGCATTTCATGATTGACTCAAAAACAAGTCTAAGAAACAGGAAAATGGAGTTAATTACAATCCTAATCAAGTGTGACTCTGAGGATATGCACATAACTGACAGGATAAAAGGTGTATGCTGTGACCCACAGAGAGATGAGAAACGTGGTCAAGAATAAAGAAAATGAATTTCAACATAGAAAAAAATAAAATTCAGTATAAAGTGGGCTCAAAGGCAACCATTACAAATGGGAACAAAATGTACAGTTTTTAATATATTAGATGCAAAATAAACATGAGACAGTTACCCAAACCTGAGCAGTCATATAGCTAGAAGCAGAAAGGTTAAATTACATATCTTCATAAAATGAGATTTCAAATGCATTTTGAATTCACAGTGGAGCTCTCTCAATCAATAATAATAATAATACCAAATTTCAAGAAGCCCTAAAAGGTGTCATTTCATAATTAAAAAATAAATAATATAATTATATCAATAGCCTTTGCCAAATGAGAACAGGAGAAGTAACATTTCCTTAGAGGAGAAACTCAGATATATGAAAAATGTTTCCAAATGTGTAATTTTCTACAAGGTACAAATAGTATGGACAGTTCAAATAAAATTCTATGTTGATACAAAGGCTTAAAATAACTCAGCAAACTCAGAATTTAAATGCTAATTTTCATCCAACTCAAAGGAAATTCAATATGCAATAATCCATACTTATAAATACTACACTAGCACAGTTTTCCTCACTCAAAACACCTTCTCTTAAAACACTGTAAGGTATCTTTGGATAGCACATATCTCAGTGTTCCAGTTTGCTAAAGCTACCAAAATGAAATATACCAGAAATGGATTGGCTTTTACAAGGGGTTTATTAGCTCACAAATTTAAAGTTCTAAGGCCATGAAAATACCCCAGTTAAGGCATCACCAGGATGATACCTTCTCTGAAGAAAGGCTAATGGTGGTTCTTATGTCACATGGGCAGGCACATGGCTGGAGTCTGCTGGTCCTCTTCCAGGTTTAGTTTCTGGTTTCCATGGCTTTCTTCAAAATGTCTCTGGGCTTCTGTTTCAACTTCTCCCTTAGTTTTTCCTGGGGACAAACTCTGGATTACATATCTAAGCTTCTCTCCAAAATGTCTCTGTTAGCTTCTCTGAGCTCTCTCTCTCTCTGAGCTCCCTTAAAGAACTCTAGTAAAGGATTAAGACCCACCTTGAATGTGAGGGATCACATCTCCATGGAAACAATCGAATCAAAAGGTCCCACCCACCATAGATCTGCCTCCAAAAGAGTGGATTAAAAGAACAGTCTTTTATAGAATATGTAACAGATTCAAACCAGCATACTTAGTGAAGTTTGCATTTATTTCTAGAGATTTCTCCAACATAAAGACATGGGGCTAGAATAAATATTTCAAGTGTCTTTCACATGCTGGTAGATTGATGCACATTACCTCATTTAAACCATACATATTTTGACATAGTCATCATCTTTGTCTTCATTCTATATACGAGAACATGAAACTCAGATCACTTAATCTTAAAAGAAGTAAGTACAGTGATAAGAAAGGATGCTCTAGATTTAGGATACCTGAGGTTAATCACAAATCTTTCACTTAGCAGCTGTATAACTCTGTGCAAGTTCTGTGAACAAGTTTTCTCAGGGGCAATAGCACCAAACTTTTCAAGTTGTTCAGGTGTATTTAGTTTATAGAAGCAGCTGAGCCCATGCCAAACAGTAGTTCCCAGTAACATGTGGCTATTTTTTTCTAACTTTCCTTAAAGTCTCACAACTAGTGAGTACCAGGGCAAAAAGGCAACCCCAAATCTGTCTAACACTGAAGTCTACTTTTTTCCATGTTGCCATGCAGCCTTCCTCCCCAGTGGAGGCATGTATTAAGAGAAATTAGGGGATTTTCAGTGGAATGAGCACAAAAAGAATGGTAAATAATATTGTTTATCATTTCTTTTCTGTGTGTGTGAGCCCAGAAAGGAAGTAAAAAATAATGATGAATATTTTTGGAGTTGTATTGAAAATTGGGGGAATAAATGATGTTTTACTCACTAAAATTTATTTGTGTTCCAGGCATTTTGGCTCAGCTCCACAGTGGATATATTGATGTCTTTCAGAGACACATTGAACCATACTAAATTTCTGTGTCATTTCAGACAAAAGCTGAGAGATTATGGACAAATCAGTTCTCATTAAATTCACCTTGTTTTTGACCCAGTGGCCAGTATGCCAGGATTGAGGCCTCGGCACCAATTTTCAGTTGAATCTCAAGATGACTCTACTTGTGGAATTGATTTGTGTAAAACTAAATTTTATCCAGTCTCCTTTCTTTACTTCATTTTATATTCTGGAGATGGAAATTCTGCCTATGCTTAACCTTCCTCCAATACCTCACCTTTTTTTTTTTTCTGGACTGGGATCTGTACACCTAGCTAATCCTGCTCCTGAAAATATACTTTAATATCCAGCCCAATCTCTTAGTTTACTAAAGGTCCACAGTGAATAGCCAGGTTAACATAATGCTTTTAGTTGGCTTATTTTCACTATCCCCCCCATAATCCAGATTTTTGCCACTCCACCCCAACTGCCATGTTAGGTATCCCTAACCTGGACTTCCGGTTTGCTATAGCCATTTGACTGTTGAGTAATGAAATGTCTATTTGTCAGCTAAGAACCTATCTCCATAATGTCATCAATTTTCACTGTCTTTTCAGTGCCCTGTCCCCATCATTGGGGTCCAGTCAAGAAACATCAAAGTTATGATGTAATCATCTTTTTTCAGACTAGAGCATGGAGGAAAGAACTTTTCAAAAACTTCTTAAGTCATTTGAGTCAATATTTGTAAACCCCTCCCCATTAGCATTATTTGCAAATATATCCATAAATATATATAAATAAAGGATGAGGCTATACATATAATTTTGTATTTGTTATAACCGTTATGTATAATAGATATAAAATAATGCCTTTACAAACATTCTTTCCCATGGTATCAGTAGATTTAAAAGCTCTAATAAAGAAGCATGGCATGCAATGTGAACAGAAAAACGATTATTGTATGTAAAATGTCACCTTCTAATCCATTGTATCAGATGCCTCTATTTGCCAATCTCTTCTGCTTCCTTCAGTGAAAAAATATTCTTGTTATCACTACAAGCTCAAAACTTCCAGACCAGACCGAGCACAATTCTAGACTGACAAGATAGCTGAAATTGTAAGTTAAATTCCAATTTTCCTTTTTTTTAATAAGTAGCAACATTTAAAAACCTCGTTGTTTGCCCTTTATTTTTTCCCAGCTCCCAAATACAGGGTTTAATATCCAGGGGAATTAAAAATGACCTATATAGTTGTAATCTACAAAAATTTGACCTAGGAGTCAATGAGAAAAAATTACTTGGGATTTGTAATACTCATTTTTACATATCACATTTTCTGACTTTAATAAATGACTCCACTGATATTTCAAGGAAGTTCCTTGGAAATGGAGACTTAAAGATTTTGTTTCGAGAAAGCCATGGATACTGCAAAATATTGTCATTGGAACAGAATTGGAATATTTTTACTCAGAGTATCATTTAAAGGATACATCCAATTCAATTGTGATTTTGTCACCATAAAACTAGGATTTCTCCCAGATAAAATTCCTTGTGAAGATAGATGGTCAGATTACTTTAAACAACTTTTAGACAAGATACTTAATATTCTTCAGAAATACATTGCTATGAAATGTTACATTATATATTCATATGTTATGAAATGGAAACAAGAAAATATAAGTGAAATTTCTTCACATGTCAACTTTACTGTGTCATTCAAAGCCTCCCACACACTACTTTTCCAGCCTTCCTGTCCATTTTTATCTCCCCTGCCTTCCCTGATGAAACTCTTTGTTCTAAAATCCTCTGTTCACTAAACATTAAGCATATCTTTTGCTTCTCTACTGTTGCTTACTCTCCTTTTCAGGAATGACCTGCTCTTTCCACATGCCCTACCCCAATACCCTGACTGTTACTTGATTTTACTATCTCCTTTTTGAGTTAGTCTGATTTCTTCCCTCTGCTCCATGGGAAATCTTAGTCACCTTTTCCTCCGGAGCTTATGATGATCTCAACATCCACTGTTCTCTTTTGCTAAACTTTTACTGGGCACATTTAACATGCATATTTAACTCATGGAACTAATATTTAATCTAACAACGACAAAAAACCTAAAGTCATCTGCCTCCATAAATAGAAAACTATACATAAATGAGAACTTTCTTGTGAACAGGTAACAGGTACCAAAAAAAAAAAAAAAAGAAAAGTTCATTGGTGCTAGCCTTATCCTCAACACGAATTTCTCTCTTATTATTCTCCTCTGCACAACTTATTCCTGCCAAAGCAAGAAAACTACAATTGTCCGTGTGTCCTGTTTTTCAAATAATCAATTAGATATGTCTCATCCTGTCTACTCTTCTTTGATATTAGATATAAAATGATAACTTTATGTTTCACAATCTAGTTGTTATGAAATTTGGATGTATATTTGCAAATCTTTTAGTTCTTTCAATACTTAGTCAAATTTAACAAATTATTTTAATAGTTTTAAATTACACAGACCACATAAAATGGGACCTAAGTCTTTGATCTATTTTTTTTTTTTTAATTTCTGGACTAAAAGAAAACAATGAAAGCAAACAATAACAGGAATGTTTCTACAAGTCCTTATTTTTATTTGTAAAGAACAATATAACACCACTGCAACATCTTCAGGAACAGACATTACACCCAGAACTCCCAAGACATTAAAGGGACTCTACTTTTTCTAGCCACCAATTATTTATCTATCAATTTTTCTATCTATATTGAAATACCTATTTATAATTATATAAAGCATAAAAACCATGCTATTTGAAATTGCTCAGAGTTATCATAATATGCATTGAATAAACTGTACTAAGAACATTCCCTTTCTTTGTAGGTATACAAGGCTCTGTTTGACCAGGAATTGTTCCTACATACTCAAGACTCAAAGAATTGAGAAACATTAGAGAATAAGAGATGAATGTAACTTTGAAACAGTAAGATTCTGAGTATCTAACTGATGCAAGTCTCTAAATCTCAAAGTGACTTTCAGATAGATCAGCTGCAGTTAAAATCTTGACAATGTTTTTGACTGGCAAAAGTGGTGGAGATTCTATGAAGCTGAGCTTGCTGCTGCTGTAATTCTGGAGAAGATGGTGAGGGGGAGGAAGAAAGAAATTTGTGCGTGGGTAGAATAGAAGCTCCAGCATGTGTCAATGTGTCAATTTAAAAATGAAAATTTCCTTGGGGGTGCCTTTGCTCTGGTTTTTATATTGTAATAAATAGTGTCTCTGCTGGAGGTGACATTTATAGCTCCTTAGAGGTCTGCCAATAAGGAGGAAATGCTATTGTTTCCTGAGTGGTCATTATGTCCACTGTATGTCTTTCTCCATCTTTCCTTCTTAGTGGCTTTGGGACTAATTTATCTAACTGAAAAGAAAATCGTAGAGAGAAGTTATCAAATTTGTTGACAAATTTATGTGTTTGTGTCATGGTAGTTCAAAACATTCTATTCCATATTTAAATTCTGATCAAATCTAGAGTGAACTTGACTTTCAGTAAGGAAAATGTCCCAGATCAATTTTAAAACATTAAGAATTTGACTAAGATGCAATTTGTAATAGCAGGAATAAAAGGACTGTTTCTGAGAAAAATTCTGAACATGCTACGATTTTGGTTAATTCCTATTACTGGTGTTTATTCTGAGGTGAAATCGAAAAGCACTACAATGTGAAACATTTTCTTTAAAAGAATTACTTGAGCCTCAAAGTACTTAGTAATCATTGGCATACACATCTACTCCTGTATTCTATAAAATGTCTTGACTTTCTCTTCTGAAGTACAAAACTCAATTAGACATGTCTCATTGTATCCTAAACAAGTCTGTGATGTTTCCAGTCCAATATAATAATATAATGAGGAAATTTTCTTTTGGTTGCTAAGGAAATAGTAATAAAAGTGGCTGAATGTAGGCAAGTCAAAGAAAAGACTGTCCTACCAGTTTTATATCTAATGCATAATATTTTTAGTTATCTTCAACAAAGACAGGTTCTTGGATAGAAGCAATTTCTTTGACAGCTTCTATAGATTTATTCTTGTTTTGGAATATACTGAATAGACTTCTCCACTGGGTTCCTCACTTCACATTTGCCCAGAAAAAAGTTTCCTTGAAAGATAGTCCTGAAGGCTACATTCTACAGTGCAGGGGTGGGGGTGGGTGTTATAAGACCTTTCACACTCAGATATGGACTAAGTATTTTACTTCTTTGCAAATAGAGCGATTTGAAGAAGATTATGTTATGATACTAGTCTTTCTCTCAAAACTTAAGGGATGACATTTTAAGCCAAGGGAAATAAGCTTCTTTTATTTAAGGTGTTTCACTCATCACATAGATTACATTCATTACCTTCCAATTGCAGGGCAGGAAATGAAGTTGATTTCCAAACTCAATATATGCAACACTGACATTTTATTTACTCTAGGTTACTTCAGCAGACACTCAAATTGTCCTTATTATGAGTGCTTTGTAATGGGATTTAATATGGTGTAGTAAAATATCCTACCTCAATTTAAATAAAAAAAAATTAGTAGAAAGTCACTTCCTGCTGCATAAGGAGAGATATAAATTAAACTTCCTATTTTTAAATTAATTCTTAATATAAAGTGTACATTTTACAGTAACAGCTAATAAGGATTTACATGCTTTTAGAAAACAATATAATATTCAGTGAGCAACAGAAAGTACAGTAATTCAAACCTTTTTACTAGGGTGGCTAATAGCTCTAATTCTCCCGTTCTCTTAAGATGACTTTTCTGGCAGGGAAAACCTGTACACAAGAGCAAGAAGCAAGAAGAGAAGATCTTGGTCTTCAGAATAAAAATCACAAATGGCAGATATAACCCTTATGCAGAGGACATGAAATAATGAAGCAGACAAACTCCAGCAATGATCCATATCATTCAGTGGCAATATATTTCAAGCACAAACTATTAAATTCAGTGGGGGAAAAAACTCGGTAGTAGAATAGAAGAAATAACTAAAGATGATATGAGGTTTTAGAATAAGTGGGAAATGTAAAGGATGGTTTTCCAAGAAAACTGAGATTGGAAGTCATTCATTTTGCATATTATATTCTGTAATGACTTCAGATTGAGATTGTGAATTTTCTGAAATTAATTTATTAGCTCTGAAAAAAGAAATAATCAATGTTATAGAGCTGTTTTTTTTGTTTGTTTGTTTGTTTTTATCAGAATAATATAGTATCCTTTCCAGGATGCAGAAGAAAATTAAAGTGTGCTAAAAATTCAGAAACTAAAATAATTCAGAATCAAAGCATGAAGACATTAGCCAACTCAAGTTTTTACCAGAACCAAAGGAAGGTGATTAATAATAAGTATTAAAACCACACACTGGTTGGGCATTTATTGTATTTTTCTATGCATATTACTACATATTTTAATATAGAGTAGATGGTAGATTCTTTTTAAATTGGATTGTTTTTTCTATATCCATTGTTTTATTATTGTAAATATAAGACAAGACTCTTACGGCAGGTGTCAGCAAACTACAATCTGTAGGCCAAATTTAGCACACCACCTGTTTTTGTTGATGAAGTTTTATTGGAGCACAGCTATGCTCATTCTTTTACATATTGTCTATGGCTGTTTTGCTATAGTGCAGAATTCAGTATTAGTGACAGAGGTCATTTGGTCCACAAAGCCTAAAATATTTACTATCGGGTACTTTCCAGAAAAATAATTGCTTACCCTTTTATTATAGCAACATGGATATTATATGCATAGAATTTGCTACTGCTTGCAGTTTATTTAATATCTGTACCACCACTATAATAAGTCTGCTCTAGGGCCACTGGCCATGCTCATTTTATTCAATACTGTATACATGTGTCTGCATAATATTTGACACACATAAGCACACAATTTGTTCAACAATGATGGCATATAGTTTTGCATTTAAAATCAGTTATAAAGTGTTAAAGAGATGCTCAAATTGATGGCATGATCAGCTTTTATTACAACTAGCTTGCCTCTCAGCCTTTAATGAGATTTGCCCAAATACAGGTCAATCCTTTTTCTATGCCTTTGGGTTTCCCAATCCCTTTCTTTCTTCCCTTAACTTTCCTTGACAAATCAAAATTGTCCCCTAAGTATACCAGCTTCCCACGTCACAGAGAATTCTTTTCTTTATCCAATGTCCATTACCAATGTCTTCTTTGTTAAAAGAACTCCAATATTACCTGGGCTCTCAGTGTGCCTACCAAAAGAGAATATTTTCAACCATTTCTTGTGTCTAAGAATTGCCAATAAAAGGAAAGTAGAAGTGATTAATTGGCTTAGCTTCCTTTAAACTCTTGAAGGGTAATGACTCAACCAGAAAGCATGTTTGAGCACTTATTTTTCTCCATCTCTCCAGGAATATGGATGTCATGGCAATAGTTCTAGTGGCTTCTTATTAACTTGAAGGCATGTTGGAGATGAAATCCAAGCTTAAGAATGAGATGAGAAAAATAGTGATCCTGGGTATCTGATGACTATTCTAGCACTTGACTGCCTTTATATTGTTTACATACAATACTGCCTTTATATTGTTTACATTACTGTAAGTTGAATTTTCTGTATTGTGTAGATAAACACAATTCCTGACTGATACACCCTGTAATCCTTCCGCAGACTAGCTTCTTGTTCTTTTACATGTCATACATACATGGTCCAGGAGATAGGACTGGTGCCTTCTTTCAGCCACATTACCAATTCCAGACCATTACTACTGTTTCATGATAATTATTTGAGAATAACAGCATCCATATATTATACCCTTCTTCTTATTGTTGGTGGCTTTTACTGACCTGGTCATAGTATCTCTTTGCATCAAGACCATTTGTGCGACTCACAGTCATCTTCTCTCCCACCTGTCTTCATTCCTCCTGACTTCCATACCCTCAAGGATGAAACACCAACAATCTAACCTCTGAGTCACATAACATGCTCATTTCCACTGATGTTTACATGCAAAGCACCGCAGAGATCCTCTACTGTAAACAATGTTGTTTTCATCAGAAATGGCACCACTCCTGATTTCCTAAATTTAAAGCTTTATTTTCAGATACCTCCTTCCTAACCCTTTCATTTCTTACATACAAGTTCCCCCATATGCCAGTTCCCTGAAACTTTTATAACTCTGCATTACCTCTTACCCGTTTCCTCTGTAACCTCAGTCTAGATTTTCTCAAGGTTCTTCTCAATTCATCAAAGCCCTTGCTCTTGGGGGAGTTATATACCAGCAAACCTAAGAGCTGCCCAGTTGTTCCTTAATGATTCTTCTTGAATTTAAAACTTAAAAATGACCACATGATACACTGCACATATGTGCCTACAACATGGTTTTACTCAATAATTATTTGGTAAACAAATGAACTGATGAGCTTTTAACAAAGTCACTGACATCTCAAACTTGGGGTTTCAATATCCTATCAACAATGTGAAAAATAAAGGAGTGCTTTTCCCTGGAAAAGTAACATCCAGATAATCACAAAAATCGTTCTTCATGGCAAATATCTACCCACTATGAAAACCATACTATATTAAGAAAAATAAAGAAGTCTATCTAATCCTCAAAAGATTTGGAGTCTTTTTATTATTTTGTTTAGTTTTTGTTTTCTTTCATGCAGAAAGAAGATTTAGCAAGAAAGATTGACAGCAAGTCACAAATTCAATACTAAAATTTTTGTCTGTTATTTGTTTTTTTATTTCTTTTTAAAGAGAATGATCTGTGAATGTATCTTAAACAAGATCTGGTTTCAGACACAGAGGAATTCAATCAAGTCTAGGTTCGGGGAGATCATGTTACAAAAATAATAGAAGCTGAATTTGAAAAACAGAAAGATGAGTATTTGGAGAATTTAAAACAAAAAGACAGTTGAATCAACGAAGTATCTGACAAAGCCAGCAAGAAGCAGATTCAATTTAGATGTCACCAATGAAAAATCTTTGCAATGATGTTAATGCTTGTTTCTGAACTAAATGTCTTCTTAAGGCAATACCCAGTAGATAAGAAAAACAAGTTTTCACTAGCATTCTGTTTCTGTAAAATTCTAATATAGAATTATATCTTTAAAAAGGTAAAGTAAGTGTTTATTGTCTGTACTGATAGAAGTGAAAGAATATATTATCCGTATTCAATCAACCGGAAATGCATCCCCCTTTTTTCCCCTTCATTTGGTTTCTTCATAACGTTCCTTATATTGATCTTCTTCCTTTATTTCATACTGGTTCCAAACTCTTCCAACAACAAACTATTATAAGATTTTCTAAATATTTCCTATTTCAAATTACTCCCCATCCAAATTTTGTGGGAAAATACACTTAAATAATTATTTCATTGTATACCATTAATATTTTAAAAACCTTGTACAGAGCTCCATTATTTTTATGCAGCATTGTTTCAACAACATGTACTAAATGCTGAGCATTATCTTAGGTTTGTGAAAATAACTATGAACAAACAGAGCTAAGACTCTTCAGAATTTTCTCTTATTGTTCAATTCTTCATATTCCAATCCCCTCACAAGAACTGTCTAATCAACTGCTACTCTTTGATCAGTTAATTGTGGGACCATGTCTAAAAGAGAGGTTGGCAAACTTTTCTGGAAAAGGGACAGATAATGAATGTTTTAGACTTTGTGGGCCATTAACTCTCTATCACAACTGCTCAACTCTGTATTGTAGCATGAAAGCAGCCAGTCACAGAGCTAACATGTAAATGAATGGATGTGGCTGTGTTCCAAAAAACAGTATTTGTGAAACAGGTGGTAGGTTGGATTTGGCCTATAAGCCGAAGTTTGTTGGCCTATGGTCTAGAATATTCTGTGCTCTCTTCCTCAGTAGTGCATATATTCAAGTCCCAGCTGAAGTCTGTTTTTCCATGAATGTGATGGGATCATACCTCACACTCCTGGCAATGTAGAGTTCACAAGCCCCTTATGTGTCCCAGTAGACTGACCCCAGTTTTAAATCATGGTTCCAGTATATATATATGTGTCATAGACTAGTTAGTCAACATCACTGTACCTCACTTTTCTCATCTGTAAAAGGAATATAATAATACTTACTTTTACATTTGCATGATGATTCAAGAAGATAATTATGTAAAGTACCTGAATCCTTAAGATTACTTGCACCACAGCTTGGATCTGCTGACAGAAACTTTCCTATTCCAGCCCCAATCAAAGCAAGCAGGCTTCCTTGTAAATTGGTGCATGAGGAGAGCAGTATTACCAATGAGGAATATGCTAGAACCCAAAGATGTTTACAAGCATGGTGCCTCTTTCTTAGTGGGGAGAAATGCAAGGTGCAATATTGTGTCCTTTATATTTCATGAAATATTTCAGCATGCCCCATACCACTGGAAACCTAAAATTTCATTGAGATGGTGGCTCCTGGAACTGTAGTGTTTATCCACACCTTCTGAGTGCATGCATCTTACCAAGGTCTCAGATATTTATTCCATTTCTTGCTTATGCAGTCTGATGAATATAAGGTTATTGATATAGAGGACTAAGATGACGTTCTGTGGACTACATGGACAACTCAGGTCTTGCCAGTACGTGTTGGCTAGTTCCTGAGGCATTTTGATATAAAACATCCTGCCTCCAGTAACATGCATGGTACTTCCCCTGAGGGGTTGTATTTTGACATGACCTTAGTTATAGGGTTGTTGGCCAGGGGAGGTAGAGGTAGATCTTAAGGGAAATGTGTCATTCTATAAGGCATAATCCTTTGCTTTGACTTCAAGCAAGGAAGAAGACAACTTCAGCAGGGAAGAGTGGGCTACTTTTGTAGTCCCAGAAATTTCAAAGAAATTTAAGGTTTTAAAATTTTCAGGTATATCAATCCAGATGTCTTATCCTAAGTCTCAGGCATCTACCCTTTCTTAATCAGAGCCCTCATCTTGGTACTGCAGAACTGTCAGTGTTGACAACTGAAACTTCCCTAGAGCTTTCCACTCTTATAATTAAGCTCTGGTCCAGTACGTCAGTTTTTTTCTGGTCTTCTACTTCTTTACATGCTGCCAAAAGTCCCTCTGACATTCTTAATTTGCATTATATTAATCACCCTCAGTCTTTCAATTTTTTATGTCCTTTGTCAATGGCACTAGGAAAGAGCCATCCAATTCCATAGCCCTCATTATTACTACTTCTAAACTTTTCTTGAAACTTATCCTACAATATTGCATCCATCTGTGCCTTCTTTTCCAAAGGTATCCATTCCAGTTTATCACCAGAAGAGGCCAACAAATATTCTACATTTGCTGTGCCAGGAGCTATCAGTTTTTCACTGTTTTAGCCTGCTAAGCCGCTGAAATGCAATATACCAGAAATGGGCTGGCTTTTAACAATGGGAATTTATTAGTATACAAGCTTACAGTTCTGAGGCCATGAAAATGTCCAAATCAAGCCAACATCAAGATGATACCTTTTTCATGAAGACAAGCTGCCAATAATCCTGAACTCCTCTGTAAGATAGCAAGGCACATGGTGACAAGAGATGGTCTCTCCCTTCTCTTCCAGGTTTTTTGTTTCCAGTTTCTGACTTCAGTGGCTTCCTCTCTTGGTTTCTGTGGCTTTCTCTCTCAGTTTCTGTCTTTCTCTCTGTGTTCATCCTATTTGTAAAGGACTCTAGTAAGAGGATTAAGACCCACCCTGAATGAGGTGGGTCACATCTTCACTTATGATCCTTGCTCCAGTTTGCTAATGTTGCCATTACGCAGGATATCAGAAATGGATTGGCTTTTATAAAGGGGATTTATTAAGTTATATGTTTACAGATCTAAGTGTCCAAACTAAGGCATCAACAAGATGATACCTTCACTGAAGAACAGCCGATGGCATTTGGAACACTTCTGTCAGCTGGGAAGACATGTGGCTGGCGTCTGCTGCTCCTATGCTCCCAGGTTGTGTTTCACAATGGCATTCTCCCAAATGTCTCTGGGCCACTCTTAGCTTCTCTGGGGCAAAATCTTGGTTTCATTTCTTAGCTTAACATCTACAAATGTCCTTCTGTCTGCATCTCCAACAATCTCTAAGTGTCAATCTCCCTACAAGGACTCCAGTTAACTAATCAAGACCTACCCCAAAAGGGCAGGGTAAAATCTTCATGGACACATTCAAACAAGAGGTGTGAGAATTTATACTACAAATAACCTCCCTGTTTCTAGGTATCCCTTAAAAATGAATGTCAGTTTGGGTTGCCATCATTTTTGTTGGAACCAGGAGAAGATATTCTGGTAAATACAGTCAACTGAATGCACTCTGAAACCTAATCTGTGATTAACACAGTATTTGAAATAGCATACCATTTGGTGGAGGGAATTATAAGGAGAACATGGACATTTCCACTTCTAGGTAACTCAGTTGATGAAAAAAAGTGAGTAAAACATCACTTTGCACCTTTGATTTACCTAACTGCAGATTTTTAGTCAGGTGTTTCTTAGTACTATCATAAAATCTTTTGACATTCACTCATGGGGATTTTCAAGGCTAGTTGCAAGTGAGTAAAATGGAGAAGCTGATGCACACCTCTCCTGGAAGGAAAATGGGCCATATGCACTATTAAGGTAATTTTTCTGGAATCCCTTGTGGTCATGACCATTCTGCCTACCAAGCTAGAGCAACTTGCTTTCCTCCCTAGTGGATGCTTGTACTCATGAACTGTATCATCATCATTAACAAAAATCAGTTAAGCGACTCTATGAATATGGCCTTCCTCCTGGGCTCTATTTAATTTACACAGTGCCTTCTTGCCCTCCCTGTTAGGGATTCAGCCCTATTAACAATTCCACTCTTTTAAGAACATTTCATTTCCAAAGTTAGACTTTCAGTTGATAAGAAGAAACTCAGAGAAGCAAATATATATCATGTAGATTAAGGAGGCTATTTAAGGAACACATGTGATAAAGGCATGTGTGCCCTTCATGGGTGGAACAAAAATAGAGCTGTCGTAAATACTAATGTGTTCCTTAAACTAACCTGGTAACTCACAGTGTGGTTTTCATTCTATTTAGATAATCCTTCTTGGTGACACCTTTGTCTCTTGTGCTGGTTTGAATGTATTGTGTCCCCCAAATGCCATTGTCTTTGTGGTCTTGTGGGACAGACGTTTTGGTGCTGGTTAGATTTGCTTGGAATGTGCCCCACCCAGCTGTGGGTGGTGACTTTGGTGGGATACTCCCATGGAGGTGTGACCCCACCCATTCAGGGTGGGCCTTGATCAGTGGGGCCATATAAAACATGCTGACTCAAAGAGACTGGATGGAGTGCAGCTGTGAGTGACGTTTTGAAGAAGAGCAAGCTTGCTTGAGAGGAATGTCCTGGGAGAAAGCCATTTTGAAACCAGAACTTTGGAGCAGACGCCAGCCACGTGCCTTCCCAGCTAACAGAGGTTTTCCGGACGCCATTGGCCATCCTCCAGTGAAGGTACCCGATTACTGATGTGTTACTTTGGATACTTTATGGCCTTAAGACTGTAACTGTATAGCCAAATAAACCCCCTTTTTATAAAAGCCAATCCATCTCTGGTGTTTTGCATTCTGCAGCATTAGCAAACTAGAACATCTCTGCTCATGTAGCTGCTAGGTTTAAAATAAAACAATTTTACTAAGAATGGGGACACCTTAGCTGTGAGGACTTAGACCTGAAGAAAGTGATGCCTGTAGACAAGAAGCTTTATATCACAGCTAAGAAAATCCAGGAAATTGAAAAGACTTGATAAGTACACCCCAACGTATAGTTTTCTGACTCTACTGTTCAATATTACCAATATTTGAAAGGCTCCCATGACCTTCTAATTGCAGCAAAAAATCCTGTGCCTCAGAGCTTCTGACTTTATTACCTTCTATTCTATTCTGAACATTTGTTACAATTTTTGAAAGAACATTTTGCCTAGAATTGGTCTGTTGAAGTCTTCTCTTTCTTCTAAAGTCAGTGTAGGTTGTTCATCCATTTCAACTATGTTGTCTAGTTTGTTGGCATATAATTGTTCAAAGTATCCTCTTATGATCTTTTTTATTTCTGTGGGGTCAGTAGTAATATCCACCTCAAAGGTTTCATTTTGTTTATTTGCATATTCTTTTTTTCTTTGTCAGTCTAGCTAAGGTTTTGTCAGTTTTATTGTTCTTTTGGTTTTCTTAATTCTCCGTATTTTTTAAAATCTTAATTTCATTTATTTCTTCTATGATCTTCATTATTTTTTTTTCTCCTAATTGCTTTGTAATTAGTTTGCTGTTCTTTTTCTATTTCCTCCAACTGTGCAATGAGGTCTTTGATTTTAGTTCTTTCTTATTTTTGATGTAAGCATTTAGGGCTATAAATTTCTCACTCAGCACTGCCTTTGCTGCACCTCATACTTTTTAAAAAATATTTAGCATATTTAGTAAGACAACCAAAATTCTTAACTTTAATTTGCATTTACTTTATGATGAATTTATTCCTGAGCCATAAGATTTTGTTTCTTCAGTTTCTTCTGGGATATCTTTTTGTTCTGTGCAAACTCCTCTTCTGGTTTAGGAACAATTTGTTCTGTTTCAGTAAGGATCATTTCAACATGGCAGGGGGAGCTCATGTATGGGTTAATCTGACCCCAAGCTCTCTAAGTACGGTGGCACATCTTGGGGGCTTTGTTCACCTAGATGTGCTCAATGACCAGAGAATCTACATCTAAGTTCTTAAGTTCAGCATTACTTTCTGCATTTTTCAGCATGTGAAACAAAAAATTCAGCACTCTTTTTGGGCCACCAACCCTGCTTCCAGCCACACTGTTTGGCCTAGGTCACACCTACCAACACCACTGTTGTAGTGATGGAATGACACACACTGCCTCTGTAAAGTGACATATTTCAGATACTTGGTGACTTTTCAAATATGCTTACTCTTAATGGCCTGAGCAGTTTTTTGGGTGTTCTTAAAGTGAACAAGAATATTTGAATTTCTTGATCTGCATGATTTTGTGGGGTTTTTTGGGTCAAGTGAATAGTGACCCATTTTCAGAGATCATCCTGGACACTTACAGGAAGAGGAAAAGTGGTGACTGCTGGGAGAATTCATGAGAACTCAACCTTTTGTCAGATTCCCTGCTCACAGTCTTTTGTGGTGTTGACTATTAGCTTTAGCTCTTCTCTCTGTTTCATGACACTATCACTGTAGGCAACTTCAAACTTCAACGGAATGGACTCTAGACAATGTACTGGGCTCACATGGCTTCTTGACCTTAATTCCAGGGACTTCACTTCCTTCACTTCTACTCCCTTGGCCAAATGCTCACCTTACATCTTTTTTTTTCCCTTATGTCCCATTTGTGTCCCTTTGAGCCTCCTCTCCTCCATCCTCAGATCCCATCCAGGATCATCATCCTTGACATTTAATTATCATCTATTTAGACTGTCTTTTTTGTTGTTGTTTTTTTTTCAATTGTGGAAACATATATACAGCCTAAATCTTCCCATTCCACCCCTTCCCTAGCATTCCATAGGTGGGATTAATCACATTTAGAATATTGCAATGCTATCACCTTCCCGCCATCCATTTCTAGAAGTTTCCCTTCACCCCAAACAGAAACCCTACACTCATTTCTTAACTCCCCATTGCCCCTTGCCCCGCTTCTCAGAACCCCTACTCTACTTTTCATCTCTATGGTCATATTCTCTGATAATTTCTTTGTGTTTACCATGGGGCTTAAATTTAACATGTTAAATCTATAACATTCTTGTTTTTCTTTGATACCAACTTAACTTCAATAGGACACATAAACTATGTTCCTATACTCCTTCATTCCCCCACTTTTATGTAGCTCTTGTCAAAAATTACATATTTTACATTGAGTACAAAACCACTGATTTATCATTACAGTTTATGTATTTTATATCCTGTAGGAAGTAAATAGTGGAGTTACAAATCAAAAATACAGTAGTATTGGTATTTATATTTACCATGTGATCTTTAGTGGTACCCTTTATTTCTTCATGTAGTTTCAGTCAATTGTTTAGTGTCCCTTCCTTTCAGTGTGCTCAGCTCCCTTTAGCATTTCTTATAGGACTGATCTACTGGTGGTGAAGTCCCTCAGCTTTTTTCTCTGTTGGTAGGGCCCCCTTTAGTATCTGAAGTAGGGCAGGTCTTTTATTAGCAAAATCTTTCAGCATTTGTTTGTGAAAAATTTAAGCTCTCCCTCAAATTTGAAGGAGAGTTTTGCTGGATAAAGTATTCTTGGTTGGAAATTTTTCTCTCTCAGAGTTTTAAATATGTCATGCCACTGTCTTCTCGCCTCCATGGTGGCCACTGAGTAGTCACTACTTAGTTTTATGTTGTTTCCTTTGTATGTGATGAATTGCTTTTCTCTTGCTGCTTTCAGAACTTGCTCCTTCTCTTCAGTATTTGACAGTCTGAAGAGACTATGTCTTGGAGTGGGTTTGTTTGGATTTATTCTATTTGGAGTTTGCTGGGCATTTATGCTTTGTGTATTTATATTGTGTAGAAGGTTTGGGAAGTTTTCCCCAACAACTTCTTTGAATACTCTTTCTAGACCTTTACCCTTCTCTTCCTCTTCTGGGACACCAATGAGTCTTAAATTTCGACATTCTATTTTATCTATCATACCCCTGAGACCCACTTCGAGTTTTTTGATTTTTTTTCCCCGTTCTTTCTTTTGTTCTTTCATTTTCTGTTCTGCAGTCCTCGAGGAGGGTGAGTTGTTGTTCAGCTTCCTCTAATCTTGTATTATGAGTATCCAGAGTCTTTTTAATTTGGCCAACCGTTTCTTTTATTTCCATAAGATCTTCTATTTTTTAATTTACTCTTGCAATTTCTTCTTTATGCTCTTCTAGGGTCTTCTTTATGTCCTTTATATCCTGAGCCATGCTCTTGTTACCTGTCTGTAATTCTTTGATTAATTGTGCCAAGTACTGTGTGTCTTCTGATCTTCTGAGTTGGGTGTTTTGGTTTGGATTCTCCATATCACCTGGTTTTATTGTATGCTTTAAGATTTTCTGTTGTTTTTGTCCTGTTGGCATTTGCTTTACTTGATCCCTAATTTGACAGAACTGTAGCTTGGTGGCATACACTTTCTCTAACCAGCAGATGGTGTCACCTATTCCCCTCAAGTCAGTTCTCCCCCACTTTGTGGTGGGTGGGGGTCTGATTCTTGTGGGGTCCAATTGGTACAACAAATTTGGGTGTATTGCTGGTGCTGTCCGCCCTGAATGTGGGGCGTGTGACTGGGAGGTTAGGCAGGCAGAGCAGCTTTAATAATCACACTTCCCAGGTGTTTCCAGAGATTTAAGGCTGTTGCAGGAGCCTAAGCCTTTGTTTCAGTCTTTCCACTGATTGTCTCTGCTGCTGACCCACAAGTCTTTGGTATTTGCGTAGGGTCCCTGGGATTTCCGAGCGGTTCCCTCTTCCCAGCTGTGCTCTTCCAGGACCTCTGCTGAGGGAGGGCCGCGCCACGTCACTAGTGCACGCTGGCCTGCCAGGGAAGCCCTGGGTTGCTGGGCTGTGCAGGGTCGCTCCCAGCCTGCTTCAAAGAAGGTTGAATGGGAAGCGTTAACTTCCCCCTTTTCGTACAGTTCCACCCTCCCAGCTCCGGGACAATCAGCGGTGGGTGTATTAAAGGCCACTGTCCATGGCCAATATTGTGGCTTGTGTGTAGTACTGTGGGAAAGATTCCCTGTCACACTGGGTTTCTTGGCACAGCTCTGGGCTGTGGGTCTGGACCTGGGCAGGAGCATCCCCTGCCCGCTGGGGAGATGGCTGCAAGGAATGTGTTTTTTTTTCTCCTTTTGGCTCCCTTCTGCTCCTCTGGTCTCGAGACAATCAGCAGCGGGTGTGGGAAGGGGTATCCTCCATGCCAGACACTGAGGCGTTAGCCCAGCCCACTCCCGCTGTGCTTCACTGTGCGGCTCTCCCCATCATATCTGCAGCCACTCCTGGGCTTTTTTTTTTAAAGAACTAGTCCATCTCCAAATGCCAGCCCACCATTTCCCCATACCACAGTGCGGCCACGGGACTTTCAGCTGGCTCACTCACTCGTTTCAGAATGCAGGCTCCTGGTTTCACCAAATGCACGTTCTCTGTGGATTTAGCAGAACTTGTCCGGCTGGTGCATCACTGGAAGTGGTGTTCTGGGTCACTTTCTGGTTTTTATCCAGTATTTTTCATGGAGGCTTTTTTGCCCTGTCTCACCTAGCTGCTATCTTAGGTTCTCTCTCACCTTACATTATGAAATTTTTTTGTTGATCTCAAGATATTTACTGATTCCCCTTGCAAATTCTTCTTTGATCCATTGACTGTTATTTACTGTCTATATTTGTGGATTTTCAAGTTCTCTGCCTGTTATTGATTCCATGCTTTGTTCCATTATTGTCAGAGAAGATGTTTTGTATTAAATATTTCTAAATTCCTAAAACTGTCTTTTGGACCCAATATTTGGATTACCCTAGAGAATGATCCATGAGCACTTGGGAAGCATGTATACCCTGCTGTTTTGGGGTGCAATGCTCTGTATATGCCTGTTAGGTCTAGTTCATTTATCATTTTATTAAATGTCTTTGTTTCTTTATTGATCTTCTATTTAGATATTGTATCTATTGATGAGAGTGGTGTGTTGAAGACTCCCATTATTATGTTACAGGTGTCTTTTTCTCCCTTCAGTTTTGCCACTGTTGACCTCTGTTATTTTAGGGCATCATGGTTAGGTGCATAAATATTTATGATTGCTATTTTTTCTTGATGGATTGATCCTTTTATTAATATATAGTGTCCTTCTTGTCCCTTATAACAGCTTTTGGCTTAAAGTCTATTTTCTCTGATATTAGTTTAGTTTCCCTAGCTCTTTTTTGGTTATGTATGAGTGAAATACATTTTTCCATGCTTTCACTTTCAACTTCTTTCGTCTTTGGTTCTTAGGTGAGTCTCTTATAAAGAACATATAGTTGGATAGCTTTTTTATCCATTCTGCTATTCTGTGACTTTTGATTGGGGAATTTATTCCATTCATGTTAGTGCTATTACTATAAATTCAGTGCTTGCTTCAGCCATTTTGTCCTTTGGTTTTTTTTTTCTTTTTTTTTTAAATTTTTATTGGGATTGTTCAGATACCATACAATTATCCAAAGATCCAAAGTGTACAATCAGTTGCCCCTGGTACCCTCTTACAGCTATGCATCCATCACCACACTTAATTTTTGTTCAATTTTTAGAACCTTGTCATTACTCCAGGCAAGAAATAAAGAGAAAGATGGTGGGAAGAAAAAAAAGGAAAAGAAAAGGAAACTCGAATCCTCCCATATCCCTAACCAACCCCCCTCAGTTACTGACTCGTAGTGTTGGTATAGTACATTTGTTACTGTTTAGGAAGGAATGTTGAAATACTACAAACTGTAGTATATAGTTTGCAATAGGTATATATTTCTTCCCTATATGTCCCTCTATTGTTAACTTCTAGTTGTATTGTCATACATTTGTTCTGGTTCATGGAAGCGATTTCTAGTATTTGTACAGTTGATCATGGACATTGCCCACCATAGGATTCAGTTTTATACATTCCCATCTTTTGATCTCCAACTTTCCTTCTGGTGACATATATGACTCTGAGCTTCCCGTTTCCACCTTGTTCACATGCCCTTTGGCACTGTTAGTTATTCTCACATCTTGCTACCAACACCTCTGTTTATTCCCAAACATTTAAGTTCATCCTAGTTGAACATTCTGCTCATACTAAGCAACCACTCCCCATTCTTAAGCCTCGTCCTATATCTTGGTACCTTATATTTCATGTCTATGAATTTACATATTATAGTTAGTTCTTACCAGTGAGACCTTGCAATATTTGTCCATATGTTTCTGGCTTATTTCACTCAGGATATTGCCCTTGAGGTTTTGACATCAACCCACTTTTTTTTTTAAGATGGTTTTGTTCACTCACCATACATTCCATCCTAAGTAAACAATCAATGGTTCTCTGTATGGTCACATATTTGTGTTCACAGTCTTCACTACTATCTATATAAGGACATCTACATTTCTTCCACAAGGCAGGAGGGATCATCAAAGAAGGCAGAGAGGGAAAAGAAATAGGAAAAAATGACAGCTAGTAGCAAAAGGAAAAGTAATCTTAAATCAAAGTAGGGTAAAAAGTTAGACAACACCACCAATGTCAAGTGTCTATCATGCCTCCCCTATCCCCCCTTCTTATCTGCATTTGCCTTGGTATATCACCTTTGTTACATTAGAGGAAGCATAATACAATGATTCTGTTAGTTACAGTCTCTAGTTTACATTGATTGCATCCCTCCCCCAATGCCTCCCCATTTTTAACACCTTACAAGGTTGACATTTGCTTGTTCTCCCTCATAAAAGAACATATCTGTACATTTTATCACAATTGTTGAACACTCTAGATTTCACCAAGTTACACAGTCCCATTCTTTATCTTTCCTCCTTTCTTCTGGTGTCTCACATGCTCCGAACCTTCCTCTCTCAACTGTATACATAGCTATCTTTGTTCAGTTTACTTACATTGCCGTGCTATCATCTCCCAAAATTGTATTATGAACCACACACTTGTATCTTCTCCTATCACTCTGCAGTGCTCCCTTTAGTAATTCCTGTAGGGCAGGTGTCTTGTTCACAAAGTCTCTCATTGTCTGTTTGTCAGAAAATATTTTGAGCTCTCTCTTATATTTGAAGGACAGCTTTGCTGGATATAGGATTCTTGGTTGGAGGTTTCTCTCTTTCAGTGTCTTAAATATATCACACCACTTCCTTCTTGCCTCCATGGTTTCTGCTGAGAGATCTGTACATAGTCTTATTAAGCTTCCTTTGTATGTGATAGATTGCTTTTCTCTTGCTGCTTTCAGGATTCTCTCTTTGTCTTTTACATTTGATAATCTGATTATTAAGTATCTTGGCATAGGCCTACTCATATCTATTCTGTTTGGAGTATGCTGCGCTTCTTGAATCTGTGATTTTATGTCTTTTATAAGAGATGGGAAATTTTCATTGATTATTCCCTCTATTCTTGCCTCTGCCTCTTTTCCCTTCTCTTTTCCTTCTGGCACACCAGTGATACATAGATTCTTGTACTTGGTTTCATCTCTAAGGTCCTGGAGATGTTGCTCATATATTTTCATTCTTTTCTCCATCTGCTCCTTTGCATGTAGGCTTTCAGGTGTTTTGTTCTCCAGTTCTTGAGTGTTTTCTTCTGCCTCTTGAGATCTGCTGTTGTATGTTTCCATTGTGTCTTTCATCTCTTGTGTTGTGCCTTTCATTTCCATAGATTCTACTAGCTGTTTTTTTGAACTTTCAATTTCTACTGTATATATGCCGAGTGTTTTCTTTACAGCCTCTATCTCTTTTGTGAAATATTCTCTAAAGTTTTTGAATTGATTTAGCATTAGTTGTTTAAATTCCTGTATCTCAGTTTAAGTGTATGTTTGTTCCTTTGACTGGGTCATAGCTTCGTTTTTGTTAGTGTAGGTTGTAGTTTTCTGTTGTCTAGGCATCTGACCTCCTAGGCCACCCTAGTCAGGTTTTCCCAGGCAAAAACAGGTTCAGGTCACAGAAGGAGGAAATATTTAGTATCTGGTTCCCCTGATGGTTTTTCTTATAGAGGATTAATAACCTGTGCTTTTCTGTTTGGCAGGTACAGTCTGTCACTGCCTGTGTAAGGGGGTGTGGCCTGTGGCTCTCCTCCCCTAGGCTTTGGGGTCTGGCTCCGGAAAGGCAGGTGGTAAAGCTGGGCCCCTCCCTTTCCTCTGGGAAGCTATGCCCCCTCCAAAGAGGTCACTGCCTATCAGGAAGTTCTTTGTTTCTCTGACTCTGCTGATCAAAGTGTTTTGATTTTAAAATACCTAAGTCTGTCTTTACTGCAAAGCGCTGCAGGCTGAAAGTGGCTGCAGTTTTCTCCACAGACAGCAAAAGGGACAGACAATCTCCCGGGTTCACCCGTCAGCCTCTGGGCTTCTTGTCCTGAGACAGATATGTCCCCTGACTCTCCCAAGGTCAGTTGTCCCCAAAAGCCTCTGTCTGCTTGTTGAGGATTCACTGTCTATTTAGCAGTTAACATTAAAATCCAAGATGGAGCTGGGCTGCGGTACACTAGCTTGTTCGGAGAGTGCAGTTCTCTAGCACCGCGTGGCTTCTGTGAGGGAGGGGCTCTCGGCTCTCGGCTCTCAGCGCGGGTCCGCAGTTTTACTTACAGATTTTATGCTGCAATCTCGGGCATTCCTCCCAATTCAGGTTGGTGGTTGGTGAGTAGACAGTTACGTTTGTCTCCCCGCAGTTATTCCTGGTTATTTACTAGTTTTTTGGTCATTTACGAATTGTTCCCAGGGGGACTAGCAGTCTTTCACGTCTCTCTATGCCACCATCTTTTTCTCTCTCTGTCCTTTGGTTTTTATATGTTATAATGATTAGGTTTATGTGTCAACTTGACCAGGTAATGGTGTTCAGTTGTCTGGTCAAGGAAGCACTGGCCTAACTGTTACTGTAAGTACATTTAACTTACTTAAATCATCAATAAGTTGATTGCATTTAGAGCTGATTACATCTACAATCAACAAGGAGAGTGTTGTCAGCAGTGAGAGATATTTCATCCAATTAGTTGAAGGCTTTAAAAGGACAGGTGATGACTTCTGCAGTCGGAAGAGAGAATTTTCATCTCTACTTTAGTCAGCCAGATACTCCTGGGAAATTTGTTAAAAATCTTCATTAGAGTTCCCATTTTGCTTCCTGCTCTAAGGAATTTGTGCATCTCCACAGCTTCATGAGACAACTTTATAAAATCTCATAATATTTACAGATATCTCCTGTAGGTTATCTTTCCATAGAGAACACTGACTAACATATTTCGTATCTTTTTTGTTTCTTTTTTCCTTTATTGCATCCTCCTTTCCTATATACTTGACCTTTTGTGAGGTATCTGACTGATCTTTTTCTCATTACTGTTTCTGTATATTTTTAAAATACTTTCTTCATGGTAACCCCGGGGTTTATATTATGCAGCCTACATCTATAACCTACAAAATAGGAAATATACCAACTTAGCATTTTCCTTTCTCTTCTTCTTCTGGGACACTCATGACATGTGTTTGTGTGTTTCATTCTGTCACTCAAGTCCCTGAGACCATGCTCAACTGTTTCCTATTCTTTTTCTCTGTCTGTTCTTCTGACTGTATGATTTCAATTGTCTAGTCTTCTAGTTCACTTGTTCTTTATTCTCCATGTTCAAATCTGCTGTTGTGTATACTTCTAGTGTATTTTTAATCTCCCTCATTGTGCCTTTCATCTCCATAATTGTTGTCATGTTTCTTTTTATACTTTCAAATTCTTCTATATGCCCACATATTGTCACTTTAATATCCTTTAGCTCTATATCTGTATTTTCCTTCATAACTTTGATTTGATTTAGGAGATTTGTTTGAACTTCTTTGATTAGTCATTGCAAATTCTGTGTCTCCACTAAAATTTTTATGTGTTCCCTTGGCTTAACCATATCTTATTTTAATTAGTATAGCTTATAATTTTTGCTGGTGTCTGGGCTTCTCATTATCTTGATCAGTTAACTCTGAAGGTCATTTTCTCTTTCTTGACTAGAGTTTTATTGTTAATTGGCTTTGTGTTAATGCTCTTCTTTGACACTGATACAACTTATTCTAGATCTTTAAAGTAGCCCATTTTTAACTGTTCAGATTTTCACAGCTTCCCTTCATCTGATTCTTACTCTGAATATGTGGTACGACTTTTAAGATTGCATTTTTGTGCAATTGTTTCACCTCCAGGAGAAAGCTTCCTTTCCTCTGATCCTTCTCTGAGAATCTTGGACTGTTCTGTTTGTTTTTGTGTAGAATTTTCTCCTTAGCTCCTATGATTTGTTTAAATTCTCTCATTCAGTGCCCCCTTTTCCTTACAATTTTTAGTTCTGGGACCCATCCTGTTTTCAACAGTTCATTCCCCCTTTTTGTTCCTCTGTGAGGCTTTTCTGTCTCCAGTTTCTTCCCTATTAGGGAACCAGATTGGGTTAATTCAAAAAGGTTGGTCACTCCAGAAAAGTCTGTTTTGCATTTAGGTGGTCCATCCAGCAGAAACTGGAATGGGTATGCACGTCTCTTGCCAAAAGTTCTGCCACAGTCTCACTCTACCTTTTCCCCCCCTGCAGGCCATTTTGAATGCATCACACTTCAGTAGTTTGTGTTCCATCCTGGGTCTCTGTGGACTTGGGTCCTTGTGCATGGATATGTGTGAGGTTCTAACTTGCTGCTATGAGTGGCTCTATAGTCTGCATCCACAGCAGAATAGACCAACTCCCAATCTGCCTAGGACCAAGTGAGGGGGAAAGGTCTGGTCTGCAGGGTTTGGGATGGAAATTGTTTACCTGATCTTGGAGGCTCTTTTTCTTTATCTTTGCTTCAGCATTTGTAGAATCCTTCCCCCATCTCCATAAACCTCCAGAGTTCTAATCAAGTGGGAGATGTCCTTTTATTAGGTGATTCTTAGGGGAGGCTTTTCCAGGGGATGTCTTACATCACCATATTGATGATGTCACCAGGGGATGTGTTTTATGACAATGTGCCCCAAGAAGAGAGTTAGCCCATATTCATCATCCATCCTAAGCACCAGCCCTACACACCTGAACTGGAGCACAGAGTTCATTTATGGGTCACAGGGAAAGGTGACTGGCTGCCCTCAGACTATCCCCTTCCATAATCATATAGCTAGGGAGTAGCCTGTTTTTTTAATCTAATAGTTAATTCTAGAGTCTATATAGAGGGTTGGGCAAGATGGCAGAGTGGAGGGTGTGGAATTAGTTACTCCTCTAGGGAAGCCAGTAAATAGCCAGGAACTGTCTGGAACAATGTTTTGGGGGACTTCTGTGACTGGACACACAGAGTACACCAATCTGGAATGGGTGGAAAATCTGAGATCACAGCAAAGAACTGTAAGTGACCCTGGCCAGGGGGCTGGCATCTCTCTCCCACAGACATAGCAGACTGTCTTGGAGCTGGTTTCCTGAGGGAAAAAGATGCAGTCTCTGCTGGAATCAAGGAGGGGACTCAACCAGGCTCCAAGTGCAGAATTAATTAACAAATTTGGACTGCTGAATTGAAGTTCTGAGCATAGATAACCCAAAGCAAACACAATAGGAACCAGGAGGTTTCAGCCCAGCAGAGAGGAGGCAGGACTAACAACAACAAAAACAAAACAGACTTTTGCAGTTAGAGGAGTTCAGAAGACTGGAAAAGGGCTGCACCCTAAGAAAAAGGGGGCACACTGCAATGAGTACAAACTCCTCCCCTTGATTGGGGTCTGGCTCTGAGAAGGGTGTTTTTGTGTGTGTGTGTGTGTGCTTTTCTTTCTCTCTGATTCTTCCTTCCTTCCTTCCTTCCTTCCTTCCTTCCTTCCTTCCTTCCTACCTTTCTTTCTTTCTTTCTTTCTTTCTTTCTTTCTTTCTTTCTTTCTTTCTTTCTTTCTTTCTTTCTTTCTTTTTACTTTTCAATAGCCCATTAGAGTTGCCAGAACACTTAGGTTTCAGAACTGCCTCAGGCAAGGGCAGATTTAAAGTTTTCTGAGAGTAACTAACCAGTTGAAGGAGGTAATTCTCTAAAGGGTGTATATACAGGAAACAAAGAAAAGTAGCTAGGCAAAGCTAAACTGTGGCTTTAGTCTGGTTGGAAAAGACGTAGGATGACAGAAAAAAAATGAAATAAAAGAGAAAAGAATGAAGACAGAGGCTTTTGGAATTGGCTGACCTCAGAGTTCTGGAAAGGAACTGTGCCCAGAGAAGGAGAGTACAGACCCAGGTACCAGCTCCAGTTCTAGATTAGCAAAACTTGGGGACTGCAAAAAGGCTCTGAAAAGGGAGTTATTCTATTCTAAGTAGTTCAGTAGAGAAAGCCTCAGATATTTTCAGTTGGCAGCAGGGCCCAGGCAAAGGAGGAGCTAAGACAAGTTTGAGAGAAAAAGCAATGAGTCTAGCAGTGGGAGATAATTCCCTAAAGGGCATGGCTTCCTCAAGAAAAGGGGGGATAGGGCCCAGCTTAATTGGCACCCTCCAACAGAGAACTCAGATCCCAGGGGCTGGAAAACAGAAACAGAAACAGCCTGAGTCAGTCACACCCCTGGTAGGGACAGGGTCTGCTGAGAATTATGGGCACTGCACTCTTGACACTGGGGGAAATGCAGGTTGACAAGTGCCACCTGTTGGACAGGATAGGAAAAGCACAGTCTAGAGGCTTCACAAGAGGGTCTGACAACCATCAGAGTCTCATTCTTAGGGAAACTTGATAGAGACCTGGGCCTGTATGGACTGGGGAAATCTGATTGGGGTCAATAATATCTGGGAGACACCTCACAAGAAGGTTACATGGAGGCAGGGCAATGACATAAAAAAAAGAGCTAAAAAATTCTGATCAACTAAACAGAAGCTATGCTAGAGGTTTAGAACAAGTTGAACTGAACAACAAAGAACAAATAGAGAACAGTGCCAAGTAACAAGAAATTCCAAGGTAAAAGAGTGAAAAAGAGCTTCAGAATAAACTGATTAAGAAAATCAGATGTCTAGACATAATGAGCCATACTAGGAAACACAAAAATATGGACCAGACAAAGGAGCAAACTAATACTTCAACTGAGATAGAGGAACTGAAAAACACTAATTAAAGATATTCAAACAAATCTTCTAAATCAAATCAATTAGCTGAACGAAAATATTGCAAAAGAGATGAAGGATATGAAGGAGTCACTGGGTGACTATAATGAAGAATTTGAAAGCTTGAAAAAACAAATGGCAGGACTTATGGGAATGAAAGGCAGAATAGAAGAGATGAAAAACACAATGGAGAAATACAACGGCAGATTTGAAGAGGCAGAAGAAAGGATCAGTGAACTAGAAGAGAGGTTATCTGAAATCATACACACAGAAAATATAAGAAAAAGTATGGAAAAATGTGAGCGGAGTTTTAAGGAACTGAATGACAACATAAAGCACTGAATATACATGCTTTGGGTTTCCCAGAAGGAGATAAGGGAAAAGGGGCAGAACGAATAATAGAAAAAATAACCATTGAAAATTTCCCAAACAGATAAGATCTGTATAGACCTATTACAAGATATGTACTGACCAGATTGTCCAATGTCGAAGACAAAGAGAAAATTCTGAAAGCAGCAAGAGAAAAGCAACCCATCACATAAAAGGGAAGCTTGATAATGGACTTCTCTGCAGAAGCCATGGAGGCGAGAAGGAGTGTGATGATACATTTAAGATACAAAAAGAGAAAAACTGCAACCAAAGAATTTTTTATCCAGCAAAATTGTCTTTCAAAAATCAGAGGGAGATTAAAATATTTTCAAACAAACGTACATGGAGAGAGATTGTAAATAAGAGACCTGCTTTACAAGAAATATTAAAGGAAGGGCTACAAGCTGATAGGAAAAGACAGGAGAAAGCAGTGTGGAGAAGAGTGTAGAAATGAAGACTATCAGGAAGGGTAAAAGGAAAGAGAGAATGAAATAAGATATGACATATAAAATCCAAAAGACAAAATGGTAGAAGAAAGTACTGCCCTTAGAGTAATAACACTAAATGTTAGTGGTTAAATCCCCAACAAAAATACATAAACTGGCAGAATAGATTACAAAACAGGACCCATTATATGCTGACTAAAACAGACTCACTTCAGACACAAGTTCAAAAATAGGTTGAAAGTGAAAGGTTGGAAAAAGATATTTCACACAAACAACCAGAAAAAAAGCAGAAGTAGCTATATTAATATCAGACAAATTAAACTTCAAATGCAAAACTACTAAAAGATACAAAGAAAGACACTATGTATTAATAAAAGGCACAATTCACCAAGAAGACGGAAGAATCATAAATATCTATGCACTGAGCCAGAGTCCCCCAAAATACATGCGGCAAACACTGACAATACTGAAGGGAGAAGTAGATATCTCCACAGTAATAGTTGGATGCTTCAATGAACCACTCTCATCAATGGATATAGCATCTAGACAGAGGATCAATAAGGAAACAGAGATGTTGGGTTGTGTGAAAAATGAAGTAGACTTGGCAGACATTTATAGAACACTACACCCCACAACAACAGGATACACATTTTTCTCAAGTGCTCATGGATCATTTTCAAGGATAAACCACATGTTTGGGTCACAAAGAAGTCTCAGCAAATTTAAAACACTTTCTTAGATCATAATGGAATAAAGTTGGAAATCAATAACAAGGAGAAGGTCATAAAATTCACAAATATATGGAGGGTAAACAACACACTCTTAAACAATCACTGGGTAAAGGAAGAAATTACAAGAAAAATTAGCAAATATCTTGAAGCAAATGAAATTGAAAACACAATATATCAAAACTTATGGGATGCAGCAAAGGCAGTCCTGAGAGGGAAGTTTATTGCCCTAAGTATCTATATTAAAAGAGAAGAAAGAGCAAAAATTGGAGAATTAACTGTTCACCTGGAGGGACTAGAGAAAGAACAGTCAACTAACCAAAAAGCAAACAGAAGGAAAGAAATAACAAAGATTAGAGCAGAAATAAATGAAATTCAGAACATGAAAACAATAAAAAGAATCAACAAAGCCAGAAGTTGGTTCTTTAAGAAAATCAATAAAATTGATGGTCCCTTAGCTAGGCTAACAACAACAACAAAAAAGAGTGGATGCAAATAAATAAAATCAGAAATGGGAAAGGGGACATAAATACTGACCCCACAGAAATAAAGGATATAAAGAGATAATACCATCAGAAACTATATGCTAATAACCTAGTAAATTTAGAAGGAAGGGATAACTTCCCATAAAAGTATGAACAACCACCATTAACTCTCAAAGAAACAGACAACCTCAATAAACCAAAAACAAATAAAGAGACTGAGTCAGTCATAAAAAGCTCCCCCAAAAGGGAGATCCAAGACCAAATGGTTTCACATATGAATTCTACCAAGCATTTAAGAACTAATACCAATCCTGCTCAAATTTTTCAACACAATTGAAGAGGGGAAGCTACCTAACTCATTTTTGTAGTCATGAAAATATTTGGAAATTGATTTTGGTGATGGATGCAACATTCTGTGGTGGTGCTGAGGATGACTGTGCACTGTGGATGATTTTAGCCTATGTGATGCCACACAGTGGAGGAGGGCAGTGAGTTCACCTGCTGAGTGGGCTTAGAGAGAGAAGTTACATCTGAGCAACAAAGAGGTTCTCTGGCAGAGACCCTTAGGCACAATTATAAGTAGACTTATCCTCTCCTTTGCAAGCCCCAAGATTGAGAGCTCGGCTTTTAAATTGGTTGTTCCCAATGCTTGTGAGAATATCAGTAATTCCCCCGGTGGGGAAGTTTAATATTTCCACATTTTCCCTCCATTCCTCAGGAGGACTTTACAAACACATTTTTATTTTCTGGCCAAATTACTTTGGGATGTATTGGGGTTTCACACTAACCTGTACAAACCAACCAGATCTCACTCCCTATTCAAAGTTCCATGTAAGTATGGTGTTTGAATAAACTGACCACAGTTAAATTATTTAGTGTTCTATAGAAAATATAGATTTTTCACCAAATAAACATCTCTTCCTTCAGTCTCACACAGAAGTTGAAGTTTTGAACCACAGTCAATATTGTCCTTTACCCTTTAGTCTGATTTGCCTTAGTCCTAACCAGATCTGCTTCATTCATATCTTGACCTGCTACAATGATAGTCCCCAATGCTTGTGAGAATATCAAGAATTCCCCATGTGGGGAAGTTTAATATTTACACATTTTTCCCCAGGACCTCAAGGGGGCCTTGCAAAATACTCCTTACTCTCTGCCCAAATTACTCTGGAATGTATCAGGGTTTCACACTAACCTGTGCCAACCAACCAGCTCTCACCCCCATTCATTGTCCTGGCATCGTCAGATTGAGAAAGCCTTCTTGACCAAAAGGAGGAAGAGAAATATAACAAAATAACATTTCAGTGGCTGAAAGATTTCAAATGGAGTCTAGAGCTCATTCTGGAGGTTATTCTTATGCATTATATAGATACCTGCTTTCAGTTTTTAGAGTATTGGAATAGCTAGAAGGAAAACCAAAACTGTTGAACTGCAACCCAGTAGCTTTGATTCTTGAAGATGACTGTATAACTATATGGCTTATATAGTGCAACTGTGTGATTATGAAAGCCTTGTGGCTCACACTCCCTTTATCCAGTGTATGGACAGATGGGTAGAAAAATGGGAACAAAAATTAAATGAATCATAAGGGGAAGGGTGGGATGTGATGTTTTGGGTGTTCTTATTATTTGTATTTTTATGCTTATTTATTTATTTATTTATTTTGTAGTGATGAAAATGTTTGGAAATTGATTTTGGTGGTGGATGCACCATTCTGTGGTGGTGCTGAGGATGACTGATTGTGCCCGTGGATGATTTTAGCTTATGTGAATATATCTCAATGAAACTGAATTGAAAAAGAAAAGAAAAAAGTAGTCTTTGCAAAATAATTTAATGATAAATGGTATACAAAAATGAAATATAAAAATGAAAATTCAGATATTTTGAAATGATCATGAAATTTATTTATTGGATAATGTGGAGACCAGTGGCAAACATTAAAAAGACGTATTTTTCTTTCTCTTGTACCTGTTTATCCCTCATGGCTTGTTTCAGGTAAAAACTTGGAGAAAACTGAAAGAGAATTCACTCAGTGTGGTAGAAAGCAGCAGCTAAGGAGGTGGTATGCTTTGTTTGTTCCTTTTCTTAAGTGAGGTAGTTAATCCTACTGAAGGTGTAACTGGCAGAGCATAATAAATGCAGTTTCCTGCAAGTTGAGAATTGCCTAGAGAGACCTATTGCGAAGTCCATGGTATTGATGAAATATGATTACCAGGCTCCATATGGTATCATTCTCATAGTTGTCAATTATTCAACACTTATTGTTCTGGAGATCGAAATAATCTGAAGATTTATGATAGAAAGAAAGCTATGGTTAATCTTGCTTAGATTTTGCAAAATCCCAATGGGATAAAAAAAACCTAGTTAGGATTTTCCTCAATATGTCCCACAAAGAATTAAAGTTATACAGACCAGTACTCCAATAAAAATTTCTTCCATAATCTCTGTTATCCATTAAACTTGTATGGCAATTGAACAGTTAAAATATTGCTAGTTAAACAGAGAAACCTAATTTTTTATTTTATTTAGCTTCAATTAATTAAAATTTAAGTAGCCACAATAAAGTGGCTATTTTATGGGCAACACAGGTATAGATTTTTCTTCTAGGATAGTTGCATGCTAAGGTACTTCACAAACAAGCTCCAAAATACACTCCATTCAACAATAATTGTTGCATGTCTGTGTTATGCTGATACCTCCTAGATCTTTAATACTGACTAAGGCAAATTACCTGCTTTATCTTAGAGAAATAAAAAAATAAAATAATATACATATATTTTATATGTCACTTAAAAGGAGTATAAATAATTCCTAGTAATGAGATAAAGAGATGTGGGGGGGTGCGTGCACACAATATTATTTGGAAAGAATACTCAGTGACAGCTTTTTTGAAGAGGTGAAATATAAGCAGGGACAACAATGAAACCTAAAGCCAATAACAAAACAGATCCCAAACTCCTGAATACAGGGAAAATCCAAATCTCCATACATGAAAGATGATATCACAGTACTTTATCCATGAGAGAAAATAAAAGTCAACAATCTTTAGAGGGCAACAGAATTGAATCTTTACTATCATTAATTGTTTCAAGCACATAATTAAAAATTTATTGAATGTGTGAAGAAATGGGACCCAATAATAGACATAAGCTCAGATATTGAAGTCTTAAGAAGGGAACTTCATATACCTTTAATAAATATATTAAATAATGCATAGAAAGAGATGGATATAATAAGTTAAGAAATGGAAAATTTCAGGAGAGATATGGAAACCATAAAAAGAAATTCCTATAGCTGAAAAATAGAGTACCTGCTTTTTAAAAAATGAGCTAATGGGCATAACAACATATTGGGCAAGATAGAAAAGGGTCAGTGAAACAAACTATAGAATGATTTAAGTTATGTAAAATGAAGGATGGAAAGAATAAAAAAATTAATAAAGCAAATAATCAAAATGTCAATGATTTGTGGGATAGTTTCAAGAAGTCTATTGTGATGGTTAGGTTCATGTGTCAACATGGCCAGGTGATGGTACCCAGCTGTCTGATCAGGCAAGCACTTGCCTAACCATTGCTGTGAGGATGTTTGTGGCTGGTTAATAAACCAACAGGCTGGTTTATTAAATCATCAGTCAATTGACTGCAGCTGTGACCAATGACATCAACGAAGGGCATGTCTTCCACAATGAGAGAATGCAGTTGGTTGGATTTAATCCAATCAATCAGTTGGAGAATTTTAAGTGAGACAGATAGTGGACCTTCACGTCATCTTCGGCTGCCCAGTGAAGCATTTCCTGAGGAGTTCGTCGAAGTTGCCAGTTCATTTCCTGAGGAGTTCATCAAACATGTTCATCAAAGCTGCCAGTTCATTTCTTGAGGAGTTCATCGAACATCTTCATTGTAGTTGCCGGTTTGCTGCCTGCCCTACGGAATTTGGACTTGTTCATACCCACAGTTGCATGAGACACTTTTATAAATCGTATATTCATAGATATCTCTCATTGATTCTGTTTCCCTAGAGAACCCTAACTAATACATCTATCATACATGGATTTGGGATAGCAGGTGAGGAAAGAGGTAAAGTAAAGTTTCCCAAATGTTTAAAAAAATTCCATGTGTTTTTATAGAAGAACAATCAACTGATCCTGGAAGGTCACTGGTGTAGGCAGAATTCTAAGATTCCTTTCCCCTTAGTCTATATACCCTGGATGATGGGATGTCACTCACATGATTATGTTACATTATATGGTAAAAGGGATTTCACAGATGGAATTAAAGGTCACAAATCAGTTGACTTTGAGTTTATCAAGAGGGGAATTATTTTGGTGGGCCTGATCTGACCTGTTGGGTTTTTCAAGACATTACAAGCAGCAGCAGATGCTCTCCTGCTGGCCTAGAAGAAAACAAATGATGTTTTCTGTCTAGGGAGGAAGCCACATGGCTAGGACTTCAGAGCTGTCAATAAGAGCTGAGAGCTTCTCCTGGAAGCATAGAACACTATGAAATGTCCTGTCTGGAAGAGCATTGTAGAGCTATAAATGAACCATCATGTCCAGAATGAGAAAACCAAGGAAATCTCTGCCCAAACACTGTTACTTTTTCACCAGGGTGAAAAGAAATGATTTAATTAAAAAATTGGTTGTCCTCACCCTGGGCTTACTATGAAACATACAATTGATCTGCCAGTTGCACTCTTGCCTCGCATAGCTATCGGATTTTGGATCAACACTTAATGTTTTCATAGGAGACTTCAGTTAGGACTTTTTTACTTGAAAGAAAGCAAATCCTTCTCAAGTTTGCTTAAACTTATCAACAAATAAATCATAGTGAATTAAAACAAAGTAGGACATTTTTTCCATATCATCTTAATGCCTCATCATCTCCAAGGTCACCAGCAATACCAGGGGCTTTACATTGTCTTCATGTCATGATGACTCAGCATCTTGGATGCTGTCATTGGGTTCCCTACCCCTGATACCTGCTTATCCAAGAAAGACAGCTTCTTCCACTCCTCCCAACATCCTGCTCAGGTTCACACCCCCACAAAAGCCAAATACAAATTCTCCAGTCTCCATTCTTGCTTGACCAATTGCTACAGCCCCATCCCAAGAACACTATAAAGGCACAGTCTCCAGGTCCACTGTACACCTCTTGCCCCCTCCTGCCTGGTTGAACCCACACTCCTGACATGGTTCTCTGTGGGACCCAGTGAGGCCTGTCACCCCTCTCTGTTCTAAGACCTGTGAGTACCAATGCATTTTTCTATCATATACCTCTCGTGTCAGTTGTCCTGGCTGCACCTATCTATAGAAAGAGCTTTAAAAAACACAAAATAAATTGATTTTTTTATGTATCAAATGATAGTTTTTGTTCTTTTTTGTTTTTGTTTTTGTTTTATTTTGTCTTTATTTTAGGCCCATATGGATCCAGGGTATCTAGGTTCCAGTTTTTCTTCAGTTCTTCTCACTTTGTGTTGACTTCATCCTCAGACAAGCTCTTTCCTTTTAGCCTCCAGATGGCTGATAGCAACTTTGGGGCCATGTCTACCCAAAGTCACTCACACAAAGAAGAAGTACCTTTATTCAAGCATTTCCAGGGAAAATACTGACAATTTTGCTGATAGATCCAATTTATGCTAGTCCCTTAACCAACCGCTAAATTTAAGGAACAGAGTGTATTATGGTTGACATAAGCCTAAATCATGTGTTCTGCTCCTAAAAGTAATAGTGATGAAAAAAAAATAGAAACTAACTCAGGGTGTCAATTTCACTTAATGTTATGGATTGAGTCATGTCCCCCACAAACATATTCCAGTCCTAACTCTTGTCCTACATATGTGAATGCATTTGTAAACAAGATCTTTGAAGATCCTATTAAGATGAAACCAAACACAATCAGAGTAGGCCTTAATGAAACATGACTGGAGTCCTAATAAGCCAAGGAAATTTGGACACAGAGTATGAGTGAGGAGATGGACGGCCACATGACAGGTAGTGATTGAGTTATGGCCCACCATCAAGCCACTTTCTCTGGCCCACCAGAGAAAGTGTGATCCTGCCAAACTTTGAGTTTTGGACTCCTAGCCACTAGAGCTATGAGATAATAAATTCCTGTTGTTTAAGACAACTAATCTGTGATACTTTGTTACAGCAGCCCTGGCAAACTAAGACACATAGGAAGTTAGAAGATAACTAAATAAATGCTAATGCCTATCCCTCTAGATATCTGATGTTGATTCACACATTAAACTACAGCAAAGCAGTTTTCTTTGGTACAGTACTTCTAGGCAAAAATACAGCTTAAAAGTATAGAGATAAAAAACAAACCCAAACTATTTTCATCAGCATTTTAATGCCTGGGAATTTATTCTAAGAAATTAAATCTATAATAATAATAAAAATATATAAAATTAATGTTTTTTATTTAAATAGGAGACTTCGATACAGCAAAATTTTGGAATCCAATGTTTTCAAGCAGAAATTATGGTGCATTCTTCAGATCACTGTATAGCATATGGCAGGGGACTGGTTATGGAACTGTGTATCAAAATCAGCTTTCAGGTTATTTTTCCCTGGTTTACAACCCCTTCTACTCCCTTATCTCGTCTCCCACCCTGAAAAAATTGCAGTCCTAATAGCCCCCTGCCCTGCTGGCATTATGTCTTATCTCTCAGGTCTATAAGCTATATTAGAGTAGGAAAACATTGCTAACCAACTCTAGAAATAATATATTATTCATCCATTTATATGGCAATTTTGAAAACTAATAACTGAGAAATGTTTTATAGTCTAATAGTAAATGAGGAAAAAATTAGGCTAGTACATTGTATTCATATCATGATTGCAATCATAAAAATGTAGGAAACTCTGGAAGCTAATTTAGGTTAGGCTAAAGAAATTAAGGGTGATTTTTTTCCCTCTATTTTACTTATTTCCTGTGAAGTACTATTGGTTTAATAATATTTCAACATTATCTTTATCATATCCCTGTTTATATTACAAGAACATACAACTAAAATGATTATTTTTCTCCTTTCTACATAGACACTCATATATGAGAAAAGTGAGTTAATAAACAACGCAGTTTTAGAATGCCTTGTTCATTTAAGTTGCATTTAAAGGTCAACAGGAAAAGTAAACCCCATAATGATATCATAAATACTTAATAGAGTTCACTATCTAAAATTTTTTAAAAGGTAGTGAAGGTTTTGTATGAAGACTATTAATACTAGGCTATTATTTTATCATGTTCAGTCACTAAAGGATAATCTTATTCTTTAAAGCATGCATTCCAAAATGAAAGCAGGAAATTAAGTGATACTTTGCTGGTAAAATGCCTGCTGGCTCTTAATGCACAATATCTGAAAAGTGATCAATCCTTAAAATCACTCAAGCTTGCTTGTCTGCTTTTCATTAAAATTATTACTGCTCAGATATTACCCCATTGCAATCAGGCCTTGAATATCCTTGAAGATGGGCAATTCCCAGAACCTGTCGAATTGGTGAGGTTGTACTGGAACAGAGTGTGAAGTTAAGGGAAATTTCTTTACTTCAAATTTCCAGTGCGTGGATCACCTAGGAAGACTAAACAATACCATAATATTTACAACGTCTGAGGGTGTAAGTAGTGTCTTGGCAAGGCCTTGTATTTTGGTTTTAGTATGTGTGACATTGGTTTTAGTATATGTGACATTTGGTTTTAGTATGTGTGACATTTAGTATGTGTGACATTTGGTTTAATATGTGTGACATTGATTTATATTTTGGATCTCTGTGAAACAAGTGGTCCCTAGAGTTCTTTACTCCAGTGGGGAAAAACTTAGATAAGCCATTGTTGCTGCTGTTGGCCAGACAACATGGCCAGGTCATTGTTAATGACGCTTGAGTCTGTAAACATGTGCAGATGTGCAGGGCATCCAGTGTTAAGACGACTTCGTAAAGTTTGGCCAATTTTTCGACCACTTGGCTCTCTCCCTTTATCAGAGACCTCCCATTAAAGGATGAAAAGACAGCACTTCAGTGAGCCCTATCATATGTAATGGTGGCTCTGCCAACCACAGAGTGTATGAACTACCTTTGCTATTCAATCCTTTGATCTCAAGGAGCCCCTCAGGGAGTCAAGGGATCTGGGTGAGGGGTGCTGAGTGTGGCTTCTGACAAGGGACCAAGGCAGGGGAGGATACCTCTTCTTGAAAGTGGGATACACAAGAGCCCAGGCTTGGCTCTATCCTGTATCTACCATGTCGTTTTTGCAAAGTGGCTTCTGTGGCTGTGTCATGCTTGTGGAATGCTGCTTCCTTGTCATCCAAGGCATAAATAAAGGGAAGCTTGGTACAGAGGGCCATTATCCAAGGGTCTGTGAGAGCCTCCATCTCCAGAAGAGCTCAATATGTGGTCAGCAATTTTCATCCTATGGCACATATCGAATGGGGCCAAACAGGGTCACTTTCTTGCACCAGGAGCCCATGGGCAGTTATTTGTCATTGTGAGTGGCCATGAAGGAGCAAGAAGGGAATTTGCTAAAATATCTACAATGCAGGAGTCTCCAGGGGGCACTAATGGGAGTGTGCTGTATTGCAATTTAAATATATTATAGAACCTTGTGTTGTAGGGGGCTCCATTCAAAGCAGGCTGATTTGTTAGCAACAGCCTAAATGGAATTAAGTACAATCTGTAAATGAGGAATACATTGTCTCCAGAATCCAAAATGTATTAAAAGAAACTGGGATTGTTTTAACATTGTGATTCCTGAAAGGGTCAACAGCTATCTTGATATTGTCAGGGATGGAGTGACCTCCCGTGACTGATCAAATAATGCCCACAAATTTAGTTGAGGTGGTGGTGTCTTATACATTGTGTGGGGCAATATCCCATCCCTTTTTGTGAGGCCATTTGTGAGCATTTGTATGTCTTGAATAAATGTGTCGAACGAATCTCTCCAGATGAGGAAGTAGTGAATGTAATGTCACACTTGGGTTCCTAGAGATTGTTCATGAGGTTAAGACCTTGTTGCATGAACTGTGTGTGATAACAGGGCTGGTGAGATACTTCTGAGGTTGCTAGATGAAGGCAAACTGAGAGGATCTTGAAACAGGTACTAAAACAGAACATATTAGCAAAATAATTACCAGTTATGAATGGATAGAGTCAGTAATTTCAATAATATTTGGTATAGTAACCCTAATAGATGGTACCATGGCATTAAACTAGTGGTAATCTACCATGAGGCTCCATTCATTCTTTCCAGGTTTAAGCACAGGCCAAAATGTATGGAGAATGGAGAAGCAGTGGTGATAATAAGTACTTCTCTAAATAGATCTTGTAAAATAAGTCTTGTTTTAATTTTTGAAGGCCTTGTTAAAATTTATATTGAGCTACATATCAGTTTCTTAAAATCATGTTTTGGAAGTGTGAAAACAATCTCACTGGACTAAAATCAGGGTGTTAGAAGGATTGCTTTCTTTTCTGGAGACTCTCGAGAAGAAACCACTTGCCCCTTCCAACTTACTGAGGTTGGCCAATCCCTAGTCTCATGGCCCTGTTTTCTCCATTTTCAAAACCATCAGAGTTGGTCATACTCTTCTCATATTGCCTTGCTCTGACCTTGTCTGGTTCCTCTTCCACATTTAAGGAACTTTGAAATTACATTGGTCCACTGATATGAACCAAGAAAATCTCCCAGTCTTAAAATCACTTGGTTAGTAACCTTAATTCCATCTGCTACCTTGATTCTCCTTTCCCATGTAATATCACATATTCACACATCCCGAGGATCAGGACATGGACATTTTTTGGGGAATGCTGTGCTGCCTACTACAGTCTCTACTGACTATTGTAACCAGGAGGAAAGGTCCCTGAAATCACATTTTGGGAAGCTTATTTTCAGTTCCACAGGCTTAATTGTACTATAATCTATCACTTTTTGGGTCAGAGAATCTATGCATACTATGAGATATACTAGAACAAATGGCTCCATGCCTATGGAGAATTTAGGCAAAGCAATAGTTCTGATGGTTAATGTAAGACATATCTTTTTGTTCTCTATTTTGCATTTGGTACTCCCCTGAAAATATAGTGAGTATCTTGTTTAATTTTTTCTGTTCCCCAGGTATAACTGTAATTTGAGCTCATGTCAGTTAAGACCATGAAGCTTTGCCGTTAGTGCATTTCAGCAGATATTAAAGTAGATTCAGAATCTAAGTTGTAGGAGCACAAAATCCAGTCAGTCCGCTTTTATGTTTGTGGTATAAATTATTTTAGTGTGTTTTGTATTTCCGGTGAATCAATTTCTGGATTTCTGTTTCAGAGGTCTTTTTAAAAATTTCTCCCCTGTATCCAGATTTGTGTGTGTGTGTGTATGTGTGTGTGTGTGTATGTGGGCTTGTGTGCACATACATCTGTGTGTTATGCTGTTGTTTTTTTATTTTTGTTTTTGTTTTGGTGGTTACTGGATATACTTGGGTAGGAAGAATTCTCTTTACCCTGTGGATATTTATATGTTTCTTCCTCCAGAGAGCCTCAAATCAATATCTTCAGGGTTAGGGATCTCCCCCATGACAATTGTTTAAGAACACTGGGCTTAAATAAAGTTTGAATGAATCCCTTCACTGTGACACAGAGAGTCAAGGGTCCTTTTCCCTATAAGCCTAAGGAAGAGCATCTTTTTCAGTGACAGATGCATAGGCAGCACAAGCAGCAGAGGCATTTTGTAAATTCCTAGTGAGCCACCTGGTTTCAGAAATGACCTCAGCATGCCACATAGTGACTACTCTTCCTCCACATGAGTGACATCCTGATGGGCCTGTATAGAGCACCCTATTAAGTAGGGACCAATGCCTGATTGAGACAACCACCGGTCACAGGCTGAGTCATTCCCATGAGCCTAGCCTCAGTCACAGGTTATGCTGGAATTAAGATGCTCTGGATCTCTATCTGAGACACAGAGATAGGACCAGGCCAAGGCCCTGTTAAGGACCAATCACATATTCCTACCCCTAAATGCCAATTATAGAAACTTCCAATTAGATCTGTTAAATATGTAACAGAGTTTCAGTGGGACTGATCACATTAGCTTGGCTCAAAGCACAAGCCCTCCAGCAGGCAGCAGCATAGCTTAAAGAACACACTAGTCAGTAGCAGCATCTCAAAGTGCATGCTCACCAGCAGACACTCAGAGCCAGTTACTAGAACAAAGGAAGAGAAGAAAAACCCCTTGTCTAGACATTCTACTTACAGTGTCAATTGTTGTGGTCACTCCAGATGGATCCACTACCCAAAATTTTGTTTGGATGGGGACACTGATGATGCCACATACTCATAAAGAGGAGATCAAAAGATTATTAACTTAATGGGGTTTTCTGGGGAGAGCAAGAAAGGCTCTCAAACAAGTCTGGAAATGGTTTGAGAGAGCAAGGGGAGGTTACTGACAGGTTTTGAGTTTTACTGTGTGTAGAGGGTGAGGCTGGGGCAATGTTTCTGGTGTGTGGGCTGGGGTGTGTATGGTTTCAACCTCCTGCTGGTACCAAGACTTCCGGTGGCCTTTCTTACTGACTTGCCCAGATGTGAAACAAGAAGGAAATATGGAAGATGGAGCTTGAAAGCTGTCAGAAGTCTAACACCAAAGATGAAGTCAAATTCTATATTCCAGCATCCTAACTAATACTCTGGATACAAGCTTCTGTCCTCAATTAATATTCTAAGCACATGTGCACACATACACACTCCATTTGGACAGAAATACTCATGCAGAATTATATCTTTCTCCCTACTACATTAGTGTTGGAATTTTCCATTTCCATGTTTTTCTCTCCATTACACTGACAGGGATCCACAGATAATATTCTGTACCTTATTTATTATTGAACAACAAGCTCCAGAAATGGTGTCTGATCAGAGCACATGTGTGGAACTCCACAAGCATTTTGACAAGATATAAGAAACATCCACAGGACTTCAGAGTTTCTAAGACATTCATCCTATAAGAAGCAGAGTTTGAAAAATATGAAAGCAAAAATGATTTATCATTATTAAAGGTAACTGGAATATTCTTAGTGCTTTCTGAGGGAGTGCTTACCAGTGGGAACACTGGTCAACTATGGAGACTATATAAGAGACATTTATTTCCCCCAATATCTGTTCTTGTCTTCCATAATAATAGAAATGTTGACAATCCAGGTAAACAATTCATTTCCCAGCTTCTCCTGTGGTAGATAGGGTCTTTTTTTTTAACAATTAGAATAGTTGTAGGCTTACAGAAAAATCATACAGAAAATATCAAATTCCTATATCACCCTGTTTCAGTTTGCTAAAGCTGCTGGAATGCAATATAACAGAAATGGACTGGCTTTTATGATGGGTATTTATTAAATTATGATTTATAGTTCTTAGGCCACCGTGCCAGTTTAGATGTATTATGTCCCCCAAAACACCATGTTCTTTGATGCAGTCTTGTGGGAGCAGATGTATGAATGTTCATTAGGTTGGAACCTATTGGTTCAGTGTTTCCATAGAGATGTGACTCAATCAACTGTGGGTGAGAACGTTCACTGGATAATGTCCATGCCTTACCTTGGAGACTTTATGGCCTTAAGACTGCAACTTTGTAACCAAATAAACCCTCTTTATAAAAGCCAATCCATTTCTGGTATTTTTCATTATGGCAGCATTAGCAAACCAGAACAGATTTTGGTACCAGAGAAGTGGGGTCCTGCTGAGTTTGCAAATACCAAACATGTTAGAATGGCTTTTTGAAATGGATAAGGGCAATATTCTGGAAGAATTGTGAGGAGATTGACAGAAAAGGCCTAGACTACTTTGAAAAGACTGTTTGTAGAAATATGGACTCTAAAGATACATCCAATGAGGCCTCAAAAAGAAATGATGAATGTGTTTTTGACAACTGGAAGAAAGGTGATCCTTGTTTTAAAGTGGCAGAGAATGTGACAAAATTGAGGCCTGTTTTTGGTGGAAGGCAGAATATGAAAGTGACGAGCTAGGATACTTAGCTGAAGAGATTTTTACACTAAATATTGAAAGTGTGACCTGGCTTCTCCTTGCAGCTTATAATAAAATGTGAAAGGAGAGACATAAACTTAGAACTGAACTCTTGGGTTCAAAGAAACCAGAAACTGATGGCTTAGAAAATTCTGGGCTTCCCAAAAGTGAGACCCCAGAAGCTATAGCCTCGTGTGAGGATTTAGCCAAACTTGGAACCCTACTGTCATTTCAGTACAAGCCAGAATTGGAGATGGAACTATCTGTAAAGGATTTGTAGAAAGCCCTATTGTCTGATGGTTTTGACCCCTATGTGCTTCATGCCAAGCCAACCAGATGTTTGAGAGAACTGTATATGCGGAGCCACTGCCAGTCTGGACTGGAGGGGACACAGAAGGAACAGATTGAAGGAAAAATTTCTTCAAGGACAGAATCATAGAAATTAAGGCCTGGAGTCAAGAAATCTCAGGCAAGAAGAGCAGAGAAACCCAAGCACATGGAAAGGGTATTTGCCCTGGAGGGCGAGGGTGGGCCTTCTGCCTCAATGCTCAGGAAGAGTGCTGCCACCCCAGGCCTCAGAGAGGGTGGAGCACATTTTCTGAGGATTGGGGAGACCCTGGCCCCCACCCAGTGGTCAGAGCAGGGAGAGCCTTTGCCCAGAGAGGCAGAGTCTGGGTAGCATCCTGAAGTTTGAGGAGGGTGGGGCTGAGAAGATGGATATGTTGGAGCACTCACCCCAGTGTTTGGAGAGAAAAGAGCTGCCATGAAGACCCTTGGAAAGGGCTGGACTCATGCTCTCTCAAGCCCCAAGGGTAAAACCTCATTCTATGAATGACACACAGAATTTGAAATCTAATGGAGTTTGCCCTGCAGTTTTAGGAACTGTTTTTGTCCCTTAAACCCCGTCTTCCTTACTGTTTCTCCTTATGGCAAAGGGAATGTTTATCCTATGACTGTCCCTCTTCTGTATATTGGCAGTGGATAATTTGTTCTGAATTCCATGGTCCACAGCCAGATGGGAATTTTGCCTTAGGACAGACCACACCTGTAACTGATTTTGATGGGATCTTGTACTTACCTATTGTTACTGAAATGATTTAAGCTTTTTTCATATTGTGTGGGGATGAATGCATATTATATATGGAAAGATCATGTCATTTTGTGGTTCAGGGGGTGAAATGTGCCAGCTTGGATGTATTATGTTCCCCCAAATGCCATGTTCTTGATGCAGTCTTGTGCGGTCAGATGTATTAGTGTTGATTAGGTTGGAACCTGTTGGTTCAGTGTTTCTATGGAGATGTGACTCAATCAACTGTGGGCAAGACCTTTCATTGGATTATTTCTATGGAGGTGTTGCTCCATCCATTAAGGGTGGATCTTCATTGGATCACTGGAGTACTTTTAAAAGAGCCACACAGGCCCAGATGCAGAGCAACTGAGAGTGACATTTTGAAGAGGAGCTGCAGCTAAGAGAGGACAAAACACCCCAAGAGCAACATTTTGGGGAATTCCATTTTGAAACATAACTTGGGAGCAAGCAGATGTCAGCCACATGCCTTCCCAGCTAACGGAGGTTTTCTGGATGCTAATGGCTTTTCTCCAATGAAGGTATCTGTGCCAGTTTGAATATACTGTGTCCCCCAAATGCCATTATCTTTGATGTAATCTTGTGTGGGCAGATGTTATCAGTGTTGATTAGATTGTAATTCTTTGAGTGTTTCTTTGGAATGCACCCCACCCAGCTGTGGGTGATGACTCTGATTGGATAATTTCCATGGAGGTGTTGCTCCGTCCATTCGGGGTGGGTCTAAGTTGATCAGTGGAGCCATATAAATGAGCTGACATAACAGAAGGAACACAGTGCAGCTGTGAGTGATGTTTTGAAAAGGCGCTACAGCCAAGAGGGACACTTTGAAGAAAGCACAGGAGCTGAAGATGAGAGACAGTTTGAAGATGGCCGTTGAAAGCAGACTCTTGCTCCAGAGAACCTAAGAGAGGACAAATACTCCAAGTGCAACTAAGAGTTACATTTTTGAGGAACTGCAGCCTAGAGAGGAATGTCCTGGGAGAAAGCCATTTTGAAACCAGAACTTTGGAGCAGATGCCAGCCACGTGCCTTCCCAGCTAACAGAGGTTTTCTGGACACCATTGGCCATCCCCCAGTGAAGGTACCCGATTACTGATGTGTTACCTTGGACACTTTATGGCCTTAAGGCTGTAACTGTGTAACCAAATAAACCCCCTTTTTATAAAAGCCAATCCATCTCTGGTGTTTTGCATTCTGGCAGCATTAGCAAACTAGAACAGATTTTGGTACCAGAGAAGTGGGGTGCTTTTGCTGCTGAGTTTGCAAATACCAAACATGTTGGAATGGCTTACTAAATGGATAAGGGGAAGATTCTGGAAGAATTGTGAGGAGCTTAATAGAAAAGGCCTAAACTGCTTTGAAGAGACTGTTTGTGGAAATATGGACTCTAAAGATACTTCTGACAAGGTCTTGAACAGAAATGATGAATGTGTTGTTGAGGACTGGAAGAAAGGTGATCCTTGTTTTAAAGTGGCAGAGAATTTGGCAAAATTGAGTCCTGGTGTCAGATGGAAGGAAGAATTTGAAAGCGACAACCTGGAATATTTAGCTGAGGAGATCTCCAGACTACATGTAGAGGACATACCCTGGCTTCTCCTTGCAGCTTTATAGTAAAATGCGAGTGAAGATAGATAAACTTAGAACTGAACTCTTGGGTTCAGAGAAACCAGAAGCTGATGGCTTGGAAAATTATGAGCTTCTGGGGGGAAATCCCAGAAGCTACAGCCCAATGTGAGGATTTAACCAAACATGGAACCCAGCTGCCATTTCAGTACAAGCCAACACTGGAAAAGGAGTTAAGCAGAAAGGATTTGTGGAAAGTCCTGTTGTCTAATGGTTTTGACCCCTGTGTGCTTCATGCAAAGCCAAAAGAATTTTTGTGAGATTGTTGTAGACAGAGCTGTTGCCAGTCTGGACTGGAGGAGAAAGACAAGGAACAAATTGAAGGAAAAATTTCTTCAAAGACAAAGCCATGCAGGTTGAGGTCTGGAGTCAAGAGGTCTTGAGCTGGGAGAGTGGAGCAGCCCACATGCATGGAAAGTGTGAGTTTGCCCTGGAGGTCAAGGGCAGGCCTTCCACCTCAGTGCTCAGGAAAGGTTCTGCCACCACAAGCCCCAAAGAGGCTTGAGCACATTCCCAGGGAATTAGGGAGAGCCTGGCTGCCACCACACTGTTCTGAAGGAGTTGAGCATGTGCCCCAGAGATGGAAGGGAATCCGGGAGCTGCCCCAATGTTTAAGGAGGATGGGGCTGAGAAGGTGGTCTCCCCAATGTGTGGATATGTTGGAGCACTCACCCTAGCATTTGGAGAGGAAAGGGCTGCCACCAAGGCCCTTAGGAAGGGTTAGATTCCCACTCTCTCAAGCCCCAAGGATGCAGTGTCATTCTGTAAATGACTCTCAGACTGGAAATCTAATGGAGTTTATCCTGAAGGTTTTAGGAACTGTTCTGGTCCTGTTAACCCTGTGTTCCTTACTGTTTCTCCCTATGGCAATGGGAATGTTTATCCTATGGATGTCCTGTCCTTCCTTTGTATATTGGAAGCACATAACTTGTTCTAAGTTCACAGATCCACAGCTAAAGGAAAATTGTGCCTTAGGACTGACCACACCTATAATTGATTTTGACGGGATCTTGTACTTAACTATTGTTACTGAAATGATATACATTTCTGTGATATTGTTGTGGGATGAATGTAATTTGTATATGGAAAGATAATGTCATTTTGGGGTCGAGGGGTGGAATGTGCCAGTTTGAATATATTGTGTCCCCCAAATGCCATTATCTTTGATGTAATCTTGTGTGAGCAGATGTTATCAGTGTTGATTTGATTGTAGTTCTTTGAGTGCTTCTTTGGAATGCGCCCCATCCAGCTGTGGGTGATGACTCTGATTGGATAATTTCCATGGAGGTGTTGCTCCACCCATTTGGGGTGGGTCTAAGTTGATCAGTGGAGCCATATAAATGAGCTGACGTAACAAAAGGAACACAGTGCAGCTGTGAGTGATGTTTTGAAGAGGAACAACAGCCAAGAGGGACATTTTGAAGAAAGCACAGGAGCTGCAGATGAGAGACATTTTGAAGACAGCCATTGAAAGCAGACTCTTGCTCCAGAGAAGCTAAGACAGGACAAATACCCCAAGTGTAACTAGGAGTGACATTTTTGAGGAACTGCAGCTTAGAGAGGAACACCCTAGGAGAAAGCCATTTTGAAACCAGAACTTTGGAGCAGACACCAGCCACGTGCCTTCCCAGCTAACAGGTTTTCTGGACACCATTGGCCATCCTCCAGTGAAGGTACCCAATTGCTGATGTGTTACCTTGGACACTTTATGACCTTAAGACAGCAACTTTGTAACCAAATAAACCCCCTTAATAAAAGCCAATCCATTTCTGGTATTTTTCATAATGGTAGCATTAGGAAACTGGAATAGCCACAAAAATGTTCCAGGTAATGCCTGAAGACAGGCTGCTAGCATCCAGGATACTGCAGTCGCATGGGAAGGCACATGGCCGATGTCTGCTGGTCTTTTCCTCCTGGGTTTCATTGCCTCCAGCTTCTGGTTCCAGTGGCTTCCTCAGTACGTCTTTTCTTAGCTTCTCCAGTGCTTTTCTCTCTGAGCTCACTGGGCTTTTTCTGTCTTTCATCCTCATACAAGGCTTCAGTAAATGGATTATGACCCACCTTGAATGGACTGGGTCACATCTTAATTGAAATAACCTAACCAAAAGGTCCCACCCACAATAGGTCTGTACCCACAGGAATGGATTAAAAGAACATGGCTTTTTTTGGGGTACATGGCAGCTTCATAACATGATGCACCCTTATTACTAACACTTTGTATTAGTGTGGAACACTTGTTACAACTGATAAAAGAATATTCTAAATGTACTAGTAACTACAGGCCATGGTTTACACTAGGTTTCACTATGTTGCGCAGTCTTAAGTTGTTTCTTTAAAATTTTTATTCTAGTAACTTACATACAACCTAAATTTTTCCTTTTTAACCACACTGAAATATATAATTCAGTACTGTTAATTATGTTCACAATGTTGTGCTACCGTCATCACCATCCATTACCAAAATTTCCCATCACTCTAAATAGAAACTCTGTATAATTTAAAGATTAACTACCCATTCCTTACCTCAATCCAAACCCATGGTAACCTATTTTCTAGTTCCTGACCCTATGAAATATTATCATTTCATATCAGTGAGGTCATACAAGATTTGTTATTTTATGTTAGGCTTATTTCACTCACTTGGTTTGAGACACTGGGATGTGAACTGAAGTAAGTTGTACAACTTATATATTATTCCCTTAAAAGCAGAAGAATGTACCACCACCCTCCTTTCCCCCTCTTCTTTATTGCTGAATCAAGGACAAGATAGTGAGAGATGGAGGGGAATTCTCAGACAAGGAGATGAAAGTGGTAGATGGAAGATGGCAGAGCAAACATAGAAAAGGTGCCTGGGCTTTTATACCATGTGGGCACTATAGTGCTCCAAGACACCTTATGGTCAGAATGTCTTATAACAGAAGCCCTCTTCCATTTAAAAAAATGAATGCTGTTTTCCTATCTTTGCTTTAACAGTCAGAATAATTATATCCTAATACATGGACATCTTAGAGCAAATATAAAAAGCCACATAAAATTATAATTTTCCAAACTTTGTCTTTCCCTTCTCTAATTCTTTTTCATCACAGAAGCCAATATTATCTTATTAAAAGGAAAAACTGACCATGTCTGAAAATTGCCATTGCCTCCCGCTAGTTGCAGCCATAGTCAGGAATTCCATATGAACCACTTAGCCCTGCATGAGCTGACCGTACCATCTCCTCATATTTTACATACCAGTCAAACAGAACATCTTTTAAATATTCAGGAAAGCAAAACCACCTTAGCCTCAGCAACCTGGTATATAATTTGTCTTATGTTTTTCATTTTAATTTCCCTCTTCACCTTGCTTTCTTACACTTACCCTTCAAAGCTAAGCTGAAATAGTCCCTCTCCAGAGAAAGGCCATATGACCACCTTCCTTCTCTGATGAAGTTAGCACACATCCCACATTGTCACTTTGCTGTTTGTATTGAAAACCGACTCATCTTTAATGAAGAGATCATTTCTTTGTGTCTGCGTAATCTACTGGTCCTTAAATTGTATGATAGCTAGTTTTATGTCATTATAACCCTGTGAAATGTCTGAGACACTTCAGTGTAAAGAATTGATGAGTGAATGAGTAGAAACTTAGCATGTAATTTTAAATGCTTATGAAAACAAACCATTTTTCATTGTTTATAGTATTTCATTTGAATACCTTTCAGTGAAGTCTATCCTGACACTGAATCAGCTGTGATATTTTGGGCATGGAAAATGAAAAAAGATAATGACTTCTCCATTTAGAGCCTGTTTTATCAGTAGTGTTACTTCAGCCAGAAGTTGCTACAGTAGTTATCATGAGGAGTTCACACAAGATACAGTCTTAATTGATGCTTCCTTTCAGGATAGGATTATTTCCCTGGGGATATTGTGTGAATAAACCTAAAGAGTATTCTGGTAGTTCTGGACAACTATAGCAATGGAAATTTACTTGAGAAACCACTGTAGTATGGATAGGAATTGGAAGTAGCCAACAGTAGCAATGGATATATGTGCATATGTGTAGGTGCCCATGAGTGTACTAGTATTTTTTTGGGAGGGAGTTACTTTATAATTCTAAATCAAAACCTCTGCTTACTGAGGATCAAAGATGGCAGCATAGAGAAGAGTGGAAGCTAAGTAGTCCCCATAGAACAACTGAAAAAAAAAAACAGAAACAACTAGTAAATAATCCAGAATAACTGTGGGGGGACAAACATGACTGTCCACTCATCATACACCAACCTGAATTGGGAGAATGCCCGAGATCACAGCATAAAATCTGTAAATAAAAACTGCAGATCCAAATCGGGAGATCCCTCCCCCGTAGCCTGAGCTACAAAGCCTCGTGGTGCCAGAGAGAAGCTTTCTCCCAGCAAGCAAATATAGCTCAGCTGAGCTCCAACTGGGGTTTTAATTAGTGAGCATGAACCGCTCACTAAGAGGTATGAATTCCCAACAAACAGGCAGAGGATTTGGGTGACGACTGACCTTGGAGAGCCAGAGGGTTGCCTCAGACTAGTCTGAAGGGGAATCTCTGTTCCTTTTTTGGCTAAGTGGAGAAAGCCTCAGCCATTTTCAGTTCCCAATTCTGTGACCTGGACAAGGGTATAGCACAGGCAGAGAGAGGAAAGGGGTGGGGCCCAGTTCTACTACCTGCCTTTCATTCAGAACTTGGGGAAAAAGAGACATACCTCCTTACACCAGTCAAGAATTATAAGCTAACAGGCACCACCTGCTGGGCAGAAAAGCACAGTGACCAGAGGCATCACAGGGTGTAACAATTTTATAAGACACACCCTCAGGGAAACCAGGTACTGAATATTTCTTCCTTCTGGGACCTGAGCCCATTCTGGTCTGGGGGGGCAGGGGCTGGTTGGAGTAACCAAGGAAACCTTGCCTAGACAACAGAAAACTATAACCTACACCAAGAAAAATGAGGTTATGGCCTGGTCAGGGGAACAAACTTGCACTTCAACTGTGATGCAGGAATTGAAACAACTAATAATAAGTCAATTCAAAATGTTTAGGGAAGATATGGTGAAAGAGCTGAACCGTATAATGAAAACTCAGGATGTACATAAGGTAGAAATTGAAAGTTCAAAAAACCAACTGACAGAATCTATGGAAATGAAAGCCACAACACAAGAGATGAAAGACACAATGGAAGCATACAACAGCAGATCTCAAGAAGCAGAAGAAAACACTCAAGAACTGGAGAACAAGGCATCTGAAAGCCTACACACAAAAGAACAGACAGAGAAAAGAATGGAAAAATATAAACATCTCTGGGAACTTAAGGACAAAATGGAAAACAAGAATGTACATGTCATTGGTGTCCCAGAAGGAGAAGAGAAGGGAAAAGGGGCAGAAGCAATAATAGAGGAAATAACGAAAATTTCCCATCTCTTATGAAAGACATAAAATTATGGATCCAAGAAGCGCAGCATACCCCAAACAGAATAGATCTGAATAGGCCTATGCCAAGACACTTAATAATCAGAATATCAAATATCAAAGATAAAGAGAGAATCCTGAAAGCAGCAAGAGAGAAGCAATCCATCACATACAAAGGAAGCTTGATAAGACTGTGTGGATTTCTCAATAGAAACCATGGAGGCAAGAAGGAAGTGGGGTGATATACTGAAGATACTGAAAGAGAAAAACCACCAACCAAGAATCCTATATCTGGCAAAACTATCCTTCAGATATGAGGGAAAGCTTAAAATATTCTCTGACAGGCAATGACAGAGTTTGTGAACAAGAGACCTGCTCTACAGGAAACATTAAAGGAAGCACTGCAAACAGAAAGGAAAAGACAGGAGTGAGAGGTTTGGAAAACAATTTTAGGAGATAGTAGCACAGCAATGTAAGTACACTGAACAAAGATGACTGTGAATATGGTTGAAAGGGGAAGGCTGGGATCATGTGGGACACCGGAACAAAAGACAAACGATAAAGACTGGGGCTGTGTAACTCAGGGAAACCTAGGGTGCTCAATGATTGTAATAAAAAGTACAAATATGTTTTTACATGAGGTAGAACAAATGAATGTCAACACTGCAAGGTATTAAAATAGGGTGGGAGGGGGGAAATACAATCAATACAAGCTAGAGGCTAGAATAAATAGAAATATTGTATTATGATTCCTTTAATGTAACAAAAGCAATATACCAAAGCTAAATGCATATGGGGGGGTGGGGAATAGGGGAAGGGTATGGGACTCCTGGCATTGGTGATGTTGTCTGACTCTTTATTCTACTTTAGGTTAACGCTATCTTTCCTTTTGTCACCTTCTAGCTATCAAATTTTTTGTTTGTTTTTCTCTCTTTCTCTTGCCTTTTTCTTTTGCCTCTCTGCCTTCTCTGAGTCTTCCTTTGTCTTTGTGGAAGAAATGTCCTTATATAAAGAGTGGGGATGGTGCTTAATACATAAATACATGACTATACAGGGAATGAACAATTGTCTACTTAGGATGGAATGTATAGTGTGTGAACAAAACCATCTTAAAAGAAATGGGTTGATGAAGAAACCTTGAGGGCACTATATTGAGTGAAATAAGACAGACACATGAAGGCAAACATTGCAGGGTCTCACTGATGTGAACTAATTATAATATGTAAACTCATAGACATGAAATATAAGTTACCAGGATATAGAACAAGGCTAAAGAATGGGGAGTGGTTGCTTATTATGAGCAGAATGTTCAACTAGGGTGAACTTAAATATTTGGAAATGGACAGGGGTGATGGTAGCATGTAATGAGAAAAACTAACAGTGTTGAAAGGTGTGTGAAGGTGGTGGAAAGGGTAAGCTCAGAGTCACACATGTCAGCAGAAGGAAAGTTGGAGGTTAAAAGATGGGAATGTATAAAACAGTGAATCTTGTGGGGACAATGTCTGTGATTAACTATACAAATATTAGAAATCTCTCTCACAAACTAGAACAAATATATGACACTATAGCTAGAAGTTAATAATAGAGGGGCATATAGGGAAAAATATCTACCTATTGCAAACTATATACTACAGTTTGTAGTATTTTAACATTCTTTCATCAACAGTAACAAATGTACTATACCAAAACTATGAATCAATAATGGAGGGAGGGACGTGGTTAGGGGTATGGGAGGATATGAGTTTCCTTTTTTTGTCTTTATTTCTTTTCTGGAGTAGTGAAAATGTTCTAAAAATTGAAAAAAAAATAATTGTGTTGATGGATGCACAGCTGTATGGCAGTGCCGTGAGCAATTGATTGTACACTTTGGATCTTTAGATAGTTGTATGGTATCTGAAAAATCTCAATAAAATATGTATATATATGAAAAAAATAAATAAAAACTTCTGCTTCCTAAAACAGTAATAAAATGATATATTTTACATTCCATTATGTTTTATTTCTGCATTTTAATTTATTTTAAAAAGAAGGTATTTAGGAGAGGAAACTAGGTCACTAATATGAATATATATTTCTTCAAAACTAATAAGCAATTATAGCGTGGTTAGAAGATACAAGGTCAATATACAAAAGTTAATTTCTTTCTCATTTACCAGCAATGAACAATAGTATTTAAATAAACATCAAAAAAATGAAATACTGAAATACTGGAATAAATCTAGCAAAATATGAGGAAAACTACAAAACTTTGATCAAACAAATCAAATCAAAGAAGATCCACATAAATGTCTCTACATTTCATTAATATGTTCATTAATATGGCAAAATATTACTAAGATATTAATTCTTTCAGACTTGGTTTATAGATTTATTAAATAACAAATAGAAGTTACATTGTGGACATCAACAAAATTATTCCATGGCTTATCTGGGAAGGCAAAAGAGCCAGAAAAGCCAATGATCTGTTGAAGAACAAAGGGAGAAGAATGATTCTACCTGAATTCAAGACTTACTATAAAAATACACTGATTGAGATAGTTTGGTTATCGGTGAAAGGATAGATAAATGGATCAATGAAACAGAATAGAAACCTCAGAATTAGACCTACACAAATATATGTCTGATAAAGGAATTACATCCAAAATATTCAAAGAATGCTTACAATTCAACAACAAGAAAAAATAACGTACACAAAAAATGTGAAAAAAATCTGAATAGACATCTCACCAAAGATATACATACAGCAAATAAACATATGGAAAGATGCTCAACATTATATGTCATTAGGGAACTGTAAACTAAACTAAAAATCTATGAGATACCACTATGCAACTACTGTAATGGCAAAAATACAAAACACTGACAACACCAAATGTTGGTGAGGATGTGGAGAGACAGAATCTTTTATTTGTCACTGGTGGAAATGCAAAATATTACAGCCAGTTTGGCATCAGTTTGGTAGTTTCTTGCAAAGTTAAACACAAGCTTATCATATGATCTGGTGATTGCACTCCTAGATATTTATCCAAATGAGTGTGAAAACTGATATACACAAAACTTTGTAATTATGTGTGCAAAACAGTGTGTGTGTGTGTGTGGGAAATGAGATGTATGAGACTAAAACATAAACTCAGATGGCTATTGTGGTAGCATGAAGCTGAATGGACCCCAGATCATGTTCTCAAAGTGAATTCATTCCTGTGGGTGTAGACCTATTGGGTGGGACCTTTAGATTAGGTTATTTCAGTTGAGGCATGACCCAGGTGGGTCTTAATCATTTTACAGGAGTTCTTTAAAGGAGGAAAAAATTCAGAGAAAGACACAGGTGCTGAGACAGAAAGCCATAGAAATAGAGAGGGAGCCACGGAAGCCAGAAGCTAGAAGCAGCAAAAGTTGGAAGAGAGGAGAGAGACCAGCAGATGCTACCATTTGCTGTGCCATCTGACAGAGGAGTCCAGGATTGCCTATAGCCTGTCTTCAGGAAGAAGGTATCATCCTGATGATGCCTTGATTTGGACATTTTCATGGCCTCAGAATGGCAAGCTTATAAAATAATTCCCATTGTAAAAGCCAACCCATTTCTGGTATATTACATTTTGGCAGCTTTAGAAAACTAGAACAACAATATTGTCCTTCCTGGAAATATTACATTGGGCAATACATTTTAAATATAGATAGATGGATAGATGGATAGATAGATAGATAGATAAAGAGAGAGATAATAATCACATGGAGGTTTCTTCTCAGACGCTGCTTCTCCTGCCTGCTGCTATGCTCAGGTATCCTTTCGCTTGTGTCTGTCAATCAGAGCCTTTAAAATGAGAGCTGATATTTACATGTTTTAGTTATTCAGCTTTGAGTCCCTTGATACTAACCCAAATTTATAATTTCTTGGGTTTATGTCTATAATTATTTATAATTATATTGGAAACAATAAAGCCATCTCTCCCTTAACGCAATCTAGGTAAAAGTTTTAAAGAAGTTGTGTGTACTCTTCTTTCAAGTTTTCTGTAAATTTAAAATTACATCAAAATGAAAAGCTAAAAATAAAAACAACAAATAAAACATAATTTACCACTTTCTTTCCCTTTCACACACCTTGTCCCACTACCCTTTGGTAATTTAATTAAAAATTTTCATCTGTGTCTTTTCAGGAATCTTCTATGTAGAGAAATAAGTATGTGTGTATGACTAATTGTGTGTGTGTGAGTGTGTGTGTGTAGCAAATAATACTTTGCTTGGGAGTATGGAATGCAGAGGAATATGGTTTTGTTTTAATATCTGAAGATGAGTAGGATATTCCAGATACACAAGTGGAGAGAAAACTAACCTGGCAGAAATAAGAAGTAAGTACAAAAGCACAAAGGCCAATGCTAGTATGGAAAGTTGTAGAGAATCTGAGTCAGCTCATTTTCTTTATTTTCTTTTTTCTTACTTTTTTTTTTTTCTTCTTTTTGAAGGGAGGTCATCAAGTAGAAGAAAAAAGTAGACAGAGACTAAGACAGAAAACCACACCCAATATAAGGCAGAAAAAATAAGGATTTATTGATATGTAGATGTTGAATGATCCTTAATTTTCTGAGTGAGAAGGTGACTATTGTTGTACCAACTTGCCCTGTTATGGCCACTTTAGAGAAACTTAATTACATTTTAAATTTTCCCCTGCTCCCAGAGATTTAGAGTTTATTTTCCTTCCCCTAAAATGGGTTTTTACTTGTGCCTTTCAACAGCCACTAGGACAGTGGCAAACATGAAACAAGTGGAGGGTTGAAAAAATGGTTGTGTATTAAAACTTACCCACTAGCTGCTGTTTGAGCTCTCCCATGGGAACTCACCATGGAAATAGCCCAGGCAAACAAGCTGGAGGTTGAGAGGCCCTGTAGAAAGCACTCCTGTTGTCCTACCAGATCTAGTTGAGTGCATGATAAACTGTCCATGCCTACAAAACCAGAGCAGAAAAACCTAAGATGGCAGGTAGGTGAGACAGGGCAAAAAAACACCTCCATGAAAAATACTAGATAAAAGCCAGAAAGTGACCCAGAACACCAGTTCCAGTGATGCACCAGCTGGACAAGGTCTGCTAAATCCACAGGGACCATGCACTTGGTGAAACCGGGAGTCTGCATTCCGAAATGAGTGAGTGAGCCTGCTGAATGTCCACTGGCCATGCTGCGGTGTGGGGAAACCATGGGTTGGCATTTGGAAGTGGACTAGTTCTTTTTTAAAAAAAAAACAAAAGCTGCTACAGATACGACAGTGAGAACCACACAATGAAGCACGGCAGGAATGGGCTGTGCGAACGCCTCAATATCTAGCATGGAAGATAGCCTTTCATACAGCTGCTGCTTATTGTCTCAGAGTGAGGAAGGTAGAGGTTATCCAAAAGGGGAAAAAAACATGCCCCTTGCAGCCATCTTCACGGTGGGGTGGGAACGCTCCTGCCCAGTGCTGGTGCCACACCCAGAGATGCGCCAAGGTACCCAGTGTGACAGAAAGTGTTTCCAGCAACACGAGCACATGCCACAATATCAGGCGTGGACAATAGCCTTTAATGCACCCACAGCTAATTGTCCTGGAGCTGGGAAGTCAGAGCTGTGCAAAAAGGGGGAAATTAACACGCCCCATTCAACCATCCTTACAGCAGGCTGGGAATGACCCTGCATGGCCCGGTGGCCCACAACTTCCCTTGAGGGATGGTGTGCACTTGTGATGTAGCACAGCCTTCCCTCAGCAGAGGCCCTAAGAAGGGCACAGCTGGGAAGAGGGACCCACTCAGAAATCCCAGGGACCATATGCCAATACTAAGGACTTGTGGGTCAGCGGCAGAGACAATCTGTTGTGAGACTGAATGGAAGGTTTAGACTCTTGGAACAGCCTTAAATCTCCAGGAACACCTGGAAGGTTTGATTATTAAAGCTGCCCTGCCTCCCTAACCACTCAGACACACGCCCCACATTCAGGGCAGACAACACCAACAATACACCAAAACTTGGTCGCCAATTGAACCCCACAAGAATCAGAGACCCACACACCACAGAGACAAAGTTGGGGAGAACTGACTTGAGGAGAATAGGTGACTTGCGGATGCCTTCTGCTGGTTAGTTAGAGAAAGTGTTCACCACCAAGCTGTAGATCTGAAAAATTAGAGACTGGTATTTCAATAATCCTTCATATCCTAAAAGAACACCATCAAGTAAAGCAAATGCCAAGAGGCCAAAAACAACAGAAAATTTTAAAGCATATGAAAAAAGCAGATGATAGGGATAACCCAAACACAAACATCCACATCAAAAGATGAGAGGAGACACGGTACTTGGAACAATTAATCAAAGAATTAAAGACAGACAACGAGAGCATGGCACAGAATATAAAGGACATGAAGAAGAGCATGGCACAGGATATAAAGGACATGAAGAAGACCCCAGAAGAGCATAAAGAAGAAATTGCAAGAGTAAATAAAAAAATAGATGATCTTATGGAAATAAAAGAAACTGTTGACCAAATTGAAAAGATTCTGAATACTCATAGTACAAGACTAGTGAAAGCTGAACAACGACTCAGCAACCTCGAGAAACACAGAACAGAAAATGAAAGAACAAAAGAAAGAATGGGGAAAAAATTGAAAAAATTGAAATGGATCTCAGGGATATGACAGATAAAATAAAACATCCAAATATAAGACTCATTGGTGTCCCAGAAGGGGAAGAGAAGGGTAAAGGTCTAGACAGAGTATTCAAAGAAGTTGTTGGGGAAAACTTCCCAAACCTTCTACACAATATAAATACACAAAGCACAAATGCCCAGTGAACTCCAAATAGAATAAATCCAAATAAACCCACTCCAAGACATATTCTGGTCAGAATGTCAAATACAGAAGAGGAGGAACAAGTTCTGAAAGCATCAAGAGGAAAGCAATTCACCACATACAAAGGAAACAACATAAGACTAAGTAGTGACTACTCAGTGGCCACCATGGAGGCAAAAAGACAGTGGCATGACATATTTAAAATTCAGAGAGAGAAAAATTTCCAACCAAGAATACTTTATCCAGCAAAACTCTCCTTCAAATTTGAGGGAGAGCTTAAATTTTTCACAGACAAACAAATGCTGAGAGATTTTGCTAATAAAAGACCTGCCCTACTTCAGATACTAAAGGGAGCCCTACCAATAGAGAAACAAAGGAGAAAGAGATATAGAGAAATTTAAAAGACATATATAGAACATTACATCCCAAATTACCAGGATACACTTTCTTCTCTAGTGATCACAGAACTTTCCCCAGAATAGACCATATGCTGGAACATAAAACAAGCCTCAATAAATTTAAAAAAAAATTGAAGTTATTCAAATTACATTCTCTGACCACAATGGAATACAAATAGAAGTCAATAACCATCAGAGACTTAGAAATTTCATAAACACCTGGAGGTTAAAAATGAGGCGAGATGAAAACATTCCCAGATAATCAAAAGCTGAGGGACTTCATCACTGGTAGATCAGTCCTATAAGAAATGCTAAAGGGAATTGTGCAGGCTGAAAGGAAGGGACACTATACAATTGACTGAAACCACATGAAGAAATAAGGATTTCCAGTAAACATCACATGGTAAATATAAATACCAATACTACTGTATTTTTGATTTGTAACTCCACTATTTACTTCCTACAGGATATAAAATACATGAACTGTAATGATAAATCAGTGGTTTTGGACTCAATGTAAAATCCATAATTTTTGACAAGAACTACATAATGGTGGGGGAATGGAGGAGAATGGGAACATAGTTTATGTGTCCTATTGAAGTTAAGTTGGTATCAAAGAAAACAAGATTGTTATAGATTTAAGATGTTAAATTTAAGCCCCACAGTAAACACAAAGAAAGTAACAGAGAATATGATCATAGAGATGAAAAGTAGAGTATGGGTTACGAGAAGTGGGGGAAGGGGCATTGGGGAGTTAATAAGAAATGAGTGTAGGGTTTCTGTTTAGGATGAGGGGAAATTTCTAGTAATGGATGGTGGGAAGGTGATGGCATTGTAACATTGTGAATGTGATTAATCCCACTAATGGAATGCTTCGGAGGGGTTGGAATGGGAAGATTTATGCTGTATATATGTTTCTACAATTGAAAAAAAAAAAAAAACAGTCTAAATAGATAATGACAATTAAATGCCAAGGATGATCCTGGATGGGATCTGAGGATGGAGGAGAAGAGGCTCAAAGGGACATAGTTGGGACATAAGAAAAGAACAAAATATAGAATGTAAGCTTTGTATCAATGTTGAATTTCTTGAACTTCTTAGCTGCACTTAATGCGATTGCATGAATGAATGTTCTTGTTCGTGGGAAATGTGTATGTGAATTATATTGTTTGTTCAAGGATGTGTGCAGCTTGCTCTCATATGTTCAGAAGACAGAGCAATAGATGATGGATGATAGATAGGGAGGGAGGGAGGGAGGGAAAGAAAGAAATGGTGGAGTGACAGGATGTTAAAGTTGGTGGATCTGGGTATTGGTGGAGGGGGGTAGGGGTTTGCTGGAGTTCTATGTATGGGGTTTGTATTGTTTTTGTAACTGTTCCTGTAATCCTGTGAGTTGGAATTTATTTCAAAATGAAATTAAATAAACAAACAAACAAACAACAACAACAAAAAAAAAACAGAGCAAATGCATGAATGAGACCAACAAATTCAGCTTTGCCTGGCTTGGAACAGAACACCTGCCCAGCTATTCCCATTACAAATTGCAGAATCTGTAACTTGCAGAATTGTGAGTTTAAAAAATGTTGATTTAAGCCATTAAGTTTCAAAGTGATTTGTTATGCAGAAATAGCTAATTGATAGAATATACTTTAATATTCTGCTAAACATCTAGCACACTTGCAGAAATGGAAAGTGATTTCCCACTCTAATTTAGTGTTCTGAGTGTATGACCTTACTATAGATGCCAATTATTTTATTCATTATAATTACTATTTTCTAAAATGCATCCAAATTCAGTAGACAATTCAGGACCACAGGACCAGATTTAAAAGAAGAAAAATTTAAGTCCAACATAAATATCCATAAAGTATCATCATCAATTTATTTTCATACTGAACTAGCTTCACAACTTAAGCATGGCTTTGCAAAAAGGATCCAGAAAATTGTATGTCAAAATGATAAATTTGTCAATTTGTCCAACTGCTTATTGTTAGGGGCATGACTATCCTCCAAAGCCTCATCTACAGAAGACATGGTCCACCTGCTCTTCACTTATATTACCCAGGTGCTTTCCTGAATTTATTTAGTATGATTTTGCTTTCCTACCTTCAAATATTTTATCCCTTTCTCTCTCTTCCTCCCTTCCTCTCTTCTTGTCCTCTGTTTTGTTTATTTCTTCTTAGGAGCACATAACAAAACTTCTGTTTAATAGCAAACTAATGCAATTATGATCTTTTCTATAGAGCTTATGGGAGGTTAACTTCATTGCTTGTTTGTCAGAGCCCTTAGAGATTACCTAAAATAACCTTTTGGATCATAATGAATTTCAATTTCAATAAGATTACAATAATGCTTAATTTGAACAAGGAAACTTTGTCATTGAATATTAAGCAATTGCATATTAACTCTATGGAGAATAGGATGGGGTAATGGGAAAGGTTATTTCTCCAAAGATGGAATAAAAAATTTACCTGAGTATGTTTTTGGTTTTTTTTTCCTGCTTGATTGGAAAAGTTGCTTTTGATTGTTTTCTCCAGTCATTTTATAATGAGGATTTATTAAGAAGTTACTATTTACTAATTCTGCACTACATACTGGGGATACAAAAACTAAAAGTAAAAATAAAACAAAGCCCTTCTCTTGTTCCTCCTTGGAGATCAAATTTGAATAGGAGATGCCTATAGCAGCTATAAGTGCTACAATAGAGGAGACCATTATAGTGTTACAATGCAAAGTGGAGAAAAAGCTCACTTTGACTTAATTAAACTGGGTAGAAGGCTGTAAGATTTGGAGAGGATACCATTATTGTAGATTTTGCTATCTCAATCTTTGCTCCCAAGTAGATGGCAATTGTTAACGCAGACTCAGAAGTAGAGAGAGATTCTCTGTGCCTTTGTCTTTAGAAAGTGGCAATAATGGCTTTTCCTAAGATAGTTGTTAGAGAGATCTGCATTAAAGTGCTTAAATGAAATAAATATCTTTCCAGGAAATTAAATAGAACTTTCTTTTGGAATTCTTGAAATAGACCCTGAACAAATATGCATGTATGAAATAAGGCAACAATCATGAAGAGTGAGGCTTACAAACCTAAGTTCCTGATATGGTATCCCCTTCAGGACATTTAGATCTTTGAACAACTTCATTCATCCACTATATTTAATGACTTCCCAAGCGGAATTATAGGACAAAATTGGGTTAACATTACTCTTAGGGCATTCTAATTGAGACCTGGGAAATGCAGCCACGGTCCCACTGAGAGGTTTAAAACCATATCCAACATAAGCCACATGTGAAGGAGAGGATGGTAAGTCTCTAGGATCTGCTACCCTGGATGTAACATAGATCAAATGTTTGTGATTCGGAAATTGGTAGAGTCCCAATATTATATTTTGCAGTTTTTTTTGTTTGTTAATATGCAATCAATTTCAGGTGAACCACGTGGAAAAGGTAGAAGGAATTGAAATTATCTAGCTGTAAAATATTGGAAATATCACATTCCCCCAACAAATTCTTAGTATGTTAGGCACACGGTAAAATTATATGTGTAATAAGAAGTAATACAATTACATTCTCCAGGGACAATGGCTAAAAATCTTGTCTCTTTTTCTTTTGTCTCTTTACGTCTTCCCCAAACTTTTAGTGAATCAATGTGATTCAAGAATTTTAGTATATTGGTAAGAATTTTTTTGCAACTGTCTTTGAGTTCAGTATGTTTATGCTTCTCTTCCATTTAACTGCTTGATTTTAATACCAACCTAAAGATACAACATAAACACTTGACAGAACATAATGTGGCTATCACCTATTATGCTAATAAACAAATTAGAGTCAATCCACAAGAGGAATCATGCCTTCATAGTGTGATACACACTGCACCGTAGGTACAGGTAAAACCTACCTTCAAGAACTTATGTTTACATCAGTCTTTCTTCTACAAGTTACCAATTCAAAGAGAATCACATGTAGGTGAGAGAATCTCTAACCAAATAGTGATTTTCATGGGTTACCTTTCTATTCATATTTATGGCAGAGGAAGAGGATTCTCTAGCTCAGAAAAACTCTGAATATGAGTGAAAACTAAAATGGAACATAACATCCTTGAAAAAAAAAAGCTGTACCCAAGAAAACACAAAATATGACAAGATCACTATCTTAAATAATTATTTTGTCACAGATACATAGGGGAAAAGTTTCATCAATATACAAATGTACTTAGTAAAATTTGTGCAAGATTGAACATTATTATAACCTAGTAAACACTTCTGTACAAAAGGTTGACTGATATGGCTGCCTCTGAACTCTTACATGAATGGGGGGTTTGGAATGAAAGAACTTGTTTTGTAATATTTATGAAAAGGACCAAAGTGAATCCACAATTCATGTGAAATACTGCCTGTGATGGTTAGGTTCATGTGTCCACTTGGCCAGGCGATAGTACCCAGGTGTCTGGTCAGGCAAGGGCTGGCTTAACCATTACTGCAAGGACATTTGTGGCTGGTAAATAAACCAGAAGGCTGGTTTATTAACTCATCAGTCAACTGGCTGTAGCTGTGATTGATTACATCAACGAAGGGCGTGTCTTCTGCAATAAGAGAATTCAATCAGCTGGATTCAATCCAGTTGGTTGAAGACTTTTAAGAGAGACAGATAGAGAACCTTCATTTCTTCAGCTAACCAGCAAAGCATTTCCTGAACAGTTCATCAAACCCATTTGTTTCCTGAGGAGTTCATCGAACATGTTCATAGAAGTTGCCAGTTTGCTACCTGAGGAGTTCATCGAACATCTTCATTGGAGTTGCCAATTTGCTGCCTGCCCTATGGAATTTGGACTCATGCACACCCACAGTTGCGTGAGACACTTTTATAAAATCTTATATTTATAGATATCCCTTGTTGATTCTGTTTCCCTAGAGAACCCTAACTAATACACTGACCTTGGCCAGTTGTTGAAATCACTGACTGCTTACTATTTTCTAAAAACAATTTTCAAGTTCAAGGCTTTGGACAAACTTAGGTCATCCTTTTCAAGGGGTCATCACATGTCTCTTTCTTGATGATGTTTCTGTATATTAGTGACTTTTGCCATTTCCATTGCAGACTCCATTTTCAGAGATTCATTTTAAGGGTATAGTTGACCTAATTATAGTTTATTGGTAATCTTTTTTTGAGAGAAAAGAGGATAAAAATATATGTAGTTCTCTCAAGAAGACTGATACTACATTTGCTTAGGTTCTTCCCTTATTACAATTCCAATAATTTAATACTGAGCTCCTATGACCACGTGAAATTTGTAAGTCAACACTGGGAATAGTGAAATATATTTCATTTAAGTGGTTAGCTATACCCTGCTTTTTTTCTGGTTAGCTGGAAGGAATGGAGAATATTGGGAAAAGAATATCTTCCATGATAACACACCAGATAGTGAAAGAAAATGATTATATCGGACATACCATATGGAGGGGAAAAGATAAACTCATACCACTGACAGAGTAAAATTTTCTTTTATTATGTTTTAGATTGATACTTTTTGTGATTTTAAGTTATATTTCATAAAATATTATATTTGTTTGAATCAAATTTCTGGCCAAATTACTCTTTTTTTCTTTTCCAAATAATACATTAAAATTTTCATTTGGGAAGATGTATCATTTTCATCTTTTCTTTGATGACTTACTAGCACAATGCCACATTCTTTAGTTTGAAAATCATTATAAAATATCTTACTTTGCGAAGAACACAGAAACTTGCTACTGAGTAGAATAAAACCACAATAATATTACTAATTAATATTACCTACAGATAACTGATAAAGTGTGTTATTTAATAATTTAGAGCAAGTAGTTTTTATATAAACAAGCTATATGCCATATTTTGTATCTATTCATTTATTCCTTCAATGATTTTGTGAAGGCAACCAGGAGCGAAAGAGTTAAAAAGGCTGGAATAAAATTACCTCAGAGAAATATGTTTCCTTTGTAACTGCTGGAAATTGGATGATTGTTCGTGTTTTTTCATGGCCAAATTAAAGAGAGAAACAGAATCAAATGTTGGATTCAATATATCCATAAAATGATAATAAGCAAATTGTTTGACTCCTCACATATTTCATATCTGTATTTGTCAAGAGTAACATGGAGAAGAGATATGAAAACATAAAAATTGCATTATTTTTCTTTTTTCTCTATATAGTTTGAGCTCAAAAAAAATCTGCCCTATCTGCAGGTTCACTAATACTAATTCTATGTGTTATTCTGACAGACTGAACCAAGAGTTGATTCTCTTTTGTTAGCTTTCTCTATAGATAGCATTGGTTCTGATTAATAAGAAAGGGAAACAGAGTAAAAACATAAAATATCCTTTCTGTGGAAACTTTTATTTCATAACCAGACCAAAAGATCTTCCCTTAAATTTCAGAGTGATCAAGATGAAATAGCCCATCTGAGAATACTTCCATTTATTTTTACTTATTGAGTGCTTACTATGTGCCATGCACTCTTTAAGAGACTGTGGAAATAAAAAAGATAATGGCTGTAATATGTTCTTATGGGAAGTAGATATTCAGCAAAAAGTACATCTATAGTATGTCAGATGATAATAACTGCCACAGAGAAAAATAAAGCAGGACACCAGAGAAAGAAAGTGTCAAGAAGTGGGGTGGGGCAGACTACAGCTATTTTACTGGGTATTCAGGAAGGTGGAGTTTGGTCTGAGACCTAAAGAAATGAGAGTCCAGACTTCCAAGCAGAAGAAGAATGAAAAGACTCTGAGGCAGAAGGGTGTTTTATTTTATTACAATAAAAAAAGGCAGGTGCATCTTCAACACAGTGAATAAGAAGAGAGATCAGAGATGCCTTGGGGGGAAGGTTGGGGAAGGCTTTGTGGAGACTTAAGTTCACCGAATAACCTGGACCTTTATTCAGATGACATGGGAAGGCAGTGGAGGTTTATGAGCAGAGGAACGACATAAACTGACATCACTTTATAAAGGTCTCGTAGCTAAAAGGGGTTGGGTATTGGAAGAAACTTGGTGACCAATAAGGAGAATTTTGTGGTAATCCACTTGAGAAATAACAGTGACTTGGAGCAGGTAGAGAAGGGAAAATATGATGAGAAGTGGCAGATTTTGGATGTATTTTGAAGGTAGAGTTGATGGGACTTGCTTATACGTAGCATGTGGAGGAAGAGCACTGAAAAAGTCCACTGTGAAAATAGAATTATTAGTTTAATTGCACTGAAAATATAAAGATAATTGCAGTAAACATTCTGTGCAAGTAGTATCAGAAAGAAAAACAAATTGGAGACACAAAATGTCCACATAATCATAAAAAACAATGACTCTGGAAAATTCCCAACAGACTTTCTCTTTGACCCCTTATCACTTGTGCAATTACGTTTTTTTAATGTTTGTGATTGATGTCTTTTTATGTTTCCCCTTGAGCAAAAGTAGAATTCAATAGCACTCAATATCCAACATAGACTGAAAATTAGTACCCTTCATTCTGAGAGCAAACCAGAACATCTATTATAGATCAATTATGGAATGTAAATTTTCTGTGTCAAATATGCCATGAGAAATCCATTTTCCACAGGATGTGGAAAGAATTGTGCCTTCAGGAATTATGCAGACTTTATATTAATACATTTCATATGTGTGTTATTCTGCTACTTTCAGAAGCTAATTTATATTAAAAAGAGAAAAAAAAGGAAAAAAACACAAGGGTGATAAAATGAAAGGAAACATTGATTGATAAGATTACATAAATTCTAAGCTATTTCAAATTCCAATTCTCCATTGTGAGAAGCCAATCTCATGAGCTGTTTCACTGTTTGGTCAGTTATTATTTTTTAATGGATTAGAAAGTTACCTATTCTGAAGTCATGAAAGTGTGTCTATGTGTATTTGTGTGTGTCATAATTATTTTTAAATGAAGGGGCTACATTCCTCCGAGTAAAATATATATATTACATGCCCTGTGTAGTAACTATAATGTATGTTGCTTAGCGCAGCGATGAGATTCAAGAAAATCCAGTATATTTAGATTAGAGTACTCACCACTTAGTACTAAAAAATATTTCAAATTTCCAACCAGTTTGAGGGATTAACAAATAATAAGGCATTAGGTGTTTTACCTGGGTCCTCTTGCCATCAAAGTAGACATTCTTGATTGATAAATTTTGTTGTTGTTGTTCATAGTGATACATGTCTAAAACACAATCTCAGTGAATGTAGAGTGGGGAAATCACAAGTAAACCCAATTTAAATCTCTATGAAGATACACAATCCAAAGAAAATTCCTGTCAGTATTTTAGCATATTTCTTAATTCTTTTATATTTTGTTTTATCTCTTTTGTATTTTTAAATTTGGTTTTGAGTTTGAAATTGTTGTATTTGTTTCTCATTCTTTTTTAACCTGATACTATTGGGTTGTGGGTGCCTACAAAGGCTTGAACTCATACTAGAACATCAATATCATATACCCATATTTGTGTGCTTATCACTTCATTTAGTGCCAGGACTGGGAAAGCTATTCAATAATTTCTTCTCAATTATTGATTGGAATCATTTATAAGGGTTATAATACTGATTTGATTTTTTAAGAAGACATCTTACTTTGGATATTTTTCTACTTATAAAAATTAGGTATTATTATTGTCTATTTCTGTCAAGGATTGAGATTTAGAAGTGCGCATTAACTCATGTTTCTTAAATTACCAGTACCTCATCTCTTTTCTATGTTCCATTTAATATGAAAATCTTAGCATAACTATTACTTTCTTTAAACACTCTCCACCTTAATTGTTGGTTCTGATTTGCTTAGTATGAAATTTGGAGCCAAATTACTACTATTAATTTATTTATTTAATATAACATATGTTAGCTTTTACAAAATATTTTTTCAACAACATCCTGTTCTGTAACTATATCACAGCAGTGCTAAATTTAATTCCACATTTTTCTTTTACCAAAGCTTAATAATAATCACTTTATGCCAAGTTACAGGAATTTAATTATTTTGATATATCTCTTAATGTGCTGTGACATATGTCTTCAAACTCTTTTTTCCATGAAATATACTTAAGAAGTAATTTATGTGAGCTCCTTCAGTTTTAAGAAAGACTGATTCTTATCATAAATAATGAGATTAGTTTAGAATTATTCTGCAGAAATTCTGCTTGTGTTTTATTTCCTTCTGATATCATTGCTGTTAAAGTAATGTCTGAGGAAGGCCTGTGTGGTAAGTTGACTCATGTACCCTAACAAGATATGTTCTTAATCTTAATCTGTGTGTCTGTGGATAGGAACATAATGATAAATAGGACCTTTTGAAGATTTATTAGTTGAGATGTGGTCAAATTGAATCAGCATGGGTCTTATCCACATTTCTAATGTCCTTCTGAAGAGAGGAGACCAGAAACAAATGGCAGAAATCACAAACCTGGAGATGCCAGAAGACACAGGAGCCAGAGTCAGAGATTGCTACAGGAGGAGACGAAGGGCATTGCCATGTGATGGAAGTCTGCCATCACCAGAAGGCTACCGACTCCAAGAGAAAGCGTGGCTTTGCCTAAGCTTTGATTCACAACTTCTGGCCTATAAAACTGTGACCCACTAGATTCTTACTGTTTATGCCAACCCACTGTGTGGTATTTATCATAGCAGTCCTGTCAAACTCACACAGCCTGGTATTCATTCACTAGATGATTTGATGTGATTTTGTCTAGATTAAATATTATTCAATTTATGTATTTGAAATTCAAATGTATTATCAGGTTATAGTCAAAGTATTAAATTGGATCATCATTCACAAACATTCACTTTCTTGAGTTCCACTTCAGGGGACATAATCCTATGACTAGCTGATATTGAGCTTGGCCATGTGACTCCCTTTGATCAATGGAATATGATGTATATGTTGTATGACACAGATGAGTAAAATTTTAGGTGTGATTAAGAGATTTGGCTCAGCTTCTTGCTCCTGTGTACCTGTGCCCACTGCTGTGAGAAAGAACTGTCCATCAGCCTGTGTCCACGATGGGAAGACCAGTGGAGCTGATCTGGACTCAACCCAGAGCAGAGCTATAGCAGGTGGCCATTAACACCAAAATGAAACAACAGATCTATGCTGTTGAAATTCACTGAGATTTTGAAATTATTTGTTATGAAACTGTAATTTAGCAAAGGCTGTCCGATAGTCTAGGGATTAACTATTATTTTTATTTGTTATAGTGGAAACTCTTTGAACTCCAGAACCTCACTTTCCATTATATTTAGAAATATGTCTTCAAATTTTCCTTTAATTATTACTTCTTTTCACAAGTGTTTTCACATATTCACACCTCTCAATAGCACGTATGTTGGATTTCTACTTTCTGTTCTATATAGATGTCGTCTTTTGATTCATCTCTTTATTTTTTCTTTTGTCCCCTTCCTACAGGAAATATGTTAAAATTCGTTTCTCCATCATTCTGAAAGAGATTTGATGAATTTTTATTCTAAATTTTGCTACTGCTAGTTCAATATCAATTATGAATCTATTTGATTTTAACAAAGTATTTTTGTTATTTATCTTATTTCATTCTCTAATTTCTGCAGTTCTGTTAATTCTTTAGCTATCATTTTTTCTCACTTCATTTTGTGCAACTCATTCTTTCAAGAAATAGTTGGAACAGAGGTGTTACTTTTGAAAATGTATTATTAAGACTATATTTTAGTAAGTTTGATCAATTTGTGCTTCTTGAGTGCTGTGTTCTGTAAAATTTGCATTGAAGAAAGGACACCAGAAACAAATGGCAGAAATCACAAACCTGGAGATGCCAGAAGTCACTGGTATTCAGATAGAAATTTTGAAATATAATATGAAATATATTCCAACATGAATGTTTCCTTGCATATTCGGTCAAAATTTCTATCTGAATACCAGTGACTTCTGCAATGGACACTCAAATATAATGATACTTGAACTCTCTGCAGGCCATTAACTAGCCACTCTCTAAGTGTTAAAACAATTTAGTCCTTTGGTATCTGTGGTATAATAACTCCTCTCTCTCCACCTTTATTTATACTTACCTCTCTGACCACTCCTTTTTCAGAACTTATCTTATGCTATATTTATTCTGCTCAGTTTATATTTTCTCCGTAGTCTTGCAATACTAACTAAATACATGACTCTCAAATTTAGCGAATATTTGTCTTTTGAAGTATCTCAAATTTAACATGTACAAAATTGCATTACATTTCCATTAAAAATTGAACCACATGCAATGTAAGCATCGCAATAAACAACACTAAATACACCTAGCTTCTAAAACTAGACATGTGGGAGTCATTTTTGAGAATTTGCTGGTCTTTGCCACCCACTAAAATTAATCTCCTCTACCTGAAAAGGATTTCATTTATGTTCTTCTAGTTTGATTATTCTCATCCAATCTTAAATTTGGAATTTAAATATTTTCTTAGCTCTATGTTAAATACTGTAAGAGACCATCAAGTTAGATGAGTGGCTCAAAATTGATGCTCAACATGTGTTGAAATTTTCTATAATTTTTGTGTAATAAAAATCTAGAGAATGGAAAATCATACAGAGAGTGTGGTTTCCTGTAAATTTTATTATTTCATACTGGAAATGAGTTCATCTTATCCTTAAAGGGTTTAGATAGGAAAAGGGTCAAATTTATGTAAAGTCATGTAAGTACTAAAGATAAGGTATCTAAAACGTAAAATGTCTATATCTCCTGGTGCTTTTGTTTTTCATCCTGTTTACAATGTTCATCATGCAGTCATTTTTGCTTTAGTAAACTGGATAGAATGTATGAGTCTTTATATGAAGGAGGAAATTCCTAGAGAAGAACTGACATTCATTAAATGCCTCCTATATTCTAGAATATGATGCTGTAAATAAACTAACCCCGTTATTCCCCAGAGCAACATATTAAGAATAGAGTATTTGTTCTTGGAGATATTAATTAAAATTCCAAATATATGTCTCATTAACCATGTATTTAAGATATAAATCAAAACACACCCAATCACAAAGACAATGATTGTTATATTATCTAAACCTCTTTATAACTTTAATTCTTTTAATTGCTAGGGCTACTGAATATTGAGGGACATAGGTATATATATGGTTGTGAGCAGAAGAATGTGTTTCCTAAAAAAATGTATTCAACAGGCAAAGACTTCAATATAATCTATGTGATTTTACATATTTTACAAACCTTACTTGAGTTCCCACTTTCCCTATTTAATTTAACCACACAATATATTTCATAATTTTGGTCTAGAGATAGCATTTTAAATACATATTGTTGTCAACCAGACAGAGAAAATAATTTCTTTGTTAAACAGTTGAATGACTAAGAAGTAAATACAACATAAATAAGTAATGTTTGAAGATAATATTCTTCAGAAAAAAAACATTTAAAAATTCAAGGAACATAATGAATTAGAGAAATATCAATGTCATAGTTTATTAATGGATTTGGTAAACTGCATTCCAGGGAAAGTGGAACAGGTAAGATTGAAGTGGAATTAGTATTTCATTAGAGCATAATTTACAATACTTCCCAAGTTCTTAAGATTTTCCATTTCCTCTGCTGCTTTGAATTTTATATACCAGTTTTGGAACTGTAAAAAATCAGAATTTAATATGTACAAAGGGTTTTTAAATTAGTAACACCCTGGTATGTTAGTTCAATGTTATTTTCCTTGAATTTAAATATATGTGAAAAGTTTTAGGACAGTCCATCACCAGAGCTGGTTTGATATGACAAGGTAGTTGCCTCTACCTATGGAAAATAAACCCTTATTTACTCGTGGACATCACCAAGCTGGATAATATAATAGGAAAAAATAGCTGTCAAATTATTTAGCAGTAATTAGACAATTGGCATGCTTCAGCGAAAACGGGAGATGTGAATGATTTTGTCTTACTTTCCAAACACCTATATCTGTATTAAGTGAACTGGAAAATATTATAAACCCTTGAGATCTTAAATGTAAAATGTTAAGTGTTTTTCTCAGTTAAGTGGAAGACAAATTATTTCTTGAGAAATTAAAATATAAGTATGATCTTAAAGAGGTCATCTTCTCTCCCTAGACCTTAGCTAAGACCCTAGTTAAGACATTTGTCTTAAAATGAAACAGTTTGAACTGACTAGCATTTCTCAATGCAGCATGTGTACACTAATTATGGGAAATACTCTGATACCAAAAGAATTCCCTGGTCAAATGAGTTTTGAAAAATTTTACACTAAATCCCCTTTTTGTGAATCTCAAAACATATTTCTGTTATTTTATGCAACCTATTTGATAGGCACTATAATCTATATTATCTTAATAAACATTTGATAAATACTGAAACATAAAACAAAATAAAACAAAATGAATGCCTTTTTAACTACATCTTATTTAGCATTTTTAAAAGTTACTAAAGCACAGAAAACATTTTTGATAATGAAACACCCTCCCCAAATAGAACACATGGTGGGAAATACTGAATATTCTGTAAGCTCCGGGCTAGTTCAAATTGTTATGAGCAGTATTCTCAAAAGCCACCTCTATATCATTGCATTTGTAACATGCAGTATGAGGATCATATAATTTCTGGAGGCCTGAGAATTTTTCAGGATCATCTATGTTTTGTTCAATTGACTGCTGATTCACAATCTGGTTAGAGGAGATACTTGATGATCCTAGTGGATAAATTGAGTACATTTTACTATTAGGGCATCTTTTGGTTTAGTCTTCTACATTGACTTAATCTAGCCAGAGTAAACACTTTTGCTCATTCTTTCAATCATTCTTTCACTCTCTCCCTTCTCTTTCCTCCTAGTATCTTCACCAGTACGCCTCTTACCCCTATCCAGGTTTGAATGTTAAAGTGTAACCCAGCAACCAAAACTCTGCTGTTCTCAGTACTTAGCATTGCCACAAAATACCACTGATCTTCCAGTTGGCCATCTGTATATCAGCCTCCTCTACCACACTCTTATCCAATATCAAACATGTGTAAAAGGTGGTAGGGAAGCTAAAAGTAGTACACAGTTTTTCAGTGTAGAAACCAAGAGTGTGAAATAAATAAGAACACTTGGACACATGGCCATTTGAGCTGTATTCCTGAAATTGTCATAGAATTTCACCAAGGGAATGAAAGACGAATGACTATCATTAGAAATTCTTTTAAATTAGAACTCTCTTGCCATATTCAGGAAAAAGTACATAGAGTTGAAGAATAGGCTTAAAGTAGGAAACCTGTGTTCTGTTTCATGTTGAGTGTATTTAATGTAATGAAATATATTTAATATTATTTTTATTACATTTCCTCCATTGTACTTGAGTTAATATAATTCATTAGCATGTGAATGTTCTTTGCACATTGCCTAGAACCTAGCATGATATAAGTATTATTATCATTATTAGTATCATTATTATGAATAATAGACTTCTATTGTGTGGTTCATAATCTTGAAAAGTAATCAAATTCAGTATCTATAAAACTATTTAAATTCAAATATAACCAATTCAGATTAGTCTTTTCTTCCTATTTTTCTAAAGCATTGATGAAAGATTATATTTGACCATAAAATATAAAAAAGCTCAATTATTTATTTAAATATTTATTTAAATTTCTAATGAGTAAATTTTATATAATGTGTTAGTATATTTTAGTCTTACATTTTCCAAAATGAATTAAGCTTTTTGAATATCATTTAGCAGTGACTTTTAGATCCATTCCAAAAACCTCTGGAATGTCACAGAGGGAAGGGCAGTGAGACCAGAAAAAATATTCAATTTAAAAGACTATGGGAGATGACTCTAATAACAATAACAAAGGACTGACCACACTCTTCTAGGAGATGTCTTTGATATTTCTGCATTATTTTGGTCTCTGGCAGAGGATGTTGTTATCCTTCTCCAAGCATTATAATATATAAAAAGTCTTACCTCTTCCATCATATTACCATGGTTTAAGGAGCAGTATGACTATATCCTCCACTGTTTGTTAAAAGGAAAGTAATTCAGAATCCTGAGGAGTTGAAATTATGTTTTTCTATGCTAACCCCTCATCAGCATGTTGTTTACAGGTATTTTCCTAGGTAATCCTATGAATTACTGCCAGGTGGTATATTTCCTGTTTACCATCTGGGAATATCAGAAAAATAGGGCAATTTCAGGCCCTTTTTGTTTAAGATCTGCAGATTTCCAGCTTTCCCACACCCCCAGCATTTTCTGATGAAGGTGTTCTACCTGACCTATGCTTTGAGGTATCTTCATTAGCATTTGCTGCTCACTCCTTCCTCAGTGCAAATCCTCATACACTGGACTTACCGAATAAGGTGAGAAAGCAAAACCACACACAAAAAAAAGAATAATAATAATTCACACTTATTCTCAGTTTTTTTTTTTTTCAATTTCTCTTTATTTCTATACCTGTTTCTCTGTCTTTCTTACTCCTGATTCCCACTCCATCTCTAGCATTTTCATATTATATTTTTCTTGCTTTACTGGACCCCTTCCAAATTCATGTTTTGTGTTATTGCAAAAACCTACTCCCTGATTTTGGTGAAATGGAATTGCATTTATTTTCATTTATTCTTAGTCAATATCTTTCTCTAACAATCTACACTGATGTTTCTAGCTCCCTTTTTTTGCTTTCAAACTCTTTAAAAGACTTGACTGAAACAAAGCCACATTTCCCATTCCAATGAGACAGGTCTTAAAAGTCATGATTCTGGATTATCTATTATCTCAACTATTGAGTTATTCATTGTTTACCACTCATTAGAGAAAAAATGAAGTTCTAAAAATTGTTTAATAGTATCTGTTATCGTCATTATCACGATTTCTGTCATTCATTAAGTAATTACAATGAGTTAAGCCTTATTGTAGAGCATGTATTAAAACCTAATGAAAGGGAGTGAATCTCCCTGGCGACCTGGGACACAACTTCCAGGAATGAGCCTGGCCTTGGCATCTAGAGATTGAAAAGTCTTTCTTGACCAAGAGGGGGAAAAGAAAGGTAACAAAATAAGGTTACAGTGGCTAAGAGATTTCAAATAGAGTTGAGAGGCTATCCTGGAGGTTACTCTTATGCAAACTCCAGCTAAACATTCCAAATTGCCACAGTATGCCAAGCCCTCACCAACAGTAATTCTGAAATACCTAGGTCCCTATCTGAGATTCTATAAAGGTTTCACTCACTAAATTTATCTCTCAGAAACTTAAATCCACCAGAGTGCTCCTATGCCAGACAAGTCCCAAAACCCAGAGGCAACAGCCTCTTTAATAACAACAACCACTTGCAGCCCCCTTCCCCATAGTAATGTTGACACCCTTTTCAGTATGAACAAGTTAGGGTGGTCTCTGCCTAGGCACCCCTGAAGATCGAGAAAGTGATTAAATGAGAGGAAGGGGTAGCAACAGACAAGATAGGATTTAACAAAGGATTATGAACACTGAATCTTTATATAAACATTTCTCTTAGATGCTAGGGTATTAGAATAGCTAGAAGGAAATAACTGAAAATGGTGGAACTGTAACCCATAACAACCTTTGAAATTTGCTCTATAGCTACTCGTTATATTGTACTTTGAAACTTATCATCTTTCTGAATATATCTTACAATTCACAATAAGGAAAGAACTGAAACTGTGGAACTGTAACCCATAACATTCTTTGAAGTTATCCATATAACTATTTGTTAAATTGTACTTTGAATGTTATCACCTTTCTGTATATATGTTATATTTTATAGTAAGGAAATAATTGACGTTTTGGAACTGTAACCCATAACATTCTTTGAAATTTGCTACTTGTTAAATTGTACTTTGAAAGTTAGCAGTGTTATGTATGTATGTTAAACATCACAATAAAAAAATGTATTAGAAAAAGAAAAAATGTAATGAGGGAGGACTTACCACTATGCTCATTGTACATATGTGGAAACTGAAACTCAGAGTTAAGTAACCTATGTGAGGACATACATTTAGTGAGAGACTTATACACAGTGGGTATTCAGGTCTGTTTGATACCAAAATTTGAGCTCCTGATAAGTATGCCATGTGGGTTTAGCTTTTTGGGTTTTTTAAGCTTGTATTATATTGATGCATATACAAGTTGGCTAAGCTATAACAGACATATTTATTTTGCTGAAAATTTTAATATCATACATTTTATTAGGAAAGACCATCTTGTGTAATGTGAACACATAATTTACACTAAACTAAAGCTACTGTAAATAACTACTATTCTGGAAGAGGAAATGTAATGGGAAAACTTCTTATTGGAGGTTAAAACACCAAAGCACAATCTGTACATTTTAGACTAAGTATGTTGTGCTTTCAAATTCCTTTTGGATGTTAGAAAATAATATAAGAAATATCTTGTCAGCCAAGTAGTTGAAAGAATGCTGATAAATTGCTCATTTTTTAGCACTGCAACTCTTATTTTAAAAGTTTCTATGGCAAAAACAAAAATAAAAAAAAATTTCCATGGATAATGCTTAATTTTCCTGAGAGTATTAGGAATAGACAAGGTGAAAAAGTGAATTACTGAAATATATACTGTACACAATGCATAGAACATAATTAACAACATTAGTTTATCTAAGTATATGATTTTTTTTAATGTAGAGGGCAATTCTGTATGAAACACACATACATATACACATATTCAGACATTACTGTAACTCCCACTCCACAGATGATGAAAATAAAGCTCAAAACTTATATGACATCCAACTTTACAGAAGTAACAACTAGAAAAGGAGCCAGGTCTCAGAAGAGTATTTTATCTGTCTAAATCATCCTTTGTTCCTTAACAGCAAGCATCCAAATCAGCAGCCAGTGATTGGGAATTTTCAGTGTGGTAGTAAATGTTTTAAATCTGTGATATCACTTATTTTACAACAAACCTGGATAATAAGTATTTTATGATTAAAGAAACTAAGCCTCAGATGAATTCAGTAATAGAGTTTGGGGTGACTCTAGTTCTTCCAAACCAGAAAACCTGTGTACCAAACCATATAGATATGCTCTGTATATGATTTATGGGATGGGACCAACCATTTCTCAGAATATAATCAACCTTCTACAGAAGCAACCAAGCAATCATATCTATTTGTCATGAAAACCAGAATTTCAATAAATTGTTCAGTGTATACATTTTTCTTTCTATTTTTTAAAATGAAGTGTGTTTATTTATCTTGATACTGTCTCAACCAAGATCTTCCAAAAGTTTCCACTATAACATGGTCACTCTCCTGACTCTAATTATCCCGGTACAACCCAGTTTCATTTTTTTTTTAAGTTTTAGGAAACATGAGAATAGAAACCATTTTATTACTATGATGGTTGAACAGCTGTGTAAAGTTACAGAAACAGTTATCAACTGAGCCAAAATGCTTCTGATCCATCTTCTATTTTCCTGCATTCCTTGCAGAAATAATAGTGAAAAATTTCTCTTACTATACTTCTTTCCTATATTTCTTAATATATCAAAGAATAATTGGGATAGTTAATAACACTGGGGCTCCAAACACAATATTTATTAGTAGGTGAAAATTGCAACCCACTTTCATTTAATAGAATAAGACAGAAGGTGAAATTTGATGTTTATGTAGTACTTATTTGAGAAGCATAAGATGGTTTACTTTACATAATGAATATAGTGTTTATTCTCTATCTGTACAGAGTAATCTACACTCAATAAGCAATCTTTGTATTCCAATTAAAATGGATTTGTGACTATGACAGTGTTAGAACTAGAAGGGAACTTGAAAAATATTTGTCCCTGACTCCTTCATTTTATAACTTAGAAAACTGAGACAAAGTAACTTTGTTGAAATTGATCCTTTGTCCAAATAAAGGCATACAAGTTCTGGCCTCAGGGAGAGCCACATTAAAAGAGAGCAAATTGCCACAAACTGGGACATTAGTGCTATCTGCTGGAATTCTTTCAATGGATTTTGGAATGCAAGTTTAGGGTAATACTAACAGTGCAACCAATTAATCATCAAATACTAATGCATTTTATCTCAGAAACTGATATCAAATCATGTCACCTTTTCATCCATACATTTCAAGCTTCCTTAGGAATCAATTGTCTGCTAAAGTGTACCCCACAATTTAGTCCAATCCATTCTCTCTACTGCCACAAGTCCAGATTTTCTTTTAAATAAATAACAGCTTACTGAGGTAAAATTCACCTACCATAAAATTAATCCTCATAGTATATTCCTAAACATGTACAACCACCACCATAATCAATTTTAGAACATTTTCATCATAGGAAAAAGAAACCCCGTATCATTTAGCTATCACTTCCCTGTTCACCCAACCTCCAAGCCTTAGCCACAATGAATCTACTTTCTGTCTCTATAGATTTGCCTATTCTGAATATTTCACAAAAATGGGATTCTATAATATCCCATTTTGTGACTGGCTTCTTTGACTTTGCATAACATTTTCAATGTTCACCCATGTTGTGGTGTGCATAAATACGCCATCATTTTTATGGCCATAAAATATTCCCATTGTATGGAAATGTCACGATATATTTATACATTCATCAGTTAATGGACATTTGGATTGTTTCCAACATTTTGGCTGTTATGAAAAATGCTGCTATAAACATCTGCATGTATGTTTTGTGTGGACCTATGCTTTCATTTCTCTTGGGAATATACTTAAGAATGGAAATCCAGGATCATATGGTAACTCTAAGTTTAACCTTTTGAGAAATTGCCAGAGTGTTTTGCTACATCACTGCACTATTTTGCATCTCTGCCAACAGTATATGAGGGCACCAATTTCTGCACATCCTTGTCAACACTTTGTTGTTATCTGAATTTTTACTGCAGTCATCCCAGGATATGTGAAGTTGGTATTTGAATGTAGTTTTGGTTTGCATTTCCCTGATGACTAATGATGTCGAGCATCTTTGAATGTGCTTAGTGGTTATTTGCGTTTTCTTTGGAGAAATGTCTATTCGTATTCTTTACCCTTTTTAAATTAAGTTACTTGCTTTTTTATTACTGAGTTGCAGGAGTTCCTTGCATATTATTAAGTACATGTATTTTTCTCTCTGTTTTTAGGTGCCTATATGTTTATAATAATTATAGCTTTCAGATGGATTGACTCTTTTATTATTACAAAACACCTCCCTTTTTCTCTAGTACTATTTTTGTTTAAGGTTTAATTTGTGTGATATTAGTATAGCTGCTGGAGCTTTCTTGTGGTTGTCATTTGAATAATATGTCTTATTCTATCCTTTTCCTTTCAATCTATTTGTATCTTTGAATCAAAAGCCTTTCTTGTATAGGTAGTATATATTTGGATTTAATTTTCTATCCAGTCTGACAAGCCCTGTCTTTTGACTGGATTGTTTAATTCATTGAAATTTAACATTATTATTGATACAGTTGAATTTACATCTGCTATTTTAATTTGTGTTTTCTGTGTGTCATATGTGTTTTGTTCCTCTATTCTTCTTTTACTGCTTTCTTTTGCATTAAGTATTTTCTATATTATATATATCTAGGGCTTGATACATATGCATCTTATCTTATTAGAAATGCTTTCAGATATATACTAACAATTCCTGTGAGATATAGAAATGTTACTCCTATATAGCTCTATTTCAATCTTCCCATATTATTTGTTATTTGTTATATATATACACACACACACACATATATACACACATATTATATATAATCTATAAATGATACAAACCAACATTTCATTGTTATAATTATTATCTTACATAATTTTATGCCTTTTAAAGAAAGTAAGAGAAGAAATGAGAGAATGATTATAGGTTTTGCTATATTAACCTTCTTATTTATCATTTATCAATCTCTTCACTTGTTCCTATAGATTCAAGTTCCTATCAGGAATCAATCCCTTAGCACAATATAACTTCACTTTTGCCCACATGCTCTGTTGGCAAATATATTACATTTCTATATGTGACAGGCACAAAAGTATATTTCATACATATCTTTTTTATATAATTGCTTTTTACATCAATTATGAGAAGGAATATTAATATGCATGTATACTTTCATTTTGAATTACATAATTACCATTACCAGTGCTCTTTGTGTGTGTGTGTGTGTATGTGTGTTTTAGTTTTCTTGCTACCAAATCAAACACCATGAAATGGGTTCACTTAAACAATGGGAATTTATTGGCTCATGGTTTTGAGGCCAGGAGAAGCCCAAATCAAGGCACCATCAAGGCAATGCTTTCTGCCCGAAGACTGCTTCTAGGGCTGGTTGTCAGTGATCCTTGGTCTTTGGCTTCTCTGTCACATGCCAATACAAATGGCATCCTCTCCTGGCCTCTCCCTTTCCTTCTGGGTTCCATTGACCTTCAGCTTCTTGATTACTGTGGTTTTCTCTCTCTCTCTCTGAATTCCATTCTGCTTATAAAGGAGTCCGGTAGTAAAATTTTTAAGACCCACAGTGATTGAGTTGAGCCACAGATTAACCGAAGTAACCTTATCAAAAGTTTCTACTTGTGGATGGGTTCACATCCACAATAATGGATTGAGGTTTAAGAAGATGTTTTTCTGGGTATATAGCTCCAAACCACCACAGTGTATATTCTTCCTCAGGAGATAGCTCTCTGATGGGGATCTGGTAGAGAGGGAATCCAATGTGCTTGGTTATAGCAATCTAGAGTATAGTTTCTGTCTCTTGTTGAGCTTAGTGTGGAGGAAGAAGGGTTTGGTTCTTAGTTTGAATACTGAAGAATCTCACAGTCCTTACCAAGATTAAATACTTTTCTGAATAAATGTCTCCTCAATTGCTGTATCCCTTTAGGACCATTTCCAGTCCAGAGACTAGATTAGCCTTTCCTTGTGGGAAAGTGATTGTGTCCAACAATTGTGAGACATTTAGTGCTGGCCATGTCCTCTCTCATGACTTGGGTGGTGGTTGTGGTTTGTGTTAATAATAATGCATTAAACTGTAAATTATTTGTTTTGTCAAAAAAACCATTTTTATTGTGAAATTTAGCATATGTACAGAACAGTGATAACTTTCAAAGTATGATTTAACAAGTACCTAGAGAGCAAATTTCAAAGAATATTATGGGCTACAGTTCCACAATTTCAGTTATTTCCTTATAGTGAAATACAAGATATTTGATTTTAAAAATAGAAAATTCAGCATACATCTTAAGAATAGGTTTTTCAATCTAGAATCAAATATTACAGTATATATGGAATCTCAGACAGTTATAAAAGCACGATATATGACTAGTTAAAGCTTCATGAAATCTAACTAAACTGTTAGTTACAGAAATGGGTCCTATCAACATAAGTCATTCTTTCCAGGAGATAAATACTTTAGGATTTTTGGAGCTTAAATGTTGAAAACAGTTTCTCAAATTCTATGAAGTTAAAAAAGTTCACTTATTTTTCTTCTAGAGACTTTGTATTAATATTCAAAGAAGAGGCCAAATTCCAAAGATATTGGTTAACCATCTGAAAGATCTATGCCTTTTATTATCATTGTTGCTAACAATGTTATTAAACTTAAAAAACCATGTTTATTATTAACCACCTCTACTAAGGTTGGATAAGGAATCTATATATAAGTAGAACTGAAATTTAATTATATGTACTTTTTACTATTGTGTACCTCTCTGTGATAAACATACTTTTTTCATGTCCTGGAATCATTATACTACCTGTACTTCTCAATATTCAACCTATGCAACATTTGAGGCACTAAAAGTATGGAAGGAGCCTGAAAATCCACAGATGATAATAACTGTTATCAGAGTAGATAATATAGTCTCCATTTTTCTATGAGAAAACTAAGGCAGAAAGATAAAGGCCATTTGCATCAATTCACAGACTGTGTGAGCAATGGCAGTGGCACTTGCAATGAGCAGTCTGACTGCAGAATCTGTAATTATAGTCATATATAATTTATTCTGTTGACTTAAAACATTGTATATCTTGGAGCATCAATTTTGTTGGAAGATTTTAGGAACACACCAATACTTTTATATTAAAATAAGCAAGGATATATTATGGAGCAGAATGCAAAAGTATGTGAATCTTTAATATGCAAAAGGAGACTTCGAAGAATGGTTGTTCTCATGGCTGGTTGCCTTAGGCTAAAGCACTTGATCTCAGGGGGCTATGCATTCACTGTCCTGTGCTGATAGAAGCATTTCAGTGAAAAACATGAAAATAATTACATTACACAAAGTTTCCCTTGGCTGTGTATTGAGCCTGTTAATATTTATAACTTTCTGTTAGACGTGTGGTTAAACCAAACTCTTCCTAACTTATGGAAAAATAAAAATAGATATTGGAGGGACTCAAAAATATATGATGGTTGCATTAGAAGACTTTGCATGATCTAAGTTAGTGACTTCACTTTCTTTACCAGATTCTCAGTAATTTCACAAGTTTGTGTGGACTTAGGGGATCATCACATTCAATATATGAGAGGAATCCAGATCCTGATCACAATCAAGTGTGCAAAGAGCTGAGATTTGGGGCTTTATGCCATCAATTCTATATTTGGCAGAGGACACAAAAGTTGCTTTTAAAGCATTGGCATGTGGGCTGTGTGACTTGCAGAAAACAGATTTTTCCTCTCAATTGAATGTACAAAGTTATGTTAATTGAAAACTCATTCTGATGAAACTATAAATTGTTCTATATATGAAATTCCTGTTTTTAATCATAAATATCTTTGATCCTATGCTTCTGAGGTTTTCTTACATCACTAAGGGCCCTGGATATCATAAGGCAAATAAGGAAAGCCTATTCAAATCAGCTAGTCAGAATTCTCTTAGGATCCCCAAAGTATCATTGAAAAAACAATAGTGATGCACCAGCTGAGTAGATATCTTAATCTCTGACTTTCAATTCTTCTCCTTTGAAAAATGGGGATGTTATTACATACTTAAAGTATAAATGTAAGAATTTACATGGAGAATATTTTCAGGTAGTATTTTCATATTGTATGCATTGTTCCGGTTTACTAATGCTGCTGGAATGCAAAACACCAGAGATGAATTGGATTTTATAAAAGGGGGTTTATTTGGTTACACAGTTACAGTCTTAAGGCCATAAAGTGTCCAAGGTAATGCATCAACAATTGGGTACCTTCACTGGAGGATGGCCAATGGCATCCAGAAAAACCTCTGTCAGCTGGGAAGGCACATGGCTGGCATCTGCCCCAAATTCTGGCTTCGAAATGGCTTTCTCCCAGGACACTCCTCTTTAGGCCACAGTTCCTCTTCAAAATGTCATTCTCAGTTGCTCTTGGGGCATTTGTCCCCTCTTAGCTTCTCCAGAGCAAGAGTCTGCTTTCAATGGCTGTCTTCAAACTGTCTCTCATCTGCAGCTCCTGTGCTTATTCAAAGTGTCCCTCTTGCCTGTAGCAAGCTTGCTCCTTCTGTCTGGGCTTATATAGTGCTCCAGTAATCAAGGCCTACCCTGAATGGGTGAGGCCATGCCTCCTAGAAATTCTCTCTTCAGAGTTATCACCTACAGTTGGGTGGGTCACATCTCAATGGAAACACTCAAGGATTCCAATCTAATCAGCACTAATCTTGTCTGCCCCACAAGACTGCATCAAAGAATATGGCTTTTTCTGGGAGACATAATACATCCAAACTGGCACAGGTACCTTCACTGGAGGATGGCCAATGGTATCTGGAATACATTTGTTAGCTGGGAAGGCATGTGGCTGGCATCTATTCCAGAGTTCTGGGGTCAAAATGGCTTTATCCCAGGACTCCCCCTCTCAGCTCCTGTGCAATCTTCAAAGTGTCTCTCTTGGCTGTAGTAAGCTCGCACCTTCTGTCTGAGCTTATATAGTGCTCCAGTAAACTAATCAAGGCCCATGCTGGATGCACAGGGCTACACCTCCATGAAAATTATCCAGAATTATAACCTACAGTTGGGTGGGTCACAGCTCCATGGAAGCACTCAGTCAAGAAATTACAAACTAATCAACACTAATATGTTTGGCCACACAAGATTGTATCATAGATAATGGCATTTTGGGGGACATAATACATTCAGACCAGCACATGCATTAATAGCTAAGTTTAATGCATTTACATATATAGGCCATTTAAGCTCATACAAATGTAATGTTCAATGTGACTGTCTAGCATTTTATAAGGATTTTAATCATCATCATCAACAACATCATCAAGATATAGTTAAAGTACTCAGTTCAATGACATTTTAGATAGTACATTCCACAAATACAACCAAAAAAGATACATTATCTCTCACACACACAACCATTCATCATCTGTCTGTGCATTTTCCAAATTTTACAAAAAGAGAAAAATAAAATTAAGGGAGTGTAAGGGATGGAACCATGTCCCTCATAAAAAGTATGTTCAGGTCCCAACCCCTGGTCCTGTGTATATGCACCCATCTATAAATAAGACCTTTGCATTTGTTATTAGTTAAAATGTTCCCAAACTGAATGAGGGAGTGTCTTAATCCAATATGGTTGAAGTTCTTATAGGCAAAGGAAATTGGGCACAGCAAGAAATAAGCCATTACAAGCCAGAAGCTGAAAGTCAACAGAATACAGAAGAGAAAGAAGAAGACATCTTCATGTAATGGAAAAGTCAAGGGCCAAGGATCACTTTCAGCCAGCCCCAACACACCACATTCTTCAGGGAGAAAGCATTGCCTTGCTGATGCTTCAATTTTGGGCTTCTAGCCTAAAAACTGCCAAGAAATTCCCACTGTTTAAGCCACTTATCTCTGGTATTTGTTTTAGCAGCTAGGGAACTAAAACAGAGAGTTTGAAAATTACTAATATCACAGAAGTTGTAACTCTCAGAGGATGGATGTGAAACCATGACAGACGATTCCAAAATATTTGCTCTTTCCAATAGACTTGAGGGTGCAACAAGTGTTTTCCCTTCTGAATGACAGTCCATCATAAAGTGTTCTCATTTGTCATTATATAGGTTAACACAACTAATCCTAAGACTATGGTACACATGTCCTGAAGCACAGGTTTTCTATCATTATAAACGAAAATGTCCATAAACAAAGCTTCCTGGTGTCCTAGACAATAAAGAATAACATAAAATATGGGCTTACTTGACTGTTTGTTATAGCCTCAATGAATTCCATATTGTGGTATCATAGGAAGATGGTAGATGAATCTACTATTTAGAGCTTCTAGATTTGTATGTTAGAATAATCAAAGTAATATTTTCAGAAATAGAGTTTTCTGAACTTTGTGAATAACATTTTGGAAAGTTAATGTATTCAGATCAAAATGGTGAGCCTGGAGTATGGCTTAAATAATCTTGCTGACTTTTGAGGAAGTAGTCTTAATATTAATTTTAATATTGATGCTAACAAAATGAGTTCCACAGGAATTCTTTATATTCTATAAAATATGCTCATATAAATCCATTTGCTCTTTATAAAAGTTTCTGATACAGGCAATAAAGTTTATTATTCTGTTAGATGTAATGAAGCTGAGGCTCATAATGGTGAAGTAATATGCCTATTATCATAGCATCCTGAGGTGGTTAACCAGAGTTTCAAACTCAGTCTTTTAGCTTTATCTATCATACTATAAATGAGTAGATTTAGAGACTTACTTGAGACACAAGATCTATATTCTGGTTCAAACAACAAATACACACTTATGTAGGTTTTATATCATAGGGCTATTTGTCTTAGGTCATTTTACCCATCTATTGCTATATAGTGAAGAGGAAAGAAGACCTAGGGATTTTTTAATGTATAGAGTGGCAATCTGAGTTATTCTAGTTAAAGCCAGGTAGAAATATACATAAATATGCTAAATGACCTTTATATCAATTGGAAGCTGTATAGTTCTTGCAACAGAAATGACTAGATTATAAGAGAACATCAGATGTTAAACCAAGAATTTCCAGCTCTGGCTTTTAGCTCCTGGGGTTTTTCTAGAGGTCTCAAAATGACAAAATATCAAAGCAAATAAATGTTTAAATTTTTTGTTTTTCATATATTGTCATTTTATGGATTGAATTGTGTCACCCCCCAAAATATGTTTAATTCATACTCCACAGTTTCTCAGAATATGTCCTGAATTGGAATAGGGTTGCTACAGATGGAATTAGGCAAATTAAAGTGAGTTCATATTGGAGTTGAGTGGGACCTTTATGTAATGACTGGTGTCCTTATAAGAAGAGGAAATTTGGACATAGAGAGACAAAGGGGGAGAATTCCATGTGATGACTAAGACAGAGAATGCCATGGATTGCAATCAACTCACAATAAGTTAGAAGAAACATGGAACAGATTCTTCTCTAGAGGCTTCAATTGAAGTATGATCCTGCTGATACCTTTATTTTGGACTTCCAGCCTGCAGAACTGTGAGACAATAAATTTCTGTTGTTTTAAGCAACCCTGTTTGTGCTACTTTGTTACAGCAGCCCTAACAAACTAAACAGTAATCACAGTTTTCTTTGTGTGGGACAAGAGTAGAAATGGATAGTTTAGTGCTTAATATCACCGTGAACAGCATTGCTGGAAGACTTTTCTTTTGTATTGGTCAGGGATCTCCAGAGAAACAGAAGCAATGAAATAAATGCATATATATACTAAGATATTTATTTTAAGGAACTGACTCATGCTAATAAAGAGTCTGGGACTAGACATTTAATGACAGATATCTTTGGGAAAGAAAATGATTTTCCTACAAAATGTTCATTGAGTAGTGCTATGCAAGCATATCCAAGTAAAATTCCAGAGAAATAATCGCCACACATTTAGACATGCTAAATCCTTTAGTGGACAATATTCCATTTTTAATGTTTATTTAAAATGTTTTTAGCTACAAAATTTTCCAGTTAATCAATTTGAAATATATTTATTAAGTACCTTGTATTTGTCAAAGCATTGTTTTCTTCTGTGAAGACACAGTAAGCAAGACAGGTGTGGTACTTGTCTATGAACTTAAATAACAGAAGAGGAAGAAAGATTGTAAAAGTATGAATGCATTTATTAAATAATTTCATGCAGCAACATACATTATGAGAAAAATTAAACTGGGAAATAGACTGAATGTGAAAAAAATCACTTCTTAATGTTGGATAATTATGTAAGGCTTCACAGAGAAGTGATAAATAAAATGAGAATCAAAATAAAAGAAGGAACCTTTTATATGAAGACTGGGGATTAGAGATCTTAGGCAGAAAGGAAAAAAGTCTTTAAGGTGAAAGTTGCTTTGAATGTTAAAGAAGGCCCATGTGATTGGTTATTAATGATGACCAAATGGGAGAGTATTACAAGATATATGATATCAGACATAAAAAGGGATCCGATTTTTTAGCCCTTATATGTTATTATCATGGATTTGGATATTAATTGAATTGCAATGATTGAGAGTTCCATTTACTGTTGGTGAAATAAGCTTATATTGAATAGACCCTCCTGAATTTAACAACTATAAATTCTGGATAAAATACAAAAAAAAAAAAAAAAAAAAAATCTGAAGGCTTTGTAGAATGAACAAATGCAGGAAGAATCTGGAAGGGTGTCAACACCTAGAAGAGAGAAGGATACAGTGTGGCTTTCCATTTTATAGCTTCTGGCCCAAGAACAGGCAAGAATTAGCACACATAGAGTGGCTAAAACTCCAGTTGAGAACTTCTATCTTCCTGGCCTTAGAAAAGCAGAAAACAGAGTTTGAATTGACCTCAGCTATTGAGAGTTTAAGGTAGAACTTTAGACTTAGACAGGAAATGGCCATGGAGAGAAAGAGGAGCACTGATTTTTCATATAAACTCTGCCTAAATATCTGACTGGCCCCTAGTTCACATGCACAGGTAAGAGTCAAGGTGTCTCAGTAAAGGATAAAAGAACTGAGCTGGAATTTGATCTGCTGCCCAAGAGACAGGCTTGGCAAATTGAGTCCAACCAACTTAATGATGAAAAAAATCAAAGAAGGAAAACCAAACCTCTTCAGAGGAATACAACAGAATCCAGAAAGTCAAGATAGAATATACACAGTGCCTAGCACCCAATCCAAAGTTGGGACTCAGGAAAATGTAACCCATTCACATGGAAACTGGAAACCAAAGGAGAATTGAAATCCCTGATTTGACTCAGATTGATAATTTAGCAAGCAAGGCTGTCAAGCATATGTTATAGGTACACTCAATGACGGAAAGGAAAAAAAATGCCTGCAGTGAATAAAAATATATGAAATAACAGATAAATAAAAATTACTACAAAAGAGCCAAGTAGAAATTTTAGAAATGAGAATTACAATATTTGAAATTTAAAATTCACTAAATGGTCTTAACAGAATATAGATAACAAAGGAAAGAATCAGTAAAATTAAAATTGATTGACATAAATTATCTAATCTGAAAGAGAGAAGAAAAATTGTTGAAAATGAAATGTTCTGAACCAATGGAAATTCAGGACAATATCAAGAAATCAAGTATCTCCTGAAGGAGAGGAGAGAGAGAGATTTGGCCGGAAGACCAATTAAATAATCATCCAAAAATTTGAAAATTGAAAAAAAATATAATTTAACAGATTCAAAAATCTCAGTGGTCCACAAACAGAATAAATAAGTGGAAAAACTCATCTAGGAACAACATTGTGAAACAGCTGAAAAAAAAAAAAAGTGAAAAGTTGTGAAAATAATTTGGGTAAAATGACAAATTACATACAGGGGACAGTAATTTGAGTGATTTTTATCTTCCCATTAGAACCCATGGGATCTAGAAGCCAGTAGAATAATATCTGTAAAATACTCAGTGATAAAACCAAACCAAAATTCTATATCCAGCCAAAACATCCTTCAAGAATACATGTGAAAAAAGTACCTTTTGAATTTTAAAAAGGCAGCAGAATTCATCACAGCAGCCCTACACTAAAATAAATTACAAAGAAAATTCTTCAGCTTGAAGGTTCATATACCAATTGGGAATTCATATCTTCAGGAAAGAATTAAGAACACTTTAATGAGCTTTTAGCAAAGATAAAATGAAATGCATTGGCCAACCACTGGAGGGTTTATATATATGCCACTGTCATAAGAATCGGAGTTAAGAGCAGTAGTGGGAACACTAGTCAGGAGTTAATTCATAAATTCCGGAGCGACTTTGGTAGCTTATTTTAAAATAATAACAAAGTATATAGAGAAATGGGTAGATATGTGATACTTAATAGATAGAGTTTATGAGCATACTCATGAAATGCAGTTGAGGGTGATGGAAAAGAGAGAAATCAGGGAAAATTTCCAGGTTTATTATTCAATCTTCTGGGTCAATGTGTACAATTTAATGATCTTTGCAATTTAGTTTCTTCACAAAGAAAACTGAGAGTTCTTCATGCACAACTTTAATTGAGGAGTGTCCTGGGGATCAACACTTCTGAAGGCAGGGGGAGAAACCTGAATTGGGCAGAGGGAGAAATTTGGTGATGATGTAGCCCTAAAAAACAGCTTTGATGACTTCATGCCATCAAATTTTGGAGCTAGAATGGTTGTTCAGAATTGTCCTTAGTTGGGTTAACATGGTCACGGCTTTGTACTTCTGCCTTGGATGTAGGTCACCAAAAGTAGAGAAATGACATTGGGCAAGAGGCAAATCCTACATTCAAAGGAAACTGGTATCACATTATAACATCTACCATATTATCCCCTTTATATTACTTAGATCCACTTCTTCATATACATTCTGTAAGAAACTGCTCCAGGATTCAAGTGGATCCTTACTCTGGGAAAATGTTAGAAGGGGAAGGTTAGTGAAATACACTCAACCACAACTGTATTTCATCTTAAGGTCACATCTAGTACTCATAGTCTTTCTCCTCTATTATATATTAGCAATTATACTTACCATCAGCCACCAACTGTGCTGTTCCTGGTGGTTCAGCTGACAGACTCTCTTCAATGAGAACTCTGAGACAGTAGCCACTATGCCCTTCTCAGGTCACTATTTCTGCATTGGTTCATGTGATATAAAATTGGACATGGGAGTATTATGTGTTGTCAAAGTGAATCACCTAAGTGTCAAACATTATTTCTCCTTGTTTTCATTGTTATAAAGATTTCATATGATCAATACCAGATAACTCTGACAGGATTTTGACACCTTTTCTTCCCTGCTTGTGCCTTGGAACAAGGAGCCCAAAGTGCTCATCGTAAGTCAACTGGAACTTTTCTGCGTCCTTTGGCAAAAATTTTCCACCATTGGTAACCAAGACCTGCAGACCCTGGAGTTGAGGGGTGTAAAAAACACAAATTCTTCCAGTGGGGCACTTGGAGTGATATAAGTTGTGCTGCTCCAGCTTGAACCCATGCTATTCTTATAAGGGACACAGAGTATATATTATCTTCCACGCTAAATGCTAAAATCAAGGTTTTCATAAGGCTTCATAACTTCTGGAGGCTCTAGGGGAGACTTCATTTCCTTGCCTTTTCCAATTTCTAGATGTCATCTGTGTACCTTGACTTCTGACTCCTGTTCCCTTCCTTTAACTTCAAGACTAGAAGCATAAGATCTTCACCTCTAACTCTCTGTGTATTTGTGTCTGTCTCTGTCTCTTTCTCTGTCTGTCTCTCTCTCCCTCCAAGGTCTCTGTTTCTCTCGACACATCTACTTTAATTCTCACCTACTTGGTTGTTCAGTGCTTCTTCAGTGGTGGATTCTCTCTGGCATATGCTAATATTCAATATGAAAGTTTTCACACTCATTCCTATTCTTGTTTGTCCACCTTTATATATCTAACCCAGATTTCTTGTCCCTAATCTTCCAATTTTTCTTTTCCAAAGTTCCTGTCCAGTAGGTCAATTCATCATCCATGAATTGATATATATTGATATATATTCTTACCTCAAGCTACTTCTTAATCGACACAAAGTAGATGAATTGGGGCAAAACTCAAATCTCTGTCCATTACTTTGGCACTCTTCTTTATGGCTGCTGTGAGCTGCCATCTATTTTTAACTTGCATAGATATCCCAAATTAACCCTTGAATCAAACTTGTGCCTTTTATTCCTCTGTCATCTGGTTATACGTGATATAACATGTCCTTGTCATTACGGACTATTATTGAGCCTCCTGACTTTTTCCCAGCACTGATATCTCTAAAACGATAGCATAACAAATTGTATGACTCAAGTGGCAGGGCTGCTTTTTTCACTGCTTAAGAAACCTTTGCCATTCTGGGATCCACTGAAAACCTTTAGTTTACCAAGTATATGGACAGAGCAGTATTACCAGAAGCTATCTTGAGAACCAAAATAGCAAACCGGCATTGTTCCTTCTTCTTGATTGTGGAGGAAGAAATGCAATAATTCATAATTTACTTTGAATGAGATATTATGCAATGCCCCTAAGCACTTAATCCCTAAAATATTTACTAATGTGTCAGGCTCCTGAATCTCCATAACTTTAATTCACATTCTCTGGAGCACAAGTATCTTACCAAGGCCTTCAATGTGCTAGTCACCTCTTGCTTTCAATTAGCAAGATATCATTGTTACAGTGGATTAACGTGATAATCTGCTGGATGTCAAGGGATTTTAGATGTCTTCGGATTACATTATGGCAGAAAGCTAGAGAATTAATCTAGCCATGGAGCAAAATGGTAAATGTATACTGTTGTTTATTCTTTTTAAATATGAACCATTTCCAATTCTCTTTATTGAAAGGTATGGAAAACAATGCATTTGTCCACTCATTCAATACATACCACATACCTGAGACCACATACCTGAGACCATGTCAATTTGCTCTGAAAAAGGGCAGCATTAGGGCTACTTGGTTGATTTTGTGGTGATCTACTCTCATTCTCCACAATTTTTCTAGATTTTTCAGGCATGTCAGGGCCTCCACCCTTGAATTCCAAAGACTTTTAACAGTAGCACTTACATCCATCATACTCCCAAATATGTTGTTTTCTTTTCTTTTCTTTTCTTTTTAATTTACCATCTTGGCTTGAATGTGTGTGTGCTTGTGTAGCTTCAGAGAATCCCACTTTTCAAAATATGTTAGCTCTCACTTCTCAGTTCAAAGACCCAAATGTGCATATTCATGTTATACATCTGGGGACCAGAAACAACTGCTGGGTAGGTCCACAGAAACCAGTGAACCTATTATGAGCAGGACCTTGGCCAGGACTCTGTTCATCACCTAACCCTCTCATGCCCAGACTCTAACAGAAGTACCATAATTAATTTTGGTCTTGAAGTTAATGTCAACTTGAATCTTGAGTCCAATAGTTCTTAAATGCTTCCTCTTCCCAGAGCACAGGTATCTAAGTAAATGGCAGTAGGTCCTTTTGGTGAAGGACTGGGGCAATTATTATTTTGTGCACATACTGTGGTGTGGTAGTATCCTTCCTCCAGGGAGCCCCCTTGTTCTTCATTCATGGAACTTGGGTCTGAAAATTGTTTACCTTCCAGAAATTAAGCATTAGGACATTTTTTTTTTATTGGAGTGATTGCCCTAAAATTCCAAATTATCAATTTTGATTTATTTTGAAGGTGAAAATGAAGTTATTACCTTGTTGGTTGCTCATATTTTTCCCATAGGTACATTGTGTTCTATTATCCTTCTACATATTTTCTGTAGGTCACATCCACCTAGCATCCCTTTTCCTTTATTGCTCATTATGATAATTACATACACCTGTATTTTTGTGCTTTGGTTTCACCACTAGGACTTTACTGTTTCAAGATTTTTTTATTGCCATCACTATCAAAGAGTTCCCTAACAGCTTCTCATACTTCCATCCCTGGTATGGAGAAAATAGATGTGCCTTACCTCTGAGTGATGCTTGTGCCCCTCTCACTAGCATATTTCTTATAATCTTGGTAAACAGTGCATCCTCTGTTCCTATAGAAAATAACCAACTGTTTTGTTTTCTGGTTTAACAATGTTCAAGTCTGAAGTCTTTTGATCCATTCTACCACTTTTGGACTTGGGCCTCAATTTTCTTCACTCTCTCCTTCCAGGAGAGGAGAGCCAATTTGTCAGCTATCAGCAAGTTCTTCTGAATTTTAGAGTTACCTTTCAAGTATCCTTCCAATCTTTAATGGTGAAACTAAACTCTTCAGTTCCTCCAGGAATGGGGTATTACTTTTGGTTTACTATTTTGCTGGGCAGAAGCAGTTCTATTGGCTCCATTTCACATTTTCTACCAAAATAGCAATCCTGACACAGGGAAGGGAACCAATGTAGGAATTCTGCTGGTTACAGAGTATATTTGTCTCAATTATGCATTCCCTAACTAGGTATATAATCACAGAATGTGTTTGAAGACCCACTAAACCCACTGTGAGACAGATGAGCTAAAATTCTATTGATCACTTGACCTCCATAAGCTCCTACTCTGATTCGTGGACAACAGTGATGTTTTGGGTTTCCTGGAATTGGCATCAGTTCAGAGCCACTGGCCAGTAGTCCCTCAAATTCTGATCATTTCCTTTTCCCCAGTGAATTAGCACACTGGTAAAAGTATGTAGTTTCGCTTTGGAAAGGTTGAGAGAAAGATTGACAGGATAAATTTTGGGCAGTGTAGCAGGTCCTTTCACAAAGGGACCTGGCGTCACTTTAATTCAAAGGGATTTGGATATAAACTGACTCAATTTAGGGAATTAATTAAGAGGGCATACTCTATGTGTTAGTGATTCAAGTTAGACTTTTGTTCACTTGACCTAGAACTCTTCTGTTTATAAAGTACAAATTTAGTTGGCCACCCATCTATTTCACTTCAAGGGACATCATGATCAACTAGCCAATGCCATAGGTCTCTACTGTTTTGACTTTGCTGCCTATTATGGTAACCGTACCCACCAGTCTATGGTGATTGAGTGCTGTAGCATGGTCCCTACCATTTCAGGATCCTATTATCCCATTTTATTAAGTATCCAAGTTCAGTGGCAGCAGCTCCCTCTGCAATTTCAACCACAAAACTCTTCAAGGATTATGGAGCTACATTCACAAATTTATTTCCTACTGGCAGATTGATAGGATGTCCTCTGGACTTCCCAGTGTGGATGGGTAAGTCTTATATGTTAAATCCATTCCAGCATTTCAATCTCCTGAAGTCTTTGCATACTTTCCTCTACAGTATACCAATGCAGTTCTGGAATTTCAACTTCATCTATGCCATTTTTTGTTCAGGAAAGCAACCAAATAAATGCTTAGAGCTTTTCTAATCCCTCAAGATACAACATTGAATCCAAAATCTCTGTTTAGTAGGACCCTTATCAATAAATTTGCCCTGATCCTATTTTAGGTTCCTCCCACCCTTAACCAACAAACTCAATATCCATTCCCACACATACTCCTCTCATTTATGTCTGTATAAATTGGAAAAATCATGCATTTCTTTTGGAGCATAGTACAGCTTCTCAGAGGTTACACATTGTACTTGACTTTTTGGGGGCTCCTGGGATTTTAATCTGGTTATATATCTAAAACAAAGGAGATTGGTGGGGGTGGGGGCTGAGGAGACTCAGCAGTGTCTCAAAGGGTAACTACCTAAGGGGAGGCCATTAAAGATTTATCAGGCAAAGCATGGGTTACCTTTTAAGGAGTAGAAGGGCTGCTTCTACTAGCAATGAAGATTCAGCAAAATTTATGAGTTCAGTGTTCCTAGATTCATCAGGACCTGCACACAAACACCCATTCCAATTTTCAGGATCACTTTCTTTCCCTATCAATGTCTTCACTTTAATAGCAGACACCCTGCAAGGTTGAGAATTCAAGTTGCATTGTAATTAAGTCTCTCACAGGATGAGATTCTGGGTTTGGTTTTCAGAAATGTCAGCTGTATGGCTATAGGAAATGCTTTTTAGGGGTAGGGAGGTGGGACAAACATAGACACTTTCGGGTCATTTATGTGGTGCTTGAACTGAAAATTTGAAGCCCTGAGCTCATCCCTTTCTTTCTCCACTTTCTCCAGCATAGTTATGAGCCACCAGCCTATTTCATTATACTTGTCAGTTGACAAAATTATTCTAACTTATCAAACAAATGGTCATTCAAAATCTCACCTCTTGTTAAAATGTGAGAAGGGGCATCCAGTGGTGATATTTTGTATATCTTTATCACCATATCATGCCATGGACTATCGGTACCTTCTTTACCACTGAAAATAGAGTCAAGAATGCCTTTTTATCTGACAAGGTTAGAGGACTAATTCCAGAAGCCCAAGAATGAATTCAAAAATTTCATATGTAGAATTTTGTTACTGGAGAACTACTTACACTACTAAAAATGTTTATCAGTCAGATTCTTTAATGAAACAGAACCATAGGTAATGTATTAGGTTTATTTTAAGAAATTGTCTCACGTACGTGTGGGACTGGCAAGAAGAGTCCCATTAGTTTCAGGGACTAGATGAGAGTAAATTGAATCAATAAGATCAAATAACTCTCCAATAACAAATATTGGTATTGAGGATATTAAATAATGAAGCTAACCTCTGATCTCACTAGGAAGAGCAATCTGAATACACTATTATGCTAGATGGTTTAAAATTTTTTAACTGCACAGTCATTGTACATCTTTTGGCCTCAACAGATAGCCAAAATGCTCTGTAGTCACTTATTTTATGACAAGCGATTATTTTTTACAGGGCATTTACCGATGAGCAATCTGGAATCCAGCAGTGGGTGACAAAGCTCATCTCATTTCTTTCCTTTCCTTCCATCCTATTTACTAGTTTACATATAAATGGTCTTGTGTCAACCAGGTTCTTATTTGAATCTGAATTGTGCTGACATCAGAAATATTTGCAAATATTTCTTGACATGTTATCAAGCATCTTGTCAATTTGTACATTCCAAATTTATACACATACAGACATTCCAAATGCTGTCCTCAGCTCAAGCAAGGCACCAAATTTACTCTATAAAAGGGGTTTGTCACCAAGATCAATGTGATGGTCTAAAACTGTTCACAAACCCAGCAAGTTTTTTCTTCATTTTAAAAATTCTCTGGTTATACACTAATCTTACGTAAACATATTCTAAAAGTAATTATAATTACATTATAAAAATAAATTATTTAACTTTGATGAGGATATGTGGAAATCTTCTTTATTGAGAACTGACAATTCTTGTATTCTTAATTAGAAAATAAAATCAGAGTGGGTACTGAAAATGAGTTAAATAATCTTCTTACCCATTTCATCAACTGGGTCTAAACATAATTAAAGTCATCTCATAGCCTCAATACACTGTTTGGAATAAAGAATTTTCCTCATCTTACGAAGAGATGTTGTATGAATTTCTAATAGCTTATTTCTATCTTTACCTCATCAACTGTATATCTAGAGAACATGTATAAATCCTGACTTCATATTTCTAGGAAATGATGAAATTAATTTTAACACTACTATGTTACTTTCAAAGTTGGTTATTATCAGCCATTCTTTTTTAATCAAATCCAATAAATAACATTTTGATTTTATGAAAAAGATCTGTTAGGGGACAGAGTAAGCAAAACTATTTAAATAACATGTGCATTTACCACTGAATTCTTTAAAATACCAAATTTGAGTTACTGTTTTTGTAGAAATTTATTTTCATACATATTGGGGACCATATTGCACAATCTCTAAGTATGTGGTTAAAGTTGCTGTATTAGCTGTGCTTTTGGCCTTTACTATAGGCTCTGAAGTAGCTATTAATAGGTTCAAACAATTGAGAAAGGACTGAGATACTGTATATTTTATGTTAATCCACTAATCATTATTATTGAGGGATCTTTTAAATGTATTAAATGATGCCAGAATGCATTTTATAATTTTGCCTTTTTCTCAATTCCCCAAAGTCCAAAATTGAGACTGACAAAAAAGCAAAGTATTCTGATCTTACAGATAACTATCCTTCAGCACATTCTTACATTCTTATTGGCACTATTATAAAATAGTTAATTAAGAAGATACTTGTAAACTGCATGCATCTGAAAGAGAATTACCAAAACTTAAAAATACCAAAGTATTTTTTTAATTTTGGATAAACAAATAAACACATATCTTGAGTGAAATATCGATTTTATTTTTTTTCAATAAATGGTCATTCTTTAACTCTGTTTTTAGAGCTAGAAGAGGCTGATAATTAGATTTGTTTAAATGGGCTTAGAAAAGCCAACTATGGTCTTGCAGTCCCAAAATGGCAAACTGATCACATATTGCAAACACCCACTCAAAATTTTCCATTGAGATGACAATAAAGAAATCAACAAACAAACACATAGATAGATACACTGATTTTTAAATGTGATAATTAAATCCCAAAAATGATGGAAATGCAGAGTACCATCAATCAGGGCTACCGAGGTTTGCAGGATCCTGGGTAACCATATGTTGGTATATATATAGTTTGATTAGCCAATGTATTATATAATTCATTGGTCCGTGTGAGATATACTGATTTTTGATAAACATTTGTAATAATTGATAGAGAAGAGGTACTAATACATTTGTTTTATTGTCCCATCACATAAAGATCCTCCATAGTGTTCTCGTATCATCTCTTACTTTTCATGTCCCAGAACCATCTATTTCATATCGCCTATTATATAAAAATAAAGTAGCCACTCTGCTATTACCTACAATGCAATGGCTTTTCAGAAATATTTTTTTAATTAAAATAATACAGATATTCAGATTCTGCATTTCCTTAATGCCATTATTCTAATGCTTTCTGCATCTTTGCTCATGACACTGCCTCTTCCATCCTGCTGTTGGTAAATGTGGACTTCCAATGACTATCTCAAATGTTGTTAATATGCCTCATTGATAATACCACAAATCACATACTTGTCCTGAGTATTTAGGAAATCATGAGCAATAGTTTATTTTTTGGTCATGTTAAATTTACCATTCAGTGTTTTACAGGGTAAAGGTAGAGCAGCACAGCTTCCAACCATGTCACCTATTAAATACTTTAGGCCATAATCACTGCATCCCTAGAATCTGATCTCTTTTATTATCGATTGCATCCTCACTTTCCACACATTGCCACCAGTGGGGATAACAGCTGAGGTGCTCATGGATGGAGTGAGAAGTGTAGACCTATTTGCCTAAAAATCAACTCTTCCTTAGGCATGGTTTAAAACCCACCCAGGTAAGCACAGCCATATGGATCAGAGGCAAGAAAGTTTACTAATCAGAAGGGTCCATTGGAATTGCAGGGCAAAGGCTTCCAAACTTCTGAGGACAAAGGAAAGTCCATCCTTGGAATGTGGCACAGAGCCTGCAATGGGTAAAAGATGTCTGCTTTTATCTTCAGGCCAATGGTGGGAACATGGATGAAAGAGAACCCAGTTATATGCCCATGGGTAGGAGGGTGAAGTCCAAGGATCAGTGGTGTACCATCAATGTCCTGGAGCCCTGCACCTGTCCTGTGTTGTACATGAGTGACAGTCACCTAAAATCAACATTAGAATCATTTTGGATCTTGAGTGATTGTGCAAGAGAAGTATATCAGTCTGCCCAGTTGGAGTGATCTGCTTTATCAGGTTGTGTTCCTGGAATAGGACAGACCATGACATCCTTGGAGCTCACTGGTGCATCATGTTGACTTTGTGTGTGGTAGTTGGGAAGAAAGGGTTGGAAATCTTCATGATGGATGGTAATGGTACCTCAAATCCATGTGGGTCTTGTCCTAACTTGAGGCATCCTGTTTTGACAGCTATTCTAGCCTGACTGATCCTAGAGGGAAGGTACTAGAGGGAAACCCAGAAAATGTCATGACAAGCACCCTGAAGCATGTGGCCTGGTGCCCCAATGAGGGCCCCCACTTGTCCATGCCTAAGGGCAGTATTGCCATCAATAACAGCAGTGACATTCCAGTTTAAACATGGCATCACATACATCTACATCCACTAGTTTAAGTGTTCATCTACTGAAAATAAACACATAAATAAAAATTAATAAAGTTTTTAAAAGAAACACAAAGAGTGTCATCAATGATCCTGAGTTCTTCAGAATATGTGGGAGAAGGCAAGCCTATAGAATCTAGTAGAAAGAGGACATGTATATTACCAGCATGGGATCTCCTAGGGAAACTAGGAGTGTGATCTACAAAGACCCAGGGATAATATGGGAATAATCATCAAGGTAATTTATTTAATAACTACTAACTGTAACAGACAGGGGTGTACAATATTTTCTACTTTGCCTCAAGTAAAATAGAATAGCTGGAAGGAGTAGCTTTTGCTTTCACATTAAAACCTAAGAATTGGTCTCTAGGGAGTAGGAGGGATGTATTTGGATAGGGAGACTAGAGAAGGTGCTAAAGTGGAAGAAAAGCAAAATAGAGGTTGAGGCACTTTTTATCTCCCCACACTATGAAAAAGCCCTCCTCATAATATCAATTGCAGGGATTCCCATAGAAAGTACTATAGGAAATTTTCCCATTTATATGGAATTAATAACTAGTATTTCTGTGTAAGGGAAGCATCAGAGAAGTAGTCTCATGCAATTGCAGAGACACCTATCAACTCTTTATGCTAACAACAGAGCTCATCTGTCATAAATAGCAACAGCCAGCTGACCATCATAGCAAATTTGAGGAACAATATATAACATGAACAAAATTAATTCATATGGATTACAAAACACAGAATATAAAAATATATAAAATGTCAAAACAGAACAAAAGAGAAAGTGATAATTCAGGAAAACAAAGATATGCTTTAATAAAATTTTAATTACCATCCTTAGGAAGATCCAAGAGAAAATTGCAGACATTAGAAAAGAACATCCACTTTATAAAAAAAGAACAAAGAGCAAATTCTCATGAATGAAAAGATGAATTCTGTGATAAAATGATCTCTGTGTGGGTTGGTTAGTTAATTCTTTAGTGAGAGACTGTCTTCATATTTTGTCAGTGGCACTACGGTGTTTTTATTCTATGTCAACTTAATAACTTACCTACACTAGAGTTGCATTCCCCAGAAATCCTTTTCCTGGATGGAAACTGTAGAGCATACAAATTTTTCCTGAGAGTAGGCAGGTAGACGAGAAATAACAACTTACTCTCTGAGAGCTATTTACATATGGTAAAAAACAGACACAAAGATGTTGGTAAATTCTAGCATATCCTCATTCTCCCCCACCATGTGTTCAGCTCTTTGTAACTGCAAAGTCTATCACCAAATCAGCAACAACAGCTTCCATAAAGTTTTCCACCAGCTCTCCTCCCTGATCTTATTCTGGAAACTAGACGTACCTGGCTTCTTACAATCCCCTGTAGCTCAGACTTTTTCACCAGTATCAGTGCTTCAAGAGATATGTTGTTGACATTTTTCTGACTCTCCAAATCCTCTTTTTAAACCCTTAGTTCCCTAACTTCTCCCACAATTAGATGTGTCTAATTCCTACAATAAATCACTCATCGCATTGTACTCATTGTAGTTCTGCTTCTGAAATTGATCCCTAAGTGATGCAATCACTAATAAAGTGTATGAGTTCTCTCCTAAATACAAAAAGGTGTGGAATTAAAGCAGGTATTTTCAAACTATAATTTCTGACATCCAAGAGTATTACAATGAGCAACTCCATTATGCTTACTCTGAGGTGGATAGGATTAGTCAAAAGTTCATGCTTGCATGCCCTGCCTTAAACAGATTAGCTATTATTTTACCTGTTTTGTGTGTTGGTCTTCTATTAAGATTTCATGAGAATCAAGTGATCTGTGCCACCTCCTTCCATATTTGAAAAACACTGTATTAGGCAATCGGTAATATCTCATTTAATACAGAATCCTATTGAAAATATACAGAGTTGAACTCTGTCTTTTAGGATCCATTAACTCCAGAACAATTTTTACAAAGTCTCTCTTCCTCTGCTAGCCATGCGGACCTACAGAGTTTCATTCCCTTTACACTACTTTCTTGAAATACTTTTTCTGAGAAAGCCAAGCCAAACTTACAGTTTTATTGTCTACCTAGTCATGATGAATCTCAAATCTACCTTTATAGTCCAGACATCTCTTCTAAGTTACATATCCATGTTCAACATCTTACTGATGACCCTTATGTATAACTTACATTTTAAACTCAACATATAAATCGGAGACTAATTAGATATCATTGTATTACCTCCCAAGATGAAAGATATTCCTTTTCCTATATCCCCTTTTCAATAGTTGTAATCAATGTCACTCAGTGACTTCCCTGAGCAATAAACTAGGATATATTTCTTGAGTATTCCCTCTTCTTTACTACCCTGCCTGCCCCCACAAATCCACTTGGCCATAAAGCCCTTTATATTCCAACTGTCAAGTTACTCTCAGCCTATTCCTCTTCATTCTCAGTATCATTACCTTTGTTGAGGGTCTCATAACAAATAACTTGGAGTATGTTAACCTGTTCTCCAGCCCTCTATCTCCCTATGACTCTTTCTTCCTAACCTTCCAATTCATCCACAAATTTGATACATATAATCCAAATACCATCATGTTACTAACTACATAAAACCTTTCAGGGCTTCCTATTATCTTCAAGTTAAATTCAAGTTAAATTTTATACTCCTTACCTGGCTTACCTGGAAATGTCCCTTTCTATATTGGCTATATATTTTTTTCATGTGCATATTACTTTCCAGTCACATCAAACCATTCAACATTGTACAAAGTTGCCATGCTTATTGTGGAAAACTTTTACCCTTAATGTTTGTTCAACCAAGCCACCTTTTTTTCCATATTCTTTATTCATCTAATGAGTCTCATCCTACAAACCTCAGCTCCAGAATAATATCTACCAGGAGAATTACCTAGGTCAACCTCTTTTATCTCCCCTCAATATCTTGTACTTATCTCTAGTAAAGATTCACTGTGCTTAATTCTAATTGCTGGCTTTATGTATTTGCCTTTGAAATGAACAATTTTTTTTTTTCAAATCGATGGCTATATATTATCTTTTCTCTAGTAACTGGACAGATAGAAAGAAAAAATAAATATTTGTTGAATGAATGAAAGTTATTAAGTCATTTTGATATGACTGTGAATCTTTCTAATTAATAAAACTAATTTTAGTTATGCAGGATTCTGTACTCACATTAAAACAGTATATATGAAAATAAAGATGTACATATTTAAACAAATTTTTATTAATTAACATTTGGAAATAATAATTACACTCAATTTGCATGCCCTAAAATTGATCTCGTCTCCAGGGTTATCAGCCAAAAGCATGGGAATTCAGGGAATTCAGCTCAGCATAAATAAGGACAACAATATTCGATGATACCAATATTTATGTATTATCTTGGCACTTGAGACTTTATGAATATTTCAGGCCAAGCTGCAAAAACCATTTTGAGTGCTGAGTGAATTTTAACAAGGATTGAAAGAAGTTCCATCAATGGAAACAAACAAATAACCATTCAACACTTGTGCATTCAGAAATAGAAAGCATCAACAAAAAGTCCTTAAATTGGTGATAGCTAAAAGCTTGACAATTGCCTTTTATCAAGACAAAAATAACCATAGTGCCATAGATTGTGAAGGCACTAGATTGTTAAACTAGGTGAGAGTGATATCGGGTTAACAACCACAATAAGGATGGCACTTGAAGTCCATCAAAATTAGGTCGATGTTCACATTTTAAGGAAAAAAGAGACAGAGGTGGAAAACCAAGGTAGGCAAGACGTAATAAACATTTTCGTATTTAAAATTTTTTTAATATCCACTAATAAAAATCAACATCTATGGTGCTACTCTAGTTGCAGTTGACAAATCTGAAACTTCAGGTCATTTGACCAATCTGTTCACTTTTCGCTTCTACCTCCACAGTCTCCCTTTTATTGTGATTTGTGATTTGTCCTAGCATATACCATATACTTAAATGTATCTATGTTCCAGATCACACAGCTGAAAATACAGGTTTTCTTCCCCAAAATTCAAATGCTGCTTTTAATTGACCAAGTTTCTTAGGACCAGTATGAAAAGTAAGATTTATGGACTTCTTTTCAACACTATTTAGACTCTGCAAGTTATTAGTTAAAAGTAGCAAATATTTTACACTAATATTACTTTGTAGAGACTGTTTTGCTCATCATTTTTTCTCAGGGGCTGGCATATGGTAGGTGATCTATTTAAAATTTTAATGAATAGATGATTGGATTGCATTTGTTGGTTTTCTATTTTAACTCAACAGAGACAAATGTTAAATTAAATATAGCTTAGGGGCCTATTTATTTAATAGTCCATAAAGGGTAATACTGATCATTGGAATTTTTGACTAGAGTCCCCAATTTCACCTCCGACTTATTTCTAGTTTGTCTGTTTTTAAAAGAGTGAAAGATATAGAAGCCACAAGTCCACATATTTGGACTTTTGTGGAAAAAGTCACATTTGTAGCAGGAAATCTTGGGGGTGGGGGTGGGGAAAACAAGATACAAAATCAATTTTTCTTTTTCTTTTGACCAGATTCAGCTCTGATGTTTAGGGTAAAAGGAAAGCAGGAATCTCTGTGAAATCTCTTTAGAGAAAGATTCAACTAATTTGATAAGTAGCTTATGTTGTTGAAGCAACTATAGACTTAGAAGCCATTCTAACTCTACTTCCTGTAATCATTGCCAATGAATACTTTCTAGAAACTCAATAATATAGATCCATGTGCATTCAAATCCTGCCAATGATCCTAACAATTCAAGAAGCATGAGAATAACATCCAACAGCAGCAAAGTATTTTGTATGCAATTTCTTTTTTATGTGAAGTTTCCTCTATAATATATGAATATAATATTTAATATATGAATTGCCAGAAAAATATCAGGTGTATCATGGTTGCTTGAAAATATTTTAGTAATATTTTTAACATGTCAAAGCATGTTAAAGCACATTTGTGATTGGCCTAAAATAATTTGAGCTGTACTCTAATAGTTTGCCAATAATTTATCTAATAACTGCTATTCTCTTCATAGTTACCCTTTAAATCAAAATACTTGCTCATCTTAGATTAGTAGTGAAAATTATCAGCCTTGGCTTCATTGGTAGTGAAAATCACCAGCTTTGGCTTTTTTTTCTCAAGATGGATGAAGTGATAGCACCTAACCAAAATTCGTGAGCCAATACTGACTGAAGCAAAGGCAATTCCAACTGTTTCCACATATTTGTAACCATAATTTGTTGTATTTTAAATGAAATCATTTTCCTCATGATCTGGAACCTGATGAGCTGGTGTGGAAATTGAGCACCCATATTATTTATCCAGTGAGAGCTGCTAAATTGTTCATATTCATTGCCTCTATCTTGATATCTATTCTTAGACAGAAAAAAAGAAATCACTGATTCATTGAGCCCATGTTCCATGCTGGGTGCTTCATATAATTCCTAACTCTTGCTACAACTTTGAAAGGTGAGTGTTATTAAACTCATTTGAGAAATAAGGAAACTGAGATTCAAAAGGTGTGCCAAAGGTAGTTAGCAGAATAGAACTGAAGTGTATTAATAATAACAGGAGTCATTGTTAATTATTAAGAATTAGATGTGCTGCTATAATAATAATTAATAATTGGTATATTAATATAACAAACACAAATAAAGTTTTATAGAAGAAGAAACTGAGGTATATAGAGTGCAAGTAACTTAGTTATTGTTGACAAATAGGATTAAAACTTAGACATTTTGGATGCAAAATCTGTGTTCTTACTACATTACCATGCCTACTCCAACTATCACTCTGTCTAAAATATTTGTTCCACCCCAGGACACTGAAGCCTTACCTAAAATTCTGGCCTTGCAGCTAGAAAATAAAGACTGCATAATGTCCAAGTGTCAAACTCTGATTCTGCCACCATTAGATTTTCCTGTCTAATTAGTAAATTTGAGAATAAGTAATGACTGAATCACATGTGTACTTGCCATATCCTTGGTTCGTTTACCCCTGTAACTCAAGAGACATTCTTTTCAGACAGGTGATTTCTTTCTTAGAACTTCTATTCTTGCCTCTTGTATATACTGTGGTCAAATGGAACATTCCAAATAGATTAGGGATCAAGACCACATCCCTGATCACTCTGGAGGCAGATGGAAATAGATTTGGGTCCTCCAGTGAGGCAAAGAAATAAATTTGTCAAATGGATTTCATAAAGATACATATAAATAAGCCTATATTGAAAAAATATGTTTTTTCTTTGCTTTGGTTGTTACTGTTTCTTACTAAAGAAATATAAAAATCTAGACTAAAGCACTAAATATATGTTTCTTCTACTCCTGAGGAAATGGAAGCAAGGAAGCTTTGGATCTGCTTTTAGACATGTGCTGTTGCCCGCCATTTTAAGATAAGATATTACAATTACAATATCTGGTTGGCATATCTTCCTTGTAATTCACTTATAGTGCTAGATGTTTAGACAAGAATTTTTAATTCTAGGAAACAGCTTTCTTCTCTCAATGTTTTTCTAGTACAGGTACATAAACTAATATTTTATGCAGACCATAACAACCACTGTCCTCCCAATGACATACCTGCTACAATAAATAGAAAATTATGCTGCAGTAATGATATAATAATGATTAGGTGTTGTTTTGTTTGGTAAGCTGCCAAAAGCAAATACCATAAAATGGGTTGGCTTTTAAGAGTGGAAATTTATTACCTCATGAGCTTATAGTTTTGAGGATGAGAAAAATGTCCAAAACAAGGTATTATCAGGTGATGCTTTCTACCTGAAGACCAGCTGCTACTGATCCTGGTCTCCTCTGGCACATGACAAGGTATATGGCAGTATCTGCTGGTCTCTCCCTTCTCTTCCAGGTTTCCTTGCTTTCAGTTTCTTGCTTCCACAGGCTTCTCTCTCTCCCTGCATTCATTCCATTTATAAAGGACTCCAGTAAGAAGATTAAGACCCACTATCAATGAGGTGGGTTACATCTTAACTTAAGATCCTACCCACCCAAAGCTCCTACTTGAAATGGGTCCACGCTTAGACAAAAACCAGAAATTGATTGGCTTTTATAAAGAGGATGTATTAAGTTACAAGTTTACAGTTCTAAGGCCATAAAAGTGTCAAAAATAAGGCACCGACAAGATGATACCTTCACTGAAGGATGGACAATGGCATCCGGAAAACTTCTGTTAGCTCAGAGGGCATGTGGCTGGAGTCTGCTGGTCCTGGGTTGTGTTCCAGTTCCTCTCTCAGCTCCTGTTCATTCTTGGTTCTTTCTCCCAGGATGTTTCTCTCTAAGTGCCTGTTGATCATGTCTTAGCATATCCCAGGTCAAACTCTGGGCTTCATCTCTTAGCTAATCATCATTCTGTCTGCCCCTCCAAGCATCTCTAAGCATCAATGTCAGCAAGCATCTGTGTGGCTTTTTTTAAAGGACTCCAGTAAACTAATCAAGACCCATGCTGCATGGGTGAGGCCAGACCTCCATGGAAATAATTCAATCAGAGTTATCACCTACAGTTGGGTGAGTCCCATCTCCATGGAAACACTCAATGAAAGATTCCAACCTAATCAATGCTAATATGCCTGTCCTCACAGATTGCATTAAAGAACATAACTTTTTCTGGGGAACATAATATATCCAAATTGGCAAAACACTCATAAGAATGGATTAACTTTAAGAACATACTCTTCTGGCAAACATACAGCTTCAAACCATCACAGATGTGTTAATGCTTGCCTTGAGAAGCAAAGTGTGCAGTTCATCAAAAGCTAATACAATTGATTTAGAACTTACATGTACAAAATTTTAGTCCAAAACCTGGATCTCTGTTTACTCATCAGTGAAATCAATGGGTTAACTGAATGTAGTGATCATTACAGGATCTGGACAAGTCTCTTAAAATTCCATATCTTCAGTTTCCTTGTCCACAGGTGGAAAGGATTACACATACCATGGGGTCTGCTGGGAGGTCTAAAGGAGATGTGGTATCCTGAGTATAGTAATTTTCCTAAAAATATGACCCTCTCCTGTTCTTATTATCCCATTGTCCAAATTTTAATGATTAATGCAGCTAAATGAGGCAGAAAAATTTCACTGTCCCTCAATTCACAAAATGCCCCTCCTTGTAAAAGTGCTTTGATCAGAACTTTCCCAGTTGACAGCAGACTGGGGGCTGCCTTTTCACCTGGAAATGATCTGTGGAATTCAAGTCTGTAGCACATTGGAGAATTGGAGTCAGGCATTCGGTCATTTCTACTTAGTAAGAGTTTGAAACTCTCTTCAACCTGAGAGTGAAAGATAAATGAGATATGATTCCCCAGAGTTATTATCAGTGCTTGGACAAATCAAAACATTAGTAAATATCATGAAATTGAGAAAAATAACATTCTAGAGGACCTGATGAAGTATAAATATTCTGGAATGCATTTTCTAAATTAATAGTGTGGTATCACCAAAGTAACTTTTCTGTAATTATTTCCATTCTTTCATTTTCTGAGAAATTTAATCAGGTCAGAAATAGAGTTCCCTTCAATGTGACAACTACATATAGCATTTCATTAGCCAAAGCATGACCAAAGATTAATAGCACAATGTTGGTGCATTTTTCAGAGGATACTTTGCAGTGGCACACTGGTATCTGCTAGTGAACATTATTTGAAACACCCACAGGACTCTGTCCAAAAAGATATTATAGTTTTAGAATAATCTGCACTGATAAATGTCAGAGATGGTGAATCTGAAGTCCTTAAATACATTTCCTTGAATACTGCACTATATATAGGAATACTTTTTAAAAAAAAAAATAGCAATCCAGATACATATCCAACATATGTTTGAAGAAAATTCTTCATGGATCTTTTGTGTTTCTGCACAATTTGTGAACAAGGACACTAATGGCCTTTATTTCTGGCTGTCTTTTCAAGGAATGTTTGCCTAATGAACAGCTTGGAAGAGAGAAAAATTGACTCCTCTAGAGAAAAGAGAGGATGTACTAACTTAGTGTCCAGTATACTAAAGATATTGTCTCCCTCTGGAACATAGGCCAGGCATAATCACTGAACAGTATATAGGATTCGGACTCCCTAAGCCCGGAGTTACCCTCCTGTAACGTACCTGCTGCATGTTAAGGTGTCACCTGGCTTTGGGAACCAGCAAAAAAGTGCTGATACTCTAGCTACAGCTATTTCTGTGAGTAATGTTCCTTTCTCTCTGACCCAGGATTTGTGTGCCTTCTGCCACCATACAGGAAACTGTGGCAGGGTAACCATTTGTCTCAGCCCAAGAGGGCTTTTGTAGCCAAAGGACTAAAGAAAGCACCAAACATGTTCTGAGACATGAGCTTTTATTATAGGGCTTACCTACAGGGTGGGGAAGTCGAGCCACGTTACCCTGAAATCAGGAGCTTCTCTGAATAGATTCAGGAGCTGCTCTGAATGGCAGCCAGTTCAGAGCACAACATGGAAATAGTCTGCACTTTGGGGGGCTGAATAAGCTGGTTTTAAGGGCTCAACATTCCAATGGGTATGAGAGCTTAAGGCAGAGAGTGGGGTCATGCAACTTAGGGAGGGGTTGATTGTAATCAACAGGGAGGAGGGGAGGCTTATAGAGATAACAGTATCTCAGGGAGTCTCAGGGAGGAGGTAGCTTCGGGTATAGATTACAGTTAGCATCTGATATTACAAGGAGAATAGGTTAAAGCTCAGCTGTCTTAGATCAAGCAAACTGCTGTGTGCAGTTTTCAAGACACTTGGGGGCCAGGGGCTCCCATGTGATTTAATTGGCAACATCATTCACAGTTTTTAATAGCTTATTTAATCCAAAATTAACCATAAAATTCCTGATTTTATAGTCATATTCAGTTCACGCATTTAGATGGCTTTTTATGTTTTGAGATTGTTTCTTTATCTAAAAGTGCACCCTTTAACTGAAAGAGATATCCATTGTCAAAGATACGATTGCATCTCAGAAATGTTATCTAACAGAATTAAATGGGTTAATGGATATTTGTTGAATAGATGATTTCATGTACATTTACTAACAGAATATTTATTTCCTTCTGCACTAAGCTCCTCACATACAGTGAAATTGTCTAACTTATGTCTCTATCATTGATACCTAACTGAATAACACATAATATGTGTCCAAGAAAATCATGTGGTTGAATATGAATTGAAGAATAGTGTGCTTTCTATTTAAAGTTCAACATAAGTTAAGAGGGAAAAAACAGTTTATTACTAGAAGGAACTAGTTTTAAGATAAGAGGAGAAATTAACCTTTTGCTGATGATTTTATAAGCAAGATGGGTTCTTTGCAGACCCACTTTGGCTGTTTATTTATTGAAAGTAATTATCAGATTATAGTTTTCATAAGGTGAAGAAGGAAATGAAAAGTCTTTGCTACAAGGGTAAGAATAAGAAAAACCCACACAAAACAAAAATAATTCTTTTCTAATGTATTAACAGAGTGTTGAATGCAACAAAGCCTTGAAGAATTGAATTCCAAAAAGAAAAAAAAAAAAACGAAAACAAAAACAATTCATAGGTGAGCAGAAAGCTTTGGATATTTCCATACCTGAGGCAGATATGAGTAGAAAAATGCACAGCCTGCAACAGATGATAATTTGCAGGGACTAAGAGCAATCAAATGAGACCTAGAGGAAGTTGTGAGCTGTCAACATGGAATGGGATCTTTAAGGCAATGAATACAGTAAAAATATCAAAAAACTAGATGATTTCCCCCCATGTTAACTGCCTTTCCCCTCCCTGAATTTTAATGTAAAAGTGACAGTGGAGAATGGGCTGAAAAACATAGAGAAGTTGCATGCAATCTTGCAGCACTTGGATTCATGCACAGATGACCAAATAAAATATTGTCCTGCAGTCCAAACCCCTCAGAGCTCAAATAATATTCCTTTCTTAAAAGGGTGGCATTGGCAGGTGAAGTTGTGGTACAATAGGCAAATTTTTTTATCATGAACTTTAGCATATATATGCATAACAGTGATAACTTTCAAAGTACGATTTCACAAGTTATTGGGGAGCAAATTTTCAAAGAATGTCATGGGTCACAGTTCCACAACTTCAGCCATTTTCATTATTGTAAAATATAATGTACATAAAGAAAGGTGTTGACTCTCGATGTACAGCTCAACAAGCAGTTATATAGGTGATTTCAAAAATTTTATGGGTTACAGTTTCACAGTCTCAGTCCCTAACATTTTATGCAATACAAGGTATATACAGAAAGGTGGAAACCTTCAAAGCACAATTCAATGAGCAGCTATAGAGCAAATCCCAAAGGATGCTATAGGCTTCAGTTCCACCATGTCATTTACCTCCTCCTAGCTATTCCAACACCCCAGCATCCAAATATACAATTATACAAAGTTTCTGTATTCGTAGACTTCTGTTAAATCTTATCTTGTTTGTTGTTACCCCTTCCTCTGACTTAATCTCTCCATCTTCAGGGATGTCTAGTGAGTGCATACCCTGACTTGTTTATATTCAAGGGGGTATTGTCAGTAGGGAGAAAGCTGATGCATCTAATTGTTGATCTTAAAAAGGCTATAGCCTTTGGGTTTTAGGACTTGTCTGCTATAGGAACACTAAGGTGGATTTAAGTTTTTGAAAGATAAAACTTAGTGAGTGAATCTTTTATAGAATCTCAGGTAGGGACCTAGGAATATGGTAAATACTTTTGGTAAAGGCATGAAATACTGTGGCCATTTGGGATGTTTAGCTGGAGCTTGCTTAAGAGAAACCTCCAGGATAGTCTCTTACCTCTATTTGGGATCTCTCAGCCACAGTGACTCCAGCTTGTTACCTTTCTTTTCCCCCCTTTTGGTCAAGTGGCATTTTCAATCCCTCACTGCCAGGGCCAGGTTACCTCCTGGGAGTCTCATGCCACATTGCCAGGGAGATTCATTCCCCTGGGAGTCATTTGCCAAGTTGGGCTTAGAGACAAAGGCCACATCTGAGCAACAACAGAGGTTCCCTGGAGGTGAGTAGGAAACTTTTGATGTGGCTGCAAATTATCCCTGCCTATCATTGATTGTGGGCTGTATCTAATTAATAGAATATTCCAAAGTGATGGGATGTTATCTTCCAGATAAAGTTACAAAAGACTGTTAGATCTTTTATGCTAGCATGTTCTTACAGGTGGAACTCTCTCTTGCCTTTTTCCTCATGAAGCTGGGTGCTGTACTGAAAAATGTTCTATGGAGAGGCATGCAAAGCAAGGAATTGAGGGAGGACAGTGGCACACAGCTAATGAGGAACTGTGGACTTAGGCCAACAACCCAGGAGAAACAACCTTGCCAAAAACATATGAGTGAGCCTTGAGATAACTGCAGACTTGTAAAAGCTGCAGAGTCAGAGCAGCTAAGCTAAACCTGGATTAGTGACTCAGAGAGACTATGAAATTTTAAAGAAAAAATGGTGTTTTAAGCCACTAAGTTTTTGGATAATTTGGTGAGCAGCAATAGCTAACTAATATTTGTCTGAATTCCAGCCCTATATCTATGAGACCTAGAAGAATAGGAAAGATGACCTCTTTTCAAAGTGCTCAGCAAAGGAAATGACTTGTATTCTCTAGAAAATAAACAATAAAAATTAAAGCAGAAATAACTTTACTTTCCATATGTTTTATTGACATTATCTAGAATAGGACAAATCAAAATAAAACAAAGCCAACAGAAGCAGACCCAGAGCCATCTAGTTATTGGAATTAGTAAACCATGACATTGAAACAATTGTGAATATTTTAAAGAATGTATAGGTAAAGATGAATATGTTTGTTGAAGAGAGATTAAAACTCTAAAACATGAAAAAAATGAAAATTTTAGTGATGAAAATATAATATCTGACATTCTACTTCCTGGGGCTGCTGTAACAAGGTACTGCAAATTGGATGGCTAAAACAACAGAAATGTATTATCTATAGTTATGGAGGCAGGGAGTCCAAAATCAAGATATCAACAGGGCTATGCTCTCTCTGAAATCTACAGAGAAGAATATGTTCCAGGCTTATTTTATAGATTTTGGTGTTAGCCATCAATTCCTGGGCATAAATATCTATCTCTCATCACATGTGGTGTTCTCCTCATGTCTATCTGTGTCAAATTCTCCCCTTCATATAAAGATACCAGTTATTTCAGATTAGGACATATACTAATATAAGCCAAAGGGAGAAAATGAAAAATATTTTAAAAGATTTTTTTAATTTGTGGGATTAAATCAAGCAGACTAAATTGTAATAATTCTATATATAAGGAGAGAAGATTCATTGATGAAAAGTTTGATGACATAATATCCAAAGATTTTCCAAATTCTTTCAGGATTTATGCATTAAATCAGTGTTTGGACTTGACCACTTTCAAGATTTCTTATAACTCTGAAAATCTTTTATGCTAGAAAATCTCTTTAGTAGAATAGAAAATGAAATTTCAATGGAAACAAGAATAATAAATCCTATAATGGTGTGTCCTGGTTTGCTAATGCTGCCGGAGAGCAAAACACCAGAAATGGAATGGTTTTTATATGGGGGCTTATTTGGTTACACAGTTACAGTCTTAAGGCCATAAAGTGTCCACAGTAATGCATCAACAATCAGTGACCTTCATTAGAGGATTACCAATGGCATCTGGAAAACCTCTGTTAGCTGGGAAGGCACGTGGCTGGCATCTGCTTGCTCCCAGGTTGCGTTTCAAAATGGCTTTCTCCAAGATGTCTGCATCAGCTTCCAACGGCTGTCCTCAAAATGTTTGTCTCAGCTACTGCTGTGAGCACCTTCTGTCTGAGGTTATACAAGACTCTACTAAACTAATCAAGGCCCACGTTGAATGGGTGTGGCCACACCTCCATGGAAATACTGAACCAATAAGTTCCAACCTAATCCACACTAATATGTCTGCCCCACAAGATTGCATTAAAGAATATGGCTTTTTCTGTGGGGGCATAATATATACAACCCAGCACATGGTGCAAAATAAAATTTCTTAATTAGGTAAAAACAGGAAAACAGACACTATCCATCATCTTGTGGTTCCAGGGATTATAAAATGGGCAAAATTATAAGAAAAGTAAGGTTATTTTTTTTAGTGACAACTGGGTTTTGTCCTAATTTTTTCTTTCAAATTATTTTAAAATAATTCTCTGACTTGGTCAATCAATAATAAAAATTCCCATTAGAGTTGCTACTCTTAGAGTCTGTTTCAATAATTCCTAATTGAACAGCTTTGATTTATATATTTTACTTTAATGTTTTGGGCTTACTTGGAGTAAGAAATCACAGACCATTTTTAGCACACCCCACTATGAGGGGAGGGTTACAGTTTTATGGGGTCCAAAACTTATACAACCCAAGACTAGTAAAAGAATACAAAATTATAAATACAAATTTAGGTAAAGAAGTATTTATTTATATTGAGGAAAGAAAGCACAAAACATTAAGTATTTTAAAAAGCTGTTAAATGCAACCAACAAAATGCCAGAAAATTATTATAACATTTCCAATGACTGCTTGAATACAATTTTCTATTAATACAATTTTCCTTCATTTTTAGCTACATCCTCTTCAGTTACATTTTCACAGTTCCATTTTTTGTAATATTTTCCAGAGAGAAATAATAATATGTTCTATACTCTAAATGGGCAACTTAATACATTTTTTTTTTCAGCTTCACAAATTTTTATTGGTAACAGTACATAAATGTTTAGAATTGTTGAGAAACAGGGAAAAAATCTCTCTCACATTCCTTTCATATATAAGCTTTAACATTTTGTAGCATTTTCCCAATTTGGCTCTTCACAGTTTAAATCTTGTTCCTCCTTCCTTAACCTACATATTTCTGGTCTTAAAGCTATAGAATAATTTCATATTTTGAGTGAAAATCTGGCCCTGATGTGTTATGATCTCCATGAGACAATGGGATGAAAACTATTCCACTTCCAGGATTGCTAGCAATAACTTAACTGTACATGAATGCAACACATACACACACACTCATATACACACACCCCATGTATACACATTCAACCTAAACTTAATATACATCTACATTGCAGCTCAACTTCCCATTTTCTGAATCCAAGACACATCTTGAGTCATTTCAGCACCACTTAATAGGAGAGAAACATGATGAAAGTGTCATTGAAAATAAACAATGGTTTGAAACAACGATCTGATCAGATCTTGATTACAATATTTTAGTTTTTCAAATTTACAAGAGTGTGTGTTCATGTGAAAACATTGCCTGGGCATCTCCCAGGGACCTAAGAGAAGTGAAAAAGTGGGGAGTTCTGAAACTTTGCTTTCTATTCCATTTATTACAAGAAAAATGCCTTGGTCAAATAGACCTAGTAAATATTGTTTTCAACATTCACTTTTGCAGGATATATGAAAAAGGAAAATGGGATTGGGATGGGAGGAAGCTCAAGTCCAGAAAGAGATAAAAGTATCAGAAATAAACCTGGTGCAGAAAAAGAGGGGCACTATCATGATAAAGAGGGCTTTGAGCCCACCCAACAGAGATGGATTCATAAATTGCAATTAGCAATGGGTAATGGTAGAAATGCACTAAATTTCCATTTGTATCAGCGAAAATTGGAAAAATTGAGACAATAATACCAAAAAAAGCATTCTAATTAAAATTGGAATTGGTAGAATAGAACAAAGTGATCGGATGAAATTACATATGATTGGACAACATTTCCTGTGATAAAAGTGAACAGGATGGAATATTTCTGATGTGGAGGGATGCCAATTTAGATGTTTTACAATCCTGTAGGAAACACTATTGTTTAATATATGCAGTCAATTTTTTATCAGAAGTATTGAGAAAAAGTATACTGTTATGAGAAAGTACTGATTTCAATTGTGGATGACAATATGTTAATAATTAGACACATTCTGAAATAAATTATTACATAATAATATTTGCTAACATTTGTAAATTCTTACAGAGGCAGGAAATTTACTGGACATTTTTCTTGCATTCTTTGATTTAATCCTCTAAAAAATCCTATGAGGATGCCTATTATTGTTTGAATTTATGGAGAACAATGACGCAAACTTCAAAACGTTACCTGTAGTTTCTCTGGGAATAAAAAAATTCAAACCAAACAACAAAGGACCATCTTAAATCTTGTTTATTTTCTACAGTTGGACTTTTCCATACATGGTCTATGGAAGCAGCTTATTTCTGGTTTTCACCCTTAAACTTCAGTTTGTTAATCATACTTGTGCTTCTCTGTTGTAGGTTTCAAACCATCAGTGAACTGTCTTACACCGTTTCTACTGTCCAGTATCTAGATCTTACATATGTAGGCCCAATTTATAAACTCAACACCCAGCCAAAACTCAGCCCTCCTTCTCTGGGTTTGCTTAACATCATACTTCACCTGATTTTCAGGTAGCACTTGATATTTATTGTTTGTTTGTTTTTGTTTTTGGCATAAAGTTCATCCCAATTGAAGCGGGGAATGGAGAAGGAATCATATTAAAGCTGTAAAAAATAAAGCTTTGAAATAATGTGGTACAGTTGTAAGGAGTTGAGAGCAGGACCATCATGCTTGAAATATTGCTTCAAACTCCATTGATAAGCCTTATGTCTTCACTGAATGGGCTTTTTGATTGTGAATTTTAATACCTATCTTGATGATATGAAAGCAAATTTTCTATATAACTGTCTAACTAATCACTAATCACTTTAACAGTTCATCTTTGAAGTGCAAATACAAATGGAATGGGATAGAGTTCAAACCAGTTTTGAAACAAAAATCCCTGGTCACTTTTTTAATTATTAAGAGCTAAAATGAGTTTAAAATCAGAATTCCCTTCCATTCATGAGCAAGTATAGATGAGAAACTTCATTAAGTGTGAATGCATTAAAAATTACAGCTAGAAATTATCCTAGCTTTGATATAGCCAATATTTAAAACCTGAATAAATAATTTCCAGGAAATAAAAAGAAAACATTTTGGGTATTAAATATATCAGGGTACACAATGTAAGGGAAGGTACTTATTTCTTAAGAAAGCATTGGGAAGATTTAATTAATTTAGGTAGTGTGTATGAAGCACCTACTATTGAGTCAGGAAGTAGGCCAGCATCCTTATTTGGTTTAGATAGTGGATAGAATACAGTAATACTGCAATTGAAATTCTAGTTTAACCTTGTTCTCTCCCTTGGGTTCACAGAATATACCTTGAACTCCTTACATGTCCCCAAGACTCAAATAAATAAGTGCTGAAATCTCTGGCCAATCAGAGCTGTCCGCAAACTTATTCAAAGCAACTAGTCAGCCCATAGGACCATCTCTGTTTACACAAGAGAGTGTTACTGGAGATTTCAATGAATATTTGTTTCTAATTTTCTTGATGCATCTCAAACTCCAAACTTCATTCATTTCTCACTACATGTGAAATATTTGCTTCCTTTATTCAGCTAATTTAATTCATAAAAGGACTTTCACTCCCACATCTTTAAAATTTCACTTTCTCCCAGAATGTCACTTGGCAATTGAGTCTGAACGCTTTTATTATTCAAAACACTCTATCTAGTAACTTTACCCATTCTTCTAAAGTACACTAAATGTGATTCCTTTCTCTCTACTTGTCATAGTCTAATTTGTTTTACCTCTTGCCTCTCTACAAGATCTGATTCTCCTTCAGAGCATGGCATTTTCATTGAGAGATATTTAAATAAGTAGCACCTGGTGACAAATGCGGTCATGCAAAAATGTGTGTGTGTGTTTATATGAGTGAGCTCCTGGAAGCAAGCACATATATGCTCCCTGAAAGATCCAAGAACCAGAAAGTAGTCAAAAAAAAAAAAAAAAAAAAAAAAAGAAAGAAAAAAAGAGCTCTGGTCAGTTAAAATAAAATAAGCAATAGGTTTGGGAAAATCATTAAGAAAGGAAGTGTATGTTTCTGGAGAACATGGATGTATAGTCACTGTTGCAAAGCCTGAAGATCACAGAAATTGATTAACAGAGTATTGTCTTTTCAATCTGAAACATTTGAATTTATGGTAAAAAAAGAATTCTGCTAGGAGAAAATGGATGATCATAATTTACTTTTTGATTCTCACTTAATGATTTATTTTAACTTGCTACATTTACTTGACTCTTTTTGTCCTGTATCAGCCTAAGAGACAGAGGCCACATCGTGCTTTAGAGCTTAGACTCTCAAATACACTTGTTATGATCACTTATTCTATGCAGGAATTCTTCATTCTAATAAATTGCATTATAATTGTGAGCATCAAACAAAATGTAATTTGCAAGGAGGAATACCATAAATTATTTTTATTTTATGAAGATAAGAAATAATGCATGAAAACTATAAAAGAAGTATATATTCTGAAGCATTCTGATGAATGTGTTCAATGCCAAGTCCCATGTGTGCACACACACACACATACACACTTGCACATACAGCACAGATCTTTAAATGTGTGAATCTTGGGAGCATTACTCAATTTCTCTGAGCTTCAGATTTCTTATATGCAAATGTCACGAGGGTGTAAATCTGGAATCTAGTTATACAGTACCACAGAAAAATAAGTCCAAATAAATAGCAATTTTCTGAGTGACAGAGCATTCAGAAGTTGGTCCTGTAGGCTCTACAACTGGTGATAGCTGCAAGTATCTAGTTGATTGCCAAGTTTCACTGTACATAGATGGGAGCATTAATATTTTATACATTGATATCCAAGGCCATCTCTAGGAAAAATTATTTAAGATAAATAATCTTACAATTTTCAGATGATCAATGCAATGCAATGAAAATATTTGGTCATCTCTGTTTTTTTTAAAAAAGAGAATATAAAATACACAACATGCTATGATACAGCAGGAAGATTATGATCCAGTAAAACTATGATGTAGTATCTTAAAATCAAATGATTAAAGTCCTGCAACGTCATTAGGGGGCATTTACTTGGAGGATCTGAGATCAGGGACATGAATGGACATTTGCACACTGGTGTTCATGGAAAGAATATGCTTGATTTGCAATGGGTGGAGGTGGCCTAAGAGTACATTGACTGAGGAGCAGAATGGTGAACTGTGGTGTGTGCATACAATGGAATACTGAACAACTACAAGAAGTACTGAAGCTGTGAGACACGCAAAGAGGTGAGTAGAACCTTTAGACAGCATTTTGAGTGAACTACGTCAGAAACAAAGGAAAACATTATAATGCCTCACCAATATGGACTAACTACAATCTGTAAACTCAGAATTGAACTTTAGAGCACAGTTTATCAGGGGAACAATTATTGTAATGGTCCCTAGATTGTAAGCTCTTACAGCAGTCACATCTATTCCTGAAATGTAATGGCTATCTCCAGATTCCGAGATGTTTATCACTTTTTGTATAACCTGATGGATCGCTGGAACTTTGGGATCTGTGTGACACCTGAAACTCAGAACTAGAACTCGGTAGATATGAATGTCAGTATTAGTACATATAGAAGCTGTTTAAAAAGCTGCAAAATAGTCCAGAATTCGACTAGAGATAAGAACGAAGCAGATGTGGTGAGGACTAGGGCAAATCGGGCCAAAGGGTAAAGGACAATACTGACTGCATTATAAAACTTCAAATTCCATGTGAGACCAAGGGAAGAGATATTTAGTTGGTGTAAGATCTATATTTCCTAAACAATTTTACTCATACATCTTGTCCAAATACGATAATTACATGGAGCTTTTAATAGGAAGTGATACCTGGTAGGTTGGCATAGGTTAGCGTGAAATAGTGACACATCCCAAAGTAATTTGGACAGAGAATAAAAATATTTTTTTATTTTTCCCCCACAGGAGCTGGGGGAAAATGCAGAGGTGTTGGGCTTCCTCACCTGGATTGCTGCTGATGTTCTCACAAACACTGAGGACTGGCAGTTTGGTGTGCCAAGCCCTCTATCACAGAACTTGCCCTTATGAAGCTCATTACTGCAAAGGAGAGGCTAAACCTGCTTATAAGTGTACCTAAGAATCCCCCTGAGTACCTCCTTGTTGCTCAGATGTGGCCCTCTCTCTCTAGCTAAGCAAACTCAGTGGGTGAACTCACTGCCCTCCCACCTACATGGAATCTGACTCCCATGGGTGTAAATATCCCTGGCAACACAGGATATGACTCCTGGGGATGAATCTGGACCCTACATTGTGGGATTGAGAACAACTTCTTGACCAAAAGAGGGGTGCAAAATGATAGGAAATAAAGTATCAGTTGCTGAGAGATTCCAAATGGAGTTGAGAGGTCACTTGGTGGGCACTCTTATGCACTATAAAGATAACCCTTTTAAGGTTTTAATGCATTGGAATAGCTAGAAGTAAATACCTGAAACTATCAAACTGCAACCCAGTAGCCTTGACTCTTGAAGACAATTGTATAACAATGTCGCTTACAAGGGGTGACAGTGGGATTGAAAAAACTTTGTGGATCACACTCCCTTTATCCAGTATATGGATGGATGAGTAGGAAAATGGAGACAAAAAATGGAATGTAAAATAGGGTGTGAGGAGGATATGATTTGGGTGTCCTTTTTTACTTTTATTTTTTATTCTTATTTTCACTTTTTCTGGTACAAGGAAAATTTTCAAAAAATAGATTAGGATGATGAATGCACAACTATATGATTGTACTATGAACAATTGATTTGCACTTTGGATGATTGTATGGTATGTGAATATATCTCAATAAAATTGAATAAAAAATCAAATGATTAAGAACAGGACTTTAATAATAATCACACTTTTATAATACCACAATTATTCCTACTGTACATGTACTACTGCTAGTAATAATGGTGGGAAATACGTATTGAATGCTTGCTATTAAGGAAGTAATGTACTATTTGCTTTATATACATTTTCTCATTTAGTATCACAGTACTGTTATGATTGCTTCTGTTTTTAAGATATAGAAACAGCAGCAAAAGGCTTTGAAGCAAATTTTCTATCATCCATTAGTTATGCTAGAATCATTGACCCCAGGTCTTGTTAGGAAACTCCAAAGTCCAATTCTTATCCATTATGGTATAGTGTCCTGTTTTTGGAAGGAGAGCAGGCTCTAAAAAGGAAAAAAAAATATTTGTTTAGAAAATGGTATTAATTTTCTATTGCTGCCTTAACAAATTACCAAAAGCTCCCGGCTTAAAACTTCACACATTTATCTTTTTGTGGTTCTGTTGGTCAGAGGTTCTTTATAGGTCTCACTAAGCTAATATTAAGATGTCACCAGGGCTATGTTTCATTCTGGAGGCTCTATGGGAGAATCCACTTCCTTGCCCAGTCAGGTGTTGCCAGAATTCAATTCCATGTGATTCTAGGACTGATCTCCCTCTTTCCTTTCTAGATATTCTCTGGGGTTTTAATTATCTTCTAGAGGCTCTCTCCTGCCCTTGCACATCTCAGTACCAGTAATGGGGAGTCAAACCCTTCTCATGCTGCCATTTATTTGATCTTTCTACCTAGTCTGTGTTCCATAGCTAAGAAAGGTTCTCCACTTGTAGGGACCCATACGATTAGATTCGACCCTCCTGATTAGTCCAGGATAATCTTTCATCTCAAGATCATTACCTTGTCTTCCTTTTCCTAAATGATGGCTCAAGCCAAAAAAGACATTTTGCAGATATAACTCAGTCAGTACTCATCTTTTCCATATATGTGAACAAGTAAAAGTTGATTCTGGCATCACATAATGTCATAATGCTGGATAAAGAATTCTTGGTTGGCAATGTTTCTCACTCAGAATTTTAAATATGTCATGCCACTGCCTTCTTGCCTCCATGGTGGCTGCTGAGTAGTCACTACTTATGCTATTTCTTTTGTATGTGGTGAATTGCTTTTCTCTTGCTGCTTTCAGAACTTGCTCCTTCTCTTCCATATTTGACAGTGTGATCAGAATATTTCTCAGAGTGGTTTTATTTGGATTTATTCTATTTGGAGTTCACTGGGCATTTATGATTTGTGTATTTATGATGTTTAGTATATTTGGGAAGTTTTTCCCAACAATTTATTTGAATACTCTTCCTAGACCTTTACCCTTCTCTTCCCCTTCCTGGAACACCAATGAGTCTTACATTTGGATGTTTTATATTATCTATCATATCCCTGAGGTCCATTTTGATTTTTTCAATTTTTTCCCCATTCTTTCTTTTGTTCTTTCATTTTCTGTTCTGTCATCTTCCAGATCACTGATTTGTTGTTCAACTTCCTCTAGTCTTGTACTATGAGTATCCAGAATCTTTTTAATTTGGTCAACAGTTTCTTTAATTTCCATAAGATTGTCTATTTTTTTAATTTACTCTTGCAATTTCTTCTTATGCTCCTCTAGGTTCTTCTTCATGTCCTTTATATCCTGTGCCATGCTCTTCTTCTTGTCCTTTATATCCTGTGCCATGGTCTCATTGTTCATCTTCAGTTCTTTGATTAATTGCTCCAAGTACTGTCTCTCCTCTGATCTTTCCATTTGGGTGCTTGGGCTTGGTTTATCCATATCGTCTGTTTTTTTCATATGCTTTAAAATTTTCTGTTGTTTTTGGCCTCTTGGCATTTGCTTAACTTGATAGGGTTCTTTTAGGATTTGCAGACCAATTAAAACTCTTATCTCTAATTTGTCAGATCTACAGCTTCATGGAGTACACTTTAACTAAAACAGCAGGTGGCATCTGTGAGCCCCCTATTCCCCTCAAGCTAGTTGTCCTCCACTTTGTCTCTGTGGTGAGTGGGGGTGTGAGTCTTGTGGGGTACAACTGGTGTACCAAGCTTGCATCTGCAGTTGGTGTTGCCTGCCCTGTATATGGGGCGTGTGTCTGGGTAGTCAGGGAGGGGAGGTGGCTCTAACAATCAAATCTCCCTGGTGTTTCTGGAGATTTAAAGCTGCTGCAATAGTCTAATCCTTCAGTTCAGTCCTGTCACAGTTTGTCTCTGCTGCTGACCCACAAGTCCTTGGTATTGACGTATGGACCCTGAGACTTGTGTGTGGGTCTCTCTTCCAGGCAGTGTACCCCCAGGTCCTCTGTTGAGGGATGACTGTGCTATGTCACAGGTGATCACCATTCCCCCAGGGCAGTTCTGGGCTGCAGGGCTGTGTAGGGAGGCTCCCAGTCTGCTGAAATGGTGGCTGAATGGGGAGTGTTAATTCACACTGCTCAATCTTCCCAACTCTGGGACAATCATCTGAGGGTGCAGGGAAGGCTAATGTCCACGCCTGATTTTGTGGTGTGTGCATATGTTATTGGAAGCACTTCCCATCACACTGGGTTGTCTAGGGCAGCTCTGGGCTGTGGGTCCGGCGATAGGCAGGAGTATTCCCTGTCAACCGGGAAGATGGCTGTGAGATGATGTCCCCCTTTTCTTGGGAAGTTGTGGTGTTTAGTGAATTTTCTCAGCCACTGAACTTATGGCATTGTGTCTCAGAGCTCTCTTAGTTCTGCTCTTGTCTTGACCTGCACAAATTGCAAGTCTTTGAGGCTTTCTGTATTGAGGCTCTTAGAGTAATTGTTTTAGAAAAAGAGAAAAAGATAAAAAAAAAAGGGGGGGGGGGTAAGGCCCTCCTTGCAGATCTAATGGGTTATTGAAATGCTAAGAGACAAGGCAATTAGGGCCATTAGGGAATGGTCCAGGAGGCAGAGAAACCGGTTTTTCTTCTGGATTTGCATATGAGCCTGACTCTGCCTGAGCTCTGCCCTTCCCCAGTCTATGTTCACGAGAACTCCAAAAAGCCTCCACTTTTATTTTTGGGTTTTTCTTGCTGTTTTTGCTATCCCTACTCCTCTCTGCCAGGCTGGCTGCTCCCAGATTCTCTGGTATCTGGTCTCAGTCTATCTATGATAGTAGTTTGGATCCGTAGAATGAGTTTCCAATAAGAGCCACAACTGCAGTTCTCCCTCCTCGTTCCCAGCGCTGATGGCCCCTCCTCCCACAGGACTGAGCCTGGCAGGGAGGGGTGCGGGTCCCCTGGCCACAAAAACTTACAGATTTCACTGATCTCAGCAGTTCCCCATGTTCATGAGTGTTGTATGAAGTATGCCCAAAGTCAAATTGCTCTGCAGTGTTTGGTCCATGCAGTTCCTGGCTTTCTACCTACTTCCCTTTACTTTAGAAACAGAGAAAGATGAGTCATTTGTTAACACAGATGTAATATGACAAGCATACAGCCATTTTAATTTTATCTATAGATTTAATGTCCTTGGATCTGAAAACAGACTTGAATATTAAGTGTTTTATTTATTGAAAACTTGAGGACTTATTTAGATTGATTTATCCTTGAGGAAGCAAGATAAACCAATTTCCAAATAGAGATTTTTGCCTGGACTACTGGTGACCACCATACTGATATTTTTGAAAATCCAAGACTTTGAGACACTTGCTGTTGACCTTCACTGATTGCTTTGTCTGTGTCACTGAATTTTCCTTTATCCACCATTTTAGTGAGTTAAGAGAGGTGACTTGGATAGAATTAGTTGGTTTGGGCCCTTCTGAGTACAATTTGTATCTCACACCAGAACTTGAAGAAGAGCTGCAGAGAGAAACAATAAAGGAAAACAGGAGGTTTCCATGACTCATGCAGACTTTTAGTCAACATCATTAAGACTGATTTGTTTCAAATGAGTGAGCCACCCTGGAGGTCTTTGGGACTATCAAAGATATTTCAGCAGAATAATGGGCTACTCAACATTTGCAGGATGTGGGCTTATATTCATATTAAGAGGGAATGTAACTTCATTTTTCACCAAAACTACTTAAGCAGATCTTATCAGCTCTAGCCTCTGGAATCAAATGTGTTTGAATCTATATCCACAACCCCACTGGAATACTGATAATCAGGGATAGGTGCAAATTATTTTGAAACACACTTGCTTTTAGAAAAATCTATGAATTCTGATAAAAAAAATTTAAAGAAAATACCCAGAACAGAGACTATTCTTGGCAAAATCTTCTGGAGGGGAAAGCATTTCCAGTTCAGTTTTGGCATTAGGTTAGGCTGGAAATTTTCCATGCTACTTAGTAACTAAGGGGAAAATCTCTGAAAATCATGCTGCTTTGGTTAACATTTTGAACCTATCATTTACTTGATATATGATGCCAAGGCCAGGCTCATCCCTGTGAGTCATGTCCCACATTGCCAGGGAGACTTACCCTCCTGGGAGGCATGTCCCACATAGGTGGGAGGGTAGTGAGTTTATCTGTAGAGTTGGATGAGAGAAAGAGGCCACATCTGAGCAACAAAAGAGGCTCTCTGGGAGTGACTCTTAGGCATAATTATTAGCAGGTTTAGATTCTCTTTTGCAGGAATAAGTTTCATAAGGGCAAGCCCCAAGATCAAAGGCTTGACTTATTAAATTGGGATTCCCTAATGCTTGAGGGAATATCAGGAATTCCCCAGGTGAGGAAGTTTAGTATTTCCACATTCTTCCCCAGTCCTTCAAGGGGACTTTGCAAATACTGTTTCATTTTCTGTTCAGAGTGCTCTTCTGATATGGTTTTTAAGGGAGGCTCAATATATTTTAATACTTCATTGGGGTTTAGACAATACTTTTGTGGTTTATTGGTGTATCAAATTAGCCTGTACAGAATAACAAGATCTCATCCCCCATTCTGAGTTCCATGCAACCATTTTGTTTAAATAGACTGGGTTATATTAGAAAGTGTGCAGAGACTATAAAGTCTGTACCAAATAAACACCTCTTAAGTAATAGACAAAACAGGTATAAATGTGACTGTCATAAGAGCTTACAGTCTATGAACCTTTACAACAAGCACCATTGAACACTCCATACTCCTGCATCATCAATTACCCAGTCCCTGTCCACAGTCTATTCCCTGGTACCACTGCTTTCAAATTCAATTCTCAGTATTTGCTCATTATAGTTATTTCATATTAGTGAGGTCATACAATATTTGTCCCTTTGTTTCTGGCTTATTTCACTCAATATAATGTCTTCAAGGCTCATTCACTTAGTTGCATGCCTCACAACTTCATTCCTTTTTGCAACCATTCAATATTCCATTGTATGTATACATCACAGTTCACCCTTCTGTTCACCATCAATGTGCCCTTAGGCCACATGAAACAAATTTTGACATCATTGTCACAAAATATTAAAATAAATTGAGCCTCCCATAAAACCATATCAGAATATTCCATAATTTATTTCTAATACCAAACTGGGAACTTGTAAGTAAGCAACCAGAGTTCAGTATCATGAAAGTGGATTTAATGGTCCAAAGTCCCCAGAAATCTCCTTATAAAACTTGCTGAAAATATGATTTTTTAATATTTCTTATGTTGGTAACTGAAAAGTAAAATGTCTAAAAGTAACCATTTTTAGGTGCTTTGATCAGGCTTATACCATTAAATAGTAATGCCTAAGCCTCTTCCTGAAAAGAAAATTGTAATATCATAGACCTTAGTCTAACAGGACCCCTGTATCCCCAAACTTGTTCACACTGCTTGGGATATGAGCCACTATATTACGGCAAACAGTGGAAAGTATTATTAGTCAAGGATTATTATTATTGTTACAATTCAGTAACAAAAACCTAGAGGGTTACAAATTAATCTTCCATTCAAGGGGAAGAGGCTTTTTAATATGATTGAAACAATCTACTAAGATGCCAAAAGTGTGGCACGTACCACAGAGTGGAATGAAAAAATTTACTTTAAAATGTGAAGTCCTTTGTATTTGAAGATAAGTGGTTCTTCAGGAAAGGTGTCCAAGACTTTAGAGACTAAAACTGGGAGTTAAGTAGGTCTAAAACCATAGACGTATGCAAGGTAAATTACCGCTTATCAGAGAGAAGATGTTTGCTATATGCTAGGCTGGGGAGGTTTCTTAGCATTAATTACCAAGGTAGCAGTGTATCTAAGGAATATATAGAGAGCCTGCCTTTAATAGCTGGAAATAAGGACTAATAGGACAAGTGGGACAATTTGAATGATGTATCAAGTATCAGTCAACTGAAATTTGCCTTGAATTTCCAAGAAAACAGCACTCTGAGTCAATGAGAAGTGGAAAGCCTAGATCATCAAGATGATGAGGATGGGGATAGGGTGGGGGTGGGGAAGGGAACAAGTCCTTTGGAAATTGATAAAAATGAGGAACTACCTGAAAAGTGAAGGATCTTAACTATAATCATATAAGATTAGTGGGAAGAGGGAAGATGTGACAGCCCCTTCTGAGGACTAAAATGGAAGAGAACTGGAAAAAGGGAAAATCAAGTAGCACAAATAACAACTTTCCCTAAACTATTTTGGATGCAAGAAATGTGGACACATGCACAAAGAAATATTGCTCAGATGATGACAACTATTTAAAATGTCAACAATATTGAGTATGTTTTCAGAAAACTTAATGTTTTGATTCTAAAAAACCCCATCTTTCAAAAGAATAGAATCAAGTAAACAAAGGTCAATAACAGATCAAAAGTGATTTTTAGAGATTTCATAATAAACCCACTATTACAGTTTTATTTGATTTCAAAATGACATAAAGCAGGCTGGGTAAGATGGTGGCATAGGAAGGTATGGAATTTAATTAGTCCTCTATAGCAGCTAGTAAATAGCCAAGAACAACTAAAAACTAGTCTGGAACAACTGTTTGGAGGACATCCATGACCAGACACACATCATAAACTAGTCTGGAATGGGTGAAAGGGCTGAGACTATGGTGCAGAACTGTAAGTAAAGCCCCAAAGTGGCAGAGGCCAGTGCCCCTCCCCCTCTGGTATGGCAGCTGAGTTGTAACATTTCCCTGTGGGAGAAAGAAGCAGTCTCTACTAAGAGCAATGGAAGATGGCATAACCAAGTTCCAATTATGGTTTTAATTAACAAATTTTGACTATTGATACAAGCTATGAGCACCAATTAAAAAAACCAGTGTAGGCAGGAAAGGAACACTGAGGTCTCTTCTGGCAGAGAGGAGGTGGGACTGATGAGAAAAAAAAGCAGAGACTTTTGGAGTTGGCTGAGCTCAGATTACTGGAAAGGGGATGAATCCCAAGAAAAGGGGCATAGAACCAGATACCAACTCCAGCTCTTGACTGGCAAAACTGGGGGGCTGGGAACTGGCTCTGAAAAGTGGACTTCTTTCTTTTTTCTGTTTTTTTTTTTTTTCCTCTCATTCTAAGAAGCTCATTAGAGAAAACTTCAGATATTTTCAATTGTCCGTGTTGACCCAGGCAAGGGTGGAGTTAAGATACCCAGAGAGACAAAGGAAGAAGTCAAGTGAAGGAGATAATTCCCTAAAAGGTATATTTTCCTTAAGAGAAAGGGGATAGAGTAGGACCCAGCTCAAGTATCAGCCCTCCATCAGAGAATTCAGACTTCAGGGCCTGGGGGGAAAGAAAAACACAAACAGCTTAAGCTTGACTTTTGATCTCCCTCAGTCCTGGTAGGGACAAGGTCTGTTGAGAATCAAAAGCACCATGCCTCTTTATGCAGGTGGGGAGCTGTGGGCTGACAAGCACTACCTGCTGGGCAGGATAGGAAAAGAACAGAGTCTAGAGGCCTCACAAGTAAGTCTGAGAATCTGCTGATTCTCATGGAAACTTGATAATGGTAACACTCTTCTGCCAAGACCTGGGCCCATCTGGCCTGGGAAAATCTGATTAGGGTAATCAAGGAAAAAAGATGACTAGACAACAAAAAATTGTGAGTCAAACTAGGAAAAACAAAGATATGGCCCTATTAAAGTGATAAATGTACACTTCAAATGAGATACAGGAGTTGAAGCAAATAACTAAAGATGTTCAAACAAACATGCTAAATTAATTCAAAAAGTCAAATGAATGAGTTGAAGGAAGATATGGCAAAAGAGATGAAGGATATAAAGAAGACATTGGGTGAACATAAAGAAGAATTTGAAAGTTTGAAAAAACAATTGGCAGAAGTTATGAGAATGAAAGGCACAATAGAAGAGATGAAAAACACAATGGAGACATTCAGCAGAAGGCTTGAGGAGGCAGAAGAAAGGATTCATGACCTAGAGGACAGGGCATCTCAAATTCTACACACAAAAGAGCAGATAGGGAAAAGAATGGAAAAAATATGAGCAAAGTCTCAGGGAGTTGAATGACAACATGAAGTGCATAAATATACATGTCATGGTTGTCCCAGAAGGAGAAGAGAAGGGAAAAGGGGCAGAACGAATAACAGAGTAAATAATCACTGAAAATTTCTCATCGATTATGAAAGCCAAAAAATGACAGATCTAAGAAGCACAGCGTACCCCAATCAGAACAGATCCAAATAGATCTTGCAACATACTTAATAATCAGATTATCAAATGTCAAAGACATATAGTAAATTCTGAAAGCAGCAAGAGAAAAGTGATCTATCACATACAAGGAAAGTTCAATAAGACTATGTACGGAGTTAACAGTAGAAATCATGGAGGCAAGAAGGCAATGGTACGATATATTTAAGATAGTGAAAGAAAAAAGCCTCCAACCAAGAATCTATATCTGGCAAAACCGTCCTTCAAAAATGAGGTAGAGTTTAAAATATTTTCAGACAAACAGACACTGAGAAGGTTTGTGAACAAGATAACTGCTCTACAAGAAATACTATAGGGAGCAATAAAGGCAGATAAGAAAAGACAGGAGTGAGAGTTTTGGAGAAGAGTGTAGAAATGAAGACTATCAGTAGGGGTAAAAAAAGAGAGAAAAAATAAAAATAAAATACAATATGTCATTAAAAACTCCAAAATAAAAATGGTAGACAGTAGACATTAAATTGAGTGAAATTGGACAGAAACAAAAGGACAAATTCTGTATGGTCTCACTAATAAGATATAAAATTAATGAATGAACTTTGAGCATTAAACACAGGTTACCAGGAGATAGAAAGAGGGTAGAGATTGGATATCTGATGCTGAAGGAGTACAGAATGTTCGACAGGATTGATTGTATAAAGCCAGAAATGGATAGCACAACACTGTGTGATGATAGCATAATATTGTACGAACTCTTGACAAAGAAGATTGTGAGTACAGTTGTAAGAGGAAGGCTAGAGGCATATATGACACAAGAAGGAAAGATAAAATCTGGGATTATATAGCTTAGCAAAACCTAGAGTGGTCAATGATGGTGATTAAACATACAAATATAAGAATGTTTTTACAGGAGGGTTACGCTTACATGGTATGATTGTGATTTTGAAACCTTGTGGCTCATACTCCCTTCATCCAGTGTAGGAACAGATGAGTAGAAAAATGGGGACAAAAAGTAAATGAATAATAGACAAGGGTAGGGGTATGGGATGTTTTGGTTGTTCTTTTTTACTTTTATTTTTAACCTTATTTTTATTTTTATATTTTTTGGAGTAATGAAAATGTTCAAAAATTTGATAAGCCCCCTTGAGGGACTGGGGGAAAAGGTGGAAATATTGAAATTTCCCACCTGGGGAACTCCTGATATTCTTGCAAACATTGGGGACTACCAGTTTAGTAAGCTGAACCCTCGATCATGGGACTTGCCCTTATGAAGCTTGCAACTGAAAAGGAGAGGCTCAGTATACTTATAGTTGTGACTAAGAATCACCCCCAGAGAACCTCTATTATTATTCAGATGTGTCCTCTCTCTTTAAGCCAACTTGGCAGGTGGACTTGCTACCTTACCCCCAAATGGGACATGACTCACAGGGGTGTAAATCACCCTTGCAAAATAAGACATGACTCCCAGGGATGAACCTAGACCTGGCATCATAGGATTTAGAAAGCCTTCAGGACCAAAAGAGGGGAAAGAAATGAAACAAATAATGTTTCAGTCGCTGAGAGATTTGAAATGGAGTCAAGAGGTCATTCTGGAGGTTATTCTTATGCATTACATAGGTATCCCTTTTTAATTTTTACTGTATTAGAATAGCTAGAAGGAAATATCTGAAGCTATTGAATTGAAATCCAGTATCCTTGATTCTTGAAGATAATTGTATAACTATGCAGCTTATACCATGTGACTGTGTGATTGTGGAAACCTGTGGCTCACACTCCCTTTATCCAGTGTAGGGACAGATAAATAGAAATATGGGGACAAAAAATAAATAAATAATGGGGGAAAAGGGGTATAGGATGTTTTGGGTGTTGTTTCTTACTTTTATTTTTAATCTTATTTTTATTTTTTGGAGTAATAAAAATGTTCAAAAATTGATTGTGCTGATGAATGCATAGCTATATGATGATACTGTGAATAACTGTACACTTTGTATGATTGTATGATATGTGACTATATCTCAATAAAATTGCATTAAAAAAAGACATAAAGCAATCCAATGGGGAAAAAAGAAAGTATTTTCAACAAATCCTGGTAGGATAACTGGTTATTCATGTTAAAAAATAAGTACCTATATGCAACAAAATTAAGCTGAGATGGATCATAAATCTAACCATAAAAGCTAAAACCATAAAGCTTGAGAGGAAAATATGGATGGATATTTTCATGCTTTTGGTGTAGGTAAGGTTTCTTAGGTAATAGAAAGCAATACTCATAGAATAAAAAATAATGAATTAGATTTGGTCAAATTTAAAATTTTCTGCTTTTCCAAAGACACTGTTAAAAATATGCTACACAGACTGTGAGAAAATATTTGCAAAATATAATTGACAAGGGACTTTCATTCAGGATATATAAAGAAATCCTAAAACTCAGTAATAAAAGACAACTAAAGTAAGAGACAAAAAAATTGAATAACTGCTTCACAAAGAATATATATAAATGACCATCAAGCACAAGAGAAAAATTACCTAAATGTTGTTAGTCATGAAGGTAATGCTAATTAAAACCACCATGGGATACTACTACACACCCAGCAGAATGGATAAAAATAAATGACTGGTGACATCAAATGCTTGTGAAAATGTGGAGTAAATGAAACTACTGGGAGAAATGTAAAACGATATAATAATTTTGGAAACTTTTCTGGCAATTTCTTATAAAACTAAACACACACCTACTGTTTGACTCAGTAACTTCTCTCCTTGGTATTTATCCAAGAGAAATGAAATTAAACTTTACAAAAATAAAAAACAAAAGACAGAGAAGTATTCTCATAGAAGGTTTATAATAGGCCCAAACTGAAGACATCTCAGCTGTCAATCTATGGGAAAATGGATAAACAAACTGTGGTATATCAAAATGGTGGAATAGTACTAAGCAATAAAAAGGAACACATAACTTATACATAGAGCACTATAAATGATCCTCAAAACATTGTGCTGAAGGAAAAAGCCTTACACAAGAACACATATTATATTATATAAAATTCTAAAACAGGCAAATTTAACCTATGAAGAAAAAAACCTTAGAACAAGGATTGCATGCTTGTGGTACTGGAGGGAGGGTGTCAAGCAACTGACCGGAAAGAGGCATAAAGAACTTTCAGGGTGATATTTATGTTCTTTAGTTTAATAAAGGGGTGTGGGTTACACAGTTGTGCCAGTTTGAATGCATTATGTCCTGCAAAACACCATTATCTTTGATGCAATCTTGTGCGGGCAGACGTATTAGTTTTCATTAGATTGTAATTCTTTGATTGTTTCCATGGAGATGCATCCCATCCAACTGCAGGTGATAACTCTGATTAGATAATTTCCATGGAGGTGTGGCCCTGCCCATTCACCTTGGGCCTTGATTAGTTTACTAGAGCACTATGGAAACTCAGACAGAAGCAGCCAGCTTGCTATAGCCAAGAGGGACACTTTGAAGAACACACAGGAACTGAGAGAGGAGCTGCAGTTCACAGAGACATTTTGGAGATGGCCTTTGAAAGCAGACTTTTGCTCCGGAGAAGCTAAGAGAGGACAAATGCCCCAAGAGCAACTGAGAGTGATATTTTGGAGAGAAGCTGCAGCCTAGAGAGGAATGTCCTGGGAGAAAGCCATTTTGAAACCAGAACTCTGGAACAGTCAACAGCCATGTGCCTTCCCAGCTAGCAGGTTTTCCAGACACCATTGGCCATCCTCCAGTGAAGGTACCTTATGTTGGAAATTTTATGGCCTTAAGATGGTAACTTTGTAACCAAATAAAGCCCCTTCATAAAAGCCAATCCATTTCTGGTGTTTTGCGAAAAGGCAGCATTAGCAAACCGGAACAACAGCCTTATGTTAAAATTCAACCACTGAACATTTAAGATGCATGCACACCATTTATGTAATTTTACAATAAAATAATAAGATGTAAATAAATATTACATACTAGTAAGTTATACTCATGTTAATGTGTATTTAGTGGTAAGTGTAAAATATTTGCCATTTATGTTTAAATGCATCAAAATAAATGGATTGATAGTTGGATGGAGAAATTGATAGGGGCATGTATAAACCATGATAAATTAAATACAGTGAATGCTAATGATTGAATTAAATGGTGGGTATCTAAGTATTTCCTGTAGAATATTTCAAGTTTGGTGTATATTTAATTTTTATAGTAGAATATTGGGGTAAAAAAAGAATAGAATGAACCAATTTCGGGAGACACTGATAAATTTTAATATCTATGTTTATTGTATACTGAAATTAAACATGTGGTTTCTAGATCAGCAACAGACTATATTATTCCTTAGTCATAATTGCATTGTTTCTCTAGTCCCATCATTTTCCCTGCTTTGACATGATGTAACGAGAGCCAGAGCCAGAGGGGTTCTTCACATGGAAACCATGTGTTATTATTATGTGTGTGTGTTGTTGTTTTTTTGTTTTTTGTTTTGGTGCTAAACCTGAAATTATAAGAGGGAGAGAACCTAAATTTTCCTGATGTAAACAAATATTCTCTGTCAAGAAAATGGCAAGGTCCCTAGTTTACAACTCTTTAGGAATGTCAATGGTGGCTTCAAGTTTTAGTCCTTTGCCCTTTCAGCCCTCCTCCAACCCCAAGTTTGATGAAAGATGTACTTCTGGAGGTAAATATCTAGATTTATCAAGAGTTTTCTGAAGTCATTCAATCATCCTTTAATATCTAAGGCTTGTTTCTTAAACTGTGGTTCCGGTTTCCTTTGCTCAAGAAGTCCTAATTATGCAGAATATAAAAATATTTTCTCTACAGTTCCATCATTACTAAATTATCTACATTCTACCTCATCCTGTATCAGATTGATTCTACTGTCTAGACCTTTGCAATAATTGTTTTCCTTGTAATTATTTTCCTCTCATTCAATGAATATTTATTATAAATGAAAGGAAATTAAAAGCAAATTTTACCTTGTTCCTATGCCCTAAGTTAATTACATGTATTAACTTCTAGTTTTTACGTTTTCCAACACCATGGATGAAACACTGGGTAACAATTCTTCAATGCTTTCTGGGTACCTACAGGATTTCAAAAACCTTATTTTTCTCATGCATGTTTTATTCAACATTATAATGTTGTAACAGGGATTTCTAAAATAATCAATGTGTATAATTAAAATATTCCACCCACCACAAAAGGCAGTTATTTATGAGCCAGTGGATCTAATAACCAGTGGCATATTCTAATTAAAAACTTATTGTAATATTCTGCTGTATTTATCCCCATTGGCAGAAGGTTAAGGTATTTCATGATACTAGTTAGTAATCAGAGTTTTTTTCCTCCCCTACTCATTTTTATATGTTCAGTGAAGGTTGGGTATCTGTTGTAGCTTTATCTCTTTAAGTTACTGACATCACTGGAAGAAGTCCTGAGTTTTTACTCTAATCAGGATATATGGTAGTGGGTTTTAAGATATTTACTTTTAAAAAATTGTCTGAGCATATACTATGTATATGTCTCATGACCCCTTAATCAAAACTTGTATGTACCAGAATATATGTCTTAAAAGGCACATCATCATGGGCATTTAAATTTTTCTTCTTTTTCCCTTCTCCTAGGCAAATCAATCCATTATGAGTCAAAATTTCAGGTAGGGAAGCAGATCAACTAATTAGAGGCAAGGTGCTAAAGGCTGAAAATGACTTGATAAATTATATGTCTAAGATAGCCATTCCCCTTTTAATAGCAGCCTTCACTTACATTAACTCAAAACAATTAACATAGCTCCAGGGACAATTAGAAGAAAGAGGCAAGGGAGAAAAATTAGACTAAAAACTGCACTTCAGAAGATAGAATTTCAGATTTACATTTTGCTGTACTTCCCCCATGATTTTGTTTGCTTGTCTGCCCTTGTTTAAATTCCTTTTTGTGTATAATATGTCAAGTGGTTAAAACTGGTAATTCTGAATATTTCTGTGTTGCAAGCCCAGAGATTTTAGTTCTAACTTGGAAAAGAGCATTGAATTCAAAAAGTCCTAAGCAAATTATTTATATTAATTTGATTAAAAGCTCATTTACTGACATAAACCTGACCCTAATTGATGTGATTCTATTTATTGTCTTTATCTGATTTAGGTATGAATATCATTATATTTCAATGCAGAAATGTTAATTTTCATGCAAAGGCTCCCAAGAAGCTAATGGTAGTATTAGGTAAAACACAAGTCTACATTTTGCATAATTTTCTTCCCAAAATCCAAAACTATGTGAATGTAAATGACATCTGACTATAAACTTTTATCATGACAAATTGTGTACATGATTTTTGTTTATATCTTAGAATTTTTCGAAGAGTCATTCTCTTATTTACATAATTTATTACAATTTGCAGAAGTCTCTAAAATGCAAAGTAAAACAAAACAAAGTTTAGTTTGGAGAGTTTTGTGGATACATTTATTTATTTTATTTAAGGTGACTTGAGCACTTAAATTGGGCAAGCATGTAAAAATGGTTTATAAGTGTATAATAGTAGCATTAATTTTATATAATAAAATAATAGCTATTAGTATTTCCAATTCATGCATAAACTTAACATTTCCCAAACTATATTCCAATTAAACAGAATTTCAGGATCAAATGTAGATGGAAAATATGGATACTTTAATCAGCACTAAGAATCACAATGTATCATAGAGTAGTAAATTTCCAATGAAACTGATGAAATTTTTTAACTTTCATTCTTTTATTTGTATTTCCAAACATCTTTGACTACAGGAATCTCTATGGTATGTGTATGTGAGTGTGTGTGTGTGTGTGTGTGTGTGTGTGTGTGTGTGTGTGACACCAATTAATATTTCACTGGGTACTAGTATTTTTACAAAAAAGTTTAGAACACTGCACTAATTTTACAAACCTTAAAATCCTATTAGGTCTCTGATGCTACCAGTGTTATCAAACAACTTGTAGACTTAGAGTTTTACCACAACATGCATTAAACTATCAGTTTCTGAAATTTGGTAGAGTGGCTGATCATGAGAATCAGCTGGGTAGTTTAAAAGCAAGCAAACAGTTTAGCTTCCTGGCCCAGAGAATCTGATGGAGTAGCTCTAGCACAACATCATGAACATAGTTATATATTTGAATGTGGTTAAAGGGGGAAATTTTAAGTTTTGTTTTAGTGTCCTAGGCTGGGTTGGGTTAAACATAGGAATTTAATTGCTCACAGTTTTTAGTCCAGGAAAATGTTTAATTAGGAATTTAAGAATTAGGAACTTAATTAGGAATAGGAATTTAAAGAGGAATGTCTTGTCTAAACCAGGAAGGGGTTCAAGACTTAAAGTTTGTAACTAAATTTTCCTTCCTTGTCTTCCTAAGAGTATCCAGGGTGCCTGGTGGGGAAAAAAAAAAAAAAAAAAAAAAAAACCAGAAACATCTACTCTAGTTAGAGAGGTGACATGTATGTTGATCATTATAAGTTCCAGTGTTAAAGAGACAGAGTTTTTGAGCACAAGAGAATGTACCAGTTTTTTACTGCACAGGAAAATAATTTGAGATCTAGCCTGTTAAAGCCAGAAAGCCCAGGCTGGAGATTAAATGTGGGGGTGGGAGATGATATGCTGAGAAAATATCAATGAAAGTATATCGGAATTAAAATCTTGCTCTACCCAGGAAATAAATCTAAATCAAGAGATGAATCTTGTTTTGTTTTGTTTTGCTTTATTTTGTTTAATGCTAAGACTGAGTAATCCATAATGAATGTCCTTCTGAATTAAGCAATAAAAAAAGGGGAAAACTTTAGGTTGTATATATGTTATTAGAATAATTTTAAACAACCATAGGGCTGTACAACACAAACAGGGACTCCTATGCAAATCATGACCAATAGTTAATAGTACAATAATAATATTCTTTCATCAATTGTAATACATGTAACATATTAATGCATGGTGCTAATAATAGGAGGAAGGGGGTACATGGGAACTCTATTTTCTGCATGATTGTTCTGTAAACCTACAGATTCTCTTAACAACAACAACAAAGTTTCCCAAGTGATTTCGTTGAGCAGTTTGGTTGGTGAATGGAAAGCCATTCATTTTCACCAAATTATAAATTCCCAGAGATTGTTTACTATGCATTATTTATTTAATTATCCTGAGATCTGGTATAATATCAGGTACGTGCAACTTAAATTTTACTAATTCAGGGCATGAATTGTTTACCAATTTAAAGATTGTTGAGATTCTTGAAAGGCTCTTTCTTGAGACATGGACAATGGATGAACATCAAAACATTACATCTGCTACTGATAAAGATGATTGGAAAATGAGGCTTAGACCTGTGGCTAAGTGGGTTTGTTAATACTTCACCACTACATTATACAGAATTACTTACACAATCACTCTAATAGTTGAACAAATTGCAGGACTCCCCCTAAAAAGGCTATTATTTTAAAGGACATTATATTGCATAGCAGAAAGCAAGCTACAACACTCGATGTTTGCAGGATGGCATATCTCAAAGTAAATACAAGAAGGGGCCAAACCAAGCATGCCTATTCCCAGTTCTTTTCCCCAAGGTCAACCACCCAATTAGTCACCTTTCCATGTATAAGAAGGAATGAATAAGGAGCTACAAAAGAAACCAAGAGTGCTAATTTTCATTAGGATAACTTCCTCGTACAAATACATCAGCAATAACAATAAAATGGGTACAGAAAAAAAATTAATAAATTATAGAGCCAAACTCTATCACAGTCTTTTGGTTTCCAGGCCAATATTCTTCCCTAAAGCAGTTTCAATCCATATATTCTCATTATCTAGTTCATTTATTCAATAATTTTTATTAAACTTCTATTTTGCGTCAGATCCTGTGTAACAGGAGGGAAATTTAACAGTAAATACAACTTATAGCCCACAATCTAGAGTCACACCACAAATAATAGTAGCACACTATATTAGATGCAATGATTCAGACATTTGTAGGTGGTTATTGAGGGAAGATAAAAAGTGTAGTTTGCCTGGAAAGCAGGGAAAGATTCATGAATGAATGATGCTTGAGCTCCATCTCAAATGAAGAGTAAGAGAACAAGTTAAATGCAAGTGTAGAAACTTCCTACGATATGAGTTGGCAAGAGACCAGGAGACTATTGGAATTGCTGGTCAGACTGCTCAGCACATATTGCACAAGCCATGATATAACCTCTGGGGTGTAATTACTCTCTTAACAGTTAGCAAAACAAGGTAAAGAAGCTGACAGGCAGGCCTCACATTTACCTAAACAGTAATGGCAATGCTGTCCAGAGAATAAGCAATGTCTCAGAACAATTCAAAGGTAACAGAAGAGGAAAAGAACTAATATTTGGGGCAACTTCTCAATGGCTAGTGTTGGTAAAATACTGGAGATTCACTTTGTACTGATTTTACTGTAAGTAATTTTCTTTCCAGCAGGTTGAAGAAAAACTGTTTCAAACCAGTAGTATATTTCAGTCCTCTTCATATGCAATATATAGCTGCTTTCATCATTATAACTTCCTGGAAACTTAACAAGCTAGCTGTAAATGAAACATTACATGATAACAATATCTCACCTATCCAGAGATCACATGTCCATGCATTATTGTCAAGAAAGTAGAAAAAAACAAGAATCCACTGAATGGCTTAAATAGATGACACACAATTATGTACAAATAATCTTATACCATCATTTCCTAATATCATTATACATTTAATTCATACACCACCACCCCTCATTTTCAAACTCCACCCAAGCTCTGCTTCCAACCGATTATATTTTTATTACACTTGTTTATTTCTCAATGTGAGAATGTATTGACCAATACATATAAGGTTTTAGTTCTTTTGACAATTACATTGATTTCATTAACTATTAAAATTAATGAATTACCAATAGATTCTAATTTAGACTTCTATCAACTTGAGTCTATTCCTGAGCTATACTGTGCTAAAAACATATGATTTTTAAATCATCTCACACAGTATACAAACATTCTGATATTCAAGAATCTTACTATTCTTTCTGATTAGCAATAAGACGACAACAGTTCTACCTTAATCTCTGTTTGGAAAGTCTCAGGGCAAGTTGTAGAGGCTACGCAAAATTCTCTTGAGAGTAATTATTCTTGTAATGGTGAATTAACCAAAATTAAATGCCACTTTGAGAGGCTTCATAAGTTATCTATGTGGGCATTCCTGGTAAAGACCCTTAATTCCCCCACAACTTTCTTCTAATGTCAGTCATGTTGCAGGTAATAAATATAGACCTTAAGCATCAAGAAACTTTTGATTTGTTCATGAATCACAATAACGGTGTGACTATTTTTAAAGAATACTGTGGTCTTATTTCTTTACATTTGACTATTAATTGGCTAAACTTTAATTTGGAAAATTGTCATATTAGATCACATTATAAAATTTTACTATGAATTTAGGATTGCTTTTAATGTTGCTTTAGTTGTATAACATTTACTAGCAGTGAGCAGTGCCTTTCTAAAATTACTTTATATAACAAAAATTAGGCGAGACTTCTGGGAAGATGGCAGAGTAGGTGAGGCAGCTGGGCTTCTCCTCTGTCAGAGTAACTAGAAAGGGGCCAGAGGACAGCAGGAACCGTGGTTCCTGGGTGTGACTGGCCATAGAGGGTCCTCCACAGTACGTGGAGGGGACACCCGACAAAAATAGAGAGACAGCAGCTCCAGGAAGGAGTGAGTTCATTTCCAACCGTATCCACCCCCCACTCTCCTACCCCCACCCCTAACACCAAGGCCTGCAGCAGCAAAACTGCCACCAGGCAAGGGAGTGAGCAGCAGCTTTCTGCTCCTGTCCACCTACCTTGAAAGTTTGCTGGGGGGGTGATCCTTCACAGCCAGACAGTAGGGAGATACATGATGGAACCTGTCAGCTGTGGTTGCTCTCCTGGCAGGGAAGTGGGTGGGGAGGGGGTGCAGTGGTGAGAAGTGGGGAAGGGAGGACACCATATTGGTGATCAGGAGCCCCTCCCACACCCCAGAGACTCAAGGGTACAGGGCAGAGAACCAGCAGGCAGGGCCAACGTCCCACCTGTGGGATGCCCTTGCTCAGGCTCCCTGCCTGCCTGCTCAGGACCCATGTTGTAGCCCCAGGACCAGGACTCCCCAGAGCATGTGGAGATCCTGTGCACTGATTGGTTCCCCACCCCATTTGGACTCACCCACCATACAGGTACAGGAGAAGTTCAGGGGAACACTTATTTGAGAGCACTGTCTGCTTGTAGAATTGGGAAACTGCACCCCAGAAAGCTGTGTCTCTGTCTCATGAGCACCACCTGCTGGTAAACTTGGGAAACTGCACTCCAGCAAACCAAATCATATATCTATATATACTCAATTAATTCTACACTTTCCAAAATAACCCTATCTAGACAAGCAAATGCCCCGAAGTCAGCAGAGAATTACAAAGCACTTGAAGGATATAGAAGATATAGGCAAGCCAAATGAACAAATTAAAAAGCTGGAAGAGACATGAAATTTGGAGCAATTAATCAAAGAAGTACATACAAATATCAATATTATGGCTCAGGATATAAAGGATATGAAGAAGACCCTAGAAGAACATAAAGAAGAATTTGCAAGAGTAAATAAAAAATAGCAGATATTATGGAAATAAAAGATACTGTTGATCAAATTAAAAATATTCTTCAGACACATAACACTGGATTTGAAGAAGTAGAGGAACAAATTAGAAACCTTGAGCATAGGATGATGGAAAGTGAAAGCACAAAATAACAAATGGTGCAAAATTTGAAATGGATCTCAGGGAAATGATGAACATTGTGAAGCACACAAATATCAGAATCATTGGTGTTCCAGAAGAGGAAAAGAGTAAACGGCTAGAAAATGTATTCAAAGAAATTGTTGGGGGAAAACTTCCCAGACTTTCTGAATGACATAAATATCCAAATTGAAGATGCCCAATGAATTCCAAAAAAAATAAATCCAAATAAATCTACTCCAAGACATATATTGATTAGACTGTCAGATGCTGAAGAGAATGAGAGATTTCTGAAAGCAGCAAGAGAGGAGTGATTCGCTATATACAATGGAAACAACATAAAACTAAGTATGGACTACTCCATGGGCACCTTAGAGGCAAGAAGGCAGTGGTATGACATATTTCTGAAAGAGAAAAATTGCCAGCCAAGAATTCTTTATCCAGCAAAGCTCTCCTTCAAAATTGAGGGAGAATTTAAAATTTTCACAAACAAACACTGAGAGAATTTGTTAACAATAGACTTGCCTTCAAGAAATACTAAAGGGAGCTCTATCAGCTGAGAAAAAAAGAATGGAGAGAGAGGTCTAGAGAAGATCACAGAACTGAAGAGTTATTAGTAAGGGTAACTTAAAGGAAAAAAGAGAGAGTGGGAAAAAAATAGATCTGACAACTAAAAACCAAAGGATAAGATGGCTGGTTCAAGAATTTCCTTCACAGTAATAGCATTGAATGTGAATGGACTAAACTCTCTAACTAAAAGATACAGACTAACAGAATGGATTAAAAAATGTAACTCAGTGATCTGCTGTTTACAAGAGACTCATCTTAGACCTTGTGACACAAAGAGATTGAAAGTGAAAGGATGGGAAAAAATATTCTATGCAAATTGCAATCAAAAGAAAGCTGGAGTAGCTATACTAATATCAGACTAAATAGATTTTAAATGAAAAATGTCATAAGAGATAAAAAAGGACACTATATATTAATAAAAGGGATAATTCACCAAGAAGAAATAACAATTGTAAATGTTTATGCACCCAATCAAGGAGCTCCAAAATACATTAGACAAACATTGGCTAAACTGAAAGGAGCAATAGACTCATCTACAATAACAGTGGGAGACTTCAATACACCATTGTCTTCTATAGCTAGAACAACTAGAGAGGACCAATAAGGAAATTGAGAACCTAAACAATATGATAAATGAATTAGTCTTAATTGACATATATAGATCATTACAGCCCAAAGTAGCTAGATACACATTCTTCTCTAGTGCCAACGGAACATTTTCTAGGATAGACGCAAATGTTGGGGCACAAAACAAGTCTTAATAAATTTAAAAAGATTGAAATTATTCAAAGTACATTCTCTGGCCACAGTGGAATGGAACTAGAAATCAACAACCACCAAGAAACCAGATTTCTACAAATATATGGAGGTTAAATAGCATACTCCTAAACAACCAGTGGGTCAAAGAAGAAATTGCAGGAGAAATTGGTGAATATCTAGAGATGAACGAAAATGAGAACACAATGTATCAAAACTTGTGGGATGCTGTGAAGGCAGTGCTGAGAGGGAAATTCATAGCTCTAAATGCTTATATCAAAAAGTGAGAAAGAGCTAAAACTAAAGACCTAACTGAACAACTGAAGAGGCTAAAAAATGGTCAGCAAACTAACCCTAGAGCAAGTAGACAACAGGAAATAACAAAGATTAAAGAAGAAATAAATGAGCTGGAGAACAAAATGAAACAAAACAAAACAAAACAAACAAAAAAACAAGAGAGAGAGAAGAGAGAATAGATAAAACCAAAAGTTGGTTCTTTGAGAAGATCAACAAGATTGACAGACCCTTAGTTAGACTGACAAAGTCAAAAAGAGAGAAGACCTAAATAAACAGAAATGAGAAGGGTATAATTACTACAAAGCCCAAAGAAATAAAAAGAGTCATAAGAGGATACTATGAATACTGTATGCCAACAAGCTAGAAAATTTAGAGGAAATGGACAATTTACTGAGAACACATGAACAACCTAGACTGACCCAAGAAAAAATAGAAGACTTCAACAAACCAATCACAAGCAAAGAGCTCCAATCAGTCATCAAAAATCTACCTATAGAAAGCCCAGGGCCAGATGGCTTCACAGGAGAATTTTATCAAACTTTCAGAAAAGAATTGACACAATTCCTACTCAAACTCTTTCAAAATATTGAATAAAAAGGAACACTACCCAACCCACTTTATAAAGCCAATATCACTCTGATATAAAAACCAGATAAAGACACTATAAAAAAGGAAAACTATAGGCCAATCTCCCTAATGAATATAGATGCAAAAACTCTCAGCAAAATACTTGCAAATTGAATCGAAAGGCACATTAAAAGAATTATACACCAAGACCAAGTGGTGTTCATTCATGGCATGTAAGGGTGGTTCAACATAAGAAAATCAATTAATGTAATTCAACATATTAACAAGTTAAAAAGGAAAATCAAATGATCATCTTGATAGACACTGAAAAAGCATTTGTTCTAATTTGCTAATGCTGCCAGAATGCAAAACACCAGAAATGGACTGGCTTTTTTAAAGGGGGTTTATTTGGTTACACAGTTAGTCTTAAGGCCATAAAATGTCCAAGGTAATGCATCAACAATTGGGTACCTTCACTGGAGGATGGCCAATGGCATCTGGAAAACCTCTGTTAGCTGGGAAGGCACATGGCTGGTGTTTGCTCCAAGTTCTGGTTTCAAAGTGGCTTTCTCCCAGGACATTGCTCTCTAGGCCACAGCTCCCCTTCAAAATGTCACTCTCAGTTGCTCTTGGGGCATTTGTCCTCTCTTAGCTTCTCCTGAGCAAGAGTTTGCTTTCAGTGACCATCTTCAAACTGTCCCTCATCTGCAGCTCCTCTCTCAGCTCCTGAGTATTCTTCAGAGTGTCTCTCTTGGCTGTAGCAAGCTAGCTCCTTCTGTCTGAGCTTATATAGGGCTCCAGTGAACTAATTAAGGCCCATGCTGAATGGGTGGGGCCACACCTCCATGGAAATTATCTAATCAAAGTTATCACCTACAGTTGGGTGGGTCACATCTCCATGGAAACACTCAATCAAAGACTTACAGTCTAATCAACACTAATAACATCTGCCCCCACAAGATTACATAAATGAACATGGCATTTTGGGGGACATAATACATCCAAACTGGCACAGCATTCAACAGAATTCAACATTCCTTTTTGATAAAAACACTTCAAAAGGTAGAAATTGAAGGAAACTTCTTCAATATGATAAAGTATATATATGAAAAACCCACAGCCAGCATAGTACTCAAAGATGAGAGGCTGGAAACCCTTTCCCCTAAGATTGGGAATGAGACAAGGATGCAGTATTATTCAACACTGCTAGAAGTTCTAGACAGAGCAATTCACCAAGATGAAGATATAAAAGGTATCCAAATTGGAAAGGAAGAAGTAAAACTGATTATTTGCAGATGATATGATCTTATATTTGAAAAATCCTGAGAATTCAAACGCAAAGCTACTTGAGCTAATAAACAAATTCAGCAGGGTGGTAGTATATAAGATTAATGCACATAAGTCAGTAAAGTTCCTATACATTAGTAATGACCTAACTGAAGAGGCAATCAAAAAAAAAAAAAATTACACTCACAATAACAACTAAAAAAATCAAGTCATTAGGAATAAACTTAACCAAGGATGTAAAAGACCTTACATAGGAAAATTACAAAATTTTACTAAAAGTAATAAAAAGACCTAAATAGGTTGGAAAATATTCCATCCTCATGGATAGCAAGAATAAATATTGTCAAGTGTCATTTTTACCAAAACTGACCTACAGATTCAACACAATCCCAATCCAAATTCCAACAACTTACTTTGCAGACATAGAAAAGCTAGTTATCAAATTTATTTGGAAGGGAAAGGGTACTTGAATTGTCTAAAACATTCTAAAAAAGAAGAACAAAGTGGGAGGACTTTCACTTCCATACTTTGAAGCATACTATAAAACTACAGTGCTTAAAACAGCAAGGAATTGGCATACAGATAGACATACTGATCAGTGAAATTGAATTGAGAGTTCAGAAATAGACCCCTGAAAATACAGTCAATTGATTTTTGATAAAGCCCCCAAATCTACTGAACTGGGCTGAACAGTCTCTTCAACAAATGGGACTGGGAGAACTGGATAACCATAACAAAAAGAATGAAAGAGGATCCCTGCCCCATAACCTATACAAAACTTAACTCAAAGCAGATCAAAGACCTCAATATAAAAGACAGTATCATGAAACTCCCAGAACATAATGCAGGGAGACTTTTTCAAGATCTAATAATAAGAGGTTGCTTCTTAGACCTTACACCCAAAGCACAAGCAATGAAAGGAAAAATAGATAAATGGGAACTCCTCAAAATCAAAAGCTTCTGTACCTCAAAGCAATTTGTCAAAAAGGTGAAGAGGCAGCCAACTCAATGGGAGAAAATATTTAGAAACCACATATCTTATAAGAGACTAATATCTTGCATATATAAAGAAATCCTACAACTCAACGACAATAGTACAAACAGCCCAATTATAAAATGGGCAAAATATATGAAAAGACATTTCTCCAAAAAGGAAATACAAATGGCTATAAATCACATATGAAAAAATCTTCATCTTTACTATTAGGGAGATGCAAGTCAAGATCACAATGAGATATCATCTCACACCTCTAAGAATGGCTGCCATCCAACAAACAAGAAACTACAAATGCTGGAGAGGATGTGGAGAAATTGGAACTCTTATTCATTGCTGGTGGGACTGGTATAATGGTAAAGCCAGTCTGGAAGACAGTTTGGTGGTTTCTCAGAAAACTAGATTTTGAATTACCCTATGATCTGGCAATTCCACTTCTTGGTTTATACCCAGAAGATTTGAAAACAGTGGCACAAACAATTTGTTCACCAATGTTCATAGCAGCATTATTCACAATTGCCAAGAGATGGAAACAACCCAAGTGTCCTTCAATAGATGAGTGGATAAACAAAATGTGGTATATACATATGATGGAATACTATTGTGCCAGTTTGATGTATTATGTCCCCCAAAATAACATTATCTTTGATGCAATCTTGTGTGGGCAGACATATTAGTGTTGATTAGATTTTGGAATCCTTTTGGCATTTCCATGAAGATGTATTTCAGTCAACTGTGGACAAGACCTTTGGTTGGATAATTTCCATGGAGTTGTTGCCCCACCCATTCAGGGTGGGTCTGAATTAAATTACTGGAGCACTATATAAGCTGAGAGAGAGGGAGCAAGCTTGCTACAGCCAAGAGGGACACTTGGAAGAATGCACAGAAGCTAAGAGAGTAGCTGCAGATGAGAGACAGTTTGAATATGGCTGTTGAAAGCAGACTCTTGCTCCGGAGAAGCTAAGAGAGGACAAACACCTCAAAACAACTGAGAGTGACATTTTTGAGGAACCACAGCCTAGAGAGGAATGTCTTGGTAGAAAGCCGTTTTGAAACCAGAACTTTGGAGCAGATGCCAGCCACATGCTTTCCCAGCTATCAGGGGTTTTTTGGACACCATTGGCCATCCTTCAGTGAAGGGACCCAATTGCTGATATGTTGCCTTGGGCACCTTATGGCCTTAAGACTGTAACTGTGTAACCAAATAAACCCCTTTTATAAAAGCCAATCCATCTCTGGTATTTTGCATTCTGGCAGCATTAGCAAACCAGAACAACTATGCAGCTGTAAGGAGCAACAAGGTCTTGAAGCATATGGCAACATAGATGAACCCTGAAGATGTAATTCTGAGTGAAATAAGTCAGAAACAAAAGGAGAGATACTGTATGTTACCACTTCTATGAACTATCTGAACAATGTAAAATCAATGTCTTATAATGTAAGAATATTGGGGACCTAGTGATAGGCAGTAGCTAGTGAGGGGGAATGATAGTCTAACATATCAGATATGTTAATGATGGTGAGTTCAAAGGTGTGGTAATGCATAGGGGTGATGATTGTTTGTTAATGGGATTATAAGTGTGCTGGTTCTCATGTATTATGTCACTGAAAACACCATGTTCTTCGATGCAATCTTATGGGGGCAGACATGTTAGTGTTGATTGGGTTGGAATCCTTTGATTGAGTGTTTTCATGGAGATGTGACTCAATCAACTCTAGGTGAAAGGTTTGATTGAATTATTTCCATGGAGAGATGGACCCCACCCATTCAGGGTGATCCTGATTTCATCACTGGAGTCCTATAAATGAGCTCACAAAAAGAAGGACCTCAGAGCAGCTGAGAGAGACATTTTGGAGACAGCCATTGAAAGCAGACTTCTGCTAGCCGAGAGTTTATTCCAGGGAAGCTAATAGAGATGAAGGCCACAGTTTGCTCTGGGACAGGCTAAGACAGGACCCCCAGGCATTTAGACAGAAATGTCCTGGGAGAAAGAATGCACAGGAGCTGAGTGAGGAACTGGAACACAACCCAGGATCAACAGATGCCAGTCATGGGCCTTTCCAGCTAACAGAGGTTTTCCAGACGCCATTGACCACCCTTCAATGAAAGTACCCTATTGTTGATGCCTTAGCTTGGACACTTTTATGGCCTTAAGACTACAACTTTGTAACCAAATAAACCCCCTTTATAAAAGCCAATCCATTTTTGGTATTTTACATAACAACAGCATTAATAAACTGGAACAGATTTTGGTACCAGAGAAGTGGGGTGCTGCTGAGTTTTCAAATACCAAACATGTTGGAATGGCTTTTTAAATGGATAAGGGGACTATTCTGGAAGAATTGTGAGGAGCTTGATAGAAAAGGCCTAAATTGCTTTGAAGAGACTTTTTTTTTGAAATATGGACTCTAAAGATACTTCTCATGAGGTCTTGAGCAGAAATTATGAATATGTCATTACCAACTGGAAAAAAGGTGATCCTTGTTTTAAAGTGGCAGAGAATTTGGCAAAATTGTGTCCTAGTGTCAGATGGAGGGCAGAATTTGAACACGACAAGCTGAGACACCTAGCTGAGGAGATCTCCAGACTATGTGTGGAGGATGTAGCCTGGCTTCTCCTTGCAGGTTATAGTAAAATGTGAAAGGACAGAGACAAGTTGAGAATTGAGTGTCATCCTTGCACAGGGGCCATGCTAATAATCTTCTCTGTATCGTTCCAATTTTAGCATATGTGCCACCAAAGCAAGCACGGCAAGCTGAGAATTGAACTCTTGGGTTCAAAGAAACCAGAAACTGATAGTTTGGAAAATTCCAGGCTTCCAGAAAGTGAGACCCCAGAGGCTACAGCCCCAAGTGAGGATTTAACCAAGCATAGAAACCAACCACCATTTCAATACAAGCCAGTATTGGAGGCAGAGTTATCCAGAAAGGATTTGTGGAAAATCCTATTGTCTGATGGTTTTTATGCCTGTAAACTGCATGCCAAGCCTACACAATTTTTGCAATATCTGTATAGAAAGAACCACTGCTGGTTTGGACTGGAGGGGACAGAGAATGAAAAAATTGAAGGGAAAATTTCTTCAAAGACAGAACCATGGAAATTGAGGTCTGGAGTCAAGAGGTCTTGGGCAGGGAGAGCAGAGAAACCCATGCATATGGAAAGGGTAAGTTTGCCCAAGAGGCGGAGGGTGGGCCTTCCACTTCAATGCTCAGGAAGAGCGCTACCACCCCGGTCCTCAGAGAGTATGGAGAACATTCCTTGGGGATTGGGGAGAGCCTGGCCACCACCCCACTGTTCTGAAGGGTTTGTGCATGTGCCACAGAGAAGGAAGAGAGTCTGGATGCTGCCCCAATGTCTGATGAGGGTGGGGCCAAGGAAGTGGCCTCTCCAATGCGTGAATATGTTGGAGAACTCACTCCAGCATTTGGAAAGAAAAGGACTGCTACTGCTACATAAGCTTTTGGAAAGGGTTGGGATCCTGCTCTCTCAAGCCCCAAGGATACAACATCATTTGGCAAATGACCCTCAGACTTTGAGATCTAATGTAATTTTCCCTGCAGTTTTTAAAAATTGTTTTGGTCCTGTGAACCCTGTTTTCCTTTCAGTTTCTCCTTATGGCAATGGGAATGTTTATCCTATGACCACCCCTCCTTTGTATATTGGCAGCAGATAACTTGTTCTAAGTTTCACAGGTCCACAGCTAGAGGGGAATTTCACCTTAGGACAGATCATGACTGTAACTGATTTTGATAAGATCTTGTACTTACCTATTGTTACTGAACTGATTTAAATTTTTGTGATATTGTGATGGGATGAATGCATTTTTTGTATGGAAAGATCATGTATTTTGGGGTCTAGAGGGTGTAATGTGCTGGTTTGGACATATTATGTCCCTAAAATGCCATGGTTTTTGATGCAATCTTGTTGGGGCAGATATATTAGTGTCAATTGAGTTGGAATCCTTTGATTCCACAGAGATGTGACTCAATCAACTCTAGGTGAAATGTTTGATTGAATTATTTCCATGGAGATATGGACCCCATCCATTCAGGGTGGGCCTTGATTTAATCACTGGAGTCCTATAAAAGAACAGAAGGACCTCAGAGCAGCTGAGAGAGACATTTTGGAGATTGCTGTTGAAAGCAGACAGCAATCTGAAAGCAGATTGCTGTTGAAAGGTGGGTCTAAGTTGAGTCACTGGAGCTATATAAATGAGCTGACAACAGAGGAAACTCAGTGCAGCTGTGAGTGACATTTTGAAGAGGAGCTACAGCCAAGAGGGACACTTTGAAGAAAGCACAGGAGCTCCAGATGAGAGACAGTTTGAAAACGGCCGTTGAAAGCAGACTCTTGCTCCAAAGAAGCTGAGAGAGGACAAATATCCCAAGTGCAACTAAGAGTGACACTTTTGAGGAACTGCAGCCTAGAGAGGAATGCCCTGGGAGAAAGCCATTTTGAAACCAGAACTTTGGAGCAGATGCCAGCTGTGTGCCTTCCCAGCTAGCAGAGATTTTCCAGACACCACTGGCCATCCTCCAGTGAATGTACCCAACTGCTGATGTGTTACCTTGGACACTTTATGGCCCTAAGACCGTAACTGTGTAACCAAATAAACCCCCTTTATAAAAGCCAGTTCTTTTCTGGTAGTTTGCATTCTGGCAGCATTAGCAAACCAGAACACAGTCCATTTCTTGTATTTTGACTAACGGCAGCATTAGCAAACCAGAACGAGTATCAAAGCTGAATTGAAGGTGAATAGGAATGAAAGGAGTTGTTTAAAAGCATGTTTCCCAATGGAAGAGCACCACAAATACAGATAAGTGCTAGCATGATATTCTTCTAAGGTATGACACTGGCCAGAGAGTTAACAACAGAAGGGTACATGGGAAAAATCTACACATTGCATACTAAGGACTATAATTAATACCGTACTCTATAAAAGTTTCATTCACTAAGTTTACTCATCAGAAACTTATATCCTTAGGAGTGCCCCTATGCCAGCTAAGTCCTAAAACCCACAAGCCATGGCCTCTTCAAGAACATCAACTAGATATGTCCCCTTTGCTCATAAAGTTGACACCCCTTTTCAACATGAACAGGTTAGGGTGGTCACTGCCTAGACCTCCCTGAAGATCAGGAAAGTTGATTAAACTAAAGGAAGTGGCAGCAACAGACAAGATGGAATTTAACAAAGGATTATGAATATGGAAACTTTATATAATTTTCTTTTCCTTAGTTGCTAGGGTATTAGAATTGGTAGAAGGAAAAAACTGAAATGGTGGAACTGTAACCCATTGCATCCTTTGAAAATCTGTTATATAGTTACTCATTAAATTGTAATTTGAAAGCTATACCTTTTTGTATGTATGTTAGATTTCACAATAAGGAAATGACTGAAACTATGGTACTACAGCTCATAATAACTTTGGAAATTTCCTACGTATCTACTAGTTAAATCATACTTTGAAAGATATTACCTTTTTGTATTTATGTTATATTTCAAAATAAGGAAATAATTGAATCCTATGATCTTTGAAATTTGCTCTCTACTTGTTAAATTGCGCTTGGAAAGTCATCACTTTTATGTATATATGTTATATTCTACAATAACAAATAAGATAAATAAAAAAATGCATTATATCATTTTGTCCTTGGACTTGGTAGAAGTTACAGATTAAAAAATATGTATATATATGGAGAAACTGATTTGTCTAAGTGGCTTGCTAGAATATAACTGAGCCAGGGGTAGAACCCAGGTCTCCGGTACTCAAAGGAATACTTTCTATGAACACAACAACTAGCCCACTCATTCTAAGCTATGATTATAAGTGGACAACTTAAGTAAAAATCTGCTAGATCTTTCCATCCACTAACATAAAGCAAATGTCTAAAAATATATTCCAATCTTGAAACTGGTTCCTTAGTTGTTGTAGAGAAAGGAATGAATAACCCTTAGATGCCACACATCTGGGAAGATTTGCAGAACCATTCTTAATAAAAATGAGCAGCCATTCATTTCTAGAATCTCTTTTTCCTCCCTAGGGAGGAAGGTTTGTGAGAATCTTGATAAATCCTGTGATGGTTATGTTCATGTGTCAGCTTGGTCAGGTGATGGTATCCAGGTGTCTGGTCAAGCAAGCACTGGTCTAAGGGTTGCTGAAAGGACATTTGTGGCTGGTTTATTAAATCATCAGTCAATTGTGACCAACTACATCAAGAAAGTGTGTGTCTTTTGCAATGAGAGAATTCAATCACCTGGATTTAATCCAATCATTCAAAAAGTTTTAAGGGAGAATGAGAGAACCTTCACTTCTGCTAGCCAGTATCTCCTGAGGAATTCATCGAACACCTTCACTGGAGTTGCCATTTCACTGCTTGCCCTATGGCATTTGAATTCATGCATCCTGCCCTACAGAATTTGGACTCATGCATCCCCACAGCTGTGTGAGACACTTTTATAAAATCTTATATTACAGATATCTCTTGTTGGTTTTGTTTCCCTAGAGACCCCTAATTAATACAGGCCCCTAAAACTGTCTTTTGTATCTATTGCATTCCAAGTTTTGCTCTGCTAACACATTCTCTTTGAAAATAATGAATTAAACATGGAGTGAACTAAGCTGCCTGCCTAAGGGAGGGGGATAAAGCTTGTCATTCTAATTGGCCCACAGTTTGTTGAGTTATTACTATATATTTAAAGTTTGATGACACTGAAAATGTATTGCAGTAATAAATTGCTATGCAAATATTTTAATCACATGAAAAATTTTGCATGGATTACATACATTTGTATTTAAAATAGATTAATACAAAACCCTAACAACAATTTGCAATCTATGCCTTCAAAAGAAAATTCAGGATTCTTAGCAAAATAACAACATGTTTTTTCTTATTCCTTATTACTGTAGTTTCTCTGATAGCTTGGAATAAAAGATTATTTACCCTGATTTTCAAGATCAATGTAATCTTTTCTTTAGCTCAATAGTGAACAATCTCACACAATCCTGCTTTTTTTTCAACAAATGTGTCTGAACATCTGCTAAGTACTTTTGATGATTTGACATCAGCCAACAATACAAAGATCATTAACTTCAAAACTTTTCCCTCCAGCAAGAAGATACCAATCAATAATAAGCCTAAAGAAGTTCCCCAATAAACTAGGAAACTATATAGTGTATTAGGAAGGGACAAGAGGAGTGAGAATAGAGCTCCAAATATCGGAAGTATGTAGTCAAAATGGGTGTGCTTTGCAATATAAAATCAGTGGCCGGGTTTACATTTGATGAGAAGACAGAAATTGAGGAAAAACTTGAAAGAGGTCAGGAAGAACAAATAGAGCAAAAACCCTAAAGGAGAAACAAGTCTGACATTAAAGGCACAGTAAGAGTATAGCTGGAATGGAGTGAGCAAGAGTATGAGAGCAGAAAGCAAATTGTGTGTGGAGGTGGGCGAGGGGCAGCGGAAGGATAGAGACCACTCAGGGCTTTATAGACCTTTGGAAGTACTTTGGCATTTGTTCTAAATGAATTAGTAAACCACTATGAGGTTTTCGAGAGAGAAGTGACATGGTCTGACCGCCTTTGTAAAAGGATCACTTTGGCTGCTATATTGGGAACAAACTTTAGGAGGACAAGGAGAGAAGCAGGGACACCAGTTAGGATGCTGTTGTAACAATCCAGGCACGAACAGAAAGGAGGACAAGAGGAGAGAATGGTAGAACATTTCTTTCCTACTTCCTTCCACCCTCTACAACCAGAGTTTCCATCATTTACTTTAGAGAAAGGAAAAAAGTTTACTGGGGCTTCATTCCACCTTCTATTAAAAAAGAAAAAAGTACCTTTGTAAAAGATGGGTTAACAAAAGGAGTGAAAGCCAAATCCAACAGCAAACTTAGAGAAATATTAGGTTTCAAACCAATGAAAGAATTCAGTTTGACAAGCAGAGTAGATTTTCTGTTTGGCCTCCTCAATTCACTTATCCTTCTTAACCACCCACTGGGTATCAAAAAGGATATTCACACACTGGTTAATTCTATGGGTTCTTAGTGTTTCGTATTAGATTTAGGGCTTACTTGCTAGAAGAGTTTAATAGTTTTATAAACCTATGAAAAAACACAAAAAGAAATTGCTTGTTAAGTGAAATATTATTTTTCCTAGATTTTTACAGGATATTTTGGAAATTGGTATACTCTAAATAGGGATCTACTATTATTTCACTGATATATATGAAGTATATCTAGGAATGGAATAAAATTTCTAATTAATTTTTTACTCTAATCCAAAGATTAGAAGTTCTGTCATTTACTAATTAGAGGGTTCATAAAGTAAATTCAAGAAGTATTGATAAAGCATTCACAATGGGCTCAGCCTCATGAACCACAAACAAAATATAAAATATAGTAATAGGACATCAAATAAAATAAAATTGAATGACTGCTTTGGTTCTCAATAAATCAATGATCTAGCAGAATAAAACAAGCAAACAAATGAACAGACATATCTGGCAAAATGCTTGTATGATGAAGCACCTAAGGTTGTCCTTTTCTCTTTCTTTTACATTCTCCAGACTACATCCTCAAGGTAAAGAAAAATAATTAATTTGGGTGATTAAGAAACCAAAAGAAGAGGTCTGATCATGTGGAAATCTTTGCAGGCAGTCAACCTATGGTTTTCTGTGTGTGTATGAGTCAAATTAAGGTAACTTTATTCTGTTGCTGTAACCACATCATCAAATATATATGTATATCAGGAGCCCACGCTGATCAAGATGACAGAGTAAGATGCTTCAGGGCTCCATCGCCCCACAGAAGCTTTGAACAACCATCAAAGACTGGTTGAAACATCTTTTTCAAAGCCCCAGGAAACAGTTTAAGGATCGCAGTAACAGGAACAGGATTGCAGTGTGGAATCAAGAAAAAGGCTACATAAAAGAAAGGGATCTCTTGATGTCCCGGCTGCCTTTCTCCATCCCTTCACCAGGTCAGCATGGAGCTGGCCCGCACTCAAAAGATCTGTAATTTGCAGACTTCTGAATTAGCCTATCGACAATTTATTGGTAGCTTCCAGGCCTTAGTCATCTCTGTATCACGGTCACTAACATATCTGACATATACTTAATTAATAATAATTTGCTAATAAAAATAATTTAGAACCTTCTATAATTATAGAGATAATACCATCTGTAAACCCCCTTTCTGTATGTAATGCAACAGCCTAATTGGTAAATTTCTGCAATGCCAAGCTATTAACTCTAGAAGACTCATACTAAATAAAAGATTCTACAACCAAGTCAGCCCAGGAAAAAAAGGAAAATGAAATGTGATCAATTAGTTCAGTGAATTAGAACTCTTAAAATGAGCAATATAGCCTCTTTTAAAGAGGAGGAAAGCATAAAATGCACACAAAGGACCTGGAACTTCAAGAGTTAATATTCAGAGATCAGAGATTTCAAGAGACATATGCTTCCATTCTTTGGCATCTATAAGACTTTTTTGTTATATATATACACACACATATACTTTCATATCATCAATAAAATCTAAAGACAAAATGACTCCATTAGCAATAATATGACTACACAATCATCAAACATTTGTTTTTGTAATTTGTAACATGTTGTTTAAAGCAGCTATTTATCAAAATGAAAATTAGAAAGATTATGAAAATAATATTGAAAGAAGATAATTCATAAATATACATTTTCTGCCATTGTTTAACTTAGAACTATCAAAATAAATTAATGGGAGTTTATACACATCTTTAAAAGTCATTAAAGATTAATATCACTTTCACAATATATCAAGGAGCACTTGTAACTGATTCTATATAGAAGTTCTGATTTCAAGGAGTCTGAGCCATAGGCGAAGTTTCTAATAAATTCTTTGATATTTCTTACTGTCTATCACATGGGGAAAGAACAAAACTATATATATACATATAATTTCCAAAGACTATCTAACCAGCTCTCTATAGTTTACAAAATGCTGCATGCATGCAGCCCACCAAAGGGGGTGAGCAAGAGGGAGGCACTGCCCAGCTGGGGCACCGGGTCCCTTCCGGGTCATCCGCGCCGTGGAGAGTGGGGAGAGCCGAGAAGGGAAGGCGGGATGCATGCTCAGGAAGAGCCCCAGGCCTCAGGATATCGAGGGGCTTGGAAACCTGCGTTCCTGGTTTTATGGCTGAGAGGGAGGAAGGCTCAGTGGGGCATAAAGAGTCCTCTCCATAGTCAAAGAATTACCATGAGGGAAAAAAACAAGACCAAAGACAGTAGGAGTTTGGGGATGGTAGAGGACGGTCAAGTTTCACCACGGCCTCCGGACTTATTTCGCCTCACAGATCTGAGCGCTCCGCCAGTCCTGGAATGGCTGCTGGTCACCTCACCCAGGCCCTCCCTCCGGTCTTTACCCACCTCCACTTTGCTGCCTGTTACCCTCCCTCCAAGCTCACCCAGCCCTGGGAGGCTTACCCATGTCACCAGAAAGCCCCATGCCCAATTCGGGTTGGGGGCGGCCAACCAAGAGGCTGCCCTCCTCAAAGGCAGGCCAGGGCTTTCACCGGCCACGACTGCACACGTTGGACACAGAGCATGGGGCTTCTCAAAAAGTGCCAGCTTGGTTTAGAGTCCGGGTTCAAGTCCCAGCTCTGCTGGGTCCTGGCCACAGGACCTTGGTCTAGGAGTTTCATCTCTTTCACCCTCAGCTTTCTCATCTGCAGAATGAAAACAACGACACCTACCTGTCGGGATCACTGCATGGGAACCGAGATGCTGCAGGCGGGTGAACTGAGCTCTGGACCTGGGGCGGAGGAGGCACGTCTTGAAAAGAAAACACTCACCGCACTGGACACCATTGGTTTGCAATGAAACAAACACCTTTTACCTAAACCTTCATAAATGCATTTTTAAATGCATTGTGTGATTTTTTCTTTTCTGTGAGAAAGTAAATGACTAAAGAGATGGTCAAGCACCAGATAAGTGTAAAAAATAGAATATCAGGACTGCCAAATATTTTTAAAACAGAAGCAGGTGGAGAAGGACCCCAGTTGTACATAGTAGCTAACTTTATCCATCTAAGGAAATATGAACTCTGTTAGCTAGATTTAACATATAGGATTAAGGAAGTAACACACCCATCTTTATTAGCAGAATACTGAATTGGCAGTAAATTCAGGACATTTAGATGCACTTTCTTAATTTACTAATTGATTTAATAATTAAAATATATTCCTTTTCTTCAAGACTAGAGTTTAAGTAAAATAATACCCATCACACCAATTTCTCCTCTTCCTCCTCCTCCTCTTCCTCCTTTTTCTGCTCCTCTTTTTTCTTCTTCTTCCTTATCTCTATTCTTCTTCATCATCTTCTTTATCATCAACATCCCTTACACACATTCAATAGTTTATGTTTTAAAAACAACATTCATAAACTATGCCTGAATGGCAATGTTTGAATGTAGAAGAGTGGATGAGTGTAGAAGTGATGAAAATGCATCTAGCTAAGAGAGGAAAATCAAAGAAGAAATCAACAGCCATGATTATATAAACTATATGAAAATCAACCATAGGTTGAAATAGAGAAGTGCTGCAGATATCTTTGTAAGAGTTGCAACCACAACAAGAACATGCATACAGATACCCTTTGTTTTTGAAAGTCCACACACCTAGACAATCCTCCCTTCCCCTAGGAAGTTTTCAGTAGTTTAAAATGCATAGAAAGCTAGTTGTATGTGCAAGTATAGATATAGATTACATAGATATAGATACATGGATAGATAGATGATAGATATTAGATACAAATGTAATCATATTTATATAATTATAGATATATCACACTTTATATAATCCATATAATATTGACTGATATGTGCAATTAATTGTCTACAATATCAATTTCTATTTTAAGCTATTCCTTATTCTTCTGATGATCTCTGGTATCGTTGTACAGATATGGGAGTTGATAAAACTGACAGACATTACCCTTTGCATCATGAGATGCCCTTGATCATTTGCTTCTAGCTCTGTCTGTTTTTAAAGTATTGTGACACATTGGAAAGATCATGAGATTGGGACTCTGGGTAATTTGGTTTCATGTTGACATTTATTCATTTTGTGATCCAAAAAAAGTTATTTAAGTATTTGGAGTTGAAACACTTTCAAATAATAAATTCAGAGAATTCCACTAAGATTATTTGTCTATTGTTCCAACTCTTAGAAATTATGATACTGGGATTCACACAAAGAACAAAAGCTGATGCTGCTTCCATTTTGCCAAACTGTCAATCTATAATTCACCCTTCTACAATTTAAGACTATACATATTGTATTAAATAATTGATTCACCTTAAAACTACATGTGACAAACCAGTGTGACAGAGTCAATTTGTTTGATTCACAGCAGTTGAAACATTTGAATGGCAAACTAACCTATTAAGTGAAATGTTCTTTTGCAGTAGTCATCATCAGTCACTGATAGAGTATCATGTCCCTGTAGTTACTTGTTTACCAATCCTAGCAAAAATGATACCATTAAGTTTTGGAATAGCACATGAACTTTGGCTCTCTTTTGTAATGCCCTGAAACTGAGATTTTCTCTGTTCTTGGCGGTAGCTCAAACAAAGAAATTGTGCATTGATTTGAACAGACTGGATGCTTGTCATACCTATCTCACATAAACCATGACCCCACCTTGTAATTTTTTTTTTTCTTTTTAATATTTAGGAGAAATCCTGGGAGAGGGATATGTGTTTCAAATGAAATGAATTGTTATAAATTTGAGGTAGATGGAAGCAGACAAGAACTAAATTGCCTTCCATATGCATGGGTTACCCATTCACATTTGAAAGTGTAATTCATCAGTAAAGGCCTTAACATCCATCTCAGATTCAAATCCAAAGCACTCTTCAAATGTTTGGTTGTGTCACAATTTGAAAGCAAAACAAACAACAAACAAAAGACCTTTTCAAAACTTAATTCTTTGTTTGAAGTACTTGTCTATTCCCATTGATGAGAACTTTCAATAAAAAATCTACAAAACATCTCTAAATTAACTTATTGGGAAGATCATTTTACAACACAGATTTTTGTTTGTAAAAATTACCTTTATGCTTATTAAACAGATGTTGCCAATAGACATATTATTAATGAGAGCGGAACTTTGTACATATTAAAATATGTCTTTTGGTGTCGTAAATAACCAGGTAGTTCGGAGTGCTTATGAGAAGTCTCTTTCATAATTGCAGATTAAAGATTAGCATGGTGACCTCTTTCTCTTAATGGCAGAAAACCTTTAAATCTTCTACTATAAATCCTTGCTTGATTCTTTCATTCCATCTTTTTTGTTTTCTTTTTCTCTGAATGAAGTTAAAGACTATAACAAAGTATTTAAAATATATAGCTGCAGAAGATATAATGGGAAAAGTCATAGACACTTCCTTTTAAGTGGGATATTTCAGGCTGTAAAATTTCTCTGCACTTAAACTAGGGTTAGCTATAGAAGAAACCAATAATTTGGGTCAAAGTAAAGAAAATTAAATGTCTATCTGAAAAAAATGAAGGAAGTCCTCTATATATACTCTCTAATATAATGATCCAATGTAACAAGGAAACTGATTACTAGATTTATGGAGATGAAACTTAACCTCTCTGGTTTTTTTGTCTGTTTGTTTGTTTCAGTCAACTATAACAGGGGTCAGAAAACTGTGGCTAACAGGCCAAATTTGGCCTGCCACCTATTTTTGTAAATAAAGGTTTATCGAAACCACCCTTCCCAGTCATTATTGCTTACAGCAGTTTTTACACTGCAATGGCAGAGCTGAGTGATTGCAACAGAGACCATAGAGTCCACAAATCCTAAAATCTACTTTAGGATCTTTATCTGTGATTTAGATCTTTATCTATGATAAAGATGCAACACAATTCTTGGCACACAATAGGTGAATAAGTGTACAGAATTTGTTATTGGCATTTTCTTTCTCTTTATGTACATGGTAGTGAAAAAAAATTAAAATTTGGCATAGTGCAGTGTTTCTTTTCATGCATAGAGCTGATTAGCATATTATATGTCTTTTAAAGGGGTATTTATTTGGCCCAAGAGCCAAATCTGGCCCACTGCCTGAATTATAAAGTTTTATTTGAACATAATCATGCCCATTAGTTTATGTATTTTCTATGACTGCTTTTGTCCTATATTGTCAGAGTAGAGTAGTTGTGACAGAGAGTTCATGGTCTGAAAGCCTAAAATATATCTATCTGGTCCTTTTCACAAAATGTTTGTGGGCCCCTTGTCTTGCCTTCTACTGTCTGACATTCCCAAGTTCAAGTTTATCAATCATCCTAATTCTCCCTAACTCCAAAGCATAGTTCATGAAAAACACTTCCAGGTACAAAGTTTTGACTCTCTGAGTAGACTACCCATGGAAAAAACCTGATTTCAAATCTCAGAACAGTAACTATTTCAATATTTCAGTGATCCGAGAAGCCCTGGTTTTAAAAAATCAACTTTAATCAAGCTGTTGTATCACTTTTCCTCTAATAAGCTGTGATTACAAAGGTGAGATAAAAACAACAGGGCATATAATCTCTGCTCAATGAATGCCAGGCTCATTTGAGTAACCAGAAATTCTGTTTGTCTCTCCATATAAACCATTGAGATTTAACCTCTAATTTAAAACTTCTTTTATTTCTTTATTCCATACTGTCCAAATGATCAATTCATTATAATATCTAATAAGCTTCTGTGTGACTGGTGTCTGTGGGTTCTCTCTTACCATCCTGGTTTGTTGTGAGAAAAAAAAAAGGGGGGGGGGATCTTTCAAAACTATATTCAGTAGTAAAATAAAGACACAAAATAAATAAATAATGGGGGGGGATAAGGGATATAGGATGTTTTGGGTGTTTTTTTTAATTTTAATTTTTATTTTTTTCCTTTATTTTGGAGTAATGAAAATGTTCCTAAATTGATTATGGCAATGAATTCACAACTATATGATGATACTGTGAGCCATTGATTGTATACTTAGGAGGATTATATGGTGTGTGAATATATCTCAATAAAATTGCATTTAAAAAATTATATTCAAAACAAGGCTTAGTGGAGAGCTCTTCACACATTAGTTGCTAGCAAAATGCCTCCTGATTAATTGTAATGAAATACAATATAATGGAAGCTAACATCATCATCAGTTCACATGATTACAAGATTTCAAGTTTGATATTTATCTAAAGCTCTCTAAAGGAACTATTAGCATGGACCACTGAAAAGTAATTGAGGCACTCAAACACTTTTATATTTTATATCTTCTACTTTTGACATTGGAAGAGATAATAAAATACGCAAAAGGTGAACATGAATGAAGAAGAAAGAAAGTTCACTTTGCTTTCCCATAGATTACATTTCCCTTAACTTTAGTTCAGAGCAAGTCTGTAAAAACATATAAAACTGTTTTGGTGAAAAGGAACTGGGGGAAAACCAGGAACACAAGATAACAAACACATCATATTATTAATAGAATAATATATAGAAAAAAGAGCTCTGAGCATAATGTTTCCCTAATGGAAATTAACATGTTATCAAATAGAGAAGGGTTATTTCTTTTAAGTACCTTAAAAGAAAAAGAAGCAAGTTCCAATATTCTATAACTATGGAAAATGTATAGTTCAATCAATCACTTAGTCAATGGAATAGATTTTTCTACACAGAGTGAATGAATGTCACATACACTGAAGTAGTTCGATGATTCAGATTCATGTAACATTCAGTACCTGTACTGCTCCAGACATTTTACCTAACTTGTGTAACTTAATCATCACAACACATCTTTAAAGTACATGTTATCCCACGTTATGGTCAAAGAAACAGAGAACCAGAGAGGCTAAGTTGTCTAAAGTGATATGTATAATTAGTAATATAGACAAATTTCAAGGCCAGATCTGACTCTGAATGCACTGTTCTTTCTGGGTCCAATTTAGGAACTCAGACTCGTTAAAAAATCTCCCGTCTTGATGCATAGGAAAGAATGATGCAGATGTTCTCAAACTGTAAAGCATATTAGAAGTGGTCAAAAAGTCAGATACCCAGGCTGTATTCAAAATATTCTTATTTGGTCAGTCTGCACAAAGCCAGATATCTTTATTTTTGAGCATCACTTGTCATTCATATTAATGAATCTGTACTTACTTCACTTCCACCAAAAGAAAAACATGACACTAGGGAGGGATAGTAGCCTTCACAATACTCGGCTTTTAATGGAGAAAAGTAGAATATTTGTAATGCGACAAAATCTAAACAAATTGATTAACTGCATGTGTTTATTTTTGATATATATATATATATATATATATATATATATATATCACAAAATTTCCCATTTTTACTAATTTTAACTATATACTTCAGTGGTATTAATTACATTCAAAATGTTATGGTACTACAACCACCATCTATCATCCCAAGACTTTTTCACAACCCTAGACAGAAACTCTGTACCTATTAAGCAAAAACTCCCCATTCACCCCTCCCCACAGACCCTTGTATCCTCTAATTGGCTTTCTGTCTCTATGAATTGGCTTATTATAGATATTTCATAAAAGTATGGTCATACAATAGTTGTCCTTTTGTGTCTGGCTTATTTCATTCAACATAATTATTTCCAGGTTCATCCATGTTATAGCATGGTATAGGTTATATTTTAAATGCAAGATATGATTATTCATAGTGCAGGATCATGGCTTAGTTGAAGATGAAATTTGTATAATAATTATTATTTAAAGCAATAATAATTATTATTTAAAGCAATGAGATTTATATTTTTCCTTAAACACAGAAATTGACTTTAGAAAGAAAAAGTCAACTTTGTCGTTTTGTTATGTGCTCAATATTCTGATGCCATGAATAAATTATTTTGTGCACAGGAGATACCTTATGTGGTTAATAATGGAAATTTTACCACTTTGGCACATTATCATTTTAGATCTGGGAATAAATAGATCAGTTCTTCCATATAAAGCCCTGTAGAAGAAAGGGAAGCATTTTATTTTATTTTATTTATTTTATTTTATTTTTATCCCAAGCAATGGGGATAATTGACAGCAATGCCAAGATTACAGATTAGGTATGCCATATTTACATGGAAGAATTTTTATGTTCAAGAGGAATTCTGCCTTGTGTTTCATTTTTCTTCCACCAACTCAGATCGTTTCAATTCTTTGCAGCTTAGAATCTTGTGGTCCTAACTTAATATTGTCTTTACCTTTCAGAATGAACCAATCTGTCTTAGTTTGTTAATAAACTTGACATTTCTATAGTGATTGAGTTCATATTGGCATCTAGAATTCTTACTAAATTGGTATAATGACCTTCAAGGATGTCTAGGATTCTTTAAATTTCTATACAGAGGAAAATTTTTAAAAATAAATTAATTCAGTTATTTTTTATTTCTATAAGGAGGTGTTTTCTTAAGGCTGGAATTAGTGGAATATTCTGTTTGCAAGAGGAAACTTGAAAAATAAAATTGGACTCCTCTTATAAATATGCAATCTAGCCTCTTAGACATATTAAACATGCATCCATGAAGGAGCATAATACTAGAACAGCATATCAGAAAACAAACAAACAAACAAACAACAACAACAAAAAAAAAAAAACAAAGGAAATGTGTTTAAGTGAATGAGAGGAATAATGTTTCAATATTTACACACTTCTTTGTGGTGTAAGGCACTATGCTAACTGCTCAACAGCATATAGATTAGTAAAGTAAATAAATGCAAAAAATAAATAAAAATAAAATCCTACCTTTGTGACTTGCAATCTAAAACAAAAAAACAAATCGACAAAATATTTTAAGGTAAGATAGAGCACTATGTCACAATTGAAATACAAAGAATGATGGACATACTTCTAATTGAACAACATGGTAGCATGTGATGCTTCAGGGTTCCATTTTCCCACAGAACCTTTGAGCAACTAGCCATACCTGCCAAAGATATCCTTCTCAAAACCCCAGAGAACAGTGAAGGGATTGCAGCAACTGGAGAAGTGCAGAATTAAGAAAACATAACTTAAAATTAGTAGGAGAAACTCACATTGCCCTTGCTGACCTCTCCCTCACTCACTTCCTCCAAAATTCAGCTTTCTATGCAAATTAAACACAAAAATCAGAAAACAAAAATCATGAAGCAACTGTCTAAAGATATTGGAGATAAATTAATGCAGGCAAGTTGTGGTACTGCAATCTCCAATGGAAAGCAAGCAAGCAAAGAGTTCTACCTCCTCCCTAGCATTTTCTGGGAGGATATTTTCCATTTAGATATTTGGAGGAATAAACTACAAAGAGAGAAAGCAACAGGCTTACTTGCCTAAAGAGAAAGAGGCTGGAATTCATAGATGCTACATCATGAGGAATTGAGTGGCGAGATTTATGCATAGGGAAAGGGGTTGAACAACCTAGTTTATCTAAAGCAATGTTTTTAAAGCAATTATGATTAATATAAAAGAAAACAGTGCTAAAAGTTGGGAAAATTCACTACAGACCAACAGTTTATTAAAAAATAAATCAGGAGGAAATTCTAGAACTGAAAAATACTATCGCGGAAATCGAAGAATCAATAAATGGGCTTAATAGAACATTGTTCAAGGCAGAAAGAGGATTAATAAGCTTCTGAAGTATAGTGAATATAATACTGGATAAGAGGATTAGAACTAGAACATATCTTTGCTCTTATTTAGAAAGACAAATCTAGCAGAAAGTTTGAATGATAAAATCAATTAATACTAAATGCAAAAAAAAATGCAAAAAAATCAAAGAAAAATAAAAGGGGATCAGAATTGCAAGGGTGGCAGAGTAATTATATAGTGTGGATGAATTTATAAGACATTGTAAAAAAAATGCCTCTGGATAATGATAGGATGGATAGCATTTTCCCCACATTGAGTAAAGGATAGTTTCATAGTGCCAAATTGAAAATAAGGATGTCAAGTTGAGGAACTGGTTAAAAATGCAAAATACTGCATTTAGTTTGGACAGGCTGAATTTAAAGTGTCAGTAGACAGCTGGACAGGTGGAAGCAGGCAATCCACTAGAAACAGTGAGCTGGAATTAAAAGTTTTACCTTTCTCTTAAAAGTCAAAAAGCTCTCTGCTTTTTGAGGCAATTGTGGGAGCCTTAAAAGTAAACAAAATCTCTGAGGTAAAACATAGACCAAGAGAAATGATCAGGATGATTTCTTTGAGAATGCCGTGGTTTTGAATTGCAAATAAATCAGAAAAGAGAGAGAGAAAAGGAAGGTCAGGCAGGTAGTAAGAGCATCAGAGTAGCATTGTATTTTGGATGCAGGAAGAAGAGAGATATGAAGAATTTGGGAAAACTGACAAAATCTGTCCTATGGAGAATGAAAGAAGCAATAAGTAGTTGGGTTTAGAGATTGTAAGAACATAGATAACTTTGGTAAGAGATGTTACACAACAGCAAAAAAAAAAAAAGCAGTAAAATATGCAAGGATTTAAGGCAATGTAGAAAATGATCAAGAAAGAAACGAAATAGAAGTAAATCATTCTTTGAAGATCGTTGGTGGTAATAAGTTCAAAAATAGGACTGTATTTGAAATGGGCAGATGATTTTTTTCTGATTAGATTTCAGGATAGAGAAATAGAAGCTAATATGTAGTATAGAAGAAAATATTTAAATAGAAGCAAAGTAGACAATTAATAGCAAAATAACTTAAATAGTATTGAGTTGTGAGCTTATTTGTATGACTAGGATGGATATATTTTGGCCAAGAAAAAAAAGAAGTAAAAATGCCATTAAAAGAACATTTGTCCCCCTATACAGAAATTCACATTGGAAATCTCCAATTAGATCTATAAAAGTTGTTTTCATCTACTCAGAGTGAGGGTGGCCAACGAGGGGACAAAAGGAGAGAAGAGATTCTTTGGAGTGGCAGCCTCAGAGAATTTAATAAGGTAGGAGCAAGGAATGAAAACTGAAAATATTTTTAAGCCCCAGTGAAAGGCTTTTGCTAGAATGAAACAGTTCTGCCATTTAGCACCAAAATGCAGATGCTGTGTTCTGCATCACTATGTATATGGCTTCTGCAATCAAGAAAATTAAAGGGAGCATTGGCTTACCCCTGAAAGATCATTGTTCAAATTGAGACTTACTCCCCAAAAGAGAATAAATATGCAGGAGGACCATATAAAGATATCCTTTGGTTCTATGCCAATGTGTAATGTATAATTTTCTCCATTTAAATTTACTACTTATAAAATATATTTTTAATCTTTTATATATGTTACAAACAATTTATTAGGACAGAATAGTGTTGTTGAGGGTTTGAGGATTTCAAGACTGAGCAAGAAAAAAATTTGACCACGACGTGGCAGTAGCATAAATGAAGCTTGATAGAGGTAGCATGTGGTCAGGTTTACATGAGAGGGCAAACCCTCTCAATGGAGCCTTTCAGAGGCTGATACAGGAGAGACCACTCAGTAGGGTAAGTAAGGCCAGACAACTCCCAGGGGAAAAGGTGATTGCCTATCTAGGTGATTCCCTCAACAGCACAATGAAGAGTTTCTGGATTAGAGAGTTTGGGGTCTTGGTAGCTACAGGATGTGTCTTATCTATGGTTAGCAGATGTTAGGTGCAATTTCATGGGATGTGCAAAGCAGGTCTGAAAATATGCTTGTATTGAGGCTATGTTTGAGACAACTGGATGTATAAGAATTTGAGATTGGTGTCAGCAGGCTTTTGGGCTAATTGTCCTAGTATACTGTAAAGAAGTAAACAATTTACAGGATCATCAGGGGTTGCCTTTGGCTCATTTATATAACAAGTGTCTAGCAGGTATTGAGAGAAAATGACATTTGAATGACTGTGAAGGGAGCAAGTCATAAAATGAAATGAAAAGACAAAAATTTAGACAGATATAAAAATAAAACATTCTTTTAGCAAGAAGAAATGGGAAGTTTATTAGCTGTATGGTCTCTGGATTTCCAACAAAAGTTTTATTTTTTCAAGCATGAGTTTTTTAAACTTTTAATAAAGATTCTATTTCAAGAAGTGGCATTAAATGAGTATAAAATACAATTGCAATGATTGTGAATCTGCTGGAGTTTTGTTTGTTTGCCTTGTAAATCAAATGAAAAATGAAGCCTGAGGATTCAAAATATACAAGTTCACTAAAAATTTGTTTCAGGATTCCATTAAAATTTGCTATTGTTCTATGGGGTGTTGTTGTTGTTGACTTTCATGAAAATCTTATGCTCCTGAAAATAAATGAGAAAGATTTTCTTTTTACAATAGAGTTATTTTAAATACACTGGCTGAAGCAGCTGTACAAAACCCCCACAACCATGCTTTGGAATAATAATGGGGTGATGAGAACAATCAGTCCGTAACTTACCTGTTTTCAGAGAGTTCACAAAATGGGATAAACCTCCACTCAAAGCCCATAAAATATTGTTCGTTTGTGATAAGGAAATTTAAAACACTAACAAGAGATTCAGGAATAAACCACACGAGTTAGTAATGGATTAAGTGAGAAGAGGTGGGCTTGGAAGCTGTTGTACTTATTTCCATGATTATATAATTAATAGATTATCTGTATTTTATAAAAAGAGTGAACAAATCAAAATAGCTCATGAACATAGAAGATTGGGAAAAATATTGATTAGAAATAAAAACTAAGGGCATTTTAGTTGATTCATATTTATTTGACTTTTAGACATTTTTAAAAACTTCTTACATTTCAAGTCTACTTTATCTCAGTTCATGCTGTGTGATGTATTACCCTAGAATAACTTCTTATCTTTATTGAAAACTTGAATATGGTCTTAATTTTAATATCTGAGATCACAGAAGAGCTGTGCTTCATCTTTATTCAGATTTGTTGGACATGAATTTCTTGTTCAAAATTTTGTCTCATATATTTCAGTACTAATGTGCTTTTATTTTACAAACTATCCATTCTTTGCAACCAATTCCTAGACAGTGTCTTAGTATGATTAATTTAAGCAAGCTCTTCTCAGGCCTCACCAGCATATGATTCAAACTGTGGTTATAAAGGATATCAGTAATGACTAAATTTATTTATCTCATCCAAGGATTTATAAAACTTCAAGTACTTAGAAAAAGTCATATTTTCACCAGTTATTTCTAAGTGTTTTATTTCTGGATGCATCTTCCAAGCCCTCAGGGATTAGTATACTTATGTTTTAATACTACCACATCCTTAAAGAGGACCTGACCAAGGTTAGTCTCCCAATACGAATAAACCAAATCAATTTTTCCTGAGTGACCTTATGATTTAATGCATTAAGTCTTTTAGTAACTTTATAGCCATTTAAGAAAACATTCACAAATATGTCAAAAGTTAAAATCTCATTCCCCACTTCTTGAATCTGTGTGGAAAGCCGCCTCCCGAATCGGGCCTAGCGTATGCGCTGCAGCCTGCTCTAGAGTTACCCCCGCCCATCGAGTGAGCCAAGATGGCGCCTGCATCCTGTTTCCGCATAGTGACGCATGTATCCGCCACCCGCTCCTACCAATCGAAATCCTGTATACGCGATACTAGCCTAGAAGCTTATTGGTTGTTAATTGTGTATAAAAGGTCTTACCCGGACGGGGTAGGGTGAGACAGCCCACAAGGAGCCGTGCCTGACGGCCACATCGAGGCTGCTCTCCCACGAGGCGCCGTGCCCCGTGTGGGAACCAGTAACACAGAATGTTCATCTAGCTGTAGTAAAGGGCTTGCTTTCACAACTGCCGTGTGGTTCGAGTCGTGATTCATGACCAGGTTAGTTCGCGCAGTCTGCATCTCTCTCTCTCCTTCCCTGTTTCCCCTCGCCGGCCGGGAACCGGGGACCGAGCGGGGCAGCGCCCGACAAGTGGTGGCCCGTACGGGGAAGCTCCTCCTCCTGCCTCGCTCTCGACGGTCCCTCTGTGAGGAGAGCAGCGCTGCGCGTCGAGCTTACGGCGGACTTCCCGCGCCTGATCAACGCGAGAAGGTGAGTGCGTCTTATTACATGATAGTTAGGGCCCGTGGGTTTTCAGGTGACCCCGGGGGACTCGGAAGAGCTCTCCGAGTGACTGAAGTATAGTGCCGACTGCAATCATGGGGCAGTCCGGAAGTTCACCTCTCTTAGCTCCCTTAAAGAACCTTTTGAAACAACGGGGTGTCTCGGTCAGGAAAAGCTCCCTTCAGCGTTTTCTTGATGATGTTGATACTTTTGCCCCTTGGTTTGCCTGCACTGGCAGCCTTAGCCTACCCTCTTGGATGAAGCTCGGTCGCGACATAGACCGAGCGCGCCAGACGGGCGTGTGTATGGACCCGATTCTAGTACCCATATGGGAGACCGTCCGTGCGGTCCTTGAACTAGAATCGGCTACCGGCCTAAGCCCGTCCTCTGTCTTGCAAGAAGCACGGTGCGTGCTCCAAGAAACCCAGTCAGTTTCGTCAGTGGACGGCTCCTGTAAGGGCAAACCGCCGGAGTCCAGTGACTCTGACTCAGAGTCAGATAGCGATACTGACGAGAAGGCGGAAGCATCCCCGCTAATTGAGTGGGAGGAGCCTCCCGCCACACCCGTGCGGCCTTCCGCCCCGCCAATGTCTACCGCTGCACCCCCAGGGACACCCCAGCTCCCAACTGACGCCTTGGGCGGTCCCACCAAAGGACCTTGCCGAGAGCTCCCTCTAGTGGCCATGCCCAGTAAATGTAATTATCCTTTGCTGCCAGACCCGGAAACCCTGATGGGTCGGTCAGGGGAGGGGCAACCTTTGCCGTACCCCCCGCCCGAGTATACAGGCCCTCAGGACCCTTTGCCATTAGGTAGTGGTGGGAGACATTTCTGGAGATGGAACCCTTTCACAACATTTAGACCTTTTGGCATGCTGGGTGGCTACCAGCCACTTGAGCCGCAGCCAGTCTCAGAAATGTACCCGGTTATTATCAATCCCCAAGGTGGCAATCGGCACGAATCATATGATTACAAACTATTGAGGGAATTGAGGCAGGCCGTCCATCAGTATGGCCCCAATGCCCCTTATACCTTGAACATGATCGAGAACCTCTCTGCTCTAAATCATACACCCGCAGATATTTTTCAGCTAGCCCGTGCTTGCTTGCCGTCAGGCCGATTCATAGATTGGAAAGCATGGTTTGAGGAGTTAGCTGAAGAGCAGGCCGCAAGGAATGCGGCGGGGAGACGTGGCGGGTGGAATGCTGACATGCTGTTGGGGAGAGGCGCCCATGCCCAGAACCAAACGGGTTTCCCACAAGAGGTCTATGCCCAGATCTTCCGCTGTTTTGTGGGTGCCTGGAAAAAGCTAACAGGTGAGGGAGAGGCTCAGGCCTCACTCAGCAATATACACCAAGGCCCCACAGAACCATTTGCGGATTTTGTAGCCAGGATGCAAACCGCAGCTGAGAGAATCTTCTCAGATCCAGGAGTAGCAGAGACTGTGGTTAAGCAAATGATTTTTGAGCAGTGCAACAAGGAGTGCAAAGTTATCCTGGCACAAAACAGAGCAAAAAATTTGACAGAGTGGGTCAGGCTCTGTAGAGATGCTGGCAGCCCTTTAACTAATGCAGGTCTAGCTGCCATGCTAGCCAGCTCCCTACAGGTGGCTACAAAAAGCCCGAGAACCTTAGGGGCAAAGTCTAACGGGTGCTATGGCTGTGGCCAATCAGGGCACTTTAAGAGAGATTGTCCCAATAGACGTCAACCCCCTGCCACTCAACGGTTTGGCGAACCAGGTGCAGCAACCAGGCCGTGTGGCCGTTGCCACAAAGGCCCCCACCGCGCAGAAGACTGTAAATCGGTTTTCGATGCGCAGGGTAGACGCCTCTCTGGCCGCCCCGAGCAGATTCCAAAAAACGGGAAGAGGGGGTCCGCCCTTTCGACGGACCCCCTTGCATGCCATTCGACAACACAGGATCCGATCAAATTCGTGCGTCCCCCGGCTCAGCAGGACTGGACCTCTGTGCCACCTCCAGACTCGTACTAACCCCCTCCATGGGTGTCCAGTTAGTAGGGACCTCCTTCAAGGGGCCCTTACCGGCTGGTACTGTAGGGCTCATATTGGGAAGAGCATCCACGGCCCTGAAAGGATTAACAGTTATACCAGGACTTGTAGATTCAGATTTCACAGGCCGTGCCCAAGTTATGGTTCAATCTCAGCGGGGCACCTTAGTCATTGCAGAAGGTGATAAGCTGGCGCAGCTCCTGCTCTTACCCAGCTTACATGCAGTCTTTCCAAGCAGAATCAGACAGAGAGGGGAAAAAGGGTTCGGATCCAGTGGAGCGATTTTTGAGGGACTCCATATGTCCCTGGAGTCTCGACCTATGCTAACCATTAAGGTGCAAGGCAGATCTTTCTTGGGCCTGCTCGATACAGGGGCCGATCGGTCTATCATAAGACAACAAGAATGGCCCCCCACCTGGCCAACGAGCAGGGCGGAAGAGCCCATTAGAGGAATAGGCCAAATTTCAGCGCCCATGCTCAGTGCAGCTGCCCTTCATTGGGCCGATGAAGAAGGACACCAAGGCAGTTTCCAGCCTTATGTATTAGCCCTGCCTGTGTCTTTGTGGGGAAGAGACATTCTGACCCAAATGGACGTTACTTTAATTAGCGGCTACTCCCCAACCTCTAAGCGACTGCTAAAAGAAATGGGGTATACCCCCGGCAAGGGTTTAGGAGCTTCACTGCACGGACGTGCGGAGCCTATACAAGCTGCCCCCAAGTCTGACAGACGAGGCTTGGGTTTTTCATAGGGGCCACTGAGGAGAGATTCCCACCCACACCTATAAAACTAAAATGGAAAACCGAGGCTCCGGTGTGGGTGCCTCAGTGGCCCTTGCCACAGGAAAAACTTGCAGCGTTGCACGCCCTAGTATCAGAACAACTAGAAAAGGGCCATATCGCCCCTTCCACGTCACCGTGGAACACCCCTATATTCGTAATAAAAAAGAAATCTGGTAAATGGAGACTGCTACATGATCTAAGAGCTATTAACGATTGCATGGAGCCTTTAGGGCCCGTTCAGATGGGACTGCCCCTCCTCTCGGCATTACCGGAGCACTGGTCGATTTTCATCATAGATCTGAAAGATTGCTTCTTTTCTATTCCGCTCCACCCTGAAGACACCCCTAAGTTTGCCTTTACTGTGCCCTCTAGTAATCAAGAGGAGCCCTGTCAACGCTTTGAATGGACAGTCCTGCCCCAAGGCATGGCTAATAGTCCTACCATGTGCCAGCTGTATGTCGCTGCGAAGCTAGCTAGCACTCGGCAGCAGTTCCCTCAAGTGAAAATCATCCATTATATGGATGACATTCTCTTAGCCCATAGAGACACAGATCTTCTTAAAACAGTTTTGTCACATTTAGTCCTTAGTCTTAGAGAAGCTAACCTAGAGATTGCCCCTGAAAAAATCCAAATGACTGACATTACCACTTTCCTGGGGGCGAAAGTCGCACCCACTCATGTTTCCCCCCAAAAGGTGTCTCTCAGGCTAGACAATATACACACTCTCAATGATCTACAAAAACTCATGGGGGATATCAATTGGATCCGTCCATACCTAAAAATACCCAATGTCAAACTAACACCTTTGTTCGACCTGTTGAAGGGGGATTCTAATATAAACTCACCTCGAAGCTTCACTCCAGAGGCAAGGCGAGCACTATGCCAGGTGGAACAGGCGCTCAGTGGCGCTGCATTGAAGAGAATAGACCCTGATGAGCCTTTTGAAGCCTGCGTGCTGCCGACAGAATTACAGCCCACTGCGGTACTGTGGCAGCGGGGGCCGCTGCTCTGGGTCCACCCTGGAGTTTCCCCCAAAAAAGTCCTAGAGCACTATCCTACAGCGGTTGCAGACTTGGCCCTAGAATGCATTAAAAGGGCTGTGCAGCATTTCGGTCAGCAGCCCAAAAATCTCAGGGTGCCTTATTCTTCCCAGCAGCTTGAGATACTCACCGGATGCATAGATCAATGGGCCATTCTCCGGTGTACATTTCTTGGTCCCATTAACAATCAGTTCCCTAAGGCTCCTCTCTTGCAGTTTGTCACCCGGCACCCAGTGATTTTTCCCAAAGTAACCTCTCCTAGGCCACTAGCAGGCGCCCCCACCGTATACACGGACGGCTCCAGCTCTGGAACAGGGGCGTATTGTGTGGAGGGGGACACTCCTAAAACAGTGCTCTTCCAACCACAAAAGCCTCAATGGGTAGAACTGCAGGTTATCATTGCAGTCCTGGAAAGCCTTTCCGAGCCCTTAAATGTCGTCTCGGATTCTGCTTATGTTGTGAACTCTGTACAAATTTTAGAAACGGTGGGCATTGTTAAACATTCCTCTACAGTAAGGACGTTCTTTGCCAAACTACAGGAGGTTATATGGACCAGGCAACACCCTTTTTACATAACCCATATTAGAGCCCACACAGGTTTGCCTGGCCCTATGGCCCAGGGGAACCATAGCGCAGATGTAGCCACTCGACAGCTGCACATCTTTCCGACGCTGGTACCGTATCAACAAGCCCGAGAATTCCATGCCAAGTTTCACATCAATGCAGGTACCCTAGCTAAGCGGTTCAGCATACCACGTGCAGCTGCTCGAGATATTGTCCGAGCCTGCAACAATTGTGCAGAGCAGAGAGCAGTCCCCTCGGTTGGGGTCAACCCTAGGGGTCTCACCCCAGGGGATACTTGGCAGATGGATGTCACTCATCATTCAGAGTATGGTAAGATCAAGTACTTACATGTGTCGGTGGACACATGCTCCCAAGTTTTATTTGCCTCTGCTGAACCAGGAGAAAGAGTCTCCCACGTCATTGCACACTGCCTTGCTGCATGGGCAGCTTGGGGTAAGCCAAAGACGTTAAAGACGGATAACGGGCCTGCCTACACTAGTAAATCCTTCCAAAAATTTTGTGACAACATGGATGTCCAATTAAAACATGGCATCCCCTATAACCCTCAGGGGCAAGGAATCATTGAAAGAGCGCACAGATCTCTCAAAGACTTGCTTAAAAAACAGAAAGAGGGTATAGGCCACGGCCTGTCCCCAAAAGCTCGACTGTCTGTAGCCTTGCTCACATATAATTTTTTAAACGAAAATTCACAAGGAATGACACCTGCCCTGCAACACACCACCCCGAGTCCTCCGCATAGAGGTCTAGTCCGTTGGAAGGATGTCCTGTCGGGGCAGTGGAAAGGCCCTGACCCGGTGCTCAGCTGGGCCAGAGGCTCTGTTTGTGTTTTTCCCCAGGAACCAGGACGTCAACCAGTGTGGGTTCCGGAAAGACTGGTGAGAACCGTGACATCACCTGAAGAAGCCAAGGAACAGCTGTCAGAAACGCCAACGAATATACAACCTGAACCATTAGACCAAGCCTCCGACCCTGCTGATGATGGCGACGACCGACAAGACGATAATAGTAGGACTGACCACCCCGCGGTTGCCCAAAAAGAGGATCGGTAACTCTGTTCTTTGCTCTCCTATAGCAATCCTTCTAATCTGCCTTTTTCTTTTTAGTGGAACTATATTTCCTCCACAAGCTTCAACGAGTCCTTCCCCCTCACCAATGACACACTGATCCTCTCTTTTGCTAACCTCTCTGTCAAGGTTGTCAACACCACAGTTGCGGCGAATGCTACTTGTGAAACTGGTAATGGCGAGTTAAGTAAGGGAGTCTTGCTTGAATTTCTTAACGTTACAGGGAAGAGCCGCCAGTCTTGTGAAGGGATCTTGAGTAAAAAGGAGACTCAAAGGTGCCTTTTCCTTCCAGGGCTTGCTCCTACAGTCTGCAACCGTTCCAAAGACCCGGATGCCTCGCCGCCCCGCTATCCTAGTGTATCGCCCAAGTTATGTCTGGCTCCCCGTCAAGGCAACCGACTGGGTTGGCCCTGTTTCTCAAGTTGTTTCACTTAACAATATCCCCTTCTCTAAGTCTAGGCGTCCAAGAGGCATAAAAGAATGGCTATCGAATGCTGCCAGTGTAGCTTCCTCTTTGTTTGTCCCAACGATCGGGCAGGCTGTGCTACAAGCATGGACAGATCGGCAGCTCGCCATAACGATGGAAACGGTAAATGGCTTGGTCAACCTTACCCGAGACGTGCTACGCCGCCACAATCAGATGCTGAACTTAAATTTCCAGGCCATTCAGAAACTCCAAGCGGAGATAGATGAACTTGGACTGGAAATAGATGGACTCTGGAGAGTGCTTCAGCAAACATGTGACACCCGGTGGCTTACGGTTAAACTCTGTGTCACTCCTGTCAGGGCCAACGTGACCGGAAGCATTTCCAGAGTCTCTGATTGGCTGAAAAGGTCATATTTTCCTGAATTTGTTAATCTCTCCCAACAGGTGGAATCTAGTTTAGACACAATTGGGGGGATCAAGTTAAAACCCGTTAAAGTCGATCTCTCCGGGTTAGGCGAGGTTCTACAGAAACTATTGCACAGTGTTTCTTCCTGGTTCTCTTGGCCCAATTTAACTAATTGGATCCTCATTGCAGTGGGATTATTGGTGGGATTAGTCGTTGTTAAATGTTTGCTAGAACGCCTGTTTCAAGCGCAGCAGCAATTGCGTGTTACCACTATGATGGCTATGACTCCCACCTCTGTTACCCCCGATAGTGACCGATTTATTAACCATACCCCTTCCTGGTCGCCTCAGGTGGGGCGCTTTGGAGCAAAATTTGTAGCGAATCGCATGGCTGTTTCTCGGGTGTAAAAGGCGACACCAGTAGTCATAATTTTGTCTCAGGTGGGTCTCTAGGGCAGAGTCCTAGTTGTGGCCAGACTGGACCCTAGCCATTGCACAGAGACACCTAGTGACACCCCCGACTCTGGTTACTGCTGTTCCTGCCCCCGTCGTTGTTCCCCAGTTGCCAGGCAAAGCACTGCAGGGAGAGTCACGTTGCTTCCAGCTTACGGACTCTCCGGTCTCCATATGACGTGAGCATTCTGGTTGGTGCTAGAGGCTCCGCCGCTGGATGGCTGAGGCCTAGTCCAGACTCCCCAAAGCACCAAAGAGGTTGTGAACCATTTGGGTTCACGGGAGCACGCTCATCACTGGAGAAACTGGGTCAAAATAAATAAGAAAGGGGGAGATGTGGAAAGCCGCCTCCCGAATCGGGCCTAGCGTATGCGCTGCAGCCTGCTCTAGAGTTACCCCCGCCCATCGAGTGAGCCAAGATGGCGCCTGCATCCTGTTTCCGCATAGTGACGCATGTATCCGCCACCCGCTCCTACCAATCGAAATCCTGTATACGCGATACTAGCCTAGAAGCTTATTGGTTGTTAATTGTGTATAAAAGGTCTTACCCGGACGGGGTAGGGTGAGACAGCCCACAAGGAGCCGTGCCTGACGGCCACATCGAGGCTGCTCTCCCACGAGGCGCCGTGCCCCGTGTGGGAACCAGTAACACAGAATGTTCATCTAGCTGTAGTAAAGGGCTTGCTTTCACAACTGCCGTGTGGTTCGAGTCGTGATTCATGACCAGGTTAGTTCGCGCAGTCTGCATCTCTCTCTCTCCTTCCCTGTTTCCCCTCGCCGGCCGGGAACCGGGGACCGAGCGGGGCAGCGCCGGACACATCTATATCAAACTACAAGAGTGCCTGCAGACCTCTCTCATGGCAATTTTCTTTACCTCCTGGTTTATGATATGACAGGCAAGCCAAGAACTGGAATCTAATAAAATCTACAAAGAAATTCTGGAATGACTTTCTGGAAAGTCTGAGTTGCTGAGTGAACCTGTATATTAGAGCAGTCTCTCTTTCTTCCTTTCTTTCTTTCTTTCTTTCTTTCTTTCTTTCTTTCTTTCTTTCTTTCTTTCTTTCTTCTCTTCTCTTTCTTTCTTTCTTTCTTTCTTTTTTCTTTCTTTCTTTCTTTCTCTCTCTTTTTCTTTTTCTTTCTTTCTTTCTCTCTCTCTTTCTTTTTTTTCTTTATTTCTTTCTTTCTTTCTTTCTCTTTCTCTCCTCACTTTCTCTCTTTTTTAGCTTTAATACATAATGGAGAATGTTAAGTTACAAATTCTAATTCAGAAGTTCTGTGGGTGGGCTGAGTCTCCACATTTTAAACAAGCTTCTAGAAAAAGTAAATTGTGATCTTACACACTTTAAGTACTGAGACCAAAGACTTTGGCTGCAGTTGGAGGGGTCACAATTGGGAATCCCAGTCTCAAGTGCAGGGTTCCAGTTTTCTTGATCTGCTGTAACTCTTTCTTTTCTCAACACAGAACAAAGAATCATACACACTCTTTACCCATTCTATAACCATTCTATAATTAACAATCTTAGCATATATTAATTTCACCATCTTTTCCTTACTTACAACAGCATATTGAAATATAAGTAAGAGATAAAAGAATGAAACACATTTAATTTATTTTAATTATTCAAAGTTAAGTCAATTGCACTCTTGGCCCCTGGAAGTATCATTAATGGTAAATTATATATAATGCAGCGAATGCAGTATCTGTACTGTTAACGAATGCCTAAGATGATTCTGATGCATTTGGAATTTGTGCCACCAGCAATTCATTGAAAACATTCATGTGGTGTTTACATTTTTGGAACTTTTACACTATAATCTTATCAGTAACCCAATTCTAGAGAAACTGGAATACTACACAAGAAAAAGGTTACTAGAGTTATTGTTGTAAGTGGGTGAGGGATGAGTTTGAGGCAAAAATTGGATCACTAGAAAAAAAAGATGTCTGCTTTTTCCAATGACTATGAAGGACACACACACACACACACACACACACACACACACACATATATATATATCCCATGTTCTGAACCAGGTTAATGTACAGAAAGAAGCTGAGAAACTCCAGCTATGAGAAGTAGATGAGTAATGAGTGGGAACCCAGTAGTGGAGAACCCAGCAGGACCTTTACTACAGGGTTTGTAACTAGATCCATACTAAAAACATTTCCCAGAATGTTATTTTTCAAAAGCAATTTATCTTGGATTTTATTCTCATATATAGGAATTGTTGTGAGTCATACCGCCTTTCTTAGATACTTACAGTAAGATGGTAATATTCTGAAGTTGTTTCTTAAATCATTTTAATAAACTAAAGGTCTCTAAGCACAAACAGTGACATCTATGTGATATTTAGATAATTTCACCCCAAATGCACATGTATAGACAAACACACTCTGGCACAGAATGCTGTGCTTAATAATGTAGATTGTATTTTCTGATACATAGCTGTTTTAGTCTGATTCAGACATTTTTCTCTTATTCAACCAAAATTTTCAAAGCTCATTAACACATCACTGTATGTAATAACAATTTCAGTTGGCGCAGCATTTTCCTGTTGATTGCAGGGTGGAGAATGGTTCCCTTTGGAGACTTTCTCTCTCATACGGAGCAAAGAACCTAACTGCTGTGACCACTTAAGAGGCAAACTTGGCACACAGAGGGCCCCAGATGGAAATCACTCCAATGTGTTTCCAGAGGCAGCATCTGTTTGTCTTTGATTGGCTTCCTGGATGGCTCCCTTAAAGATCTCTTGAACTTCTCTAGTGTTAACATTTAGAACAGCTGTGGATTTCCTTGTTGGATTAAGGTCAAGTAACTATATTAATACTCATGTTATCTTCATGTGTTTTATTGATGAAGATGTTGTACATTACTGAAAATTTGAGCAATGGTGGAAGACTAAATACGACATGCGTAAAATCAGCAAGCTCCTAAAAACAAACAAACCACATGCTTTACTGATCTGTAGATTGATTGCTAGTGATTTTTAAATTTCTTTTAGAACTATAAAATCATGAAATCTTAGAATTGGAAGGCATTTTGATTTCATGAACAGAAACTTTATAAGAAGCCTGTATCCATACTTGCTGGTGCAGCGTAATGACTGAGTGATGTCTAAAGAGTTGGCTTTATTGCATATAGCATTTGGTTACTAGTGAAGTTAGACTTCAAGAATTATCTCTCTTAGCAAGAGAAAAAGTGAAAAAAATTAGTTTCAGATAAAACATGTTTTACTCAAAAATGTCAAGATCAGAGATAATTAAAAGCATGAAACAACTGTTTCTTTTAATAATGAGACCTCAGTGAAAGGTGTCTTTGCTTTTCTAGAAAGTTACATGATGCTACAACTCTAAATATCAATTCCTAGCTAAATGAACATCACATATTTGAATACAAACCAACTTATTTCTGTACTATCATCTAAATCGTATTGTTCACCTTTATCCTTGGTTACATAATTATAAACTTGAAGCAATCAAAAGCCAAAATTCAAGTCCAAGAAGAATTTCAGGGTGCCTGAAGTTTTGTTTTAGTGTCATGTATTTCTCAAAACATTCATTCTTTAGGAATTATTTGATAGTATGCTCTTGAATATAATCCTCTTCTTCATGCTTAATTCTATTGCTTGGGATTTATGAAATGACAGCATAGTCTACACAATAGCTTGTATTTTAAATGAAGCCTGGATATCTTACAAGTGCAGATTTCTGAGCTTCTGCAACTTCATCAAGTACTTTATCCTCAAGATCAGCACCTAGATACTCATTCAGTCATCTATACTAACTCCTTGACTCCTTTATAATTAAAATCCCTGATTTGATGCAATAGATTTATATTCAAAACTGTTTTCACTCACTTGTTCCCACAGTTTTCTTTAGGACAAATTATGGACCTTTTTATGAGTCTTAAACAGAAGGTACATAACAACACTTATATTATGAAAAACAACTATCCAGAAATACAACAATCATTATTAGAGTAATCATTATTAATTGACAGTATCTATTGCCCTCACAAAATTAGTTCCTTTACTGCAGATATTTTAGTTTTATAGTAAGGATGCTAATACTTGCTGTACCTCAAGTGTTTTCAAGATTTTGTTTCTTTCTTTCTTTCTTTTTTTTCATCTTCTTGAAATAATCCCTCCCCAACTTCCAACCTTACATAGCTAAATCCTTCTTGTCCCACTTGTCCTTTATGGCCCAACTATCAAGTCACCTCTCCAGAAATCTTGGTATCTTCTGTTGGAATTTATACCTTCCTTTGTTAGATTTACATAACATCTAATGCATATCTGTGATATGACACATATTTACTTTAAACTAGTTATTTCTCTGTATTCTAACCTTCTTGAAGGAAAGGATGAGGTGTTCACTATTTCTTAAAGAATCTCAATATCCTCAATCATGGCACGGATTTACCAAATTAAACATTATATTTTGTGATAAAACACTGAAACAAACCATTCTGTTTCTGATGTTTTAATAAGCTACTGTCATTGAGCTCATTCTTTGTGTTAGACACTCTGCTAAATATATTTCATGAATTACCTCATTACATCCTTACAGCCAGCAACCCTACAAGATAAGTACAGTTATTATCCTAATTTTGCACATGAGAAAAGTAAGCCAGAGAAGTTAAGAAAATTTCGCAAAGATATTATTTACCAGTACATTTATTCCCTTAGGGAAAGCAAAGATTAAATCACAGTATGTTAGTTTACTATGGTTCATTTCTGTCATTTTGAGCTACTAGACATTGCTTTATGTGGAAATATAAGACTGCACTTTTGAATGGCACATTTTATTTCTCAAAGCTTATCAGATTATACTCTAGGCTGTATTCTGCAAAACTGTTTGTGAAAACCAGCTTTCAAAAGTTCCCTTCTAAAAAGGGAGTCCTAAAGATATTTTTAAAATTTAATTTTATTATTTATTGATTGAATAATTGATTTGAAACATTTTGCGAAACAGCGAAGATAAGTATCCTATGGAGGGTCAATAAATAATTCAATAAGAAAAGCAATGCCTTTAAAAGAAGGGAATTTGGTACCAGATAATACCAGGGTGTGATTTATTCATTTATTCTCCAAACACAATGAAGTTTCTGTTATCTGCAAGGCACTAATATGAACATTATGTTGTATTCAAAGATTAATCACATGTAGTTGCCAAGGAGATTAAATTTTAGGGTCAATATGTAGGTAGTTAAATTACTGTATTATAAGATAAAAAGTGAAAAGAAACAAGAAATAAATGGGTAAACACCTAGAGACACACCAAATAAAGGAAGGTTAATCCCAGATAATGTTCTATATGTTAAGAAAATAAAAGAAACAAACCAGCAAACAAACAAACAAAAAAAATTCATTGCTTGGTGTATTATGTGCCTTGAAATGAAAGAAATCATGGAAAGCTTCAAGAGGGCGTGGATTTGAATAGGGCGTTGAATGATGAGAAAAGGGAGGTATTATTAAATTAGCCTTTGTATACTGTCCATCATATAAAACACATAACACATATGTAAGGTATTTACTATTGCTATTTTCCATATGGGAAATCAAGGTTCAGAAACATTCAATAATTTACCAAAGAGCACACACACAGCTAGTAAATAATGGGGACAGGTTTTAATCTAAGTTCAATTTTTCCCCTTTCTACCACGTAGGATACTTATGACAGAAGATCCTTCTAGGGAAACATAAAACCCTACATTTTATAACAAAATAAATTTAAATAGGCTTCTTTATTTATGCTAATGAGCAAACTGTGATTCAGAGATATCTTCCCAAAGACATACCCACAGTGATGTCAGAAGTAGATCTAAAATTAGGTTTTCTAATTCCTAGTTTAGTGCCCTTTCCTCTTATCATGATGTAGAGTAATGTCAGCATAAATATAGCTGAGGGAATATTTACGAAAATAGAGATATGCTATCAGCATTCACGGTTCTCTTCGAGTTGTTGAATACTAAGAACTTACAAATTTGGCTTTACAGATTAAAGGACAGACATCAGTAGCATGAGAGAAAGGAGAGAATGGTCTGTAATGGATTAAAGTCTTTCTAGAAAATGGGAGCGCTTCTTTTATTCCGATGATCAGAGTATGAATTGCAATAGATAATTCATAAATAAGAGATGAAAATCTTGAGATATAACAGGAGAAAAATGCAACAGACATGGAGATTATTAGGAATTGGCAAAAGGGGTCTTCTGGATGAACACCTAATTCAGGGCTGTTTATTCAGAATTTTAACTATCACTTCTTGAGTAGTGACAGTTTTACCTGTGCTGTGCCATGGGGAATGCATGCATGTTATGACCTTAGGGAGGGCATTAAGATCCAGTTAGGGACATAAGCTGTTAACATCTCTAAACAAGGATTATATGTTTGGTAAAAGATGATCATCTTGCTCATATTGTTTAGTCTAATCTTATGTAATTGAAAAATTTCCAGTAGAGGAATATGCTAAATATATAACAGTATATAATATCATTAGACTAACTTTAAAGGGCTTTTGTGAAAAAAAGCAAACGAACTAACACATTTGCCAGACTATGTGTTCTAGTTTAGAGTATGGAAATTATGATCTTCATATCAATAAATATCTGTAAGTTTTGATCTGAATAGGTTTGATTCATGAGGTCAGGGAAACTATGAAAGGATGGGTAAAGTACAGAATGTAGATTATTTCCATCCTTCCACATCTGCTTACAGATGATCCTATTCTATGTGGCTCTATATTCTGTTAACTTTATCAGAGCCTTTTAATTTATCCAGGTTGGACCTAAGGGAGGATGAGTTCTTTGCTTATTTTATGAATGCATATGTGCTTTTTAAGACAAACTTGTGGTGGAGACACTGTGGTGAGGAATCGGGCCCTTAGTGAGTGACAATTTCAATCTACTTCCTTTCTAGGAGGTTTATATCACCTTTTTGTCCTTTCTTTTTAAAGAACATATTTTTGGAATATGACTCGGAGGCCTTTTTAGCACTAGAGAGTAGTCACTTCATTTTCCCCTATTACCCACAGGATGCTTCAAGAATGAACAAGATGAGAAAACCTGCATAGTGTGGTGTGATGCCCAGGATGTCAAGAGACAGGTCTGCTTGTGTGTTAGAAAGAGGATATTCTAAGAATTCTAACTTAAAGAAACACGTGTGAGGCATATTTAAATGTATTCAAGCACCATCACCTTCCAATTTTCAATATGACTCTATTGAAGCATTTGTTCCCATTTCTTTTACAAGTTAACTATGTGTTTAGGTGTTTTTTTCCTATTTATTTTGTATTCTATTTAATATAGTGCAGAATCGTGCCTTATTAATCTTTCAGCTACATCAACAAAAAGTTGTGATTGATTCTTGCCATGTTGTTTTTTCCTCACAGTTGGATATTTTGAATAATAGTAAAGGAGAAGAAGAATAGACCATGAAACAAATATCTTTAAATCACGTTGAATCATAATCAGTACTTCCTACTTATGAATGGAATGAAGTATTTTTAAATAAGCAGCTTTGAGAATATTGTGTACCACCTTGATACAATGAACTGTCACATTGACACAGTGCATACACATTGAGATTTATGGCTGTTTTTTCTGAAAGAACACTAAAACTGAGTTACTGTAAATTTTAAGCTTCATAAAAGCTTTCCAGGCAGTACTGCTTTACAAATGACTAATCACCTCTCAGCCATTTTACTTTAAAAATGAACTTTAAAAAATTTAGTGATTGGCATAGAATATAATTTTGAAATAATTATGATTACCAAGTATATTTGATCATTTGATACATTATCTTATGACAATCAGTTTAATAATTGTGACATACCACTAAGATGGAAGTTCAGGTTTTAAAAAAAGTTTATGAGAGGGAAGTTATTTGAAATATTAGTACTTTTTTGGCAGCCTTCCTTTATTAAGGTTATAAAGCTTGGAATATTTATAGGCACCTGATATGAATCCATAAGGTACTCGAAACCTAGTAGAATCGTAAAAATGACAATATCAGGTATCCTTAGAGTAAGGACAACTATTGTTTGTGAATTTAGGTTTATGGAATTTTTAACATTTCAGTGGTGTAAAACAGAGTTGATTACCTTTCATTCCCTTGACATTTATTTTCAATCAGTAAAAGACCACAGGGCTATTTTCACCCTAGAGTTAAAGTCATTTAAATCAATTTTAAGCCAATATCCTGGAGGTATGATGTAAAATGCCAGCAACTAGGTAGATTTCAGGAATAAAGTCATACTGACCTAACATATACAGTTCCATGATATGTGTTTTGGTGTTTGGAATATAATTTTGAGTTAAAAAAGCAAGTTAATAAGGGTATTCTCAGAACTCCAATGATTTAGAGTAGGACATGATTTTTACCACATTTTAAAAGTCAAAGCAGTTGAAAGGAGTTGCATCAGCAAAAAGGGGCATACACTTTGGGAACAGAGTTGTGGAATTACAGCCAAACTGTTGCCCTCTGCAATTTCACAAAATTTCATTCCCCTTCTCAATAGTAGTCAAAGGCAGACATAGTCTTCAATTTGGTAAATACTTTTCTCTGTTGTATTTTATATGAGGATAATCTCAGAGGTTACATGTAGTTTTTGAATTCTCAGATTCGAATTCAAATTTAAATATGAGCATGACAAATTTTATAACCACTATTTGAAAATGTAGCCCTCGTTTTAAACTTTAGACCTTTAACAAATGTGTAAAAGGAGGTAGCTTTTAAAGCATATACTAAGAAATTTGATAAGTAGTGTGACTTTGATTTATTTTATGTAATATTTTATTACATAAATGAGAGTGGATTCAACTTCAAATTTTTGGGAATGTCAATTTTATTTATTTGTGTGGCAGTATGTTTTATTTGTTGGACTAGAAAGATAATTATGGTCATTACAGAATTTTCACAATGAGAATTTTTTCAAGTTGAAGGAGTTTATGAGTGGGTGTACACAACCACTTAAAGTATTTGGATAAAACACAATATTCATAGTGAGAGAACTTGTCTACGTGTCCATTAGTCAATTACAGGAATTATAGAAGGAAATAAGATGTTAAACAGTGCCCCCATTAATACTGTTCTTAGCTTTGTGACTCTATGTCTACATATTTAACTCAGGACAATTTAAAAGTTGACAATCTCTTTCTGAGAAAGATAGGGTGATGGATAAATAATATTTTTATGCCTTTAAAATCTGTGGAATCATATTTTTATTTTGTCTAAAAAATAACTTGCTAGAAGGAATAATTGTAGGTATGTCCTCAACTTGGAGAATTTTCAGTACTTTACATTAATGAAATGATTTTTATACTTTACCAGTGAGTTCAGTCAGCAGTTAACAATTATAAGGGAGAAAGCAGGTCAACCTCCTATGGCAAACATGGTTTGACAATTTAACAGAGGAAAAAAAAACACATTTTTTTAAACCAACATTATAATACACATACTTTCCCATAATGAATATTCATAATTTCAAAGTTACCCACAAATGCTACATAGAGCTACTAAAACACACCACTGAATAAGTCAGGAAAACTCTTTGTCTTTCATTCAACATAGACCTGGAAAGGAATTTGATAACAAAATAATAAGTCTCTCCACGACTCCCTTTCTCTTTGTAAACATATGCCATCTATATGCTCAAATTTATTTCTGCAGTTCAGCTCATTCCTCTGCATTCCCATTTTGTGTACAGTAACCTCCTTTACATTTCAGATGTTTCAAAGAAAATTCAAGTTAAATATCATTCTATTCCAAAACCCTTTCAGTGTTTTTTTGTCTCTGTAAATACCATCATCATTATCTAATAAAAAGCAACAAATGCAAAAACTAGAAAATAATAAAATCAGAACCCAGGCAGTCTTTCTTAATTTCTCCCTGCTCTTCAGTTTCTCTACCCAACCAATTACTGAATCCTGCTTAACTTCTCTCTAAAAAGTCCATCTCTCCATTTCTGTCTATCTCCATGCCAGACCAATGTTCTAGAGCATGCAGTCAATAGTTTTGCCTGAGTGAGTTCACTAACTCCCATATCCTTTTGTGCCAGTCTTCAGTTAATTCCATCTGATAATAGTTTAATTTTTCTTAATTATAAATTTTCTCATTTTTACCAGAAAAGCAGTGTATGCATATGATAACAAAATTCATATATTTCAAACATTTATAAAGTGAGAAGTAAATGCTTTCTCCTGTTCTAATTTTACTCTGAAGGTTTTGGCCATAATTTTAAATATACTTGCACATATATTTCTAGATGTATCAACTTCATATAACATATACTGAATCATTTTTATTTGAAAGCAATATAGTTCATCGATATTTATATATACTCCCCCTCCATTCTTTTAATATGTATAAGTTACTTATCTTTGAATAAGCAATAGTTGCCCATGGTAAAAAGTTAAAAATGCACAAAAAGGATTCCCCTGGCTCCTAGCCAACCAGCCACCCAGTGACCCTTTCCAGAAGTTGCCAGTTTCTTGTATATCGTTTCATAGATATTTAATTTAATAGATTGAATTATACGCCTCCTCAAAAGACTTGTTCTTAATCATATTCCACATTCTCACTGGTGGATCCATTTATAAATAGGACCTTCTGAAGATGTTATTTTTAGTTAAAGTGTGACCCAACTGAATGAGGTGGGCCTTAGTCTGTATTACTGGAGACCCTTGTATGCAGAAGAAATTTGGGCACAGCTAGTCACAGAAAGCCACAGGAAGTACCCAGGAGCTGGAAGTCAGCAGCAACTGGAAGAGCAGACATAGGAGAGAGAGATCTTCATGTGACAGGACAGTGAGATGCAGGCCATAGAAATCTAAAATTGCAGCAAACCAGCACCAGAACATGAGGGACTCCCTAGAGAAAACATAGCCTTGCTGATGCCTTGATTGTGGATTTCCAGCCATGAAACCATGAGCTAAAAACTGCTTGTTGTTTAAGCCACCCCACTGTGTGGTATTTGTCATAGCAGACTGGCAGGCTAAGATATTTAACACACACATATTTGTGTGTGTGTGTATATGCTGTATAAATTATTTTTTCTTTGACACAAAAGATAATATTACATATAAAGATGTATTTTATTGTGTCTTTAAATTTTTGTTCATGTTGTGTCAAAGCTTATCAGGTATATTGTATGCCACCATTAGCTTTCTAAATATGACTTTGCTCTCAGAGAATTAGTGTGAAAGAAATGAAAAATAAAATGCATTCTAAGCAAATACTTTATCAAAAATGTTTTGTGTCAAACATTTTCCCCACAGTTCTTCAGCTTAATTCAGCTGCAAAGTATTAACTGTATAGAGGTAATACCTGCAAAGACTTGTAACATCTTAGGGAACTGTCTTAAAACTTCAGAAATCTATATTTTGTCATATCCATTTTTCTTCCAAAGTAATAAACACAAACAAACAGCTCCATGAGCTTTTTCAAGTTTTATATTTCTGAGATGGTTACTCAACTCAGTTTGCCTAATTCTTCAACGACTCATCGAAATGTTTAACAGCAAATGAAACTTCATCAGCCATATCCTCCCTAGTAATAAGTGATGTTTTCCATTCACAGATCGCTGGGGCAGAGTTTCTGCCTGTCATCTTTAACTAGTCAGATTGTCTGCTTCAATGTAGAGATACTTGTAAAATTTCTCTCAGCTGCTTTGTCTCAGCATAGCCTGAAATGCCTAGCATTTGTGGTTGTTGAAGTGGATCACTTTTTCCGGATTTATACACATATTCATTTCTTCAATATCACAGCTAACTTTTCCTCTATTTCTTTAGGGATAAATGAAGATTTGTTAAGTAATATGCTAAAGTGGTTCACACCTTTATGCCTGAATTTTAGTGTGATTATCTTTGTTCAAGAAGCTTTATATTTTTCATATTATTGAAATATAAATGAGGCCAGCTAGGGTTCTGTGATTGGTCATCAGGTTATCTCTGTGTGGATGCAACGATGATTAGGCACACACCTGTGGGGACTGCCTTAACAGGAAAACAACCTTCCATCGTATAGTGACTATACCGTAATTTCTTTCACTGGTTCACCTTTAATGTGTACTTAGAGTTTGTTTTGTTTTTGTTTTTTCTTATCTTGTGCCATGAAAGAAACAAATGATTCTGATTTCCAATTCTGTAAATAATAACCAATAATAATGGCAACAATAATAAACCACTGCTCTTTCTGTAATAAAAGTAAAAATTATAAATCAAGAAAGCATCTTTTGCAAGATATTATGAACTGTGAACAAAAGATGGATAAAGTGGTATGGGATGGCAGAGAGCTGGTGTACATCATAGCAGACATGGATGTACTATAAACTTTCAGGGTAAAGAAAATGGGAACTAGCCAGGTCCTCAATCAAAACCCAAGAAGTCCAGGCAAGAGAAATAATGGTGAGCCAGGGTTAGGCGAAAATTACTGAAACCCTAACCCAATCCTGACTAAGGTCAATCCATTCTTGGATGTAAATGCCCATCCTCACCCTATCTACCTAACAAGGAAAGGAAACAAATTGCCTAGTGGTAGAGAATATCATCTGTAGGCTTTTTTCTTCTTTTGTAATAGAAATTCCAAAAGGCAAAAAAAATGAACATAAACAGGAAAGAAAGAAGCAGACGCACAAATGATACAGACAGAAGCTATCAGGCAAGAATTTCAATATAACTATGCTTAATATGTTAAAGCAAATAGAAAGGAAGAGGGTTAGTTACATAAAAGAATGGTGAATTTCAACAAGGAACTTGATGTTAAAATGAGTGAAATGGGTATTCTAGACTTGAAAAATACAAAGTACAAAATTTTGAATTTTGACTGGGTACATCAGAATACAAGTTTGGTTAACGAGAATACATGCCAATAGAAAAATGGCTAAAATGAAGAATGTGGAGGGGAAAAAAGAAAACAGATAAATTAATAATAAAAATATGGGGCATGCTCAAAAATTTTAATGTCTCCTCTAGAGCTTCAGGAACTTAAGAGAGGCATTGGCATTCGCTTTTGGTCCCATATGTCTCAGGATCCTGTGAACATCAGGGTGGAGCTATCTTCTGTGCAGACATTCTACTACTAATACAAATATATAAGTAGTGCCATACCAATACTGACGAAAATGTCTGAAGAGAAAAAACAATGCAGGTTTTGCTATTAGCAGGACACATCCATCCAGCAGGTTAAAGGTCTGTTTGTCAGTTAAATGGGTCATCCTCAGATTATCTTTAGCTTTAAATCCTTTTAGAGTGTGTTCTCTGAAGTCTGTGTAAGACTGACAAATAATGACAAAAAAGGGAATACATTTTTCTTCTAGTTGTTCAAGGAAAGTCACCTTGGAAATTTAAAGGTCATTTTTTTAGTATGAAGAATGGGGTCACTTTTGGGGTGATAAACAATGTTGAATGATCCAGGTTTACAGAAACAGCAGAGGTAAGAATAGACATTATTGCCACAATTCTAACCTCTACTATATAAATCTGTACTATGGAGAAAAGGGAGAAGAAGTAAATTATGTATTTTCAAGATCCACTTGGTATTAGCAGTGATAGTTCATAAAATTCTATTGCTGCCCATTGGAATTTCAAGCAGTCTTGCTGATGATGTGATTTGATTATGAATGAGAAACTTAATTTCTGCTGCTTTGGTAAATGTTGCATCTTTCTTGAATCAAATAAATTAATTTCTTCCTGCCTCAATCCCCTGTAGCACTGTGTAGGCAAATACTAATTCTACATATATAAGTGACAGCACTATGACTTTATAAAACCAAGTGTCTGGTGAGAAACAAAAATAACAAGAAATGAAAATGACAACTAAAATATATAATGACACCTCAAACACCTAAACACCTATTAGAATGCTTACGGGCAGCCTTTGACTTATTTTTATTAGTGATAGCATCTGACAATAAAATCATGAAAGCACCCAAAAAAAAAAAATTTCCTGCATAATCCCCATCTACAGTGACTGCCAGAGGCACCATTAGGAAATAAAAAGTACTTAGCATAACATGGATCCCAGTTTGATCTATAGCATAGCCCCTGAATCACAGGAAAGGCTGGTTTAATGTGGACTAGGGCAATTAAATAAAATATTTATCACACAAAACATTTTCCCCTCTGGCATGTGCTGTGAGAGTTCATTTAAATGTAGTCTGTAATCATGTAAACATGTAAAGTACAGCCCTTAGTGCTTGCCTTCCAACAAGACAGTATTGTTGATGAAAAGAGCTATTATTTTCCCACAAGGCCTAGTAGCATATGGATAAGAATTTTGTGGGAAAAAAAAGGGTATAATTGGGCCTAATTACTAATGAAAGGATGATGGTTGGATGTTTACAATGTAGTGGTTACAAATCATGGAAGCAAAGTGCCAATTCTCGTTAAAAGCAGTGAGCAGGGAAGGTAAAATGAAGGGTATGTACTCATAATGAATGGATCATAGAGATTTCTGCAGGCACTCACAACAGACAAAGTGGGAAACTTTTTGTTAAGGGAATCCAATGAATGAGTCATTATTTATTTGTATATTTATATTTATATACTGCCATTGAAGTTTTGTTTAAAACTTTAAAGAGAGAGAAGCTTGTTTAGAATTCTAGCAGATAAAATGCATCAAAGCTGGACTCTTCTATTTGGGGAATGAGTTATGCTTAAACATAAAACAGAACCCTTATCTAGCAAATTAGAGGGCTCAATAAATGAAATATATTAGTTTAGGTAAAGATTGAACCTGAAGAAGGTGATAGTAATAGAGGGAATAAATAAGAAAACTCTGAGCCACCATTAATATGATTCAGTTGTGAAATTACCTGGGTACCAATCACATAATTCCCTTTTGATAATTTCTTCAATGTCTTTGGGACCTTTTGGACTACATATCTGGATCACATCATTTATTTCTCAAAAAGTTTCAATGACTCTGTCATCTGCAACCCAAAGTTCAAGTGTCCCAACCTGATATTCAGGGTTCCTCCAATCTCATTTCTCATTAATATTTTTCCATATGCTTTGTGCTCAGAATACAGCACCAGACTTGCTTTCCTGGATAAGTTTCCCCTAAATTCAATCCATGTTGTATATGAAAATTTCTCCTATTCAAGGACTCAAATTTTATCCCCTTTGCAAAACTGTTGTTGATGCTTATCATCAAACTCAGTATTAAGCTCCCTTTCTCTGTGATCAAAGCAAACTTTGTTGGTATCTTATACAGACACCATTTTAGAACATCTTTAAAAGCAAGTTATTTGTAGATCTCCCATCCCGTTCCTCCCACTATTTGTTTTCAGCAACATAAAGGCAGGTACTGTGCTAAGTCACATTCATTTTTTTTTAAGTTCCTCATAGCACCCTACATTTGGATTTTACACATAACAGAATTTTTAAAAAGAAAAGTTCCTGGGTATTTTATATGTTTTTCTTGCTATCATAAGTAGTATCTTTTTTATTAGAGAAGTTGTATGTTCACAGAAAAATCATAAAGAAAATATGGAGTTCCCAATATCCCCTTATTATTATTAACACCTTGCATTGGTGTGGTGTATTTTTTGCAACTGATGCAGTAATATTATAATTGTACTATTAGCCATAGTCCTCGGTTTACATTAGTATTCCCCACTTGTGTTGGACAGTCCTATGTTGTTGTTGTTTCAAATTTCATTATAGTATCACATATTGCTGAGGCCAGCCTCAGCAACGGTCAGGGTCCTGATAGGGGGGCTGGAGTCGGCGAAGGAAGGAGGCAGACACCTTGTTGTATCTGGGTACGAAGATGGAATCTTCGACCAAGTAGAGCATCAGAGCTTTATTTTTATAATTCTTTGTAACGTAAGCACTAGCATTCAGGCATGCACTACTAGAACATTTTGGCTGAATCTCAGACATTATTTATTTTTACACAATGATCAATGCACTAGCAGGGACAGGCTTCCTGGAGCGTAGCGAGACACAGTGTTTTGGCACAGGCATAACATTTCCTGTTATCCAGTACATCAAGCAATCTATAACTATTTTTGTGTTCATGTTTTTGAATTTGTTAATCATTAACTTTTTGTTTCTTCTAGACAACTCTTTCAAAGCTTGGAGGTTCAGGATGTAGAGGCTTAATAGAATCACTTTTAAGCTGCACTCTATAATAATACCAGTGCTATATTAAGTTCTTACAGTCCCAGACAGAGAAAGGTCTATGTAAAGTTCAGCTTAACTCTCTTTCTTGGAAGTAGGCTAATAGTCCTCTCACCTCAACACTGTCTAATTCCATTTTTGTTTCTGGCTGTCTAGGATCTTCATAAATGCATTTCCACCCCCAACATGTTTTTACTCAACCCCGCTGATAGTCTTTCTCTTGCCTCGACTTTCCAGGAAGGGGGATTTCCGCCTTAGTTGACAGGTGGCCAGTGGGAGTGAGCAGAAAGGGTGACCTATTGTCTTTTAAGAAAGGAGCAGGCGTTGTCACTTATGCTGAAGCTAATGCAGGGTTAGCCATTGGCTCATTAATGTAGCTAGGTGTGGGAGCATTCCACCACCACAGAGCCCAAAAGACGCCAAATGAGAAAAAGAAGCAGTATGAATATAAGAAACAGCAGCATGAAACAAACTCCTTTTAGGCAGGAGTCATAGGTGCCACTCGATGCTCCGCCTTGTGGAACGGTCACCACGACATGTACTGAAGGCCCAAGGACCGTGCCACTAGGCTGACTGCCGGGTGCTGAATTGGCTGCCCGCAACATATAAAACCTAAAAGTCCCCTTTTGATCACATTCAAAGATATAATTTAGTGTTGTTTATTATGTTCATAGTGTTGTGCTGCCATCACCATCATCTATTACCAAACCTTTTTCATCACTCAAACTAGAACAGGTATTTGCTAAAAGAGCATTGCATTAATAAATAAATGAAAGGGCTAATTATTTTTATTTAGAATTTGAAGTGGTTGGGAACTGTTGCTGTTTTATTGTATTAGTGTCTCTTTTCTTAAAATATTAATGAATTAAATCACAATTTTGCAAAGTCCAGGTCTCTAGTTATGTAGAAATGGCAAAAGAATCAAGTGTGTGTGTGTGTGTGTGTGTGTGTGTGTGTGTGTAAGAAATAGCAGCATAACCTATGTTCTGAGATACTCTTGGGTTGGGAAAACATTTCCAGGTGTTCCTCACATCATCATTAATCATTAACATCAAAATTCCCCTTTACATACCCTCAGTTATTCTTTTCTCTCATATTTTTCCCTTTCTTAACTAACAAATATATAATGAAGTAGTGGAGATTTTCAACAATCTGGTGGCAACTTACTACAAAAATCCACTGTAGGAGCAGTACTGTGATAAATTTAGGACATTTATAATCTTCTATTGACCTCTAAAGTACACATTATCTTCTATTTGCAGAATTTCTGCCTTTGGTTGGATCAGAAGAATAGAGGTTGGTGCCTTTTCATTGTACTTTTATCCTGAAGATTTTAGAAAGAGGAAAAAAATGTCATAAGTAAACCTGGTCTAGAAAGATACTCCAAGTAATTTCGCTGTCTCAAGAGTGGCAGATAGTTATGATAAGCACACAACCTTTGAAGTGCTTATCAAAACCAAGCAGAAACCCCTATTCTTTTAGTTCAACTCATCACTTTCTGTTTGTGCTAGGATACAGGAGTTTGGATATTAAGGGGCTGGAGCAAAGGGTAAACGTGAATGTGATCTAATACATTTTATTTAGGTTCCTGTGCCATCTGGTTTTTCACTTCTTAGTGTGCTTCTGGGGCAAGCCTCATCCCTGGACTTTTTAGTGAATCATCTGTTGTTTTTGTCAAAATTGGATTATGCATTTCATGATTTTCATGCAATTAATTTTGAAAGGATAATAATAATTCCCCATCATTGAAACTCCTCTCTCAGAATTTGCTCTAGAGATTCCTGAAATTGTTGTTGTTAGATTATATGAAGATAAAGCCCTAACATTTATTGGGAGCATTACATGTGCCAGGCAGTGTGCTTAATGTGGTATATATATCATTTTATTTAATCCTCGGTGGTGGGGAATAACATGAAGTCCTAGAGTTAGCCCTATTTTGAAGATGAAAATTACTTACATGAAGGAACTTAATGCATATACCGCAAATGAGATACTCAAATCAGAGTTCATAGCCAACAAGCTTGTGTGGCTTAAATAAGTGAAACAAATGTCAATGGTTCCTTCAATATTAAAATTTCTCTCTGATATCTGGAAATTGTCAAGACAGCTATAATCATTCTGAAGTAAATTTGTAGTTCTTTGTGAAAACACTGAGTCCATTTATCTAACTCCATGAGTGAGTGTTAAACTATTTTAAGGAACATTTCATGAATTGATGACTGTCACTCATTATTGCATGTATTTTGCATTTTTCTTGGAAGTAATATTAAATAAAAATATACTATCATTAATAAATACTTCAAATCATATTCACTCATTCCACATTCATTTCTAGTACTTATAAATGGAAGGCATACAAGTTATGATGAGCAATTTCTAGCATAGTAGATTTGAACCCTGATAAGGCTAGCTCGAAAGCCAGTGTTCTTGCATACTATGATATCCCTACGGCATTTTATTGCTAGCTAACTACTGACAGTCCTTTAAAAAAATACAGTAACATGTTCTTCCTAAGGTCATTTAAAATCAGGGCAGTAATATCTGAATTAGTTCAATAATCTCTTTTTAGACAGCATTATTGAAATTAAATTCACATAACATGCAATTCCCCCATTTAATGTGTTTTTAAAGTATAATATAGTTATGTGCAACCATCACTGTAGTCAATTTTAGACATATTTTTCACTACAAAGAGAAACCCCATACCATTTTTTTGTCACCACCTATTATCCTGCCTCCAGCCCTAAGTAACCACTAATCAACTTTCTGTTTCTATTGATTTACCTATTCTGGATATTTAATACAAATGGAATCATACAATATGAAGTCTTTTGTGACTGGCTTCTTTCATTTCTTATAACATTTTCATTTTCATCCATATTGTAGCATGTATCATTAATTCATTCCTTTGTATGACAAAATAACACCCATTGTATGATTATGTCACATTTTGGTTATCCATTCATCCATTGATAGACATTCAGGTTGCTTTCACATTTTGGCTACTGTGAATAGTGGTGCTATGAATATTTGCGTATACATTTTTTTAGAACCACTCTTTTTGATTATTTGTGTTATATATCTTGAAGTATAATTGTGGGGTCATATTCTAATACTATATTTAACATTTTGAGGAGCTATTAGACTTTTTTCCAAAGTAATGAATGAAATTTGAAGTTTCAATTTCTCTATATCCCTGCCAACAGTCTTCATTTCCTGATTTTATTTGTTTCTTTGATTTAGTTATAGCCATTCTAGTGGATTATATGAAGTTACAACTCATTGTGATTTTGATTTGCATTTCCCTAATGACTAATGATGCTGAGCATTTTTTCATATGTTTGTTGGCCATTTGTATAGCTTCCTTCAAGAAATGACTAACATCCTTTGCTATTTTTAATTGAAATATTTGTCTTATTATAATTGATTTGGAAATGATTTTATTTTATATTTTCTGGGTAGAAGACCCTTATCAGATATATGATTTGCAAATATTTTCTTTCATTCTGTGAGTTGTCCTGTCACTTTCTTTATATACCCTTTGATGCATAATATTTTTTACAATTTTGATGATGTCCTGTTCATCTAGTATTTTGTTGGTTGCTTGCACTTTTAAAGGTGTCATATCTAAGAAACCATTGCTATATTCTAAGATTTGAGGATTTTTCCCTATGTTTTCTTCTAATAGTTTTATAACACTGTAGTATGGGATCAAGTCTCGGATACAACAGAAACTTTCAGCAAATGTTTGTATTATTACTTATACAGCACAAAGGGTCCAAAAGAGCAGGGGAAGAGATTGCATCATGGCCTGTCTCCCAGGGAGGCCAAATGTTCTACCCAGTGTTGGTGGATAGTGGCTTTAAACACAGAAGCTAAGAGGTGAAATTAAGAGAAGCTCAAAGAGAAAAGCCCTGGAGAAGCTAAGAGAGGAACCACAGACACTCAGAAAGAAAGCCACTGAAGCCAAAATCTGAAAGCAGCAAAACTTGGGAGCAAGGGACAAGCAGATGCCAGCCATGTGACTTCCCATGGGACAGAGGTGTCCTGGATGTCAGCAGCCTGTCTTCAGTGTCCAGGTATCATCCTATTGATGCCTTGAGTTGGACATTTTCACAGCCTAAGAACTGTAAATTGTAAGTTAATAAATCCCCATTGTGTTTAAGGATTCCAGTCCAGTGAGAGAAGTTCCCACAGTAATATCTGACCTACAGAGAAGGGTGGCTACAGAGCTCTTCAGAGATGATGAAGTTAGTCTCACAAATTTATTCCTCACAGTCCTGGCGAAAAGTGTGTCTTCTGGAGATTCCTGGGGTGAGTGAGCAGGTCTTAAATGGTAAATCCATTCTGACATTCCAATCTCTCTAAGTCTTTGGATTCCCTCATCTACATTATACCATGGCAGTTCTGGCATTTTTCTGGCATTTCAACCTCAGGTAATGTCAATCACCTTTTGATGCATATTTCAGCCAACCACCCTAACAAACAGTTAATGCCCTTTTAAGCCCTTGAGCTACAACACTGAATCTAGAATCTCTGCTTAGTGGGCCCATATCAGTAAATTCAGCCTGATCCAAGTTTGTATTCCTTCCACCATTATCCCACACCCTTAACATCCATTCTCATGCATAGTTCCTGATTTCTGTTTATATAAATTGGAAAGCTCATGCAGTTCTTCTGGAGTATAGCATACCTCCTCGTGGGCCACATGCTATACATCACCTTCTGGGGTCTGTTGGCACTTTAGTTACAAGTCTAGAAGAAAAGAGGGGTACTGGGGGTAGGTCATGACAGAATTAGAAGTGTCTCTCAAGCTAATTACCTCAGGGCATTCCAAAACAGTTTCATCTGATGAAATGTGGTTAATCTCTCCAGACAGAGGAGTGAGGGCTGTTCCCTCAGAAGAGGTCATTACAGGTTTATCAGACACTGTAGGATTAATCTTTTCAGGTGAAGGTTGGGTGGCAGATTCCTCAGAACAGACTGGAGGTGGGGAAGCTGTTTCATCAAGGCAGGCTGGAGGGTGGGCAACTGTTTCCTCGGGGCAGACTGTTACAGGTTTATCTATCAAAGACTCAGCAGAATCTAAGGCTTCAAAGTGCAGACTGCTCTTATTATCAAATCATATGTCTCCATTCCAATCAATGCTTTCCTTTCCAATCAATGCTCTCACTTTAACAACAGACAACCTGTGAGGCTGGGAATTTAGTTTCTGCTGTAACTTTGCCACTCGCAAATGAGACTCTGGGTCTGGTTTTCCGAGGTCTCAAGTCGGCAGCTATAAGAAATAAGATTTTCTTTCAGGGCACAACATAGAAACTTTTACTTCTTTCATGTGGCATTTAAGTTGAAGATTTGAAGCTTTCAGCGCATCACTTTCTTTTATAATTGTAGCTAGCATATTTAGGAACAACCAGCCAATACCATTATACCTTTTAACTCCACAAAACTCTATTAAGATATCAAAAGCACTCTCACCCAGAACTTTGCCTCTTGTAAGCATATGAGTAGCAGTATCCAATGGTGATGTTTTGCATATCTCTATTGCCAATTCATGCTGCCACGGGCTCTCACTGCCATCTTAATTATTGGGAATAGAGTCATTAATTCCTTTGAATCTAATCAGAGTAGAGAACCAATTGCAAAAACCCATTTTTAAGATACTGTTTGTCAAGAGCCACTCCCGGTAGCAAGGCATATTAGTCAGGATTCTTTAGGGAAATAGAACCAACAGGAGATATCTGTAATTATTATGAGATTTTATAAAAGTGTCTCATGCTTTAACCTCCAGCTTTCCTTCTGGTGACATGCATGACTCTAAACTTCCCCTTTCTACCACATTCACACACCATTCAGCACTGTTAAGTATTCTCACAATAATATGCTACCATCACTTCTGTCCACTTCCAAATGTTTAAGTTCAACCTAGTTAAATATTCCGTACATACTGAGCAATGATTTTCTTTTTTATTTTTTATTTCTTTTCTGGTGTAATGAAAATATTCTAAAACGGATCATGGGGTTGTCAGGAAATCTCAGTGGCTGGAACACCCTTCACCCCCAGGACTGTATAAAAATCCCACTCTTGGGCAGCAGACTTGTGATGATACTGTGAGCCAATGATTGTATACTTTGGATGGTTTGTATGGTGCATGAATATATCTCAATAAAACTGCAAAATAAAAGTATCTCATGCGACTGTGGGGATGCAGAAGTCCAAATTCCATAGGGCAGGCTGCAAGCTGGCAACTCCAATGAAGGTTTTTGATAAATTCCCCAGGAGAGGCCAGCTGTTGAAATAGAGATGAAAGTTCTCTCCTCTGACTGCTGAAGTCATCACTTCTCATTTTAAAACCTTTATCTGACTGGGTGAAATGTCTTTCATTGCTGAATGCAATCTCCTCAGTTGATTGTAGATGTATGTAATCAGCCATGGATGGAATCAATTCACTGATGATTTAAGTCCACGAAATGTCCTCGCAGTAACAATTAAGCCTGTGTTTGCTTGACCAGACAACTGGGAACCGTTACCCAGCCAAGTTGATACATGAACCTAACCATCACACCCTGCCTCATGTCTGAGATAACAGACAAGTCTGCTGCACAAGAGTGGGATTTTTATACAATCCTGGGAATGGGGTGTGCTCCAGCCACTGAGATTTCCTTACTTGATAAGCAGCTGTAACTGCTTGTTCCTGGTTTCTAGTTTAAGGTATAGTCAGGCTATTCCATTAAATCTAACATCACACCAGGGCTCAGAACACGCCTTAAGGAGAGGGAAAGCAAACATACTTTAGCAATTTTTCCAATTTTCAGAAGACAGAGCCGAGAAATTATAGAGACCAACATGGCTAGAATTTTTAGGACAGAGCATGAGGGCAAAGAGAGCTACCATATAAAACCCATAGAACCCCTGAGTCTTTGAATGAATATCAATCTGCATCTTTGTAGGATGAAAGCCCACAGATGGTCAAAGAAGAACTGTTAGGAAAGAAAAATTTCTGGGTAATTGTAAGATAAAATATTCCCATAGTTCATTCAGGGCTGAAAACCATTCTATTTTCCTGTAGCCAAAGGGGGAATACATCAGTTTAATAGAGGCCAATTGGTTGAGACTACAGAAGAGAAACTCTTTATAAATGGGGCAAATTAGCATCAGAATAAATGCCACACTACACATTCCTTTAAAGAGTTAAACATTTTTTTTAAAGTCTTGAAACAATCTTTCTTATTTTTAAATAACTGCCTGCTTGAAAAAGTCTAACAGTCTTTTAAAGAACACATTACAATTCAGTGCACAGAAATATAAAATTATAAATTTTAGATATCAAATAAAAATTATTAGACATACGAAGAAGCAGAAAAATGTAACCTATAACAAGGTAAAAATTCAGGAAATAGAAACAGACATAAAATAAAACAGATGAAATTAGTAGGCAAGGATGTTATATAAGGCTATTATAATTATGTTCATATGCTCAAGGCTTAAAAGAAAATATGAACAGATTTTAGACAACATATGAAGACATATAAAAGAAATAGAGGACTTATGATTTCAGTTTGTACATACATAGAGATGAAAAATAAGTTCACTTCCTTAAAACAAAAAAACAAGCTAGACAGGGAGAAAATTATTGACTTTTCATAAAACTGTAAGAAAACAGAATAGATAGGTGTACTAATTTCTTCCACTGTGCAACAAATTACCACAAGTTTAGCATCTCAGAAAAGTACCTATTTATTTGTTCACAGTTCCTTAGGTCTGAGACTATAGGTGTGGTGAAGTTATCTGCTCAGAAGATCACAAGACTAAAATCAAGGAATTGACTGAAGTCTTATCTGGAAGTTCTGCGGAAAAATCCTTTTACAAGCTTATTCAGGTTGTTGGAAGAATTCAGAATCTTTAGGCTACAGGACTAAACTCCCATCTCCTGCTGGCTGTAGGCCAGTGGCTTTTCTCAGCTCCTAGATGTCATACATATTCCTTGCCACTTGGCCTCCCCTACCTTCAAACCCAATCACAGAGAAACTTTCTCTCATTGAATTCTACTCACACTCTGACTTGTCTGCCTCTAATTTCTCTCACACTCTGACTTCTCTGCCTCTGATTTCTAGATACGTACTTAAAGACCTGAAGTGATTAAATCAGGGCAACCCAAATAATCTCCCTTTCTTAAAAGCACCTGGTAGTATAACATCACCACATCGCAGGAAGAACTCCTATATTCATAGTCCCAGAGATTATATAGGGTGTGTACTCCAGGGGACCAAGAATCTTGAAGTCCATCTTAAAATTCTGCCTTCCACAACAGGGTAGATACCATTTTATATTCTGAAAAACAGGTGCCTATAAGGAGACACAAGAAACGAACATTTACTTACATGAAATGAAAGATTCCGATGCCAAATAAATCAGTAGGAATATTAAACTAGAAATTTTGAAGAACTGCTGGAGACTGAGTATGCCTTGGCATGAGAATATGAAGCTCCTAGGAACCACAGACTTAGGGAGGTTACCATCTATTTGCAGGAACTCCAACAATTGTCTTACAGGTAAGATGGAGAGAATCTGGAGAAAGTACCCTATGTAGAAAAGGGAAACAGCAGCCACTTGAAATCCTGCCAGATATATCTCATGTACAAAGCAAAATACTTTTCCTGCAGGGGTAAGGATATTACCAGAGGGTATTGGTGCAATACCTATTACAGGTGGGAAAAGGAAACCGCTCAGCCCCATGTACCCTGCTTACTTCAGGACAAAAGAAAAACAAACAAACAAACAAACAAAAAAACCACACACAGCAAAAAACTGTTAATCTGCAGGGCAGAGGATTTCAAGGTCATAGACTAGGGCACTGATGGATACTCACTGCAGCTGGGTGAAAGGAATATAGAGTGGAGAGGGGTGTAAAGTTCTACTCCTGGAGGAGGCACAGAAATATTTATGAAGGTCACACCCATGAGACAAAAGCCCACCGTGCACCTTTGGGACATAATCAGATATTAGAGAATTCCCCCTCTCCTCTACATCCTACCACCATTCTAACAGTGGTTTTCACCTGCTAGATTTGCAAGATACAGACTCTCCCTGAGAAGCAACACAAAGAGAAGTTCCAAAGCCAAGAAGCAAGACAAAAGGAAGGTCACTAGAGGAAACTGAAGTCCCTGGTTCCTATAGTAACAGCAATCAATACTGGTAACCAAAGCAACAAATATGTAAATAGCATAGCAATCTGCATTTGACTTAGGGCCAAATTCTTCCCATTTCAAAATTATGGAAAGAGGAAAGGAAGGAAGGAAGGAAGGAAGTTTGTATAATAAGGCAAATTACATCATGCCACCCTCCTATTTATATTCTCCAAAAAACCTTGTCTGAAAGTAGGAATTATCTATCTATCATCTACCTATCTACCTGTCTGTCTATCTATCTATCTATCTATCTATCTACCTACCTACCTACCTCTATTATGTAGAAACACACATACAAATGCTTATGATATATGTGTTTGTATATGTTTATATATATTGAGTAAATTTTTCCTTATAAACATTCATTGCTTTCAGAATAAGTTAAAATAAAAATTAGAAAATGTATTTTAAAAGAATGAGTATTTTGGTATGTAAATTATACCTCATAAAGCTGTAAATTTTTTCCCATATACATTTAAAAGCTGATCTCCCAAAAGGCTCCTTCCTCCAAAAGTAAGTTTTGATTAGAGATTTGCATAGTGACAAACAGGATGGGTTTTCAGAGAGTGTGGGGGAACCAGCTAGGGACAACCTAGAATTAAGTTCACTCCCAGACTCTGGTGGTACCAGGAGGCCCTGAACAAGTAGCTCACACCAGAGAGCCTTAGTGTTCCCGAGTTTAAAATGGGATTGTTAATATTCCTTTATCACCATTTGACAGACCTGGCTGTATCATAAGGATGTTGAGAGAATCCAGTGCAAATTGAAAGGTGGGGGGTGTTGCTGCTGTTATTACTCAAAACCCAGCAATGAAAAACTTCTGCAGAACCAGGGCTTTGGAGGCTGGTATTTGCAATGATTTTGCTGCAATTGAATCATGTCTCTAAATTTATCAAAAACATGGTAATGGTTGTTAAACGTTGGGTTCATTAGCATCACCCAGAGCTTTTTTAAAAAAAAAAGTTTAAATATATTTTTCCTTATAATTAAAAAATGGTAGTAAGCAGTTTTATACTGACATCTAAAAAATACAGTACTGCAGATAAAAAAGAAGATAATTAAGCAAAATTAAAATGAAACCAAACAAAAAAATAACAATCATAAGCACAAATGTTAATTTACCTCTTAATATTTTTGCTTATTGTACTTATTTATGAAATTATGTATATTAATATATATAGAGAGATGGTAAGAAATTACTCAGTGTTTTATAGACTGCTTTTCCCTTAGCATTATATGAAATATACCTCATAATTACAAATATTTTTCTTTAACATTTTATCAGCTGAAAAGGATTACATTGCATGACAATTCTGTTACTTTCTTAACAAGTCAGTATCATTAATGTTCAACCAGAGAAAAAGAATGAATAGAAGATTTATATTAATAGATTTGTTGCAAGGAATTGGCTTATACAATTGTGGGGGCTGGTCCAAAATGGTAGGATAGGCTATCAGGAAAGGCAGGTTGGAACTCCTAGGCTGGAGCTAAAGCTGCTGTCCAGGAGCAGAATTTCTTTTTCCTAGAGGACTCTCAGTTCTGCTCTTAAAATCACTTAGCTCATTGAATCCTGCCCACACAGCTTATCTAGGACAGTCTTCCATGCTTAAAGTCAGCTAATTACAGTTTTTAATCACATCTACAAAATACATTAAGAGCAGTACCTAGATTAGTGTTTGATTCCCATGGCCTAAACAAGTTGACACATAAACTGGCTGTGCTGGTTTGTGTATATTATATCCCCAAGAAAAAGCCATATTCTTTAATGCAATTTTGCGGGGTCAGATGTATTAGTGTGGATTAGGTTGGAAGTTTGGATTAGGTTGTTTCCATGGAGATGCGCCCCTCCCAACTGTAGGTGATAACTGTGTAGATAATTTCCATGGAGGAGTGGCTCCACCCATTCAGTGTGGGCCTTGATTAGTTTACGAGAGCACTACATCAGCTCAGACAGAAGGAGCAAGCTTGCTACAACCAAGAGGGACACTTTGAAGAATGCACAGAAGCTGAGAGAGGAACTGTAGCTGAGACAGACATTTTGAAGATGGCTGTTGGAAGCTAATGCAGACTTTGGAGAATGCCATTTTGAAACGCAACCTGGGAGCAAGCAGGTGCCAGCCATGTGCCTTCCCAGCTAACAAAGGTTTTCCGAATGCCCATTGGCCATCCTCCAGCGAGGGTACCCAATTGTCGATGCATTACCTTGGACACTTTATAACCTTAAGACTGTAACTGTCACACCAATTAGAATGGCTGCCATTAAACAAACAGGAAACTACAAATGCTGGAGGGGATGTGGAGAAATTGGAAATCTTATTCATTGTTGGTGTAACTGTATAATGGTTCAGCCACTCTGGAAGTCAGTCCAGCAGTTCCTTAGAAAACTAGATATAGAGTTACTGTTCAATCCAGCGATTGCACTTCTCAGTATATACCCGGAAGATCAGAAAGCAGTGACATGAACAGATGTCTTCACGCCAATGTTCATAGCAGAATTATTCCCAATTGCCAAGAGATGGAAACAACCCAAATGTCCTTCAACAGATGAGTGGATAAATAAAATGTGGTATATACACATGATGGAATACTACACAGCAGTAAGAAGGAATGATGTCACGAAACATATGACAACATGGATGAACCTTGAAGACATAATGCTGAGCGAAATAAGCCAGGCACAAAAAGACAAATATTATATGCTACCACTAATGTGAACTTTGAAAAATGTAAAACAAATGGTTTATAATGTAGAATGTAGGGGAACTAGTGATAGAGAGCAATTAAGGAAGGGGGAACAATAATCCAATAAGAACAGATAAGCTATCATGGGTAAATTTAACGTTCTGGAAATGCCCAGGAATGACTATGGTCTATTAATTTCTGATGGGTATAGTAGGAACAAGTTCACAGAAATGTTGCTATATTATGTTACTTTCTTGGGGTAGAGTAGGAACATGTTGGAAGTAAAGCAGTTATCTTAGGTTAGTTGTCTTTTTCTTACTCCCTTGTTATGGTCTCTTTGAAATGTTCTTTTATTGTACGTTTTTTTTTTAATTTTTTTTTAATTTTTTTTTCATACAGTTGATTTAAAAAAAAAAACAATTAAAAAAAAAAGAAAAAACAAGGAAAAAAATAAGCAGAGCCCCCTTGAGAAGCTGGTGGAGAATGCAGGGGTATTGGCCTGCACCACCGTGATGGTTGCTAACATGCCCACAGACATAGGGGACGGGTGGTTTGATGGGTTGAGCCCTCTACCACAGCATGTGCCCTTGGGAAGACTGTTGCTGCAAAGGAGAGGCTAGGCCTCCCTATAATTGTGCCTAAGAACCTCCTCCTGAATGCCTCTTTGATGCTCAGATGTGGCCCTCTCTCTCTAGCTAAGCCAACTTGAAAGGTGAAATCACTGCCCTCCCCGCTACGTGGGATCAGACACCCAGGGGAGTGAATCTCCCTGGCAATGTGGAATATGACTCCTGGGGAGGAATGTAGACCCAGCATCGTGGGATGGAGAACATTTTCTTGACCAAAAGCGGGATGTGAATGGAAATGAAATAAACTTCAGTGGCAGAGAGATTCCAAAAGGAGCTGAGAGGTCACCCTGGTGGACACTCTTATGCACAACATAGACAACCCTTTTTAGGTTCTAATGAATTGGGGTAGCTGGTGGTAGATATCTGAAACTATCAAACTACAACCCAGAACCCATGAATCTTGAAGACGATTGTATAAATATGTAGCTTATGAGTGGTGACAATGGGATTGGGAAAGCCATAAGGACCACACTCCCCTTTGTCTAGTTTATGGATGGATGAGTAGAAAAATAGGGGAAGGAAACAAACAAACAAACAAACAGACAAAGGCACCCAGTGTTCTTTTTTACTTTAATTGCTCTTTTTCACTTTAATTATTATTCTTGTTATTTTTGTGTGTGTGGTAATGAAGGTGTCAGGGATAGATTTAGGTGATGAATGTACAACTATGTAATGGTACTGTGAACAATCGAATGTACGATTTGTTTTGTATGACTACGTGGTATGTGAATATATCTCAATAAAATGATTTTTTTTTAAAAAAAGACTGTAACTGTGTAACCAAATAAACCCCCTTTTATAAAAGCCAGTCCATTTCTGGTGTTTTGCATTCTGGCAGCATTAGCAAACTGGAACACTGACCATTGCAAAGACCCTTGTGTTTAACTATTTGGGTTGTTTCTTTATCTTTCACATCTTTGAACATGTGCCTTTGTATATGGAGCAAATTAATTTTTATATGTTTATATATTTGAGATCATTAAGTTAAAAGGTATTTCTGTATTACATTTTAACACATTTCACTTACTAACATGGACATTAATATTTTTTAAAATTTTACAAACTTGTGATTTTCACAGTTTCTGAAACAGCCTTTGGCAACTAATAAGGAAAAATACATATTGTTTGGTAGCTATAGCAAGAATCTCTTTTCCCCAGGATAGAATGCATCTAAATCTATGATTTATTTGGCCAAAAATATTCATTTGAAGACTATAATTCACTGTGTAAAAACTTACAATTATATCCAAATAGTTTCATGTTCTTATTTCTTTCCATTTAATTAAAAAAAAAACTTATTATGCATTATATAATAACTGTAATTATTTTATTTTTTAAAATATAAAACATGCTATAATTGATTTCTTAATATGCCATCATAGAAGGGAAATATAGCCCAGGATCTAATAAGTCATTTCTAGAATATTTGTTCATTAATAATATATAAGAAAAAGGTTTTTTTAATTTAAAATGAAAGTAATTATGCTTTTCTAAGAGGATTATTGTGAAGTTTAATGAGGTAATAGATGTAGAGAGCTTGGCACAGTTTTTAGCATTTAATAATTTCTCAATTGTTAGCTATTATTATTAACTTAATAAGCAGCAGGATATAGTATAAAGCATGCTATTGTCTAACCACTATTCCCCAGGGTATGAATCCTGTCTATGCCACTTTTATATCTGTCACCCTAGACAATTTACTTAGACCCACCAAATCTCCTTTGTCTACCTATAAAATGGGAACTACAACAATATCTATCTCACACTGTTATTATGAGAATTTCATGATTAAATGAAGGAATTTAACATGGACTTTGTAAATTATAAATGATTATAAAATGATATTAATTATAGAATATTGTTTTGATAAATATTTGTGTTTCCTTCTATTATATGAAAGTCCTAGTTTTGCATCATTTCATAGGGCAATTAGTTTTTATAGCATAATTTCTTATCCAAGTCCAAATAGAATAATCTATCTTTTGATGCACTTCAAATAAATGGAGTTAAATTCAGCTATTCTGTTTGCCCACCTAAGAAAATCTCTATAAGGCTTTCCAAAGCCCATGAATGCTCAGAGCATTTGGCATATTATGAATTGAGAGAAGTGCCTTGCATGCATTAGCTAAGAAACTGTGTCCTTCCTTGCATTAGATGCACTCCTGAGTAGTAAAGCACAATGGTTTCCAGGCAGTTTGAGAATAATTGTCATGCCGTATTAACAAACATAAAGAGAACAGTATGTTTTCCTCTATTATCCAGGGCTATACTTTTTACTACTGCCCCACTGGCCCTTTATTATCTTATTTATGGTTTTACAACAGCAGGCAGAGGGACAGTGATAAGTTGAAGGTGACTTCAAGCTTCAGATTGTACACTAGTGATAACCACATGTTGCCCAGAGCTAAAAGATCAGCTCTCTTTGCTCTTTGTGCACACTATTGTTTGGTGAGAAAACACTGATTGATGTGCTCAGAAGTCCTTTGACTTCGTTCTAAAATCTCCCTGGATGAAGAATCTAAAAATATACCTTGCAGGCTGGTAACAATTTGGCAGAACTATTTATTATGACATGTAAACATTGAATCCCAGCCAAAAGGGAATGAGGCTCCACAAGCTGCATGTTGTTTGATTATTGATATTTTTATGAAGTTGTTATGAAAAGCATAGGAAATGAAAGCATAAATAAATAACAATCAATTACAAGCTAACCAAAATAATAATTCTCCAAAGCAATGGACAGCCTTTTGCCAAAAAGTGAATAGTAATTTTCGAAGATGCCTGACAAATTCCTGAAAATAATTACCAGTTTGAGGCAAATGGAAAGTCAGGATGTACACAACCACCAAAGAAATGTTTAAAATGAGAAATATTATTTATATTATGTTATTTTTATTATATTGCATTGTATTATGCTTTACTGTATTATATTTTATCATATTCTGATAATACCTTAGATTAAATTACATGGAATTGGTGGGCCCTCCCACCGCTATTGTGCTGGGGAAGATGTAGCTGCCTCTTCTCTGAGTCACCCCTTTGCATCTGGACTTCTCTGGGGCCAGCAGCCACCCGACCAGTGGCCCAGGGCCACGGGTTCAAGTGACGACCACGGGCTCCGTGTCCAACCAGCAGTTTGCAGGTGGCTGTGCCAAGGCGGCAGAGGAGGTGCCGGAGAACCCGGCCCAGGAGGAAGAGGAACTGCAGCTGCTGCACCCTGCTGGCATCTGTAAGTGGTTCAAGGTGCCCATGGGGTTCAGCTTCTTGTCCATGACCGCTGGCACCGCGGTCACACTCGACTCCCCAGTGGACATCTTTGTGCATCAGAGTAAGCTGCGCATCGAGGGCTTCTGGAGCCTGAAGGAGGGTGAGGCAGTGGAGTACACCTTTAAGAAGTCTGCCAAGGACCTGGAATCTATCTGTGTCACTGGACCTGGTGGGGTGTTCTGTATTTGAAGTTGAGAGGCGGCCAAAGGGGAAGAACATGCAGAAGCGCAGATCAAATGGAGGCAGGTGCTACAACTGTGGAGGTCTGGACCATCATGCCAAGGAATGCAAGCTGCCACCCCAGCCCAAGAAATGTCACTCCTACTAGAGCATCAGCCATATGGTGGCCTCACATCCACTGAAGGCCCGGCAGGTGCTCAGCTCACAGGGAAAGCCCTCCTACTTTCGGGAGGAAGAAGAGATCCACAGCCCTGCCCTGCTCCCAGAGGCCCAGAATTGAGCCTATAGCACGTCGGGGCAGTCCTTTTGCAATTAGGAAGTTCCAAGAAGCAGGCGTCAATCAGCAGCGTGGAGAAAGTGGGAGAGGGTGGGTTGGGGGCAGCTGGACTGCCTTGTATCTCAGGCTGGGGTCCATAGCATCACCCCCTCTTCCATCTTGGTGGGGGAGGGGAGTAAGGCAAAGAAACTCCAACCATGCTCTATCCAAATACCAGTGAGGGCTTTCAGGAGAAAAACACCTAGAGACTGCATGAAATACTCTAGAATATCTAGTTTTATGACAGCGGCCTGGATAGGAAGTTTTCTTTTGAAAGAGGATTTATAAAAATTTCTTATGCCAGAGTGAAAAGATGAGAGCAGATGGATGGACCCAACCCAGGAGCCACTACATTCCACGGGAGGGAATCTCAGGGGTGGAACAGGGTTTTTCCATGTCTTGTCTCATAACCCTTTCTTGGGACAGGGTGCTGGGAACTGTCCTAAGCAGTGGGTTGTGATGACAGGCGAAAGGGGTGATTGGTGAGACAGCTGCAGACTAACTACTCCTAAACTCACTCCTACCCCATTCTGGGCCAATACGATTTTATTTACTTGCTCCCTTGGATAACTGCACCTTGGGTCCCACTTTCTCCAGGATGCCAACTGCACTAGCTGTGTGCGAATCACATATCTTGTGCATTTTAACTTTTTTTTCTTAATTTAAACTTTCTGGTTTGTATTTTTGTATATTTTAATCTAAGGCCCTCATTCCTGCACTGTGTTCTCAGGTACATGAACAATCTCAGGGATAAGTCGGCAGCAGCTCCAGGTCTGCACAGCAAGAATACTGTTTTATTTTTGTTGCTTTATCACCACAAAGAACAACTACTTGAATTACCTAATTTTTGCCAATTAGAGCTGGCTTTTCTGCCATGGTGTCCTCTTGAAATCCCTCCCTTTATGGGAGACTAGGTTTTAATTGGGTCGCCCCATGACTCGATCACCTACTGGAAGATTGGAATTTACTTTAAATGGGAAGATGGTGCAGAGAGGTTAGGAGAAGCTGGGCCAGGTTAAAGGTCAAGAGAAAAAGCCAAGATTAGGTGAGAGTTGCCAATATATGTAATAAGGGATTCCTGTTCCCTTATTACATATATTGGTAATCTCTTAATCCTAGGGCACAGGACTTGCTCAGTACACCAGATCCATCCTTCTCTGGATTAGGCTGGGCCTGCCATGCACAATGGGTGTATGTGTGTGTGTCCAAGGATGGATGTATGAAGCAAAGACTAAAATTCTTAACCTTTCAAATGTCTGGACTTTTCCTGCTTGGCTTCCAGAGAGACCATCAGTGAAGGCTTCTTTGTGGCACCCAGAGCCAATGTCCTACCCTGTTGCAGTAGTGATTATAGGGTCATAGCAGCTAAAGGAGAAAGGGCGTTTCATTCACTTGTTGTGGGATCACTGCAAACCTACCTCACTGTATTGAAGTGGGGCAAATGCAATAGAACGCATTGGGTGATGTGTGTCTGACAAATGATAGATGATTGAATTGACTTTTATTTTTGCATACTGCTAAGTATTTATTCTTAATAATCTACTAGTAAGTTATCAAGGCCCAGTAAACTTCAGTGTTCTTAAATTATATTTATCCTATTGGAGTTATTGAAGCTTTAATGCAGCAACCTAATGAGTCAGCACATATTTATATCCAGATGGCCAGAGACTATACACCATTCAAGAATGGTTTCTTAGTAATGCCTCATCTGTGATACCCTGACTTGTTTGTATTTCCATTTGCTGCCTTTTTAACTTTTTAATTATAATCAGTATTTTTTTAGTATGTTATGGGTTGTTTGTATAATGCTAGAGTGTGTACTGATGTGTATTTGCATATTTGTGGTCTATAATTTCCCAATAGCTAGGCTTTAAGACATTTATATGCCGTAGTTAAAGCATGAATCATCCATATCCCTCTTGCTAAAGGAAATGGATACATATTCTTCCAAAAATTGCTTGTAGAGTGTGATACTTCGTTAGTGATCTGTTGTATATGGGCTTGGGTGAAATGCACATGAAAAATAGCAAAATAACATCAAGGTACGTATAATAAAATTGCTACTTCATTTTGCAATTAGTAGGGCATTGTTTTATAATATAAAATAAGGGGTATACGCTCATAGTATAAGTCTTATAACATTTATTTTAAAAAGAAGTCCATTATACATTTTATGTTAATCTCTTGTTTCATAACAAATTAGCTCCAAATTAGTGATTTTTAAAAACAATAACAATTATATATTATCATGTGGTGTTTGTGGGTCAGTAATTTCAACTTGACGCAATGGGAATGCCTTGTGTCTGCTCTGTTATATCCCTGACCCTCAGCTGGAGGACTCAGAGTTTGGGGGACTAACTCATCTGAAGGCTTTACTACGGAATCATGGTCCACTCCCAGGTTGGTTCATTCAAGTGACTTCTCAGTTTGGTCCTGGCAAATATGCTCCTCTCTACACAGGCTTCTCCATTGGGCTGCAGATACGTCCTCACAACATGGGGCTGGCTTCTTGCCAGAGAGGAACTGAGGTGGAAGCAGTAACTTCTTTGAGGACCTAACCTCAGAAATCACACATTGTCAGTTGCACAATATTCTGTTCATTAGAATAAGCCACAAAGTCCAGCTCAGATTTGTCCGGCGCTGCCCCGCTCGGTCCCCGGTTCCCGGCCGGCGAGGGGAAACAGGGAAGGAGAGAGAGAGATGCAGACTGCGCGAACTAACCTGGTCATGAATCACGACTCGAACCACACGGCAGTTGTGAAAGCAAGCCCTTTACTACAGCTAGATGAACATTCTGTGTTACTGGTTCCCACACGGGGCACGGCGCCTCGTGGGAGAGCAGCCTCGATGTGGCCGTCAGGCACGGCTCCTTGTGGGCTGTCTCACCCTACCCCGTCCGGGTAAGACCTTTTATACACAATTAACAACCAATAAGCTTCTAGGCTAGTATCGCGTATACAGGATTTCGATTGGTAGGAGCGGGTGGCGGATACATGCGTCACTATGCGGAAACAGGATGCAGGCGCCATCTTGGCTCACTCGATGGGCGGGGGTAACTCTAGAGCAGGCTGCAGCGCATACGCTAGGCCCGATTCGGGAGGCGGCTTTCCACATCTCCCCCTTTCTTATTTATTTTTGACCCAGTGTCTCCAGTGATGAGCGTGCTCCCGTGAACCCAAATGGTTCACAACCTCTTTGGTGCTTTGGGGAGTCTGGACTAGGCCTCAGCCATCCAGCGGCGGAGCCTCTAGCACCAACCAGAATGCTCACGTCATATGGAGACCGGAGAGTCCGTAAGCTGGAAGCAACGTGACTCTCCCTGCAGTGCTTTGCCTGGCAACTGGGGAACAACGACGGGGGCAGGAACAGCAGTAACCAGAGTCGGGGGTGTCACTAGGTGTCTCTGTGCAATGGCTAGGGTCCAGTCTGGCCACAACTAGGACTCTGCCCTAGAGACCCACCTGAGACAAAATTATGACTACTGGTGTCGCCTTTTACACCCGAGAAACAGCCATGCGATTCGCTACAAATTTTGCTCCAAAGCGCCCCACCTGAGGCGACCAGGAAGGGGTATGGTTAATAAATCGGTCACTATCGGGGGTAACAGAGGTGGGAGTCATAGCCATCATAGTGGTAACACGCAATTGCTGCTGCGCTTGAAACAGGCGTTCTAGCAAACATTTAACAACGACTAATCCCACCAATAATCCCACTGCAATGAGGATCCAATTAGTTAAATTGGGCCAAGAGAACCAGGAAGAAACACTGTGCAATAGTTTCTGTAGAACCTCGCCTAACCCGGAGAGATCGACTTTAACGGGTTTTAACTTGATCCCCCCAATTGTGTCTAAACTAGATTCCACCTGTTGGGAGAGATTAACAAATTCAGGAAAATATGACCTTTTCAGCCAATCAGAGACTCTGGAAATGCTTCCGGTCACGTTGGCCCTGACAGGAGTGACACAGAGTTTAACCGTAAGCCACCGGGTGTCACATGTTTGCTGAAGCACTCTCCAGAGTCCATCTATTTCCAGTCCAAGTTCATCTATCTCCGCTTGGAGTTTCTGAATGGCCTGGAAATTTAAGTTCAGCATCTGATTGTGGCGGCGTAGCACGTCTCGGGTAAGGTTGACCAAGCCATTTACCGTTTCCATCGTTATGGCGAGCTGCCGATCTGTCCATGCTTGTAGCACAGCCTGCCCGATCGTTGGGACAAACAAAGAGGAAGCTACACTGGCAGCATTCGATAGCCATTCTTTTATGCCTCTTGGACGCCTAGACTTAGAGAAGGGGATATTGTTAAGTGAAACAACTTGAGAAACAGGGCCAACCCAGTCGGTTGCCTTGACGGGGAGCCAGACATAACTTGGGCGATACACTAGGATAGCGGGGCGGCGAGGCATCCGGGTCTTTGGAACGGTTGCAGACTGTAGGAGCAAGCCCTGGAAGGAAAAGGCACCTTTGAGTCTCCTTTTTACTCAAGATCCCTTCACAAGACTGGCGGCTCTTCCCTGTAACGTTAAGAAATTCAAGCAAGACTCCCTTACTTAACTCGCCATTACCAGTTTCACAAGTAGCATTCGCCGCAACTGTGGTGTTGACAACCTTGACAGAGAGGTTAGCAAAAGAGAGGATCAGTGTGTCATTGGTGAGGGGGAAGGACTCGTTGAAGCTTGTGGAGGAAATATAGTTCCACTAAAAAGAAAAAGGCAGATTAGAAGGATTGCTATAGGAGAGCAAAGAACAGAGTTACCGATCCTCTTTTTGGGCAACCGCGGGGTGGTCAGTCCTACTATTATCGTCTTGTCGGTCGTCGCCATCATCAGCAGGGTCGGAGGCTTGGTCTAATGGTTCAGGTTGTATATTCGTTGGCGTTTCTGACAGCTGTTCCTTGGCTTCTTCAGGTGATGTCACGGTTCTCACCAGTCTTTCCGGAACCCACACTGGTTGACGTCCTGGTTCCTGGGGAAAAACACAAACAGAGCCTCTGGCCCAGCTGAGCACCGGGTCAGGGCCTTTCCACTGCCCCGACAGGACATCCTTCCAACGGACTAGACCTCTATGCGGAGGACTCGGGGTGGTGTGTTGCAGGGCAGGTGTCATTCCTTGTGAATTTTCGTTTAAAAAATTATATGTGAGCAAGGCTACAGACAGTCGAGCTTTTGGGGACAGGCCGTGGCCTATACCCTCTTTCTGTTTTTTAAGCAAGTCTTTGAGAGATCTGTGTGCTCTTTCAATGATTCCTTGCCCCTGAGGGTTATAGGGGATGCCATGTTTTAATTGGACATCCATGTTGTCACAAAATTTTTGGAAGGATTTACTAGTGTAGGCAGGCCCGTTATCCGTCTTTAACGTCTTTGGCTTACCCCAAGCTGCCCATGCAGCAAGGCAGTGTGCAATGACGTGGGAGACTCTTTCTCCTGGTTCAGCAGAGGCAAATAAAACTTGGGAGCATGTGTCCACCGACACATGTAAGTACTTGATCTTACCATACTCTGAATGATGAGTGACATCCATCTGCCAAGTATCCCCTGGGGTGAGACCCCTAGGGTTGACCCCAACCGAGGGGACTGCTCTCTGCTCTGCACAATTGTTGCAGGCTCGGACAATATCTCGAGCAGCTGCACGTGGTATGCTGAACCGCTTAGCTAGGGTACCTGCATTGATGTGAAACTTGGCATGGAATTCTCGGGCTTGTTGATACGGTACCAGCGTCGGAAAGATGTGCAGCTGTCGAGTGGCTACATCTGCGCTATGGTTCCCCTGGGCCATAGGGCCAGGCAAACCTGTGTGGGCTCTAATATGGGTTATGTAAAAAGGGTGTTGCCTGGTCCATATAACCTCCTGTAGTTTGGCAAAGAACGTCCTTACTGTAGAGGAATGTTTAACAATGCCCACCGTTTCTAAAATTTGTACAGAGTTCACAACATAAGCAGAATCCGAGACGACATTTAAGGGCTCGGAAAGGCTTTCCAGGACTGCAATGATAACCTGCAGTTCTACCCATTGAGGCTTTTGTGGTTGGAAGAGCACTGTTTTAGGAGTGTCCCCCTCCACACAATACGCCCCTGTTCCAGAGCTGGAGCCGTCCGTGTATACGGTGGGGGCGCCTGCTAGTGGCCTAGGAGAGGTTACTTTGGGAAAAATCACTGGGTGCCGGGTGACAAACTGCAAGAGAGGAGCCTTAGGGAACTGATTGTTAATGGGACCAAGAAATGTACACCGGAGAATGGCCCATTGATCTATGCATCCGGTGAGTATCTCAAGCTGCTGGGAAGAATAAGGCACCCTGAGATTTTTGGGCTGCTGACCGAAATGCTGCACAGCCCTTTTAATGCATTCTAGGGCCAAGTCTGCAACCGCTGTAGGATAGTGCTCTAGGACTTTTTTGGGGGAAACTCCAGGGTGGACCCAGAGCAGCGGCCCCCGCTGCCACAGTACCGCAGTGGGCTGTAATTCTGTCGGCAGCACGCAGGCTTCAAAAGGCTCATCAGGGTCTATTCTCTTCAATGCAGCGCCACTGAGCGCCTGTTCCACCTGGCATAGTGCTCGCCTTGCCTCTGGAGTGAAGCTTCGAGGTGAGTTTATATTAGAATCCCCCTTCAACAGGTCGAACAAAGGTGTTAGTTTGACATTGGGTATTTTTAGGTATGGACGGATCCAATTGATATCCCCCATGAGTTTTTGTAGATCATTGAGAGTGTGTATATTGTCTAGCCTGAGAGACACCTTTTGGGGGGAAACATGAGTGGGTGCGACTTTCGCCCCCAGGAAAGTGGTAATGTCAGTCATTTGGATTTTTTCAGGGGCAATCTCTAGGTTAGCTTCTCTAAGAGTAAGGACTAAATGTGACAAAACTGTTTTAAGAAGATCTGTGTCTCTATGGGCTAAGAGAATGTCATCCATATAATGGATGATTTTCACTTGAGGGAACTGCTGCCGAGTGCTAGCTAGCTTCGCAGCGACATACAGCTGGCACATGGTAGGACTATTAGCCATGCCTTGGGGCAGGACTGTCCATTCAAAGCGTTGACAGGGCTCCTCTTGATTACTAGAGGGCACAGTAAAGGCAAACTTAGGGGTGTCTTCAGGGTGGAGCGGAATAGAAAAGAAGCAATCTTTCAGATCTATGATGAAAATCGACCAGTGCTCCGGTAATGCCGAGAGGAGGGGCAGTCCCATCTGAACGGGCCCTAAAGGCTCCATGCAATCGTTAATAGCTCTTAGATCATGTAGCAGTCTCCATTTACCAGATTTCTTTTTTATTACGAATATAGGGGTGTTCCACGGTGACGTGGAAGGGGCGATATGGCCCTTTTCTAGTTGTTCTGATACTAGGGCGTGCAACGCTGCAAGTTTTTCCTGTGGCAAGGGCCACTGAGGCACCCACACCGGAGCCTCGGTTTTCCATTTTAGTTTTATAGGTGTGGGTGGGAATCTCTCCTCAGTGGCCCCTATGAAAAACCCAAGCCTCGTCTGTCAGACTTGGGGGCAGCTTGTATAGGCTCCGCACGTCCGTGCAATGAAGCTCCTAAACCCTTGCCGGGGGTATACCCCATTTCTTTTAGCAGTCGCTTAGAGGTTGGGGAGTAGCCGCTAATTAAAGTAACGTCCATTTGGGTCAGAATGTCTCTTCCCCACAAAGACACAGGCAGGGCTAATACATAAGGCTGGAAACTGCCTTGGTGTCCTTCTTCATCGGCCCAATGAAGGGCAGCTGCACTGAGCATGGGCGCTGAAATTTGGCCTATTCCTCTAATGGGCTCTTCCGCCCTGCTCGTTGGCCAGGTGGGGGGCCATTCTTGTTGTCTTATGATAGACCGATCGGCCCCTGTATCGAGCAGGCCCAAGAAAGATCTGCCTTGCACCTTAATGGTTAGCATAGGTCGAGACTCCAGGGACATATGGAGTCCCTCAAAAATCGCTCCACTGGATCCGAACCCTTTTTCCCCTCTCTGTCTGATTCTGCTTGGAAAGACTGCATGTAAGCTGGGTAAGAGCAGGAGCTGCGCCAGCTTATCACCTTCTGCAATGACTAAGGTGCCCCGCTGAGATTGAACCATAACTTGGGCACGGCCTGTGAAATCTGAATCTACAAGTCCTGGTATAACTGTTAATCCTTTCAGGGCCGTGGATGCTCTTCCCAATATGAGCCCTACAGTACCAGCCGGTAAGGGCCCCTTGAAGGAGGTCCCTACTAACTGGACACCCATGGATGGGGTTAGTACGAGTCTGGAGGTGGCACAGAGGTCCAGTCCTGCTGAGCCGGGGGACGCACGAATTTGATCGGATCCTGTGTTGTCGAATGGCATGCAAGGGGGTCCGTCGAAAGGGCGGACCCCCTCTTCCCGTTTTTTGGAATCTGCTCGGGGCGGCCAGAGAGGCGTCTACCCTGCGCATCGAAAACCGATTTACAGTCTTCTGCGCGGTGGGGGCCTTTGTGGCAACGGCCACACGGCCTGGTTGCTGCACCTGGTTCGCCAAACCGTTGAGTGGCAGGGGGTTGACGTCTATTGGGACAATCTCTCTTAAAGTGCCCTGATTGGCCACAGCCATAGCACCCGTTAGACTTTGCCCCTAAGGTTCTCGGGCTTTTTGTAGCCACCTGTAGGGAGCTGGCTAGCATGGCAGCTAGACCTGCATTAGTTAAAGGGCTGCCAGCATCTCTACAGAGCCTGACCCACTCTGTCAAATTTTTTGCTCTGTTTTGTGCCAGGATAACTTTGCACTCCTTGTTGCACTGCTCAAAAATCATTTGCTTAACCACAGTCTCTGCTACTCCTGGATCTGAGAAGATTCTCTCAGCTGCGGTTTGCATCCTGGCTACAAAATCCGCAAATGGTTCTGTGGGGCCTTGGTGTATATTGCTGAGTGAGGCCTGAGCCTCTCCCTCACCTGTTAGCTTTTTCCAGGCACCCACAAAACAGCGGAAGATCTGGGCATAGACCTCTTGTGGGAAACCCGTTTGGTTCTGGGCATGGGCGCCTCTCCCCAACAGCATGTCAGCATTCCACCCGCCACGTCTCCCCGCCGCATTCCTTGCGGCCTGCTCTTCAGCTAACTCCTCAAACCATGCTTTCCAATCTATGAATCGGCCTGACGGCAAGCAAGCACGGGCTAGCTGAAAAATATCTGCGGGTGTATGATTTAGAGCAGAGAGGTTCTCGATCATGTTCAAGGTATAAGGGGCATTGGGGCCATACTGATGGACGGCCTGCCTCAATTCCCTCAATAGTTTGTAATCATATGATTCGTGCCGATTGCCACCTTGGGGATTGATAATAACCGGGTACATTTCTGAGACTGGCTGCGGCTCAAGTGGCTGGTAGCCACCCAGCATGCCAAAAGGTCTAAATGTTGTGAAAGGGTTCCATCTCCAGAAATGTCTCCCACCACTACCTAATGGCAAAGGGTCCTGAGGGCCTGTATACTCGGGCGGGGGGTACGGCAAAGGTTGCCCCTCCCCTGACCGACCCATCGGGGTTTCCGGGTCTGGCAGCAAAGGATAATTACATTTACTGGGCATGGCCACTAGAGGGAGCTCTCGGCAAGGTCCTTTGGTGGGACCGCCCAAGGCGTCAGTTGGGAGCTGGGGTGTCCCTGGGGGTGCAGCGGTAGACATTGGCGGGGCGGAAGGCCGCACGGGTGTGGCGGGAGGCTCCTCCCACTCAATTAGCGGGGATGCTTCCGCCTTCTCGTCAGTATCGCTATCTGACTCTGAGTCAGAGTCACTGGACTCCGGCGGTTTTGCCCTTACAGGAGCCGTCCGCTGACGAAACTGACTGGGTTTCTTGGAGCGCGCACCGTGCTTCTTGCAAGACAGAGGACGGGCTTAGGCCGGTAGCCGATTCTAGTTCAAGGACCGCACGGACGGTCTCCCATATGGGTACTAGAATCGGGTCCATACACACGCCCGTCTGGCGCGCTCGGTCTATGTCGCGACCGAGCTTCATCCAAGAGGGTAGGCTAAGGCTGCCGGTGCAGGCAAACCAAGGGGCAAAAGTATCAACATCATCAAGAAAACGCTGAAGGGAGCTTTTCCTGACCGAGATACCCCGTTGTTTCAAAAGGTTCTTTAAGGGAGCTAAGAGAGGTGAACTTCCGGACTGCCCCATGATTGCAGTCGGCACTATACTTCAGTCACTCGGAGAGCTCTTCCGAGTCCCCCGGGGTCACCTGAAAACCCACGGGCCCTAACTATCATGTAATAAGACGCACTCACCTTCTCGCGTTGATCAGGCGCGGGAAGTCCGCCGTAAGCTCGACGCGCAGCGCTGCTCTCCTCACAGAGGGACCGTCGAGAGCGAGGCAGGAGGAGGAGCTTCCCCGTACGGGCCACCACTTGTCCGGCGCTGCCCCGCTCGGTCCCCGGTTCCCGGCCGGCGAGGGGAAACAGGGAAGGAGAGAGAGAGATGCAGACTGCGCGAACTAACCTGGTCATGAATCACGACTCGAACCACACGGCAGTTGTGAAAGCAAGCCCTTTACTACAGCTAGATGAACATTCTGTGTTACTGGTTCCCACACGGGGCACGGCGCCTCGTGGGAGAGCAGCCTCGATGTGGCCGTCAGGCACGGCTCCTTGTGGGCTGTCTCACCCTACCCCGTCCGGGTAAGACCTTTTATACACAATTAACAACCAATAAGCTTCTAGGCTAGTATCGCGTATACAGGATTTCGATTGGTAGGAGCGGGTGGCGGATACATGCGTCACTATGCGGAAACAGGATGCAGGCGCCATCTTGGCTCACTCGATGGGCGGGGGTAACTCTAGAGCAGGCTGCAGCGCATACGCTAGGCCCGATTCGGGAGGCGTCTTTCCACATAGATGAAATCATATATAT